>NC_057803.1:497535265-498135265 GCF_018294505.1 Triticum aestivum | reverse complement strand
CGTACTTCATGGCGAGTCCGGACAACCTATTCAGTTCGGCCCATTGAGCCAAACGATCATCCACTGCCAGTGGATGCTCTGGATTATGAAACTGCGACTAGAAAAGCTTTTCCACTTCGCAATCTTTCTGATCTCGAAAGTGTTCGGTCGCATCAGCGGCACTTGTTGCCAAGTCCAGATAGGTGTCCTTCACACTCCACATCCGATCCAACGGAGCAAACTTCGGATCACAAAACTTCCTCCGCAGCATAAAGGGCTTTCCAGCCGCAATCTGTTCGACCTGACGCGGCTCCTCTTTCGCAGCTCTCATCGCAGAGCGAGCGTCCTTGGCATCGGCAACAGCCTTCTCTAAGTCCGTCTGTTTCGCCTGGTCTTCTTTCTCGAGAAGTTCGCAACGGTCTGCAGCACTCTTTAACTTCTCGGCCATCTCGGCCACCTCCTCTTTGCTTCGGCAGTGAGCAGCCTGTTCGGCTCTTAGCTCTTCAAGGGCCTTCTTGGCAGCCACATCGCTTTTTCTGGCTTGCTCCTTAGCTCGGGCAAGTTCTGCCCTAAGATTCTCCACGGCGGCCGTACCATCTGCGTCAAGCACACATGTTGTAAGACACTGGCATGAAGCTCCTCTTACCTAATGCCGCCCGGAGAATTACATACCTTGAGCCTCATCAAGCCGCTTGTTGACAAGCACGATGTCGGCATCTGCCACGTCCAGTCGCGGCTTTAGTTCTGCCAAATCATTAGTCCAACTTGATTCCGGACACCTCGCCACCTACATTCAAAGGCGACATCTTAAACCTGGGATTATGATCCTCTATGTGCCGTCATTTCTTGACAACACGCAGAGTCTCAGGGACTACTATCTACACAGGGCGCATCTTATTTATGCGCAACTGACAAAAGTGTACATTATCTAACGTACCTCAAAACTCCTTAGTAAACTTTTGACGGCCTCATGCAATCCGCTTTCCGCGGATGAAATCCTTTCAATCACCATGCCCATCAAGGAACGGTTCTCTTCTCAGATAGAAGCTCGCCCCAGCAGAATCTTTAGTTCTTCCCGCCGAGCACCAGACGGTGCCGGACTTGTCCTATGGCCTCTTTCGAAGGCCGGACGCGGAGGACTTCGGGGGGCCGCACTGCCACCTCCCATCCCTGCCGGATTCGGAGAAACCCTCCGCGACGACACCTCTGGGTCGCCTGCCTCGCTGGGCGGCACGGCAGGGGGAGGTGTTCCGCTCTCCATCATCTCCGGAAGAAGATCCCCCGAAGACGAGCTCTGCTGCGAGGGGCTGAGGTCCGAGCTACAAGGTAAAATTTCGGTTAAATCTTCTCAGATGCAAAATCAAGGATTTCTCTCATCCCTCAAAAGTTAAATCTTTTCTCCACTTACAGCTCGCTGGAGGGCTGATCCCCTTGAGGGCGTAGTCCGGCCAAAGAACTCCCTGGCATCGGACCCTCTGACGAGGATTTTCTCCCCTGTTTTGAGGCCATGGTTTCTGGGTCGTCAGAGGCGGCTCTCTTCTTCCCTTTAGGAGAGGAATTGTCGGTTCCTCCCTTCGGAGCAGCCTCCTTCGAGGAGGCCGTAGCTTCCTTGTCCTCCCCCTCCAAAGGCATTATCTCCAGCATCCTGACTAGCACAGGATCCAGCCTGGTTTCAGGAAGGGGAGCTGGACACCTGATCAGCTTCGCCTTCGCTGTCCACTCATGTTTAAAAGGACGGCTCTTTTAGGGGCAAGTTTATGACGATTATACGGATAGAAGGTCCGGGCACAAGGTTTCTTACTTGAGTATCTGGGCGATTGCAGCTTAAGCCTGCGTCCTCGGTTGAATCCGGACACATCTCTTGTGATCCGAAGAACAGTTTATACATCTCCGCGGGCGTTGCGCCCATAAAATTCTGAAGAGCTCGCGGTCCCTCCGGATTAAACTCCCACAGACGAAGGGGGCGACGTTTGCCGGGCAATGTTTGGCGAATCAACATGACCTGCGTCACCTTGACCAAATTAAGGTCTCCTTCCAAGGGGTCCTTAATTCGGCCCTGTAACAGGGGCACGTCTTTGGGAAAACCCCAATCTAATCCTTTATTGACCCATGACGCTAGCCGTGATGGGGGACCCGAGCGAAAGGCAGGAGGCGCCGCCCACTTGGCGCTCCTGGGAGCGGTAATATAGAACCATTCTCGTTGCCACAAGCCGAGCTCTTCTTGAAAGGAGCCCTCGGGCCATGGAGCATCGGCATTCTTACGGATGACAGCACCTCCGCACTTTGCGTGTTGTACCTCGATCATCTTCGGCTCCACTCCAAAAGTCTTGAGCCATAAACCGAAGTGAGGGGTAACGCGGAGGAACGCTTCGCACACAACAATGAATGAGGAAATATGGAGGATGGACTTCGGAGCTAAGTCATGAAATTCCAGCCCGTAATAGAACAGCAGCCCCCTCACGAAGGGATCCATCGGGAAGCCTAACCCCCGAAGGAAGTGAGACATGAACACTACGCTCTCACCGGGCTGGGGATTGGGAATAGCTTGCCCTTGAGCAGGCAACCTATGCGGAATTTCGGCGGTCAGGAACTTAGCCTCTCTCAACTTTAGCACATCCTCCTCCGTGACAGAGGAGGGCATCCATCGGCCTTGAAGGTCGGAACCGGACATTGTCGAAGGTCCGAAGCGCCAGGAATCTGAAGCCTAGGGTGTTGGAACTCGAGGCGATGGGCGAACTCGATTGAGATTGTAAAAAGGAGTAAGGCCATGGTCTCTTTATAAGAGGTAGAATACCAGGAGCCCTCCCCGTAACCGTTTGGGACTCGCCTTTAATCAAGAGAACATGCTAAAGGGCACGATTGGGTTACCCACATCAGTATTAATGAGAATCCCGTAAAAAGGGTACACGATCTCTGCTTTGACAAGACGTGCCAAGGAAACCGCCTCGCAAAACATACTGAGGTGGAAAAGTGAAAACGATTCAAGTAAAGGACTTGGTTGTAGTGTGATGGCGCACTGCAGAATACGTCAGCAGATTTGATTTGTGTTAATATTATTCTCTCTATAGCAATATGTGGAAACTTATTTTACAGAGCCGGACACTACTCTTGGTGATTACAATCTTCTATGAAGGACTTGGAGGAGGAACCCGCCCTGCAATGCCGAAGACAATTTGCACGCCAGACTCGTCATCATTGAAGCCTGGTTCAGGGGCTACTGAGGGAGTCCTGGATTAGGGGGTGTTCGGATAGCCGGACTATACCTTCAGCCGGACTCCAGGACTATGAAGATACAAGATTGAAGACTTCGTCCCGTGTCCGGATGGGACTTTCCTTGGCGTGGAAGGCAAGCTTGGCGATGCGATATTCAAGATCTCCTACCATTGTAACCGACTCTGTGTAACCCTAACCCTATCTGGTGTCTATATAAACCAGAGGGTTGTAGTCCGTAGGAGAGAATCAACTCCATACACAACCATACCATAGGCTAGCTTCTAGGGTTTAGCCTCCTTGATATCGTGGTAGATCTACTCTTGTACTACCCATATCATCAATATTAATCAAGCAGGAGTAGGGTTTTACCTCCATCGAGAGGGCCCGAACCTGGGTAAAACAAAGTGTCCCCTGTCTCCTGTTACCATCCGGCCTAGATGCACAGTTCGGGACCCCCTACCCGAGATCCGCCGGTTTTGACACCGACACCCGTACTTTGTATTATAAAACAAGGCTTATGTATAATGTGTTGCCTATTTTACTTTGAAATCCATTCCTCCTGTGTGGCCGTTTACGGTATCTGAGAGTTGGCCAGTCGTCAGCTTCAGCCCCCACGTAGGTAGTACGGGGGTGTTCGGAATGACACCTAGACACACTTGACCCAACCAGCGTGGTCCTTGAAGAAGCTGGCAGTGCGGCGAACCAGGTAATCAGACTATGTGGCTTTATCGCTCTCACTTAGCCGAAGGAGTTTGACAACGAGGTGATAGGTGCAGCCCTTGGTGTTGCTCGATTTCCGAACTTGGGTGCTATAGACGCCTGACCGGGCATAGACTGGTCCTTCGCATACTGCGGGCAAAATTGCAAGACATTTGTAGTTCGTCGCCGAATAGCTGACCAGCTCTCACCGCACCATGACAGTCAGTTTTCGGCTTTCTCTACTAAGGTGTTTATTCGGATGAGCCAGAAACACAATCGCAGTAGTTCTCCCTTTACTGCCTTAGCCGAACAAGTGGAACGTAAGGCAATAACCACAGGAGCCGGGCAACCCAATTATTGACCAAAGACATAATTCGGAGCCGATGCATATAATGCTATATTCGTGATGCCGAATTTGCACTGTAAAAGTCTTTCAGACTTATTTTATTTTTAAGACATGTACATGGCCGAATGAAGCCCCTGGCGATTTAGATTGCACCAAGGTGTACATGGCAATCAGACGAGAAAAAAAAGAAGGAATACAGATTAGGAAATAAGCCAGTATCGAGTACGTTGGGCGAAAGACTGTTTCCATTATGGTCTGATTGATACATCAAAACGTATTTTTACAAATGATGTGACAAGCATCGAGGCTATTTTACATGTTGAATACCAGGGAAAGCTATGTACAGGTCCTAAAGAGGAAGAGGCGATCTTTAAAGATCCTTTAGATACTCTGCCGCACATCTGCGCCGCATTGCTCCTTGGTGTGTGATCCTTCAAGAGGATCAACGATCGGTTTTTCGTAAAGGGACCAGAAACGGTGCCGTTGGTACCATCAAAAGTTGACGTGGGTTTAAGGACCCTAAAAAAGGAAAAACAAGGGAAATAGAAAATAAATGGTACGGGGTGATACGTCTCCGTCGTATCTATAATTTTTTATTGTTCCATGCCAATATTCTACAACTTCCATATACTTTTTGGCCACTTTATATACTATTTTTGGGACTAACATATTGATCCAGTGCCAGTGCCAGTTCCTGTCTATTGCATGTTTTTGGTTTCGCAGAATATCCATATCAAATGGACTCCAAACGGGATAAAAACGGACGGAGATACTTTTTGGAATATTTGGAAAATTTCAGAAGAAAAATCCACGCGAGACAGTGCCCGAGGTGGCCACGGGGCAGGGGGCGCGCCTGCCCCCTTGGGCGCGCCCCCTACCCTCGTGAGCCACCCGTAAAGTGGTTGACGCTCTTCTTTTGCCGCAAGAAAGCTAATTTTCAGGGAAAAATCACGGTGAAGGTTTCAGGCCAATCGGAGTTACGGATCTCCATATATACACAAAACGGTGAAACAGAGCTAGGGGAGAATGCAGAAACAGAGAGAGACAGAAAGACAGATCCAATCTCGGAGGGGCTCTCGCCCCTCCCACGCCATGGAGGCCATGGACCAGAGGGGAAACCCTTCTCCCATCTAGTGAGGAGGTCAAGGAATAAGAAGGACGGGGCTCTCTCCCCCTCGCTTCCGGTGGCACCGGAGTGCCACCGGGGGCCATCATCATCACCGCGATCTACACCAACACCTCCGCCATCTTCACCAACATCTCCATCACCTTCCCCCCTCTATCTACAGCGGTCCACTCTCCCGCAACCCGCTGTACCCTCTACTTGAACATGGTACTTTATGCTTCATATTATTATCCAATGATGTGTTGCCATCCTGTGATGTCTGAGTAGATTTTCGTTGTCCTATCGGTGGTTGATGAATTGCTATGATTGATTTAATTTGCTTGTGGTTATGGTGCCGGCCTTTGGTGCCCATCATATGATTGCGCGCGTGGATCACACCCTAGGGTTAGTTGTATGTTGATAGGACTATGTATTGGAGGGCAAGAGTGACAGAAGCTTCAAGCTAGCATAGAAATTGATGCATATGGGATTGAAGGGGGACCAATATACCTTAATGCTATGGTTGGGTTTTACCTTAATGAACATTAGTAGTTGTGGATGCTTGCTAATAGTTCCAATCATAAGTGCATAGAATTCCAAGTTAGGGATGACATGCTAGCAGTGGCCTCTCCCACATAATACTTGCTATCGGTCTAGTAAAGTAGTCAATTGCTTAGGGGCAATTTTGCAACTCCTACCACCACTTTTCCACACTCGCTATATTTACTTTATTGTTTCTTTATCTAAACAGCCCCTACTTTTTATTTACGTACTCTTTATTATCTTGCAAACCTATCCAACAACACCTATAAAGTACTTCTAGTTTCATACTTGTTCTAGGTAAAGCGAACGTCAAGCGTGCGTAGAGTTGTATCAGTGGTCGATAGAACTTGAGGGAATATTTGTTCTACCTTTATCTCCTCGTTGGGTTCGACACTCTTACTTATCGAAAATTGGTGCGATCCCCTATACTTGTGGGTTATCACGGGGGTCCACATAGGGTCGAGCCGTATTGTGGATTTTATTTTTAATATGCCTCCGTCTTTACCCAAGGTATCTTTAGTGCATAGTTATGTACGAGTGGTACATATGCCGCGATGCGGTTAGGGCTGAGACGGAGGCCGAACT
The DNA here is from genome assembly GCF_018294505.1 of Triticum aestivum. Taxonomy (NCBI): domain Eukaryota; kingdom Viridiplantae; phylum Streptophyta; class Magnoliopsida; order Poales; family Poaceae; genus Triticum; species Triticum aestivum. The sequence continues at coordinate 498,128,795 of NC_057803.1, read as the reverse complement.
ATTGGTCGAGCTCCTGACGGACTTGATCGTCGCTCTAGAGGGTAGTCCGAACGTGTTTCACAGTGTCCGGGGGCCTGACTGCCGATGTAGTATTTGGCCTGATAAGGCCATTCTGGACTTCCGCTGTGAGGGCCGTGGTGTGCTCCTCAATACGGAGGGAGCACTCCGTGTTTCCATTGACTGTAATGACACCGCGGGGTCCGGGCATCTTGAGTTTGAGGTAGGCATAGTGCGGGATCACATTGAAGCGAGTGAACGTGGTTCGTCCGAGCAGTGCATGATAGCCACTGCGGAAGGGGACGATGTCGAAGATCAAGTCTTCGCTTTGGAAGTTGTCTGGCGAGCCGAAGACGACTTCCAATGTGATTGAGCCCGTGCAACGAGCCTCTACTCCAGGTATTATGTATGTTTGGGTTTTACCTTAATGCTATGGTTGGGTTTTACCTTAATGAACATTAGTGGTTGCGGATGCTTGCTAATAGTTCCAATCATAAGTGCATAGAATTCCAAGTCAGGGATGACATGCTAGCAGTGGCCTCTCCCACATAATACTTGCTATCGGTCTAGTAAGGTAGTCAATTGTTTAGGGGCAATTTCGCAACTCCTACCACCACTTTTCCACACTCGCTATATTTACTTTATTGTTTCTTTATCTAAACAGCCCCTACTTTTTATTTAGTACTCTTTATTATCTTGCAAACCTATCCAACAACACCTACAAAGTACTTCTAGTTTCATACTTGTTCTAGGTAAAGCGAACGTCAAGCATGCGTAGAGTTGTATCGGTGGTCGATAGAACTTGAGGGAATATTTGTTCTACCTTTAGCTCCTCGTTGGGTTCGACACTCTTATTATAGAAAACTATTGTGATCCCCTATACTTGTGGGTTATCAAGACCTTTTTCTGGCGCCGTTGCCGGGGAGCAATAGCGTGGGGTGGATATTCTCGTGTGTGCTTGTTTGTTTTAGCACTAAGTAATTTTTATTTGTTGTTCTTAGTTGTTTTCTATCTTTAGTTATGGATATGGAACACGAAATACCAAAAAAATTAGGTGTACTTTCTGCTCATGGAGATGGGGAACCTCCTAAAACCCTCGATGCTGGTTATGTGAAAGATATTATGTACTACTTTAATAATCCTGAGAAAACCCCATTCAATTATGTAATGGGAGTAACCTTGGATCAACGTGAATACTTTAGGGATTACCACTTGACACAAAAAGGAAAACTATTATGGGATCAAATTCATATATTGAATTGGTATGCTAGGCAACTACGCTTGAGATATGATTATACTTGTTGCTCTAAGATGAAGGCTCCACACCTTCCCTTTTCATGTGAATTTAACGATAATGAAACCTTAGCTTCTTATGCTAATGGTATATATGATTACTATGATGTGGAACAAATAGAAGAATTTGTTGCTTTTAAAGGTGCTTATGAAATTGAATCTATGCTTAAAGAGTTTGAAGATTTTGATGATGTTGTTTATAGACCTGAAAATTTAGCTATCCTGAAATATTGTTATGTGAATTATGAATACAATTATGAAATTAATGCGCTTATTAAGAAAGTCTCCCTGTCCAAGAACAGACTAATATTTTGCAGGAGTTTATGGAAGAAGAAATTAATGAAACTGTGAGCTCATTAGATGAAAAAGATGATGAGGAGAGCGAAGAACAAAAGGAGGAAGAGCGGATTAGCTACCCGTGCCCACCTTCTAATGAGAGTAACTCTTCAAATCATACATTGTTTAATTTCCCTTCGTGCTTACCGAAGGATGATTGCTATGATGATTGTTATGACCCCGTTGATTCTCTTGAAATATCCCTTTTTGATGATGTTTTTGGCCAAGATGCCAATATGAATTATGCTTATGGAGATGAACTTGATATAGTTCCTTATGTTAAACATGAAATTGTTGCTATTACACACACGCATGATAGTCCTATTATCTTTTTGAATTCTCCCGACTACAGAAGTTTGCTCTTATTAAGGATTATATTGATGGGTTGCCTTTTACCGTTGCACATGATGATTTTGATGAATATAATATGCATGTGCTTGCTGCTCATACTTGCAATTATTATGAGAGGGGAACTATATCTCCACCTCTCTATGTTTCAAATATGATAAAATTGCAAGAAACTGTTTATACTATGCATTGGCCTTTACTTTGTGTGCATGAATTGTTCTTTTATGACATGACGATGCATAGGAAGAGAGTTAGACTTCGTCATTACATGATATATGTTAACTTGTGCTCACCACTAAATTACAAATCATTGTTAATTAAAATTGGCTTTGATATACCTTGGGATCCGGGTGGATCCATTACTTGAGCACTATATGCCTAGCTTAATGGCTTTAAAGAATGCGCTGCTAGGGAGACAACCCGGAAGTTTTAGAGAGTCATTTATTCCTGTTGTGTGCTTTTATAAATTTTAAATATAAAAATAATGTGCCAAGGTTTGCCTTTAGGATGTTTACATTTGCTTGATGGTTTGTACGGTGCAGGACAGAAACTTTGGCTGTAGTGCACGATTTTACAATTTTATCTAGAACATCAAATGGTTCTGATTCTTTTTGCACTGTCTTCCTATACAAATTGTTTATTTTTCCTAATTTTGGTAGAATTTTTCAAGTATCATAATTATGGTGAATGTTCAGATTATTACAGACTGTTCTGTTTTAGACAGATTCTGTTTTTGATGCATAGTTTACTTGTTTTGATGAAACTATCGATTTGTATCAGTGGATTAAGCCATGGAAAAGATATGTTACAGTAGACACAATGCAAAAACAAAATATGAATTGGTTTGCAACAGTACTTAGAGTAGTGATTTTCTTTATTATACTAACGGATCTTACCGAGTTTTATGTTGAAGTTTTGTGTGGATGAAGTGTTCGATGATCGAGAAGGTCTCGATGTGAGAAGAAGGAAGAGAGGCAAGAGCTCAAGCTTGGGGATGCTCGAGGCACCCCAAGTAAATATTCAAGGAGACTCAAGCGTCTAAGCTTGGGGATGCCCCGGAAGGCATCCCCTCTTTCTTCAACAAGTATCAGTATGTTTTCGGTTTTGTTTCGTTCATGCGATATGTGTAATCTTGGAGCGTCTTTTGCATTTAGTTTTCATTTTTATTTTATGCACCATACTGGTATGATATAGTCCTTCGTTGATTTTATATAATGCTCTTTGCACTTCACTTATATCTTTTGAGTATGGCTTTATAGAATGCTTCATGTGCTTCACTTATATCATTTGAAGTTTGGATTGCCTGTTTCTCTTTACTTAGACAACCACCATTTCTAGAATCCTCTTTTGCTTCACTTGGATTTGTTAGAGCACGGGCATATCTTTTGTAGAAAGAATTAAACTCTCTTGCTTCACTTATATCTATTTAGAGAGATGAGAGGAACTGGTCGTTCACATGGTTAGTCATAAAATCCTACATAAAACTTGTAGATCACTGAATATGATATGTTTGATTCCTTGCAATAGTTTTGCGATATAAAGATGGTGATATTAGAGTCATGCTAGTGGGTAGTTGTCGATTGTAGAAATACTTGTGTTGAGTTTTGTGATTCCCGTAGCATGCACGTATGGTGAACCGTTATGTAATGAAGTTGGAGCATGAGGTATTTATTGATTGTCTTCCTTATGAGTGGCGGTCCGGGACGAGCGATGGTCTTTTCCTACCAATCTATCCCCCTAGGGTCATGCGTAGTAGTACTTTGCTTCGAGGGCTAATAAACTTTTGCAATAAGTATGTGAGTTCTTTATGACTAATGTTGAGTCCATGGATTATACGCACTCTCACCCTTCCATCATTGCTAGCCTCTCTAGTACCGCGCAACTTTCGCCGGTACCATAAACCCACCATATACCTTCCTCAAAACAGCCATCATACCAACCTATTATGGCATCTCCATAGCCATTCTGAGTATATTGCCATGCAACTTTCATCATCATCATATACATGACTTGAGCATTCATTGTCATATTGCTTTGCATGATCGTAAGATAGCTAGCATGATGTTTTCATGGCTTGTCCGTTTTTTGATGTCATTGCTACGCTAGATCATTGCACATCCCGGTACACCGCCGGAGGCATTCATATAGAGTCATATCTTTGTTCTAGATATCGAGTTGTAATATTGAGTTGTAAGTAAATAAAAGTGTGATGATCATCATTATTAGAACATTGTCCCCTGTGAGGTTATCAAAATAAAAGTGGCCAAAGAAGCCCCCCCCCCCAAAAAAAAGAGAGAGGCCAAAGAAGCCTACAAAAAAAGAAAAAGAAAAGAGAAAAAAATGAGAGAAAAAGAGATAAGGGGCAATGTTACTATCCTTTTACCACACTTGTGCTTCAAAGTAGCACCATGTTCTTCATATAGAGAGTCTCTTGAGTTATCACTTCCATATACTAGTGGGAATTTTCATTATAGAACTTGGCTTGTAGATTCCAACGATGGGCTTCCTCAAATGCCCTAGGTCTTCATGAGAAAGCAGGTTGGATGCACACCCACTTAGTTTCAGTTTGAGCTTTCATATACTTATAGCTCTAGTGCATCCGTTGCATGGCAATCCCTACTCACTCACATTGATATCTATTGATGGGCATCTCCATAGCCCGTTGATACGCCTAGTTGATGTGAGACTATCTTCTCCTTTTTGTCTTCTCCACAACCACCATTCTATTCCACCTATAGTGCTATGTCCATGGCTCACGCTCATGTATTGCGTGAAAGTTGAAAAGGTTTGAGAACATCAAAAGTATGAAACAATTGCTTGGCTTGTCATCGGGGTTGTGCATGATGTGAGTATTTTATGTGGTGAAGATGGAGCATAGCCAGACTATATGATTTTGTAGGGATAACTTTCTTTGGCCTTCTTATTTTGAAAAGACATGATTGCTTTATTAGTGGGCTTGAAGTATTATTGATTTTATGTCAAATGATAGACTATTACTTTGAATCACTCGTGTCTTAATATTCATGCCATGATTAGATATCTGATCAAGATCATGCTAGGTAGCATTCCACATCAAAAATTATCTTTTTTATCATTTACCTACTCGAGGACGAGCAGCAGTTAAGCTTGGGGATGCTGATACGTCTCCGTCGTATCTATAATTTTTTATTGTTCCATGCCAATATTCTACAACTTCCATATACTTTTTGGCAACTTTATATACTATTTTTGGGACTAACATATTGATCCAGTGCCCAGTGCCAGTTCCTGTCTGTTGCATGTTTTTGGTTTCGCAAAATTTCCATATCAAACAGAGTCCAAACGGGATAAAAACGGACGGAGATACTTTTTGGAATATTTGGAAAATTCCGGAAGAAAAACCCACGCGAGACGATGCCCGAGGTGGCCACAAGGCAGGGGGGCGCGCCTGCCCCCCTGGGCGCGCCCCCTACCCTCGTGAGCCACCTGTAAGGCGGTTGACGCTCTTCTTTTGCCGCAAGAAAGCTAATTTTCGGAAAAAATCACGGCGAAGGTTTCAGGCCAATCGGAGTTACGGATCTCCATATATATATACACGAAACAGTGAAACAGAGCCAGGGGAGAATGCAGAAACAGAGAGAGACAGAGAGACAGATCCAATCTCGGAGGGGCTCTCGCCCCTCCCACACCATGGAGGCCATGGACCATAGGGGAAACCCTTCTCCCATCTAGGGAGGAGGTCAAGGAACAAGAAGAAGGAGGGGGGCTCTCTCCCCCTCGCTTTCGGTGGCACCAGAGTGCCATCGGGGGCCATCATCATCACCGCGATCTACACCAACACCTCCGCCATCTTCACCAACATCTCCATCACCTTCCCCCCTCTATCTATAGCGGTCCACTCTCCCGCAACCCGCTGTACCCTCTACTTGAACATGGTGCTTTATGCTTCATATTATTATCCAATGATGTGTTGCCATCCTATGATGTCTGAGTAGATTTTCGTTGTCCTATCGATGGTTGATGAATTGCTATGATTGATTTAATTTGCTTGTGGTTATGTTGCCGGCCTTTGGTGCCCATCATATGATTGCGCGCGTGGATCACACCCTAGGGTTAGTTGTATGTTGATAGGACTATGTATTGGAGGGCAAGAGTGACAGAAGCTTCAAGCTAGCATAGAAATTGATGCATATGGGATTGAAGGGGGACCAATATACCTTAATGCTATGGTTGGGTTTTACCTTAATGAACATTAGTAGTTGTGGATGCTTGCTAATAGTTCCAATCATAAGTGCATAGAATTCCAAGTTAGGGATGACATGCTAGCAGTGGCCTCTCCCACATAATGCTTGCTATCGGTCTAGTAAAGTAGTAAATTGCTTAGGGGCAATTTCGCAACTCCTACCACCACTTTTCCACACTCGCTATATTTACTTTATTGTTTATTTATCTAAACAGCCCCTACTTTTTATTTACGTACTCTTTATTATCTTGCAAACCTATCCAACAACACCTATAAAGTACTTCTAGTTTCATACTTGTTCTAGGTAAAGCGAACGTCAAGCGTGCGTAGAGTTGTATCAGTGGTTGATAGAACTTGAGGGAATATTTGTTCTACCTTTAGCTCCTCGTTGGGTTCGACACTCTTACTTATCGAAAACTGGTGTGATCCCCTATACTTGTGGGTTATCATGGGGGTCCACATAGGGTCGAGCCGTATTGTGGATTTTATTTTTAATATGCCTCCGTCTTTGCCCAAGGTATCTTTGGTGCATAGTTATGTACGCGTGGTACATATGCCGCGATGCGGTTAGGGCTGAGACGGAGGCCGAACTATTGGTCGAGCTCCTGACGGACTTGATCGTCGCTCTAGAGGGTAGTCCGAACGTGTTTCACAGTGTCCGGGGGCCTGACTGCCGATGTAGTATTTGGCCTGATAAGGCCATTCTGCACTTCCGCTGTGAGGGCCGTGGTGTGCTCCTCAGTACGGAGGGAGCGCTCCGTGTTTCCATTGACTGTAATGACACCGCGGGGTCCGGGCATCTTGAGTTTGAGGTAGGCATAGTGCGGGATCACATTGAAGCGAGTGAACGTGGTTCGTCCGAGCAGTGCATGATAGCCACTGCGGAAGGGGACGATGTCGAAGATCAAGTCTTCGCTTTGGAAGTTGTCTGGCGAGCCGAAGACGACTTCCAACGTGATTGAGCCCGTGCAACGAGCCTCTACTCCAGGTATTACTCTTTTAAAGGTAGTTTAGGTGGGTTTAATTCTTGACGAATCAATGCCCATTTTACGGACCGTGTCCTGATAGAGCAAGTTAAGACTGCTACCGCCGTCCATGAGGACTCGTGTAAGGTGGAATCCATCGATAATTGGGTCGAGGACCAATGCGGCTGAGCCTCTGTGACGAATACTAGTCAGATGGTCTCTGCGATCGAAAGTGATCGGGCAGGCTGACCATGGGTTGAATTTTGGGGCGATTGGCTGTATCGCGTAGAGGTCCCTCAGAGCGCGCTTGCGCTCCCGTTTGGGGATATGAGTAACGTATATCATATTCGCCAGTTTGACTTCGGGGGAAATTTCTTCTGTCCCTCGGTGTTCGGTGGGTGAGGCTCGCCGTCGTTGTCCTCACTGGGCGACCCCTTCTCCTTATGTTCGGTGTTTAGCTTACCGGCTTGTTTAAAGACCCAACAACTTCTATTGGTACGGTTGGCAGGCTTGTCGGGGATGCCATGAATTTGGCAAGGTCGATCGAGTATTTGGTCCAGGCTGGATGAACCCTCTTTATTTCTTTTAAATGGCTTCTTCCGTTGACCGGATTTGGAGCCACTAAATCCAGCGTTGACCGCTATGTCTTCGGTATTTTCGTTATTGATTCGACGCTTGTGCTTGTTGCGTCGTGGTTTGCCATTGCCATCCCAGGCTTTAGAGGTGCCAGGGTCGCTAGTGCTATTGCTTCTGCGGCCTAGCCAACTATCTTCTCCCGCGCAAAAGCGGGTCATTAGTGTGGCAAGGGCCTCCATGGACTTTGGTTTTTCTTGGCCGAGGTGTCGGCGAGCCATTCATCATGGACGCTGTGTTTAAAGGCCGAGAGGGCTTCGACATCTGGACAGTCAACAATTTGGTTCTTTTTAATTAAGAACCTTGTCCTGAGTTTCCGGGCTGACTCTTCGGGTCGCTGGACTATGTGACTGAGGTCATGTGCGTCTGGGGGCTGTACATAGGTACCTTGGAAGTTGTCTCTAAAGGCATCTTCCAAATCTTCCCAGCTGCCAATAGAATTTTCTGGGACGCTATTTAGCCAATGTCGTGCTGGCCCCTTAAGTTTCAAGGGGAGATATTTGATGGCATGGAGGTCGTCACCACGAGCCATGTGTATGTGGAGAAAAAAAATCTTCAATCCAGACTACGGGGTCCATCGTGCCGTCGTATGAGTCGATGTTCACGGGTTTAAACCCTTCTAGGAATTGGTGCTCCATTACTTCATCGGTGAAGCATAGAGGGTGTGCGGTGCCTCTGTATCGGGTCATGTCGCAACGCAGTTCGGATGAAGTCTGTATGCGATTTTCGGCCCGAGTGAGGTTGTGTTTGTCGCACCAGGTCTGACGACTGTCCTCTCGCGCTGGGGCACATCCCCTTGATCCATAGATTGATCTGGTTTGACCGGCTCTATTGTCCAGGTCCTGTCGTAGGTCATATGTATATTCTGGAGCCGCAGTTCCTCTGCTTTTGTGGCGAGTTGGTGCGGGATGGTGCTCGGCTTGAGTTGCTGCTCTGTCCCGGCCACGCGGTGGTCAGTTAGGTCTGTCAGCAGCGTCACGCGTTGGCGGTATGGGCTCCAGCACCGCATCGTCGAATTGGGGTAGCATCTTGCGCTTCGGGTAGCTCTTTGTTGGGCGTTCGAGGCCGTATTCCACGGCTGCAAGGACGTTAGTCCATCTGTCATTGAGCAAATCCTAATCAGCCTGAAGCTGTTGCTGCTTCTTTTTCAGGCTTCTTGCAGTGGTGATTAGCCGACTCTTAAAGCGCTCTTGTTCGAGGGGTTCCTCTGGCATGATGAAATCTTCGTCACCGAGGTTCACATCTTCTTCAGAGGTCGGTAGGTAGTTACTATCCTCCGAGCCCTCGTTCTCGACTGGTTCATTGGGGTTTATTTCCCCATCCTCCCAATCATCATGTTCGGATGTTGGCTCTATAGGGGCTTCAGGGTCTTCGGCATTCTCCGGAGTATTATTGTCCTCGGTGCCGGTATTGCCGTCTTTGTCGCGATGCGATTTTGAGCGGTGCCGCTGACGTCGACGCTTCAGAGGGGCTTCGGCAGGCTTGTCCTCAACCGGATCCTTCTTGCCGCCGTCGCCATCCTCTTTGGGTGTGTCCACCATGTACACATCGTACGTGGAGGTGGCCATCCATTGTCTGGTAAACGGAGGGTTTTGGCCTTGTTCGTCTCCGGCATCGTCGTCCATATCGTTGATGTCTTCGGAGGCATAGTCCAGCATGTTGGTTAAATCTTCGACAGTGGCTATGAAGTGGGTGGTGGGTGGGACATAAAATTTTCCGCTCGCGGCCCCTAGTCCAGGCTGGGCATAATTCGGAAGCAATCCTTCCGTAATGGCGAGTGATCGCGTTAAGCCCAGGGCCTCGTTTAAAGGCGAGGGTTGGACAAAGAAACGAGAATCCGTGGGGCTGTCCGGAGCTAGAGTCTCCTGGCGGCGCCCGCTTGACACGGGCTTCGAGAGTTTGGACTTAGGGTCCGGCGGAGTATCCGGTGGCTGATTGACAAGAGGAGTTCAGTTTGTCTTAGGGTTAGCTGATGATGTCGCCCCCTCCAGATCTCCGGTAACAAGTTCCATAATTGTAGAGAGTCCGGCGAGCTCTAAGCAACCGTCTTCGGACCTGACAGCATGCTCCGGATCTAAGGCCAGAGCGGTGATCGGGGCCGTGTACCCTTCGAAGATCAAATCTCCTCGGATATCAGTGACATAGTTTAGGTTCCCGAAATTGATCTGATGACCAGGGGCATAGCTGTCAATCTGCTCAAGGTGTCCAATCGAATTGGCACACAACATGAATCCGTCGAATATGAAAATTTGGCCTGGGGAAAAAATCTTCCCCGAAACAGCATCATTGTGGATGATCGAACGAGCCATCGAATCCTTTGTCGATAGCACAGAGGGACTCTCAATGAAAGCACCAATGTCGGTGTCAAAACCGGCAGATCTCGGGTAGGGGGTCCCGAACTGTGCGTCTAAGGATCGAAGGTAATAGGAGGCAGGGTACACGATGTTTACCCAGGTTCGGGCCCTCTTGATGGAGGCAAAAGCCTACGTCCTACTTGATTGACTTTGATGAGTATAGGGGTTACAAGAGTTGATCTACCACAAGATCGTAATGGCTAAACCCTAGATGTCTAGCATGTATGATTATGACTACCTCTACGGACTAAACCCTCTGGTTTATATAGATACTGGAGGGGGTAGGGTTTGTACAGAGTCGGTTTACAGAGAAAGGAATCTTCATATCCGAACGCCAAGCTTGCCTTCCACACCAAGGAGAGTCCCATCCGGACATGGGGGCAAGCCTTCTATCTTGTATCTTCACGGCCCACCAGTCCGACCCATGTTACATAGCCCAGACGCCCGGGGTCCCCCTAATCCAGGACTCCCTCAGTAGCAGTGTACACTTTTGATCTGTGAGAATGTGATGTTGTGGTAGCTAGTGGTGATGGATTGGTGGCATGCTAGATGTTGTTTCCATGTCGTCAAAGATGATGCTATGGTAGATATGGTACTACCCTGTGAATCAGAGTATGTGGGGTATGCTAGTTTGCAAGTATGTAGAGGTATGGTTGTGTGTTGAAACCCATGATACGCTATGAGATTGAAGAATAGTCATCGGATGGTGCGTTGAACTTGGTGACCCTTGTGTACTATTGTTACTGTCCATGTTTAGTGCTCGTTCATATTATTCATGTTTAGTCTCGTTCATATTCTCCATGTATAGTGTGTTCGACTCTTCCTGATGTTAATGCCTGTAGGACATGGGCACGCAATAGTTTAGTTAAACCATTGTCCTGTTTGACAGCCAGTTCTAGCCGTACTATGTTGAGGACTCCCAGCCTATCATCAAGGAGCAGATGCCTCTGGACTCGAATATCTTCGAGGGGTCTGTTGTGCCTCCATCATTTGTGCTGGTTGTGCCCAGTGTTGTTGCTACACAAAAGGCACCCATCAAGGTTGCAAAGGAAAGAAGGATGGGATGGGGGAATTGATGAAATTATAGTCGTTCCTATCCATGTTTGTGCTTAACAAGATGTGTGATATCATAAACAGTAAAGTGAGGACTCACAAGGGTTTCAAGGAGGTGCACTTGAAATCTATTGCCAAGCACGTGTTTGAATTATGTGGCCAAGAGGTCACCTCGACCCCGGTCTGCAACCACCTCGGGAAGTGGAGAGCGAGATGGACCGAAGTGTCCAAGTTTAGAGAACTTAGCGGCGCTTCATGGGATCAAGACACATGCACAATCCTTTTGGAGGCAGAGCATTACCAAAGCCACACCACGGTTAGATCATATACCACTTTTTTCAGCATCTCTAACATGCCAATCACAACTAACCATGCCATGTTTCTCTCTTAGGACCACGCCAAGGACGCAGAGTTCCTCAACATACCCATCCAAAACTACTACCAGATGCAACAAATCTTCTCCTTTGAGCTGGCGACCGGCAACATGCCATGGGCTCCAATGAGCCACTCGGTTCGCCTATGCCTGACTATCCAGACACCCAACAGTCAAATATCATCATCCTTGATGGTTTAAGGGTGATGATCACATTCTTGTGCTTGATAGGAAGAAGAAGAGGGGCGGCTTGATGGAGGATGAGTTGGGCGTCTTTAGCAGCATGACTGATGCCGTCAAGGAGATGTCAATCATTATTAGGGAGAGAAAGCCAGTTGACGTCCACCCTGACCTATACAACACTATCATGGACCAAGGTGGCTTCAGTCCAAAGGCTCTGATAGCTGCTCTGAGCCACTTCCTAGGCAACAAGGCTCAGGGTGTTGGGTTCGTTTCCATGGGGAACACCCATAAGATGCTATAGCTTAGGTCCTGGCTGGGCAAACACTACTACCAGTGTTGTTTCTGGTGGTGGTGGTGATGGTGTGCATGATCCTCGAACACGATGGCGATGACAATGTACATTTTGTGGTAGCTAGGGCTTCCAAATTTTTGTTGGTCTATATATTTTAATGAGGTGGTATATAGTACTCCCTCCACCCCAAAATAAGTGACTCAGTACAAAGTCAGTACAAAGTCGAGTCACTTATTTTGGGATGGAGGGAGTATATACTAAACCCTCACGTTAATGGAGAAGTTACAGTGGTAGGATTACACCCTCCTTTTGGATATGGTGGTAGGATGACACCATAGTAGCTAGGATGAACTTGCTCTGCCTTGTGATCATGCATGCATAAGTTTCTTCTACTCAATGTGTAGTGTGCTCCTTTGCTTGTTGCTTGAATTATTGCTCTTTTGTCATGCTAGGAGGAGTGGTGTGTGGTGTATAGAGGGAGGGTTCTAGGGGTTTACAGTTCATGACAAGCATGCCAACAGAAGTGAGCGGTTACACATACAACTCCTTCAAAGGGTTTAAGACTAGAAAGGCGGCAGAGGATGCTTACTCCAAGGTTGTGCTCAAGCAGTCAAGCAATGTTGAAGTATGCAAGGTTCTGCTACTCACGATTGAGTTTTTGGATTTCCCCTAAGAGGAAGGGTGATGTAGCACAATAACAGAAAGTATTTCCCTCGGTTAAGAACCAAGGTTATGAAACAAGAAGGAGGCACCAAGCTGACAACGTTAGCAGTACCCGCACATAGATAAATAAATTGCTTGCACCCAACAAAGGCAAGGGATTGCCAATCCCTTTGTTCTTGCTGGTTACAAGATTAAAAGCAAAAAGTGAGCAAAATATCAAGAAAGTAAAAGAGCAAAAAGAGCACCTGTATAAGTTTTTGTATTGATGGAAACTAGAGTCGGGGGCATAGGTTCACAAGTGGCATCTCTCTCAAAAGCATGTAGTGGCATGGTAGAAAAATTGTCGTTAGGAAATTGACAAGAACACATTATAACTATGATCATTCATGGCATAATCTCGCATAGGCATTACATCTGTGATAAGTAGACCATTAAGCTTACTGACGTCTACTACTATTACTCCACCCCAAGAATGCTATCCAGCATGCATTTCAAAATATTAAGTTTACAAGAAATTGAGTAACTCAATCACTGGTACAGTGAGGTGCTATACAAACGGTTTTTAACCCCTTTCCGCGATGGTGCTCTGAACCATCACCTAGTGAGTGACTGCAATATGGGGGGTCCTTCCCACACGACCCAAAAACCGTCAGGGATATGCCCTCCTGGCACACACGCACGGCAAAATGAGGTCGTGTGCGACCGACAAGGGATCAAATATAGTTATACATACAATAGTGCTAAAAAATACAATTATACAGGCGAAATTGTTTCCGGTCATAAGTACATCCCACACAGTCAGTCCCCGCTAAACGTTTCCATTCGTATATACATCCCACACAGTCGCTCCAAGGAAAACGTTGCGCAAGGTGGGCCAACGCAAACAGTTTTCAAGAGAATGTCGTGTGTGATTCTTCATTGATCCAACACGGTTTATTCCTAGAAACAGTGTGTGTTGCTTGAGGTCATCATCCACGGTGTTTTCTCAATAACCATTTGCAATAGAAAACCCAATTAGTAGGCTAATTGCCCTATTATTAATAATCCATTTCTTAATCTAATTGACATTCATATTAAGCACATAACATATTTCATTTCCATATTAAGGAAGCAGGATTTCATAATTGAAATACATCAGAGTACAACATGATATAGCTTCAACACTCAGCTACCTCATTACACAACTGCACGAGCACCAAGTTTCACATGCAACATCTAGAACCTTTCGAAATTAGTATCATAGATGGTACATAGACAGATGCATCTCATCTAGAAAACTGCTGAAGCGGAAGACGAATATTGAGCCTTCATTGACGAATATTGAGCCTTCATCTCAATATTGAACCGTGGGTGTTGTATGAAAACCTTCCTCGCCTCCTGACCATAGAGATGGTTTTGAGAGGTAATCATCAGTGAACTGCTTTGGAAAGGCCTGAAAACAAGGATGTGCATAAATATCTTCTCTATATTGGAAATGGGGCAAAGGAATAAAAAGGCAAGGTAAAATAGCTAGTACCATACTGTAGTGAACTGATGTCTTCTTCATTGTGCAGACAAAGATCTTGTTGTTTTTTTGTCGCTAATTTATTTATCCAAACAATCTTTCTGAGTTTCTTGACTTGATTGATATTCATGGACAACTCATTTCCCCATATGCAAAAAGGGTCGAACAGTGGGTTCCTGCAATTGCACGATAATGTTAGAATGGTTCCTGCAATTGCACAATAATGTGCTATTAGATAACGGACCATGAACATGCTAACCTCGATTGTAAACCTCGGTGCTTCCCATTGTTTCCCTGCAACACATATAAGGTAGTTAGTCATCAGGTTAAGTAAGGGTTCGCATGATATCAGTAAAATATGTTGATGAAAAACAAGCACATTGCTGATTCATCGGATTAATTCAAGCCACATGGAAAACCCATTTATCCAAACCAAGCATGATTAAGAACTAGGAAATATAGCACGTGTCTATGTTTCTCATGTAATAACTGCAGCCAAATTCGAATTATTCCTCACATGCACAACAATACAAAATTCTACCCACAAAAATTGGACATCGCATTGCAGAACTAAACCAAGCAGTTAACTAAACACCACAACAAATGAACCAAACATTAACTGAGCACCACATTGCATAATATAACATACTCCTAATAGAAGATCAGATAGTTAACCAAACCAAGCATGCTTAACAACTTGGAAATATAGCAATTGTATTTGTTTCTCATGTATTTAGTACAACCAAATTCAATTTATTCCTCACATGGTATACAATAATAGAATGCACCCACAACAATTGAACATCGCATTGCAGAATTGAACCAAACAGTTAACTAAACACCACAACAAATGAACCAAACGTTAACTGAGCATCACATTGCACATTATTAAATACTCCTAATAGAATATCAGACAGATAACCAAACCAAGCATGCTTAACAACTTGGAAATATAGCAATTGTATTTTTGTTCTGATGTATTTAGTACGACCAAATTCAATTTATTCCTCACATGGTATACAATAGTAGAATGCACCCACAACAATTGAACATCGCATTGCAGAATTGAACCAAATAGTTAACTAAACACCACAACAAATGAACCAAATGTTAACTGAGCACCACATTGCACAATATAACATACTCCTAATAGAAGATTAGACAGTTAACCAAACCAAGCATGCTTAACAACTTGGAAATATAGCAATTGTATTTGTTTCTCATGTATTTTTTAAAGAAAAAATCGATTTATTTTTCACATGGACGACAATACAAAATTGCACACTAAAGAATTGAACATGATATTTGCAGAATAGAACCAAACAGTTAACTAAACACGACAACTAATTAACCAAATAGTTAATAAGTGAGCACCACATTGCACGACATATAGAACATATACACTAGAGCAATAAATTGCATGGTAAAAGTAGATAGCACAATTCACTAGAATTTGTTAAGGAAAGGCAGTAGCTAGCAAACTGAACATGGGTCCTTATAGTGAGCTAGTAAGACAAGCTACTCCTCATTATCGGAGATATCGATGATGATTGGCTCCTTGGACATGGAAGCGGGCGAGGCCTTCGCATCGTGGGTGCCCTCGTCGTAGTGGTGTGTTGCCTGAGCCGCTCCAGGCACCAACCTGTTGGCTCTCTAGTTGTGGTAAGCACATTCACGCTGAGAAAAGACCTCGTAGTCTTCATCGAAGGCACCGAGAGTGGCCTCGAGAAAATGCCACGAATTGTTGTTTAAAGCAGCCAATCGCGTCGTGGTGTCGGTGTGCGAGCCGTCGAGGGTGGCCTCGACGGTGAGGTGCTCCTCCAAGATCTAGGGGTCGGCAGGAATGGCAGCCATCGCGGCCTCATCCGTGTGTGTGGCTGCAATTTGTTTCTCTGCTGCCAAATGCTCCTTGAGCTCCTGGCTATACTGCATGCACCATGGCTTAGGGCGGCGCTTATTTGGTGGAGGGGACGGTGATTTTGGCGGAAGGTGTCATGCCGGCGGTCGGGGCATGTGGGATGCGGAAGGAGGAGGAGGATGGGGGTCGCGTGTCGATTACCTGCCTGGATAGACGAGGTCGAGCAGCGTGAAGGAGGGTCGCCGGCGAGGAGGCGGCACTGCAAGCAAGGGGTGAAGGTTTCAACTTGGAAAGGAAGGCAGAAACAGGGGAAATGTGGCTTTTGGTAAGGGGAGGGGCGGGGAGGTAGATATTTCCATGGAAGCCGAAAATTTTGAATCGCTTCAGCGAAAAAACTGGCGTGCAAAGTGTCATTAGACGGTGCTCCAGGATATTTTGTACTGCATCTCACACGGTTGGCGATAATAAACTATGTGGGATCTACTTGATTTTTCATCTTGATTTGAATTACATAATGGGGTCACAGCGGCAATGGACAGTGTTTGAATTGCTGGACCTTTTATCTGCAGTGAACATGCAACCGTATGTGTGTCATAAAAGAATTAGAATTATTCAGGGTTCGTTTGGACATTTTACACATTAAATTGGTTTCTAGCCATTTCAGGTGCACAATTCAAAATTAAACTACATGCAGATGCTCCGGTGCACCAACATGGGTTGTGAAATCATATATGTGTCCATGGGTTTATGCTTATGTCTCATGCAAGAAATGGGGATGAATTTCGAACGCCACGGAACCGTGGCTCTCCGGCAAATGTTGAGGTACTTGCTTTTGTAATTCTAGTACATCCAAAAGACGTCTGAAATTCATGAACTTTGGCATGCTATCATGGAATGGCATCAACATGCTGGGGTAAAAATTATTGTCCAATTTGGCGCAGGTTATGGTATAAGATTCTCACAAACCAGAGTTTCTTAGAAGAAGCCTCATTGTTTCGATAGGGAAATGTGTCACCTTTGTGGACAAAACGATATTCGTGTCCTCTTCTTCCTTTCAATTTTTTTCCTGGTGTCAACATAGAACAATAGGAGTGTCGTGTTAAATTTTGGATTTTTTCGGTGATCGTTTGGACATTTTTATATGTTAACTGACTTTTCTAGGAATTTATGTGCATAATTCAAAATTGGACTACATGCACATGCTCCACTCCATAAAAATGGGTTGCAAAATCAAATGTTTGTCCTTGGTTGCAAGCTTAGGTCACATGCAAGAAATGAGAATGAATGTCAAACACCTTGACACTATCGTTAGGCCCCTAAAATTGAGATACATGGTTTTAAAATTCTAGTAAATCAAAAACTCGTCTGAAATTCATGAAACTTGACAGGATATCATGGAACGGCATCGACATGCCGTGGTAAAAATATTGTCCCATTTGGGGCAGGTTTGGATATAAGCTTCTCGCAAACCAGAGCTTCTCTCACAACAAGCCTGATGGTTTCCGTAGGGAACATGCCACCTTGGGGGATGAAACAATATATGTTGCTTCTTCTTACTTTCAATTTTTTTCTTGTGTCAACATAGAGCAACACGAGTGTTGTGTCAATTTTTGGGATTTTTCGGGGTTCGCTTGGACATTTTTATACATTAACTGAGTTTTTATGCATCCATGTGCATAATTCAAATTTGAATTACATGCAAATTCTCCAATGCATATAAATTGGTTCAAAATTGGAATGTGTGTCCTTGGTTACATGTTGAACTCACATGCAAGAAATGAGAATGAATGTCAAACACCTTGCCACCGTCGCTCGGCCGCTAACATTGAGATACATGGTTTTTAAATTCTAGTAAATCGAAAACGCGTCTGAAATTTATGAAACTTGACATGCTAACATGGAACGGCATCAACATGTAGTGGTAGAAATATTGTCCCATTTGGGGCAGGTTGGGGTATATAAGCTTCTCACAAACCAGAGCTTCTCACAACAAGCCTCATGGTTACAGTAGGGAACGTTTCACCTTTCTGGACAAAACGATATCCGTTGCCTCTTCTTGATTTCAATTTTTTTCTAATGTAAACATAGAACAACATGAGTGTTGTGTTAATTTTATGCATTTTTTGGGGCTCGTTTGGACATTTTTATACATTAACTAAGTTTTCTATGCATTTATGTGCATAATTCAAATTTGAACTACATGCACATGCTCTAATACATATAAATTGGTTGAAAATTCAAATTCGTGTCTGTGGTTGCATGCTTAGGTCCCATGCAAGAAATGGGAATGAATGTCAAACACCGTGCCACCGTCACTCGGCCGCAAACATTGAGATACATGGTTCTTAAATTCTAGTAAATCCAAAACTCGTCTGAAATTCATGGAACTTGGCATGCTATCATGGAGCGGCATCAGCATGTCATGGTAAAATTTTTGTCTCATTTGGGGCAGGTTTGGGTATAGGCTTCTCACAAACAAGAGCTTCTCACAACAAGCCTGATGGTTTCAGTAGGGAACATGCCACCTTTGGGGATGAAACGATATCAGTTGCTGATAACCCACAAGTATAGGGGGTCGCAATAGTTTTCAAGGGTAGAGTATTCAACGCAAATTTATTGATTCGACACAAGGGGAGCCAAATAATATTCTCAAGTATTAGCAGTTGAGTTGTCAATTCAACCGCACCTGGATAACTTAATATCTGCAGCAAAGTGTTTAGTAGCAAAGTAATATGATAGTAGTGGTAACGGTGGTAAAAGGTAACGGTAGCAAAAGTAATATTTTTGGGTTTTGTAGTGATTGTAACAGTAGCAGTGGAAAAGTAAATAAACAAAGAACAATATATGAAAAACCCGTAGGCATTCGATCGGTGATGGAGAATTATGGCGGATGCGATTGATCATGTAACAGTCATAACCTAGGGTAACACAGAACTAGCTCCAGTTCATCAATGTAGTGTAGGCATGTTTTCCGAATATAGTCATACGTGCTTATGCAAAAGAACTTGCATGACATCTTTTGTCCTACCCTCCCATGGCAGTGGGGTCCTATTGGAAACTAAGGGATATTAAGGCCTCCTTTTAATAGAGTACCGGACCAAAGCATTTACACATAGTGAATACATGAACGCCTCAAACTATGGTCATCACCGGGAGTGGTCCCGATTATTATCACTTCGGGGTTGCCGGATCATAACACATAGTAGGTGACTATAGACTTGCAAGATAGGATCAAGAACTCTCATATATTTCTGAAAACATAATAGGTTCAGATCTGAAATCATGGCACTCGGGCCCTAGTGACAAGCATTAAGCATAGCAAAGTCATAGCAACATCAATCTTAGAACATAGTGGATACTAGGGATCAAACCCTAACAAAACTAACTCGATTACATGATAAATCTCATCCAACCCATCATCGTCTAGCAAGCCTATGATGGAATTACTCACGCACGGCGGTGAGCATCATGAAATTGGTGATGGAGGAAGGTTGATGATGACGATGGCGGCGGATTCCCCTCTTCGGAGCCCCGAACGGACTCCAAATCAGCCCTCCCGAGAGAGTTTAGGGCTTGGCGGCGGCTCCGTATCGTAAAACGCGATGAATCCTTCTCTCTGGTTTTTTCTCCCCAAAAGTGAATATATGGAGTCAAGGTTGAGGTCGGTGGAGCGTCAGGGGGCCCACGAGGCAAGGGGCGCGCCCAGGGGGTAGGGCGCGCCCCCACCCTCGTGGACAGGTGGAGGCCCCCTGACGTGGATCTTTCTTCCAGTATTTTTTATATATTCCAAAATAATTCTCCATTGATTTTCAGGTCATTCCGAGAACTTTTATTTCTGCACAAAAATAACACCATGGCAATTCTGCTGAAAATAGCGTCAGTCCGGGTTAGTTCCATTCAAATCATGCAAGTTAGATTCCAAAACAAGGGCAAAAGTGTTTGGAAAAGTAGATACGACAGAGACGTATCAACTCCCCCAAGCTTAAACCTTTGCTTGTCCTCAAGCAATTCAGTTGATAAACTGAAAGTGATAAAGAAAAACTTTTACAAACTCTGTTTGCTCTTGTTGTTGTAAATATGTAAAGTCAGCATTCAAGTTTTCAGCAAAGATTATGAACTAACCATATTCACAATAACACTTAGGTCTCATGTTTACTCATATCAATGACATAATCAACTAGCGAGCAATAATAATAAATCTCGGATGGCAACACTTTCTCAAAATAATCATGATATGATATGACAAGATGGTATCTCGCTAGCCCTTTCTGAGACTGCAAAACATAAATCCAGAGCACCTTTAAAGATCAAGGACTGACTAGACATTGTAATTCATGGTAAAAGAGATCCAGTCAAGTCATACTCAATGTAAACAAACAGTAATGGATGCAAATGACAGCGGTGCTCTCCAACTGGTGCTTTTTAATAAGAGAATGATGACTCAACATAAAAGTAAATGGATAGGCCCTTCGTAGAGGGAAGCAGGGATTTGTAGAGGTGCCAGAGCTCAGTTTTGAAATAGACATGAATAATATTTTGAGCGGTATACTTTCACTGTCAACATAACAACCGAGAGATCTCGATATCTTCCATGCTACACACATTATAGGCGGTTCCCAAACAGAATGGTAAAGTTTATACTCCCCCTCCACCAACAAGCATCAATCCATGGCTTGCTCGAAACAACGAGTGCCTCCAACTAACAAGAGTCCCGGGGGAGTTTTGTTTGCAGTTATTTTGATTTGATTTGCATAAATCATGGGACTGGGCATCCCGATAACCAGCCATTTTCTCGTGAGTGAGGAGTGGAGTCCACTCCTCTTGAGAATAACCCACCTAGCATGGAAGATACAGACAACCCTAGTTGATACATGAGCTATTCGAGCATACAAAACAGAATGTTTATTTGAAGGTTTAGAGTTTGGCACATACAAATTTACTTGGAACGGCAGGTAGGTACCGTGTATAGGTAGATATGGTGGACTCATATGGAATAACTTTGGGGTTTATGGAATTGGATGCACAAGCAGTATTCCTGCTTAGTACAAGTGAAGTCTATAAAAAGACTAGGAAGCGACCAGTTAGAGAGCGACAACAGTCATGAACATGCATTAAAATTAATCAACACCGAATGCAAGCATGAGTAGGATATAATGCACCATGAACATAAATATCGTAGAGGCTATGTTGATTTTGTTTCAACTACATGCGTGAACATGTGCCAAGTCAAGCCACTGGAATCGTTCAAAAGAGGATACCACCCTATCATACCACATCACAACCATTTTAATAGCATGTTGGCACGCAAGGTAAACCATTATAAGCTCCTAGCTAATTAAGCATGGCATAAGCAACTATAATCTCTAATTGTCATTGCAAACATGTTTATTCATAATAGGTTGAATCAGGAATGATGAACTAATCATATTTAAAAAAACAAGAGAGTTCGAGTTCATACCAACTTTTCTCATCTCAATAAGTTCATCATATAATCATCATTATTTCCTTTCACTTGCACGACCGAATAGTGTGGATAATAATAATAGTGCACATGCATTGGACTAAGCTGAAATCTGCAAGCATTTAATTCAAGAGAGAAGACAAGGTAATATGGGCTCTTTGTTAGATCAACAATAATGCATATAAGAGCCACTCAACATTTTCAATATGGTCTTCTCCTCTTGAACCCCAAAGAATAAGAAAAGAAATAAAACTATTTACACGGGAAAGCTCCCAACAAGCAAAAGAAGAATGAGAAATCTTTTAGGTTTTATTTTTAATTACTACTACTACAACATGAAAGGTAAACTAACTAAAAAGCTATTACTAATTTCTTTTTTTCTAAGGTTTATCAAACACACAAGAAGAAAGCATAAAAAGGGGAAATAAACTAGCATGGATATTACAGTGAAAAAGTGTGAGCATCGACAACTAGCATGGGTGTGTGAACATAAATGTAATGTCGGTGAGAAATACGTACTCCCCCAAGCTTACGCTTTTGGCCTAAGTTGGTCTATGGCCATGGCTGGCATGGCGGATATCCAAAGTAATAGTTGTGGTCGTACTGAGAAGAATCCCTCTGGTGCCACTGGTTGGCGATCTCTTCCGGATTCCATTGATAAATAGACTGTCGGTGAGGATCAAATTATGGTTCCGTCTCTGGCTCTGTATCTGATGTGGGGTTTCGGTAGGCATGAATGGCTTGCGGCGGAACAAGGTACTTGCCTGCAGATAAGTCAAACAAGGAAAGAGCGGGCAAAAAATAGTCTTAGGGTGATTTTTATCAAATATCAGCTTGTACTTAAGCATCTTTTCCTTATTCTTAATGATAAAATCATGTGCTACCATACTCTTATAGTCCAGAAAAACAGGAGGCAACAACTTTTCTTCCTTCTCATAATGTATAATAGGTATGTTAAAATGTGCAGCGAGGCGTGAGGCAAAAATACCTCCCAAGATGGGGCCCTTAGTACGGTTAAGATTTAACCGCTTTGCAACAATAGCGCCCATACTAAATGTGTCATCACGGAACAAGGCATGGCACAAAATAACAAAAGCAGGGGCACTAAGGTTGCCACAATTTCCGCGACCAATTAAGCATCTACTAGCAAATATTGCAAAGTAACGTAAAACAGGAAAATGTATGCTAGTGATTCTTGCATCAGAAACTTTCCTCGTTTCCCCTACAGCAATTGTATCAATAAACCCTTCCACATCGTCACGATGCGGTTCCTCTACGCTGCCCTCAAAAGGTATCAAACAAACCCGGCAAAAATCACGAAGTGACATCTCCTTATGCTCATCATATAAATAAAATTCCACCGTATGTGGTGAGCTCCTAGCATGGAAATGAAAGTTTTGCACAAAGATATTGGTGAGTAAGAGATACTGTTCGCGTTGGTCATGGAGGAAGGCGGTGAGGCCTACATGTAACGCCCCGAGACCGACGCTCCAGAAGACTTCCAGCTATTCCGAGTTTCGTCGTGTGATTTGTTTTATTTGTTGCATTCATCCTTGCATCATGTGCATTGCATCATGTCATCATGCCATCATATCATTAATTTTTTTAAAAACCTCAACTAAATAAATTGCATAGATCTTTTGATCTATTTAAACCGAGGGAACTCACATGGTGACTTCTCTTTATAACATACCCTCCCGATATTTAGGGAGCTATATTATAAAATATTCCATTGTTTCGGAAATCACCATAACACACTTGCAAATAATTCTCCATGCCTTTGTTATCTCACTTCTTGGTCTCCAACTCTGCCCATAAATTATTTCATCATTTTCCGGAGCTCCACCAAAGATCCAAACATTTTTGGACCTTCCTTTCATCAAGTCCTAGTTCAAACCCATTTGAATTTCAAATGAGTTTGAATTTAAATCTTTCGATCATGCCCACTTCTATTTTTCCTGGATCGAGCTCATTTTTGTGAGTCCGGAAAAATTGTCTCCATGCGCAAATCCTTTTCCCTAACCCTCTCTTTCTTTCTTTCTTTTCTCTGTTCTGTTTTTTTTTCATTAGAGAGAGGGAGAAGAGAGCCTTGCAGCCCAGCCGGCCTCTTAGGCCCGGCCAACCTAAGCCAGCCCAAGGCCCAGCCGCCCCCACCTTTCCCCGTAACCCTAGCCCGAACCACTCTCCCTCCCATCGATCCCCATCTCTTCCTCTGGCCGCCGCACTCATCTCTCTCCCTCGATCCCCCTCCTCTTTTCTTCCTCGTCGCGCCGAACCAGGGAGACGCCGCCCCCGCGCCCTGTCTTCCTCCTCGCCCTGCGCGCCCGACGCCGCCCCGCGTCCTCAACTCCGGCGGCCACGTGCCCCTCCTCGACCTCGCCGCCGACAGCAGCAGCTGCTGCACCCTCGCGCCGAGCGCCGCCCCTTCGCGCCCCTCTGTCGTTCGCCTCGGGCTCCTCCGACCTTCCTCGCGCCCGATCTGCTCCAAACCGCGCCACCGGCCAAGTTCCTCGACCTCCGCGTCGTCCCGGAGTCCCTCGACCCACCGACCAGAGCCGCCTCCTCCCTCACCTGCGGCCTCCTCCTCGTCGCCTCCGCGCCACCAGCCAGCCACCGGAGCCGCCGCCGTCGGATCTGGCTGTGCCTCGCCAGGGTCCTCCCCTGCCGCGCCTCGGTCCCTGCCTCGACCTCCTCTGCAAGTCCCTCGCCGAGTCCCGTGCCCAGCCTCCGCGTCGCCGGAGCCCTGTGCAGCTGCGCTGCCTGACTGCCTGCATCTCCACCGGCGCCATCAGTCCCCGTCGCCCGAGCGCTCGAGGAGAGGAGCTCCTCGAGCACCTGCGCCTGCGACCGTCGTCCTCTGTGCTCAGCAGGAGCCCCGCGCCGCTCGTTCCCTCCGTTTGGCCGGAGTTCGTCGGAGCCCCAGCAGCTGCGCCGCCCTGTAGCTTCGCCTCCCGCAACCCCGCGGCGTCGCCTCGCCCTTGTCCCGCGTTGCCTCTGCCAGCCCTGTGCTGCTGCTTGCATCCGCCAAGGCCATCTTCAGATTTTCACCAAGTCCGTGACTGCATCCGGTGTGCCTTTTTTTTGTCAAGTCCGACTACACGGGTACGACTACATCCGAGGTGGATTTCGTCAAGTACCCCTTCGGATCGCCAAGTTCATCTACGAAAACATGTACCATCTACCGTCGCCTGAAGACCCGTGTACCACTACCGACGCCGTGTACGACTACTTCCCACGACAACAATTGAACAACTACTTCCACTACGCCCGAATACCGTGGATGCGACAAGTTCCTCTCCGGACATGTGCGACTACCGTTGCCAAGATCGCGAGTACCTCTACCGTCGCCGTGAACAACTACTTCCCTCGACGACTCGAACCGCTCCGAAAACGCACGCTTCAAAGGTATAACTGCCGTCCGTGGACCGAATGCATGTGTTGTATGAGATGCACCCTATGTTTGCACCGTGCCCGTTTGCTTCATGCACGTTCCTCCTTGTTCGCCATGCCGATGAACCGTGGGAACCCGGTAACCGGGATCACCCCACCATCTCTAGCATGTTCCGCACATCCGCACGCCTCCTTTTGCACCGGTATCTCCGTGAGCTACCGGAACCGATATGTTGCCGTGGCATCATTTTCGGATATGTTGCCGTGGCACCATTTTTGTTTCGCCGCCGTGGCACCCTTTTCGTTCCGCCATGGTGACAAATGCTTCATAACATGCTCATGTCAACATTTTCAGAAAATTGCATAAAACTTGTATATGTCATCCGCATCATGATAACAACATTTAAAATGTTTAAACTTGTTGTTGCATTAAATTGCTAAATGCATATGGGGATTTACCGAATTTGTTGTTTTTATATCCGGCCCCATTTAAATTGTTTAGATGGTATAGTTTATATTATGCTTCACCTCTTGCCATGTTTAACAACAGTTAATATTGTTGGGTAGCTTAAACGAGAGATAACTAAATAATTGATGTGGTGTTCCGTCAACATGCACCTCGTTGCATATTGAGCTCCACTTAACTTGTAGTATTGTTTGTTGCACTTTGCCATGCCATGCCTCATTAAACCGGACATGCATCATACTTGTTTGTGCATCATGACTTGTTTATGCTTGTGTGTTTACTATGTTGTTTGTTTCTTTCCGGGTTGCTTCTCTCGTTAGCTTCGGTTTCGTTCCGGAGTTGTGAGGATTTGTTCGTCTACGACCGTTTGTCTTCTTCTTGGACTCGTTCTTCTTCCTTGCGGGATCTCAGGCAAGATGATCATACCCTCGAAATCACTACTATCTTTGCTATGCTAGTTTGCTCGCTCTTTTGCTATGCCAATGCTACGATGCCTACCATTTGCTTGTCAGCCTCCCAAATTGCCATGTCAACCTCTAACCCACCATGTCCTAGCAAACCGTTGATTGGCTATGTTACCGCTTTGCTCAGCCCCTCTTATAGCGTTGTTAGTTGCAGGTGAAGATTGAAGTTTGTTCCTTGTTGGAACATGGAGATGTTGTTCCTTGTTGGAACATGTTTACTTGTTGGGATATCACAATATATCTTATTTAATTAATGCATCTATATACTTGGTAAAGGGTGGAAGGCTCGGCCCTATGCCTGGTGTTTTGTTCCACTCTTGCCGCCCTAGTTTCCGTCATATCGGTGTTATGTTCCCGGATTTTGCGTTCCTTACACGGTTGGGCTATAATGGGAACCCCTTGACAGTTCGCCTTAAGTAAAGCTTCTCCAGCAATGCCCAACATTGGTTTTACCATTTGCCACCTAGCCTTTTCTTTCCCTTGGGTTCTGCAGACTCAAGGGTCATCATTTTTTTAACCCCCCCGGGCCAGTGCTCCTCTGAGTGTTGGTCCGAACTAGAGTCCTGTGCAGCGCCCCCTCGGGGAAACTCGAGGTTTGGTTTTAGTTGTATGGAGCGCTCATCTGAGTGTGCCCTGAGAAAGAGATATGTGCAGCTCCTATCGGGATTTGTCGGCACATTCGGGCGGTGTTGCTGGTTTAGTTTTACCCTGTCGAAATGTCTTGTTGTACCGGGATACCGAGTCTGATCGGAACGTCTCGGGAGGAGGTCTATTCCTTCGTTGACCGTGAGAGCTTGTGATGGGCTAAGTTGGGACACCCCTGCAGGGTATTATCTTTCGAAAGCCGTGCCCGCGGTTATGGGCAGATGGGAATTTGTTAACGTCCGGTTGTAGAAAACCCGAAGTTGACCTTAATTAAAATACATCAACCGTGTGTGTAACCGTGATGGTCTCTTTCCGGCGGAGTCCGGGAAGTGAACACGGTGTTGGAGTTATGCTTGACGTAGGTTGCTATAGGATCACTTCTTGATCATACTTTTATCGACCGTGCTTTGCCTTCTCTTCTCGCTCTCATTTGCGTATGTTAGCCACCATATATGCTAGTCGCTTGCTGCAGCTCCACCTCATTACTCCATCCTTCCTATAAGCTTAAATAGTCTTGATCTCGCGGGTGCGAGATTGCTGAGTCCCCGTGGCTCACCAGATACTTCCAAAACCAGTTTGCAGGTGCCTATGTTACCGTGCAGGTGACGCAACCAAGCTCTAGGAGGAGCTCGATGAAGATCTTGCCCTTTGTGTTGTTTCGTTCTAGTTGATCAGTAGTGGAGCCCAGTTGGGGTCGATCGGGGACCTTTGTCGCATTTGGGGTTCTTCTTTTATTTTGGTTCCGTAGTCGGACCTTGATTGTATCTGGATGATGTAATGCTTTATTCATGTAATTGTGTGAAGTGGCGATTGTAAGCCAACTATGTATCTCTTTCCCTTATGTATTACATGGGTTGTGTGAAGATTACCTCACTTGCGACATTGCTTTCAATGCGGTTATGCCTCTAAGTCGTGCTTCGACACGTGGGAGATATAGCCGCATCGAGGGCGTTACACTACATTCTAAGCCAACTCATAGAAATCATCATAAATCCCGGCTACTCTCAAGAAATCATCACAAGGCCATTCACACAGCCGGACCTCCGTGGTGTGAGGGAGATTATACTTGGGCTTCTTGTTCTCTTCACTTTGTTTATCCTTCGAGCTTCGGCTCGATGAGCCCCTCAAAAATCTCCTCATCTTTTTCTGAATTTTTTTGAAATTTTTAGCAAATTCAAAATAAAAGTGAACCACACTCAACAAAATTGATAGCAACTACTCCTACAAGTGCCTAGAGGCAATATCATGCATCAAAACTACTTTTGACCACATAAATTTAACATGCAAGCTCAAGAACAGGGTCACCTAAGCAGCAAAAATTTGCAATGAATAAAGCACTAGAACAAAAACTAATTGGACCATTGGAGGAGTCACATACCAAAGAACAATCCCCCAAAGCAGTTTTGTGAATGGAGCTTTGAGCAAGGAGATCGAAAATGGGAGCAAGATGAGCTTGGACTCGGGCTTGAGCTAGCTAGTGATGTTTTGGGGAGGAGGAAGGAGTGTGTGGTAGCTGGAATAAGTGGAGGGGAGCCACCATGGGCCCACGAGGCAGGGGGCGCCCACGGGGTAGGGCGCGCCCTCCACCCTCGTGGCCAGGTGCTTGCTCCCCCTGCTGTGTTCTCAGTGCCAGATATTCTCAAATATTCCGCAAAAATTCATATTTAAATTTTAGGGCATTTGGAGAACTTTTATTTTTGGGGTATTTTTTATTGCATGGATAGTTCAGAAAACAGACAGAAAAAATACTATTCTTGCTTTATTTAATATAAATAGCAGAAACTAAAAAGAGGGTACATAGAGTTGTGTTTTCTAAATTCATCCATCTCATGCTCATCAAAAATAATCCACTAACAAGGTTGATCAGGTCTTATTAACAAACTCATTTCGAATAAGATGAAACCGGAGAATTTTCAAACAACACTAGGTTACCTCAATGGGGATATGCATGTCCCCAATAATAAGAATATCATATTTCTTCTTGACACTAGGAAGAGGAAATTCAAAACCTCCAATAGTAATTGTTGAAATTTTTCCAATAGAATTGATACTGTGGACTTGAGGTTGTTTCCTCGGAAAGTGTACCGTATGCTCATTACCATTAACATGAAAAGTGGCATTGCCTTTGGTGCAATCAATAACAGCCCCTGCAGTATTCAAAAAGGGTCTTCCAAGAATAATAGACATACTATCGTCCTCGGGAATATCAAGAATAACAAAGTCCGTTAAAATAGTAACGTTTGCAACCACAATAGGCACATCCTCACAAATACCGACAGGTATAGCAGTTGATTTATCAGCCATTTGCAAAGATATTTTAGTAGGTGTCAACTTATTCAAATCGAGTCTACGATATAAAGAGAGAGGCATAACACTAACACCGGCTCCAAGATCACATAAAGCAGTTTTAACATAGTTTCTTTTAATGGAGCATGGTATAGTTGGTACTCCTGGATCTCCAAGTTTCTTTGGTATTCCACCCTTAAAAGTGTAATTAGCAAGCATGGTGGAGATTTCAGCTTTCGGTATCTTTCTCTTATTAGTAACTATATCTTTCATATATTTAGCATAAGGATTCATTTTAAGCATATCAGTCAAACGCATACGCAAAAAGATAGGTCTAATCATTTCAGCAAAGCGCTCAAAATCCTCATCATCCTTTTTCTTGGATGGTTTAGGAGGAAAGGGCATGGGTTTTTGAACCCATGGTTCTCTTTCTTTACCATACTTCCTAGCAACAAAGTCTCTCTTATCATAGTGTTGATTCTTTGATTGTGGGTTATCAAGATCAACAGCAGGTTCAATCTCTACATCATTATCATTACTAGGTTGAGCATCAACATGAACATCATCATTAACATTATCACTAGGTTCATGTTCATTACCAGATTGTGCTTCAGCATCAGAGATAGAAATATCATTGGGATTCTCAGGTGTGTCAATAACAGGTTTACTAGAAGCATGCAAAGTCCTGTCATTTTTCTTTTTCTTCCTTTTAGAAGGACTAGGTGCATCTATACTAGTTCTTTGAGAATCTTGCTCAATTCTCTTAGGGTGGCCCTCGGGATACAAAGGCTCTTGAGTCATTTTACCACCTCTAGTCATAACTCTAACAACATTATCATTCTTATTATTTAATTCATTGAGCAAATCATTCTGAGATTTAAGTACTTGTTCTACTTGAGTGGTAACCATAGAAGCATGTTTACTAATAAGTTTAAGTTCGCCTTTAACATTAGCCATATAATCACTCAAGTGTTCAATCATGTAAGCATTATGTTTCAATTGTCTACCAGCATAAGCATTAAAATCTTCTTGCTTAACCATAAAGTTGTCAAATTCATCCAAACATTGGCTAGAAAATTTAGCAGGAGGGATTTGAACTTTATCATATCTATAGAGAGAAATTACCTTCACTACCTGTGTCGGGTTATCGAGACCATGTGTTTCTTCAACAGGCGGCAAATTAAGACCATGTATTTCTTCAATAGGGGGTAAATTCTTAACATCTTCAGCTTTAATACCTTTTTATTTCATAGACTTATTTGCCTCTTGCATATCTTCAGGACTGAGAAATAGAATACCCCTTTTCTTCACAGTTGGCTTAGGAGTTGGTTCAGGAAGTGTCCAATTATTTTCATTGGTCAACATATTATTCAATAGAATTTCAGCTTGATCAACAGTTCTTTCCCTGAAAACACAACCAGCACAACTATCCAGGTAATCTCTGGAAGCACCGGTTAGTCCATTATAAAAGATATCAAGTATTTCATTTTTCTTGAGAGGATGATCAGGCAAAGCATTAAGTAATTGGAGAAGCCTCCCCCAATCTTGTGGGAGACTCTCTTCCTCAATTTGCACAAAATTATATATTTCCCTTAAAGCAGCTTGTTTCTTATGAGCAGGTAAATATTTAGCAGAGAAGTAGTAAATCATATCCTTGGGACTACACACACAACCAGGATCAAGAGAATTAAACCATATCTTAGCATCACCCTTTAATGAGAACGGAAATATTTTAAGGATATAGCAGTAGCGAGTTTTCTCATCATTAGTGAACAGGGTGGCTATATCATGTAATTTAGTAAGATGTGCCACAACAGTTTCAGATTCATAGCCATAAAAAGGATCAGATTCAACCAAAGTAATTATATCAGGATCAACAGAGAAATCATAATCCTTATCAGTAATAAAGATAGGTGAAGTAGCATAAGCAGGATCATATTTCATTCTAGCATTCAGAGTTTTTTCCTTTAAGCTTAGCTAATAACTTCTTAAGATCACTTCTATCATTGCAGGCAAGAAAGTCTCTAGCAGTTTCTTCATCCATAACATAACCCTCAGGAACAACAGGCAATTCATATCTAGGGGGAGAATCTTCATCATCACTTTCATCAATATTATCAGTTTCAATAATTTCATTCTCCCTAGCCCTAGCAAGTTGTTCATCCAGAAATTCACCAAGTGGCACAGTGGTATCAAGCATAGAAATAGTTTCATCATAAGTATCATGCATAGCAGAAGTGGCATCATCAATAACATGCGACATATCAGAATTAATAGCAGAAGCAGGTTTAGGTGTCGCAAGTTTACTCAAAACAGAAGGTGAATCAAGTGCAGAGCTAGATGGCAGTTCCTTACCTCCCCTCCTAGTTGAGGGATAGATCTTGGTTCTTGGATCTTTCAAATTCTTCATAATGATAAGCAGATATAAATCCCAAGTGACTCAAAGAATAGAGCTATGCTCCCCGGCAACGGCGCCAGAAAATGTTCTTGATAACCCACAAGTATAGGGGATCGCAACAGTTTTTGAGGGTAGACTATTCAACCCAAATTTATGGATTCGACACAAGGCGAGCCAAAGAATATTCTCAAGTATTAGTAGCTGAGTTGTCAATTCAACCGCACCTGGATAACTTAATATCTATAGCAAAGTTTTTAGTAGCAAAGTAATATCATAGTAGTGGTAACAGTGGCAGAAGGTAACGGTAGCAAAAGTAATATTTTTGGGTTTGTAGTTATTGTAACAGTAGCAGCAGAAAAGTAAATAAACGAAGAACAATATAGGAAAAGCTCGTAGGCATTGGATCGGTGATGGAGAATTATGCAGGATGCGATCGATCATGTAACGGTCATAACCTAGGGTAACATAGAACTAGCTCCAGTTCATCAATGTAGTGTAGGCATGTATTCCGAATATAGTCATACATGCTTATGGAAAAGAACTTGCATGACATCTTTTGTCCTACCCTCCCATGGCAGTGGGGTCCTATTGGAAACTAAGGGATATTAAGGCCTCCTTTTAATAGAGTACCAGACCAAAGCATTAACACATAGTGAATACATGAACTCCTCAAACTACGGTCATCACCGGGAGTGGTCCCGATTATTGTCACTTCGGGGTTGCCGGATCATAACACATAGTAGGTGACTATAGACTTGCAAGATAGGATCAAGAACTCTCATATATTCGTGAAAACATAATAGGTTCAGATCTGAAATCATGGCACTCGGGCCCTAGTGACAAGCATTAAGCATAGCAAAGTCATAGCAACATCAATCTCAGAACATAGTGGATACTAGGGATCAAACCCTAACAAAACTAACTCGATTACATGATAAATCTCATCCAACCCATCATCGTCTAGCAAGCCTATGATGGAATTAATCATGCACGGCGGTGAGCATCATGAAATTGGTGATGGAGGAAGGTTGATGATGACGATGGCGACGTATTCCCCTCTCCGGAGCCCCGAACGGACTTGAGATCAGCTCTCCCGAGAGAGTTTAGGGCTTGGCGGCGGCTCCGTAACGTAAAACGTGATGAATCATTCTCTCTGGTTTTTTCTCCCTGAAAGTGAATATATGGAGTCAAGGTTGAGGTCGGTGGAGCGTCAGGGGGCCCACGAGGCAGGGGGCGTTCCCAGGGGGTAGGGCGCGCCCCCCACCCTCGTGGACAGGTGGAGGCCCCCCTGATGTGGATCTTTCTTCTAGTATTTTTTATATATTCCAAAATAATTCTCCGTTGATTTTTAGGTCATTCCAAGAACTTTTATTTTTGCACAAAAATAACACCATGGCAATTCTGTTGAAAACAGCCATGCAAGTTAGAGTCCAAAACAAGGGCAAAAGTGTTTGGAAAAGTAGATACGACGGAGACGTATCAGTTGCCTCTTATTGCTTTCAAAAAATTCTAGTGTCAACATAGAACAACAGCAGTGTTGTGTTAAATTTTGAAATTTTTAGGGGTTCGTTTGGACATTTTTATACATTAACTGGGTTTTCTAGGCATTTTATGTGCATAATTCAAATTTGAACTACATGCACAAGTTGTGCATATAAATTTGAACTTCATCCACATAGATTAGATGCATATCAGGATGTAATGTTCCATCTCCTGCATAGGGATTAGCTAGCAGTTTCTCTATCATACCCGAAGGAATATTATAATAAATATTTTCAGTAGGTGTGGCAGGTTGAGGGGAAACTCTTTGTTCTTCTAGTCGGGGTGAAGATACCTCGAACAAACCCCTCAAAGGATTATTTTCCATAGCAACAAGTGACGGTAAATTTTAGCACACTATATAAATGTTTCCTTACCAAAGGCACTTCACTCCCCGGCACCGGCGCCAGAAAAGAGTCTTGATGACCCACAAGTATAGGGGGTCTATTGTAGTCCTTTCGATAAGTAAGAGTGTCGAACCCAACGAGGAGCAGAAGGAAATGACAAGCGGTTTTCAGCAAGGTATTCTCTGCAAGCACTGAAATTATCGGTAACAGATAGTTTTGTGATAAGATAATTCGTAACAGGTAGCAAGTAACAAAAGTAACAAAGGTGTAGCAAGGTGGCCCAATCCTTTTTGTAGCAAAGGACAAGCCTGGACGAACTTTTATATAAAGCAAAGTGCTCCCGAGGACACATGAGAATTACTATCAAGCTAGTTTTTATCATGCTCACATGATTCACATCCGTTACTTTGATAATTTGATATGTGGGTGGACCAGTGCTTGGGTATTGTCCTTACTTGCATTGGTACGCGTCGTTGCTATACAAACGGTTTTTAACCCCTTTCTGCGACGACATTTGGAACCGTCGCCAAGTGAGTGTGGGAGATACGGGGGTCCTTCCCACACAACCCAGAAACTGCCAGGGATAGGGTGCCTTGATGCATACAGTTGTCCCTATATAGCCATTTTCGATATCTTGAATATCCTAAACGCTTCATCCTTGCTGCTCGTTTGTGCTCGCATTGCCATCATAGTCAGAGTTTTGTGGTTTTACCTAAAACCCGGTAGATTCCAGGCACGGGAGTTTTCCAGGCACGTACCAAACTAGCTCTACGTTTACGATGCCTAGCACATCACAAACAGTTCATGATTATAAACCGTGTACGATAGGTAGACAATCACACACATTTAGTTTTCCCGCACCGTATGTGATAGTGTCTGACATCACACACACTTTGCAAACGGCAACTGTGTGCATTGTTACACATGTTTCCTCTCCGTGAACCATGTCGGATTATGATGTATATCACACACGCTGTGCTTTATTAACCGTGTGCGCCGTAATGACCTTCACACCGTAATTTCACCCTAATTTAATTGCTGCTATTTAAAATTGTACCTAATTTAAACTTGAAAGTAGGCTATAGCTTTATTCATATCCATCAGGTTGAAACAAGCAATGCATTATTCGGTTCAAAGGTACATTTGTTTAAGAATTACATAAGCACCAAATAAAGAATGATGAACCAAGGTTCTATACTTATACTATTACAGATGAAAAAGAAAGAGGCAACAGACATTCTGGTTGTTGAACAAGGTGAAGCGGAATGGCCCTATTGTGCTCTCTTGGATGTAGAAGGCACGCACGACTCTAGTCCAACCCCTTGTGATGGTGGGACGCCAATCATGTATTTTGAGAGGTAATCTTGAGTAAACTGCTTCAGGATCCACTGCAAAGGAAAAAAGATTCAGACATTGTCATCTAACACAACTCATTACGGGCAGTAAAAAGAAGGCTACAAGGTTCTTACTTACCATCTTGCAGTTCACTGATGTCTTGCATAAAGTGTAAACAAATAGTTCGATTGACATCTTTTGACCCATTTTAATAATAATCTTTATCTGTTTCCTCACTTGATGCTGGTTCATGAATATCTCATTTCCCCATATGCAGAAAGAGTCGAAGTGTGGATCTTTGGCAATGACATATGTACCTAAAAGCGCCAATTTAATATTAGAAGTTAAACAACAATTGCAAAATGATGTAGTACAACACTCCCTCCATCCCATTATATAAGATTCTGTTACATGTATATCTAGACATCATCAGAACATTAAGGTAACACTCTTCCCTATTGCTATGTAGCCTGGGATTGCATATTTAGTCATTCGGTACAATTCATGTTGCTATGTAGCTTCAGTGTGCAGGCTTAAGCACACTAGTTCAGCAAAACAAGAAGTGGAAAGGTGTGTTAACTACATCAGGCATAGCATTTAAAAACAAGCAAATAGTCATTCAAACTGGTATTGTGCAGGTCTAAAGTACACTAGTTATTGTTAAAAAACGAAAAGGCATGTTAACTGCAATATCCTTAACAACAACCAAATATCGTAATTCATAGTGGTATTGTTGAAACTGTTATTGATGAAATTGAACTACACGACAAATAGTTGCACATATAGATCATCACATTGTGAAGAACTGAAATAAACAAGTCATAAGGCCATCTCTAGCTGATCCTTTAAAAGTTAAAGGGCTAAAATCCTTAGTGGATATATATACAGTAATTTTTAGCCTTTTCTAGTCGATCCCCTAAACTTAACTTTGTAAACTTCAATTTGATCAAGTTCAAAGTAGGTACAACCGAAAGTAGCATGCATTCAAACATAAACATAGATAGTTTTGCATAACCGAACATAAAACATAAATTTAAACTAAGATAAACTACTTTCGGTCGGAGTAGAGGTCGAGCCAATCCTTCCTTGTCATGTACGGTGTGTCGCGGGCCATGTCCGGGCCAATGCCGTCATCAGGGTCGTTGGGGAAGGCACTGCTCCACTCATCGACGTCGATCACCTCGTCCTCGGGGCCCACCTTGATGCCCTTCGTGCCGTCGTCCTCGCCGCCTTCGACCTCGTCATTGAAGGAGTGTGCGATAACCTCACAGCCCTCCGCACCGTCGTCCTCGCCGCCTTCAAGCTCGTCATTGGAGGAGAGCGCGATAACCCCGCCGCCCTCCGCGCCGGCAAAGATCGCCCACTCCGCCTCCACGAGCTTCGGGTGCTGCTGGCACAGCTCTTGCATCTAGGCTTCAGCAGTGGCCTCGGCCTTGAGGCACTCCCACGCCTCACGGTCCTCCCGCGGCCTGGATCAAGGGCGAGCATATATTTTTCGAGATTGTGAGGGATGCATAGGCAGGAGTAAAATGTCGGGGCTACTGAAAATTTGAATCATGGGACTAAAGCAGAGCATGAGTAACAAACATCGCACACGGTCCGCACATACTAATCGTGTGCTATCAAACATTAAAACCTTCCAGGCGGTAGATATTTTCGAGATTATGAGGAAGTAATATTTTTGAGATTGCGAGGGATGCAGAGGCGGGAGTATTTCAGGAGCGAGCTAGTGTGCTTGACACGCCAGCTGTGGACTGTAACCGACGCACCTTCTCGCGTAAGCCATAGGCGTACTATACACCGACGATGCTCCAGGATATTTTGTACTGCATCTCACATGGTTGGTGATAATAAACTATGTGGGATCTACTTGATTTTTCATCTTGATTTGAATTACATAATGGGGTCACAACGGCAATGGACAGTGTTTGAATTGCTAGACCTTTTATCTGCAGTGAACGTGCAACCGTATGTGTGTCATAAAAGAATTGGAATTATTCAGGGTTCGTTTGGACATTTTATACATTAAATTGGTTTTCTAGCCATTTCAGGTGCACAATTCAAAATTAAACTACATGCACATCCTATGGTGCACCAACATGGGTTGTAAAATCATATATGTGTCCATGGGTTTATGCTTATGTCCCATGCAAGAAATGGGGATGAATTTCGAACACCACGGCATCGTGGCTCTCCAGCAAACGTCGACGTACTTGCTTTTGTAATTCTTGTAAATACAAAAGTCTTCCAAAATTCATGAAACTTGGCATGCTATCATGGAGCGGCATCAACATGCCGTGGTAAATTTTTTGTCCCATCTAGGGCAAGTTTGGGTATAAGCTTCTCACAAATCAGAGCTTCTCACAACAAGTGTGATGGTTTCGCTAGGAAACGTTTCACCTTTCTAGATGAAACGATATCCGTTGCCTCTTCTTGATTTCAATTATTTTCCTAGTGTCAACATAGAACAACAGGAGTGTTGTGTTAATTTTTGGAATTTTTCGGGGTTTGTTTGGACATTTTTATACATTAATTGAGTTTTCAATGCATGTATGTGCATAATTCAAATTTTAACTACATGCACATGCTCTAATGCATATAAATTGTTTGAAAATTCAAATCTGTGACCTTGGTTGCATGCTTAGGTCCCGTTCAAGAAATGGGAATGAATGTCAAACACCCTGCCACTGTCACTTGGCCGCAAACGTTGAGATACCTGGTTTTTAAATTCTAATAAATACAAAACTCGTCTAAAAAT
Source organism: Triticum aestivum (assembly GCF_018294505.1). Taxonomy (NCBI): domain Eukaryota; kingdom Viridiplantae; phylum Streptophyta; class Magnoliopsida; order Poales; family Poaceae; genus Triticum; species Triticum aestivum. The sequence goes on along the minus strand of NC_057803.1, from coordinate 498,091,632 downwards.
CATGAAACTTGACATGGTATCAAGGAGCGGCATCAACATGCTATGGTAAAAAATTTGTCCCATTTGGGGCAGGTTTGGGTATAAGCTTCTCACAACTAGCTTGATGGTTTCGGTAGAGAATGTGCCACCTTTGGGGATGAAATGATATCTGTTGCCTCTTATTGCTTTCATAAAAATTCTAGTGTCAACATAGAACAACAGGAGTGTTGTGTTAAGTTTTGGAATTTTTCAGGGTTCATTTGGACATTTTTATACCTTAATTGGGTTTTCTAGGCATTTTATGTGCATAATTCAAATTTTAAATACATGCACATGCTACAGTGCATATAAATTGGTTGAAAAATCAAATATGTGTCCTTGGGTGCATGCTTAGGTCCCATGCAAGAAATGGGAATGAATTTCAAACAGCAGGGCACTGTTGATTGCTGGCAAAACGTTGAGATACCTGGTTTTTAAATTCTAGTAAATCCAAAACTCGTCTAAAATTCATGAAACTTGGCATGGTATCATGGAGCGGCATCAACATGCTGTGGTAAATTTTTTGTCCCATTTGTGGCAGGTTTGGGTATAAGTTTCTCACAAACCAGAGCTTCTCACAACAAGCCTGATGGTTTCGGTAGGGAACGTGCTACCTTTGGGGACGAAATGATATCCATTGCCTCTTATTGATTTCAAAAAATTTCTAGTGTCAACATAGAACATCAGGAGTGTTGTGTTAACTTTTGGAATTTTTCGGGGTTCGTTCGGACATTTTTATACATTAACTGGGTTTTTAGGCATTTTATGTGCATAATTCAAATTTGAAATACATGCACATGCTGCAGTGCATACAAATTGGTTGAAAAATCAAATATGTGTCCTTGGGTGCATGCTTAGGTCCCACGCAAGAAATGAGAATGAATTTCAAACACCAGGGCACTGTTGGTTGCCGGAAAAATGTTGAGATACCTTGTTTTGAAATTCTAGTAAATCCAAAACTCGCCTGAAATTCATGAAACTTGACATCCTATCATGGAGCGGCATCCACATGTCGTGGTAAATTTTTGTCACAGGCAGATTAGACCAAATAGAAGTATTGTGCTAAAATTTGGAATTATTCTAGGTTTGTTTGGCCTTTTTATACATTAATTGAATTTCTGGGCATTTAATGTGCATAATTTAAATTTGAACTACAAGCACATGCTCCAGTGCACCAAAGTTGATTGAAAAATCACATGTGTGTCCTTGGGTGAATTTCTAGGTCCCATGCAAGAAATGGGAATGAAATTCAAACATCTTGGCGCCGTGGCTCGGCCAGAAAGATTGAGAAACTTGGTTTTTTAATTCATGTAAATCCAAAATACGCCTGAAAATCATGAAACTTGGCATGGTGTCATGACATGGCACCAACATGCTATGGTAATGTTTTTGGCCGAATTGGGACAAGCTTTGGTATAAGCTTCCTGCAAACCAGAGCTTCTCTCAAGACGGCTTGTGGTTCCGAGAGGGAACGTGTCACCTCCGTGTGCGAAAGGACATACGTACACTGCCTTCTCCTGCCTTAATTTTTTTACACATGCAGATTAGACCAAATAGAAGTATCACGCTAAATTTTGTAATTATTCTGGGTTCGTTTAGCCTTTTTTATACACTAATTGAATTTGTGGGCATTTAATGTGCATAATTGAAATTTGAACTACAAGCACATGCGCCAGTGCACCGAAGTTGGTTGAAAAATCACATGTGTGTCCTTGGGTGAATTTATAGGTCCCATGCAAGAAATGGGAATGAAATTCAAACATCTGGGCATCATGGCTCGGCCGGAAAGATTGAGAAACTTGGTTTTTTAATTCCTGTAAATCCAAAACACGCCTGAAATTTTGAAACTTGGCATGGTGTCATGACATGGCACCAACATGTTGTGATAATTGGTCATTAGATCCATGGAAAACAGAAATCTTCCTGGTGGAGATATTAATGATATTTCCATTTTCAATGAGATCATTGGTCATTTGGGACTGTTAGAAATTCCACTAAAAGGCAGAAGATTCACCTGGTCGAACATGCAAGACTTGCCACTCCTTGAACAACTCGATTGGGTTTTTACATCTGCTAGCTGGATCAATCAATATCCCATGACCCAAGTCACACCTCTTGCAAAAACTGCTTCTGATCATGTACCTTGTTTAATCTCTATCAGTACCTCTATTCCTAAAGCACATATCTTCATATTTGAAAACTATTGGGTGCATCAGCCTGGTTTCATGGACTATGTGCAAGAGGTTTGGGCTAAACCTTCTCATAAAACCCACATTTCAGCTATTATTGTGGACAAATTCAAAGCTTTGAGGTTTGCTCTCAAGAAATGGTAGAAAGGGCTCTCTCACATTAAAGGATTGATTGAAAAGTGTAATTGGGTAATTCTGTGGTTAGATAACTTGGAGGATATGAGGCCTTTGTGCAAAACTGAATTCAACTTCAGGAAACTAGTGAAGTTTCATCATGAACATCTTTTGCATCTCTAGTTTCTATACTGGAAGAAGAGATGTACCATTATATATATCAAAGTAGGTGACGAAAATTCCTAGTTTTTCTAGGCAATGGCAACAGAGAGGTACAGAAGGAATTCCATTGCTAGTTTAGTTCTGTCTGATGGTACAATATCTTCAGATCATGAGAAAATGGCTCAGGAATTCTTGAGCGCTTTCAAGAGTAGAATGGGAACTATAAAACCAATTTAGTTGGGGGAGGACATTATTTCTTTGATTCCTAAAATACAGGGGCTGGAGGTTCTCACAAAGCAATTTGAGGAGAAAGAAATTGAGAAAGTGATTAAAGAATTGCCCATTGATAAGGCACCTGGGCTTGATGGTTTTAATGGGCTTTTTATGAAGAGATGTTGGCACATCATTTCCAGTGATTTCATTAAGCTGGTGAAGGAATTTCATGCAGGGATAGCTCAGCTAGAGAACCTCAATGATGCATTCATTACATTGATTCCTAAAAAGCAAACTCCTGTAACTGTGGGAGATTTCAGGCCAATATCTCTCACCAGTGTGGGTCTTAAGTTTCTCACCAAACTTGCAGCTAATAGGTTTCAAGATGAAATCACCAAATGTGTTCATAAGGATCAATATGGGTTTATTAAGTCAAGAACAAATCAAGATTGCCTTGCTTGGACTTTTGAATACATTCACCAGTGCAATCAATCAAAGAAACCAATCATGTTGCGGAAGCTTGATTTTGAGAAAGCTTTTGATTCTATTCAGCATGAGGCATTCATAAAAATCCTTCGAGCAAAAGGTTTTGATAGGAAATGGATCATCTGGATTCAGCAGCTGCTATCTTCTGGCACTTCTTATATTCTGCTAAATGGAGTCCCTGGTAAACATTTTAAGTGCAAGTGTGGTGTAAAGCAAGGAGACCCTATTTCTCCCTTGCTATTTGTGATTGCTGCTAATCTCTTGCAAACCATGATTAATAATCTCCTGAGACAGGGATTACTTACATTGCCTCTGCCAACACATGATCCTAATTATCCAGTGGTGCAATATGTTGATGATACATTGCTTTTTGTGAATGCTAACAGTTCTCAGTTGGAGGTTCTTAAATCAGTATTGCATTCCTTCTCATTGGCTACTGGTTTGCAGATTAACTTCCACAAGTCCTCAATGTGCCCAATAAATGTGGAGGCCACTGTTGCTTTAGATCTTGCTGCTCTTTTTGGTTGTCAGATAGGCACAATGCCTTTCACATATCTGGGTTTACCTGTTGGAACCACTAGGCCTAAAATCATTTATCTGCTACCTTTAGTGGTTGCATGGAGAGAAGACTTGCTGCTAGTTCTTGGTTTCTGCCTCAAGGCAGTAGGTTGCAGCTGGTTAACTCTGATATCATCCCTGCCAATTTTCTTCCTCTATAGCCTGTCCATACCACAGGGCATTCTGAAGCAATTGGAAAGAATTCAGAGACAGTGCCTATGGAGGAATTATGGTCAGGAGAAGGGCCATTCATTGGCTGCTTGGCCCCTAGTTTGCAGGCCAAAACTGAAGAGAGGACTTGGAATTTTGAATCTGGGGTTGCAAAATGAGGCTCTGCTTCTCAAGCATCTAAACATATTCTATAGCAGAGCAGATGTTCCATGGGTACACTTGGTTTGGGACTCTTATTACTTTGAGAGGCTCCCTCATGACACCATAGTCTGTGTTTCTTTTTGGTGGAGAGACATTTGTAAGTTAATGGACAAATTCAGGGCTCTTACCTTTGTCACAGTCAAAAGAGGAGACACGGTACTTTTCTGGTCAGATCACTGGATGATTAACAACTCTTGTGCCCCTCTTCAAGATAGGTTTCCAAGGTTTTTTTCTTACTGCTTGCAGAAGAATCTTTCAGTCATGGAAATGTTTCAGGCAGATAACTTGCAGCATATGTTTTCCTTGCCCCTGTCTGAATTGGCCTTTCATGATCTCAACCAGCTTTCATCTATGCTAAGAGAGATCTCTTTGGATAATGATGGCAAGGATACCTGGACTTGGAGACATGGGAAGAAATATGAATATTCAGCCAAGAGGTTCTATGACTTTGTGCACCAACCAGTCATGGCTAACCCTATACTCAATTGGGTATGGAGGATTTGTTGCACCATGTCCATTAAAATGTTTGCCTAGCCAGTCATAATGGACAGAGTTAACACCAAGCATATGATTCAGCACAGAAATTGGAAAATTAATGAGGGGCCGGAGTGTGTTCTATGTTTGACTAGAGTGTTGGAAGATAGATATCACCTCCTTTTCCAATGCCACTTTAGTATACGTATTTGGAATTACCTTCAAATCACTTGGCTGAATAGTGATGACATGGTGGAAATTGCCCTTCATGCTAGGAAGGAATTTAATAAACCTTTTTTCTGAGGTGGTCTTTCTTGCATGGTGGAACATTTGGAAAGTCGGGAATGATAAGGCTTTTAGGCACATTAAGCCTTCTTTTAGGCAATGGAGAAATGGATTCATACATGGTATTACCCTCCTCTCTCACAGGATTAAAAGGAGATATAAGGAGGCTCTGCTCAAGTGGATTGATTTCGTTCCTCCTTGATGTACTTGTAGATGTATTTTTTCTTTCTTTCCAGGTCTGTTTTACTGTAGCCTGCCCTGTATAGTTTTCTTTTCTTTCTTTTTTCTGTTCCTCCTCTTGAGGAACCTCTTGTATTCTTTGTTGATGAGGTTTTAATAAAATGTTGTGGGGTGTAAGCCCTCAGTCTTCAAGGTAAAAAAAACATGTTGTGATAATTTTTCTGTCCGATTTGCGAAGGCGCAGACATTAACAATCAACAAAGTCATTTTGGAACAAGTGTTGTCACCTTACAAATCAGAAACACAACTATTATTGAAACCGTGGGCGTTCTACTTACCAATTACGTGCCGCCACAGGTCCCTTTTTTTATTGGCTAGGAGGTGTCGCGTGGGGTAACTATTTGAGTACGGGAGGCATGCAATCAGACCCCTGCGCGTGCTCATTGGGAGGAGAGCCCTTTGACCTCTATCCGTTGCGCACCTCCCTCCCAACGTCTGTATTAATGGCGCCCGAGCCCCTGTTTCATGGTGTGGCTATGTTTCACTAGACTGAGATTTAAGAGAGAAAAAATGAAAATCTAAAAAGAAAGTTTTGCACGGATCTTGATGTAAGATCCGATGGACCTATATATCACTGATTGCGACTTATAGCAAGCATGATGAATATAGGGACGGTGACAGTGGATAATAATTGTCTTACATATTTAGGAACATAATTTAAAAAATCCACATGCGGCAACGCCCGAAATACACAAGGGCAAAAGAAGAAGGAAGACAACAATCTGGCTCGCTGATCTCTACTTTCTTGATGCGTTGTTGTAGGCCGCGGGAACTAGTCTCCGCGGCGAGCAGCGATGAGCTCTTTCCTGTCCTCAATATGCTGCTTGAGAGCATCCACGGATTCCTCCACCAACCTTTTGCGCTTCATGTGCAGCACGACATTCTCGTCCATAAGTTTCTTGACGATGACGCTGGTCCTCTTCAACAAGGCAGTGGTCTCCTCCTGCTGCTCCGCACTTCCGACGATCTTCACCCTCAGCAGGTCATGCTCGGCCTGGAGCTTTGCATTGCTCTCCCTTAGTTGTCGGATGACGCCGGTAGCCTGTTCAAACGAGGCTTTCATGTCGTCCTGCAGCCACGCCCAGCCGGAGATCTAATCCATCTGGCTATGGATGATCGTATGCATGCGCCTGTAAGAGTCCTCGCTTGCCCGCGAGACATTTTCCCAGGCCGCCGCGGCGCGGGAGGACATCTCTGCTGCTTCCACGGCGTGACCGAACATCTCTGCTACTTCCGCGGCGCGGCCGCACCAGTCAGCTGCATCGATGGCACGGCGGGACCTCAGTGCTGCTTCGGCAGCGCGGCGAGACCTCTGTGCTGCTACGGCCGCGAGGCGGGACATCTCTCGTGCTTCCGCTTCCATGCTTGCCTCTCCCTGGTGGCAATCTCTCGACCCATAACTCAAACTTACCATGGCAAACGCAAGGGAATGATGATGAATGACTTGTTTGTTTTTGTGGATGCGGAGTTGAGGAGGAATGTGCAGTCATCTTGGAGTAGTAGTATTTATAACCGAGTACTAATATGCTCCTAAGTGGGAAACCGTTTAGGTTTTGATCGGTGTGAATAGGTTTGCAATTTGGAATGTGACATGACGTAGGCTCAAAATTTACAAACGGTTCTATAATTTCTAAGTGCAGCACTATTCCCAGACGGCGTAACGTGGGGACACTTTCTGATGTCTACTACACAACCTTCTTCTTGTAGACGTTGTTGGGCCTCCAAGTGCAGCGGTTTGTAGGACAGTAGCAAATTTCCCTCAAGTGGATGACCTAAGGTTTATCAATCCGTAGGAGGCGTAGGATGAAGATGGTCTCTCTCAAGCAACCCTGCAACCAAATAACAAAGAGTCTCTTGTGTCCCCAACACACCCAATACAATGGTAAATTGTATAGGTGCACTAGTTCGGCGAAGAGATGGTGATACAAGTGGTATATGGATGGTAGATAAAGGTTTTTGTAATCTGAAAATATAAAAACAGCAAGGTAACTAATGATAAAAGTGAGCACAAACGATATTGTAATGCGTTGAAACAAGGCCTAGGGTTCATACTTTAACTAGTGCAAGTTCCCTCAACAATAATAACATAATTGGATCATATAACTATCCATCAACATGCAACAAAGAGTCACTCCAAAGTCACTAATAGCAACAAACAAAGAGATTATGGTAGGGTACGAAACCACCTCAAAGTTATTCTTTCCAATCAATCCGTTGGGATATTCCTATAAGTGTCACAAACAACCCTAGAGTTCGTACTAGAATAACACCTTAAGACACAAATCAACCAAATCCCTAATGTCACCTAGATACTCCAATGTCACCTCAAGTATCCGTGGGTATGATTATACGATATGCATCACACAATCTCAGATTCATCTATTCAACCAACACATAGAACCTCAAAGAGTGCCCATAAGTTTCTACCGGAGAATCACGACGAAAACATGTGCCAATCCCTATGCATAAGTTCATGGGTGGAACCCGCAAGTTGGTCACCAAAACATACATCAAGTGAATCAGGTGATATCCCATTGTCACCACAGATACGCACGGCAAGACGTACATCAAGTGTTCTCAAATCTTTAAAGACTCAATCCGATAAGATAACTCCAAAGGGGAAACTGAATCCATTACAAGAGAGTAGAGGGGGAGGAGAAATATAAGATCCAACTATAATAGCAAATCTCGCGATACATCAAGATCGTGCCAAATCAAGAACATGAGAGAGAGAGAGAGAGATCAAACACATAGCTACTGGTACATACCCTCAGCCCCGAGGGAGAACTACTCCCTCCTCGTCATGGAGAGCACCGGGATGATGAAGATGGCCACCGGAGAGGGATTCTCCCTCCGGCAGGGTGCCGAAACGGGTCTAGATTGGCTTTCGGTGGCTACGGAGGCTTCTGGCGGCGGAACTCCCGATCTATTGTGCTCCCCGGTCGTTTTAGGGTATATGGAGATATATAGGAGGAAGAAGTATGTCGGGGAGCCATGAGGGGCCCACGAGGGTGGAGGGTGCGCCCAGGGGGGTGGGCGCGCCCCCCTGCCTCGTGGCTTCCTCGTTGCTTTCTTGACGTGAACTCCAAGTCTCCTGGGTTGCTTTCCTTCCAAAAATAAGTTCCGTGAAGTTTCAGGTCAATTGGACTCCGTTTGATTTTTCTTTTCTTTGATACTCTAAAACAAGGAAAAAAACAAAAACTGGCACTCGGCTCTGGGTTAATAGGTTAGTCCCAAAAATCATATAAAATAGCATATAAATGCATATAAAACATCCAAGGTTGATAATATAATAGCATGGAAAAATCAAAAATTATAGATACGTTGGAGACGTATCAGCATCCCCAAGCTTAATTCCTGCTCGTCCTCGAGTAGGTAAATGATAAAAACAGAATTTTTGATGTGGAATGCTACCTAACATATTCATTATGTATTTCTCTTTATTTTGGCATGAATGTTCAGATCCATAAGATTCAAGACAAAAGTTTAATGTCGACATAAAAAAATAATACTTCAAGCATACTAACTAAGCAATCATGTCTTCTCAAAATAACATGGCCAAAGAAAGTTCATCCCTACAAAATCATATAGTTTGGTCATGCTCCATTTTCGTCACACAAGAATGCTCTCATCATGCACAACCCCGATGACAAGCCAAGCAATTGTTTCATACTTTAGTAATCTCAAACTTTATAAACCTTCACGCAATACATGAGCGCGAGCCATGGATATAGCACTATGGGTGGAATAGAATATGATGATGGGGGTTATGTGGAGAAGACAAAAAGGAGAAAGCCTCACATCGACGTGGCTAATCAATGGGCTAGGGAGATGCCCATCAATTGATGTCAATACAATGAGTAGGGATTGCCATGCAACGGATGCACTAGAGCTATAACTGTATGAAAGCTCAACAAAAGAAACTAAGTGGGTGTGCATCCAACTTGCTTGCTCATGAAGACCTAGGGCACTTGACGAGGCCCATTGTTGGAATATACAAGCCAAGTTCTACAATGAAAATTCCCACTAGTATATGAAAGTGACAAAACAAAAGACTCTCTATCATGAAGATTATGGTGCTACTTTGAAGCACAAGTTTGGCAAAGGATAGTAACATTGTCCCTTCTCTCTCTTTTTCTTTCATTTTTTTATTTGGGCCTTTCTCTTTTTTATATGGCCTCTCTTTTTTTTCCTCACTTGGGACAATGCTCTAGAAAATGATGATCATCACACTTCTATTTATTTACAACTCAATGATTACAACTCAATGCTAGAACAAAAGATGACTCTATATGAATGCCTCCGGCGGTGTACCAGGATATGCAATGAAGCAAGAGTGACATGTATGAAATAATTATGAACGGTGGCTTTGCCACAAATACTATGTCAACTACATGATCATGCTAAGCAATATGACAATGATGAATGTGTCATGATAAACGGAATGCTGGAAAATTGCATGGCAATATATCTCGGAATGGCTATGGAAATGCCATAATAGGTAGGTATGGTGGCTGTTTTGAGGAAGATATAAGGAGGTTTATGTGTGACAGAGTGTATCGTATCACGGGGTTTGGATGCACCGGCGAAGTTTGCACCAACTCTCAATGTGAGAAAGGGCAATGCACGGTACTGAAGAGGCTAGCAATGATGGAAGGGTAAGAGTGCGTATAATCCATGGACTCAACATTAGTCATAAAGAACCCACATACTTATTGCAAAAATCTACAAGTCATCAAAAACCAAGAATTACGTGCATTCTCCTAGGGGGATATATTGGTAGGAAAAGACCATCGCTCGTCCCCGACCGCCACTCATAAGGAAGACAATCAAATAACACCTCATGTTTCAAATTTGTTACACAACGTTTACCGTACGTGCATGCTACGGGACTTGCAAACTTCAACACAAGTATTTCTCAAATTCACAACTACTCAACTAGCACAACTTTAATATCACTATCTCCATATCTCAAAAAATTATCAAGTATCAAAACTTCTCTTAGTATTCAATGCACTTATATGAAAGTTTTTATTATATCCCTCTTGGATGCCCATCATATTAGGACTAGTTTCATAACCAAAGCAAATTACCATGATGTTTAGGACTCTCAAACTAATATAAGTGAAGCATGAAAGTTCATCTATTTCTTCAAAATAAAACCACCACCATGCTCTAAAAATATATAAGTGAAGCACTAGAGCAACAACAAACTACTCCGAAAGATATAAGTGAAGATAAATGAGTAGTCGAACAATTATGCAACTATATGAAGACTCTCTAAAATTTAATAATTTCATATCTTGGTATTTTATTCAAACAGCAAGCAAAACTAAATAAAATGAAATGATGCTCCAAGCAAAACACATATCATGGGGTGAATAAAAATATAGCTCCAAGTAAAGTTACCGATGAACGAAGACGAAAGAGGGGATGCCTTCCGGGGCATCCCCAAGCTTAGGCTCTTGGTTGTCCTTGAATATTGCCTTGGGGTGCCTTGGGCATCACCAAGCTTAGGCTCTTGCCACTCCTTATTCCATAGTCCATCGAATCTTTACCCAAAACTTGAAAACTTCACAACACAAAACTTAACAGAAAACTCGTAAGCTCCGTTAGCGAAAGAAAACAAAACACCACTTCAAGGTACTGTAATGAACTCATTATTTATTTATATTGGTGTTAAACCTACTGTATTCCAACTTCTCTATCGTTTATAAATTATTTTACTAGCCATAGATTCATCAAAATAAGCAAACAACACACGAAAAACAGAATCTGTCAAAAACAGAACAGTCTGTAGTAATCTGTAGCTAACGCAAACTTCTGGAACCCCAAAAATTCTAAAATAAATTTCTGGACGTGAGGAATTTATCTATTAATCATCTGCAAAAATAGTTAACTAAATATCAGTATCCAAATAAAAATGTCAGCAATTATCGTGAGCGCTAAAGTTTCTGTTTTTTACAGCATAATCAACAAGACTTTCCCCAAGTCTTCCCAACGGTTCTACTTGGTACAAACACTAACTAAAACATAAAAACTCAATCATAACAGAGGCTAGATAAATTATTTATTGCTAAACAGAAACAAAAAGCAAGGAACAAAAATAAAATTGGGTTGCCTCCCAACAAGCGCTATCGTTTAACGCCCCTAGCTAGGCATGATGATTTCAATGATGCTCACATAAAAGATAAGAATTGTAACATAAAGAGAGCATCATGAAGAATATGACTAGCAAATTTAAGTCTAACCCACTTCATATGCATAGGGATTTTGTGAGAAAACAACTTATGGGAACAAGAATCAACTAGCATAGGAAGGCAAAACAAGCATAACTTCAAAATTTTAAGCACATAGAGGGGAAACTTGATATTATTGCAATTCCTACAAGCATATGTTACTCCCTCATAATAATTTTCAGTAGCATCATGAATGAATTCAACAATATAACCAGCATCTAAAGCATTCTTTTCATGATCTACAAGCATAGAAATTTTATTACTCTCCACATAAGCAAAAATTCTTCTCATTCAGAATAGTGGGAGTATCATAAGAAACTCGAATACTATAAATTGTTTCCACATTAAAAGAGTAATGTTCAGAAAAGGGGTAACCATAATCATGACAAGTTTTATAAATATAATCACTACTTTTTACAGCATAAGTATCATCACAATAATCATCATAAGTAGGAGGCATGCCATCATCATTATAAATTTGCATATCAAAACTTGGGAGACTAAAAATATCATCTTCATTAAACATAGCATCCCCAAGCTTGGGACAAACATTAATTGCAGCAAATATATTCTCAAAAACATCATCTTCATCAAACATAGCATCCCCAAGCTTGGGCCTTTTCATATCATAAGCATAATCACTCTCATCATTAATAGTATGGATAGCACCAATAGTATAACAATTATAATATTCTTCCAAGCAAGTGCCAAAAATATTTTCAAGATCATAAGAAGTATCATTATCTTCCCAATCATAATCATCACAACAAGCAATAGGCATAACTAGATCATCATCAAGTGCATCATCTTCCACAATTATATTTTCATGAGGCACAACAATAATAGGAGCAACATTATTTGGGAGAGATATCTTTTTACCTCTCTTCCTTTTTCTTTTCTTCTTCTTCACCTCATGTGTGGGTTCAATCCTCTTTTTGGAGCTCCTTATTAATGAGATTGGTTGAATAGAAGGCTCCTCCTCGTTACCTGATTCATCATAAGAAATAATAGGAGAATATTGGGAAGTCTCTTCCCTTTCGTTAGTATTCTCTTCATATTCTATTTGTTTTCTTTTCTTTATGTAGTTGGCAATATAAGGATGTTCAATACAATTCACTGCACAATACATAAAAATTTCCTCTAGATCAAATCCAAGAAGTTTATAACGGGCAAATTCTGGAAGATAGTTAGTTATACGTTTCATTTCTTCGTAGCCCATAAGCAAACTAAGTTCATTATAATGTGCAAGGGAAATCAAGTCATCACAATTTTTGGACACGATTAGATCATGAAACAATTTGCATCGGATAGCTAAATGACCCTATTCATTGCAAAGTCCACAAGTATGGCCAAGAAAATTTAATTTTTCAGCACAATCATCTAGCCTTTCTTGCAACAATTTAGTTTCTAAATACTTATGCCTCTTGAAATATCTATATTCCCTATTTGGATATTCAAGGAATTCATACTAACAACATTACAATCATGCTCATCATTCAAATATTTAGTGCCAAACATTTTATAGATTTCTTCTTCTAACACTTTGGCACAATTTTCCTTTCCATCATACTCACGAAAGATATTAAAAAGATGAAGCGTATGAGGCAAACTTAATTCCATTATTTTTTTTAATTTTCTTTTATAGACTAAACTAGTGATAAAACAAGAAACTAAAAGACTCGATTACAAGATATAAAGATATACCTTCAAGCGCTAACCTCCCTGGCAACGGCACCAGAAAAGAGCTTGATTTCTACTACACAACCTTCTCCTTGTAGACGTTGTTGGGCCTGAATTATTATAGAGAATTCTTTGGTCCAATGGAAGGAATTAGAAGACGAGGGAAAATCAAAATAAAATCTTTTTAATTAGTTCTCCATTTTGGAATTTTCTTGCTAATCCGAGCGAGCTTTCAAATATTTGTCCCCCACTATTTCTTTTAGTATTATTAGAATGAATTTGTTATTTCGTATAGAAATAACTGAACGGAGTGGAATAAAAAATCATGGTTGGGAGGTCAATCTTTGCCTATTAGGCAAGAGGATAGCAAGTTCTAAATTCTGTCTCGGTAGGACTCTTCTAAAAGGAACGTCTGCTCTAACAATTCCCTCCTCATCTTGTTACCACGAGATGTATTGGCCGCTACGGATCATTTGATTGGAATGAAATTTGGAACGGGTGTGCAGAGGTTTGTAGGACAGTAGCAAATTTCCTCAAGTGGATGACCTAAGGTTTATCAATCCGTAGGAGGCGTAGGATGAAGATGGTCTCTCTCAAGCAACCCTGCAACCAAATAACAAAGAGTCTCTTGTGTCCCCAACACACCCAATACAATGGTAAATTGTATAGGTGCACTAGTTCGGCGAAGAGATGGTGATACAAGTGGTATATGGATGGTAGATAAAGGTTTTTGTAATCTGAAAATATAAAAACAGCAAGGTAACTAATGATAAAAGTGAGCACAAACGATATTGTAATGCGTTGAAACAAGGCCTAGGGTTCATACTTTAACTAGTGCAAGTTCCCTCAACAATAATAACATAATTGGATCATATAACTATCCATCAACATGCAACAAAGAGTCACTCCAAAGTCACTAATAGCGGAGAACGAACAAAGAGATTATGGTAGGGTATGAAACCACCTCAAAGTTATTCTTTCCAATCAATCCGTTGGGCTATTCCTATAAGTGTCACAAACAGCTCTAGAGTTCGTACTAGAATAACACCTTAAGACACAAATCAAACAAAACCCTAATGTCACCTAGATACTCCAATGTCACCTCAAGTATCCGTGGGTATGATTATGCAATATGCGTCACACAATCTCAGATTCATCTATTCAACCAACACATAGGACCTCAAAGAGTGCCCCAAAGTTTCTACCGGAGAATCACGATGAAAACGTGTGCCAATCCCTATGCATAGGTTCATGGGCGGAACCCGCAAGTTGATCACCAAAACATACATCAAGTGAATCACGTGATATCCCATTGTCACCACAGATACGCATGGCAAGACATACATCAAGTGTTCTCAAATCTTTAAAGACTCAATCTGATAAGATAACTTCAAAGGGAAACTCAATCCATTACAAGAGAGTAGAGGGGGGAAGAAACATCATAGGATCCAAATATAATAGCAAAGCTCGCGATACATCAAGATCGTATCACCTCAAGAACACGAGAGAGAGAGAGAGAGAGAGAGAGATCAAACACATAGCTACTGGTACATACCCTTAGCCCCGAGGGAGAACTACTCCCTCCTCGTCATGGAGAGCACCGGGATGATGAAGATGGCCACCGGAGAGGGATTGCCCCCTCCGACAGGGTGCTAGAATGGGTCTAGATTGGCTTTCGGTGGCTACGGAGGCTTCTGGCGGCGGAACTCCCGATCTATTGTGCTCCCCGGTCGTTTTAGGGTATATGAGTATATATAGGAGGAAGAGGTACGTCAGGGGAGCCACGAGGGGCCCACGAGGGTGGAGGGCGCGCCCCCCTACCTCGTGGCCTCCTTGAAGCTTCCTTGACGTAGACTCCAAGTCTCCCGGGTTGCTTTCCTTCCAAAAATGAGTTCCGTGAAGTTTCAGGTCAATTGGACTCCGTTTGATTTTCCTTTTCTTCGAAACCCTAAAATAGGCAAAAAAACAGAAACTGGCACTAGGCTCTGGGTTAATAGGTTAGTCCCAAAAATAATATAAAAGTGTATAATAAAGCCCATAAACATCCAAAACATAAGATAATATAGCATGGAGCAATCAAAAATTATAGATACATTGGAGACGTATCAATACATCAAGTGAATCACGTGATATCCCATTGTCACCACAGATACGCATGGCAAGACATACATCAAGTGTTCTCGAATCTTTAAAGACTCAATCCGATAAGATAACTTCAAAGGGGAAACTCAATCCATTACAAGAGAGTAGAGGGGGAGGAGAAACATAAGATCCAACTATAATAGCAAAGCTCGCGATACATCAAGATCGTGCCAAATCAAGAACACGAGAGAGAGAGAGAGATCAAACACATAGCTACTGGTACATACCCTCAGCCCCAGGGAGAACTACTCCCTCCTCGTCATGGAGAGCACCGGGATGATGAAGATGGCCACCTGAGAGGGATTCCCCCTCCGGTAGGGTGCCGAAACGGGTCTAGATTGGCTTTCGGTGGCTATGGAGGCTTCTGGCGGCGGAACTCCCGATCTATTGTGCTCCCCGATCGTTTTAGGGTATATGGAAATATATAGGAGGAAGAAGTACGTCGGGGGAGCCACGAGGGGCCCACGAGGGTGGAGGGCGCGCCCAGGGGGTGGGCGCGCCCCCTGCCTCGTGGCTTCCTCGTTGCTTTCTTGACATGGATTCCAAGTCTCCTGAGTTGCTTTCCTTCCAAAAATAAGTTCCGTGAAGTTTCAGGTCAACTGGACTTCGTTTGATTTTCCTTTTTTGTGATACTCTAAAACAAGGAAAAAACAGAAACTGGCACTGGGCTCTAATTTAATAGGTTAGTTCCAAAAATCATATAAAATAGAATATAAATGCATATAAAAAACATCCATTTTTGATAATATAATAGCATGGAAAAATAAAAAATTATAGATACGTTGGAGACGTATCACTTTCTCGGTCGCGTACATGGCGTTAGCACCATAGGGTGCACCGCAATAGGCAATGTCAGCACATGTCTTGTTCCAAGAACCATGTGGGCTCGTTATTACCATCGCGCACGCTTCTTTTAATTAGAATGTGTGCCCGTCTAGCGCACACACGTTGATCTATCTAACTATTTCTGTTTGTTGTGGCTAATCACAAACAGTTCATCCGTGTGAAGTGTATGCGATCAATTGCAGACACTTTGATCTGGCTGACTGTTTTTATTCTGTTGCCTAATCGCAAACAGTTAATCCTTCTTAAGCATATGCCCTCAATCGCACACACCTTTATGTAGCTGCCCATTTATGTTGTTCCGCCTCATCACAAACAGTTAATGTGAGTGAACTGTATGCCGTATATCGCACACGCCTTCATCTGGCTGCCTGTTTCTGTTCTTCTTCCTCATCGCAAACAGTTCATTGAACTGAACCGTATGCCCTGCATCGCACACACAACCAAAATCTGAACCTTGTTTGACGCATCCGTCATCGTAAATGTTTTGCACCTTTATGACGGGTTTTTTACACCACCGTTTACGATTATTGCATCTCACACAGTTTCGTTAAAGGGTCTTTGATCGTAGTGTCGCGTTAGCAGCATCCTACAGTAGTGTTGGACAAGCCTCCCACTTATGATTCACCCCTCTCGCAAGCATCTGCAACTACGAAAGAAGAATTGAGATAAATCTAACCATAGCATGAAACATGTGGATTCAAATCAGCCCCTCACGAAGCAACGCATAAACTAGGGTTTAAGCTTTTGTCACTCTAGCAACCCATCATCTTTAATACTTTCCAATGCCTTCCCCTAGGCCCAAATCATGGTGGGTCATGTAGTTGACGTTCACATAACACCACTTGAGAAGAGACAACATACATCTCATCAAAATATCGGACGAATACCAAATTCACATGATTACTTATAACAAGACTTCTCCCATGTCCTCAGGAACAAATGTAACTACTCACAAAGCATATTCATATTCATAATCGGAGGAGTAATAGTTATCATTAAGGATCTGAACATATGATATTCCACCGAATGAACCAACTAGCATCAACTACTAGGAGTAATCAACACTACTAGCAACCCATAGGTACCAATCTGAGGTTTTGAGACAAAGATCGGATACAAGAGATGAACTAGGGTTTGAGAGGAGATGGTGCTGGTGAATATGTTGATGGATATTGACCCCCTCTCGATGAGAGGATCGTTGGTGATGACGATGACGATGATTTCCCCCTCCGGGAGGGAAGTTTCCCCGGTAGAACAGCTCCGCCGAGCCCTAGATTGCTTCTGCCCAGGTTCTGCCTCGAGACGGCAGTGCTTTGTCCCCAAAGCTTCTCTTTTTTTAGGTCAAAACCCTTCATATAGCAGAAGATAGGCACCGGAGGCCTTCCATGTGGCCCACAAGGTAGGGGGCGCTCCCGGGGGGCCCACCCTTCTGGCTACCTGGTGTGTCCCCTCTGATACTTTCTTCGCCCAATATTTTTTATATATTCCAAAATAATTCTCCATAAATTTTCAGGACTTTTGGAGTTGTGCAGAATAGGTCTCTCAGATTTGCTCCTTTTCCAGTCCAGAATTCCAGCTGCCAGCATTCTCCCTCTTCATGTAAACCTTGTGAAACAAGAGATAAAAGGAATAAGTATTGTACCAAAATGTGTAATAACACCCCATAATGCAATAAATATTAATATAAAAGCATGACGCAAAATGGGTGTATCACGGTCCGAGGCATATCTCTCGCAACAAAGAAGATCACAGTCTCTTGCTAGCAAGTATTTGTTCGGAGCACAAAGAGATTTATCTCACAACTTTCATAGGTTTGGGTTTAGAATCATGGAATCAAAGCTTCGAAACTCTATACCCCTCTTAATAGTACGGTGGTCCTATGACTCAATGAAAGAAGAAGAACAACGAAATAAATGCTACATCTTCACTTCGTCTTCATTCTTCCTTGAACATGGTCATTTGCTTCGAACAGACACCGAACCAATTGCTTAATCTCCAGGAATTTTTAGGGGCCACTCTCATTAGCTTTATCTTTGGTGACAACCTTCGCTGCCTTGCAGGGAGATTATCTTCGTCGTTTTCATCAAACCCCTAGATTACTCCAGAGACCTGTTACTCTATGTGCACTAGCAAACACATAAGTCCCGAACTCTTTATGCCAACAAACTCCAAAACATAAGGGGCCTATCATTGCACCAACAAATATTATGTTGCAAGAGCAAATCATAGCCCTCCAGAGCATTATTTGTAGAATGGAGTATCTCTTGAGCTTGAAGTCTGAAGCCACTACTTCATCACCACCACCTCCATCACCTTCTTCACCACCACAGGAGACTTGAGTACATGGTATGCGCACTCCCCTTGGCTTGTGACAAGCTTGGGGAGGTGCTCCAGTATCATATCACACCACCTTTTTTGCCTTTATTTATATTAGTTCGATAGTTATCTTTTGATTTACTTGAATAAAAGTTTAGTTCAATCTATCTTCGAGTGTTTGCTTAGTGATCCATCTATCTATGTAATCATGTGCGAGATATATAATAAAGAGTAGTTCAAGTTTTGCTTTCTTTACTTTTAAGTTTCAATCAAAATAAAAGGAAATAAGAAAAAAATCATATGTTGATCTTATGGTAAGTAATGACATCACATAAGGAAAAGTACAAGTGGTAAAATTTCTTGAAAGTTGGTAAACATAGCATTGGTCAATGATGCAATTCATGAAAGAATTAATAAGGGAATAGAAGATTCACATGCAAATACACTATCTCTTGGATGTCTTTTATGATTGTGAGCCCCCATCAAAATATTATATGCCAAAATTGTTGATGTTGGACAAGGAAGACAACGTAATGATTTATGTTTGTTCCTATCCACATAGAAATTATATTGTCATAGAACCTTTAACATGTGTGCTTGCCCCATATCTTTGCTAGCCAAAAATTCCGCACTAAGTAGAGAAAATTAAACCCAAAATATTATTTTGAGTGTCCACCATACCTACCTATGGATTGAATAAGATCCTTCAAGTAAGTTGTCATTGGTGTAATAAGGCAATAAAAATTGCTTCTAATGTGTTGGATCATTTAGTGTAAGAGAAAATTGAGTGTTGTACAAACTTGTGATGGCAATATAATAAAGGCGACAAACTACATAATAAAGGTTGCTATCATAAGGGGCAATATAATGTGATGTTCTTTTACACTAAGAGATTGAGCATACAAACCAAAAAGCGCATGACAACCTCTGCTTTCCTCTGCAAAGGGCCTATCTTTTACTTTTATGTATTTAATTTTATGCAAGAGTCAAAGTATTCTTTCCTATTCCTTTTTTATTTTTATCTTTTTGCAAGCATCATGTGGTGAGGAAATATCTAGGCATATATATCCAGTTGGATATGAGTGAGCATGAATTGTTATTGTTGACATCACCCTTCAGGTGAATGTGTTGGGAGGAAAAACTATAAGCCCCTATCTTTCTATGTGTCTAGTTGAAACTTTTTGCTCATGTGTATGAGGTGAATGTTAGCAATCATAGAAGATTATATGATGGTTGAGTATGTGGACTTGCCAAAAGGTTCCAATACGAGACCCTTACTGAAACGATGATGAACTGTAGTTGCAAAGTTGACTGAGAACATAGTTTGTTGATTTTCAATAGAGTTCAAGCTTTTACTTCGATGTTGTGATGAATTGTTACTTGTTCATGAGAATTTCTATGATAAAGTTTGTTGCTGCTATAATAATAAGCATGATGCTTCTATGCCCGTATTTTGTTTTTATCAACACCTTAATACATCTCCAACGTATCTACTTTTCCCAATGCTTTTCCTCTTGTTTTGGACTCTAATTTGTATGATTTGAATGAAACTAACCCCGGACTGATGTTGTTTTCAGCAGAACTACCATGGTGTTGTTTTTGTGCAGAAATAAAAGTTCTCGGAATGGAATGAAACTTTGCGAGGATTTTTTATATCAATAATAAGAATTTCTGGAGCCAAGACCTGCCGGAGAGGGGCACCTGGGTGTGCACAACCCACCAGGGCACGCCCCCTCTCCTAGCGTGCGCAGGTGGGTTGTCCCCACCTGGTGGCCCCGCTAACCCTGAAACCAACGCTATAAAATCCTATTTTCGGAGAAAGAAATCAGGGAGAAAGAATTATCACGATCCACGAGACGGAGCCGTCGCCAAGCCCTGTTCTTCCTCGGGAGGGTAGATCTGGAGTCCGTTTGGGGCTCCGGAGAGGGGGATCTTCGTTCTTCGTCATCACCAACCCTTCTCCATCGCCAATTCCATGATGCTCCCCACCGGGAGTAAGTAATTCCTTCGTAGGCTCGCTGGTCGGTAAGGAGTTGGATGAGATTCATCATGTAATCAAGTTAGTTTTGTTGGGGCTTGATCCCTAGTATCTACTATGTTCTAAAATTGATGTTGCTATGACTTTGCCATGCTTAATGCTTGTCACTTTGGGCCTGGGTGCCATGATTTCAGATCTGAACCGTTTATGTTATCATCATTATATCCATGTTTGATACGTCTCCAACGTATCTATAATTTTTTATTGTTCCATGCTATTATATTATCTGTTTTGGATGTTTAATGGGATTTAATATGCTCTTTTATATTATTTTTGAGACTAACCTATTAACCGGAGGCCCGGTGTCAGCTGTTTATTTGCCTATTTTAGAGTTTCGCAGAAAATGAATACCAAACAGAATGAAACCTTGGTAATGATCTTTCTTGGACCGAAAGCAAACCAAAAGACTTGCAGTTGAAGTCTGGAACTCCGTGAGGCAGCCACGAGGCAGGAGGGCGTGCCGAGGGGGTAGGCGCGCCCCCCACCCTCGTGGGCCGCACGTAGCTCCATCGACGTACTTCTTCCGCCTATATATACTCTTATACCCTAGATCGACCACAGAGAGACACAAAACCACTTTTCCACCGCCACAACCTTCTGTACCCATGAGATCCCATCTTGGGGCCTTTTCTGGCGATCTGCCGAAGGGGGAATCGATCTCAGAGGGCTTCTACATCAACACCATAGCCTCTCCGATGAAGCGTGAGTAGTTTACCACAGACCTTTGGGTCCATAGTTATTAGCTAGATGACTTCTTCTCTCTCTTTGATTCTCAATACAAAGTTCTCCTCGATGTTCTTGGAGATCTATTCGATGTAATACTCTTTTGCGGTGTGTTTGCCGAGATCCAATGAAGGGTTTATGAACAAGATTATATATGAATACTATTTGGTTCTTCTATGAATTCTTATATGCATGATTTGATATCTTTGCAAGTCTCTTCGAATTATCGGTTTAGTTTGGCCTACTAGATTGATCTTTCTTGCAATGGGAGAAGTGCTTAGCTTTGGGTTCAATCTTGCGGTGTCCTTTCCCAGTGACAGTAGGGGCAGCAAGGCACGTATTGTATTGTTGCCATAGAGGATAAAAAGATGGGGTTTATATCATATCGTTTCAGTTTATCCCTCTACATCATGTCATCTTGCTTAAAGCGTTACTCTGTTCTTATGAACTTAATACTCTAGATGCATGATGGATAGCGGTCGATGTGTGGAGTAATAGTAGTAGATGCAGAATTGTTTCGATCTACTTGACATGGACGTGATGCCTATATTCATGATCATTGCCTAGATATTCTCATAACTATGCGCTTTTCTATCAATTGCTCGGCAGTAATTTGTTCACCCACCGTAATACATGCTATCTTGATAGAAGCCACTAGTGAAACCTATGGCCCCCAGGTCTCTTTCTTATTATATTGCACCTCTTTTATTTACATCGCATCTCGTTTACTATTTTGCAATCTTTACTTTCCAATCTATACAACAAAAATATCAAAAATATTTACTTTACTATCTTTATCAGATCTCACTTTTGCGAGTGAGCGTGAAGGGATTGACAACCCCTTTATCACGTTGGTTGCAAGGTTCTTGATTGTTTGTGTAGGTACTAGGTGACTTGTGCGTTATCTCCTACTGGATTGATATCTTGGTTCTAAAAAACTGAGGGAAATACTTACGCTACTTTGTTGCATCACCTTTTCCTCTTCAAGGGAAAACCAAAGCATCCTCAAGAGGTAGCAATGTTCTAGATCCAATCTTTCAAGCTATAGTCACCTACTACGTGTTATGATCCGGTAACCTCAGAGTGACGATAACCGAGACTTCTTCCGGTGATTACCGTAGTTTGAGGAGTTCATGTATTCACTATGTGTTAATGCTTTGTTCCGGTTCTCTATTAAAAGGAGGTCATAATATCACGGGCGGGTAGGACAAAAGATGTCATGCAAATTCTTTTAATAAAGCACGTATGACCATTTACGGAATACATGCCAACATTATATTGATGAACTGTAGCTAGTGCCGAATAGCCCTAGGTTATAACTGTCACATGATGAATATCATCCAACAAGTCACTGATCCAATGCCTACGAACTTTTCCATACTGATTCTGCTAAGTTGCTACTGTTATCATCACTGTTACACTTGCTACAATATTACTGCTATTACTATTACTATTACCATTGTTGTTGCCACTACTATCAAAACTATCAAACTACAGTGCTACTGATTACTTGCTGTAGATAATTAATCTCCAGGTGTGGTTGAATTTACAACTCAGCTGCTAATACCTTCAAATATTCTTTGGCTCCCCTTGTGTTGAATCTATAAATTTGGGTTGAATAATCTACCCTCGAAAAGTGTTGTGATCCCTTATACTTGTGGGTTATCAAGACCTTTTTCTGGCACCATTGCCCGGGAACATAGCTATATTTTTTGAGTCACTTGGGATTATTATCAATTTATCTCTATGAAGAATCTGAAGGATCCTAAGACTAAGATATTTCCCTCAAGGACGAGGGGAGGTAAGGAACTGCCATCCAGTTCTGCTTTAGATTCACCTTCTGTTATGAGTAAACTTGCAACACCACCACATGCTATTAATTCTGATATGTCACAAGTTATTGATGATGCTACCTCTACTATGAATGATGCTAGTACCTTGCTTGATAATGATGATGTGCCACTTGGTGAATTTCTTGATGAACAAATTGCTAGAGTAATACAACATGATGTTGTTGAATCTGATGATGAGCTTGAAACTGAATCTCCTGGAACATCTACTAGAACTAGCCTCCTAGATATGAATTGCCTAAGGTGCCGGAAGGCTATGTTATGAGTGAAGAAACAACTAGAGATATTCTTGCTTGCAATGGTAGATATGATCTAGAGAAATTACTACACAAGTATAAAGAAAAATATTTGAATGCTAGAATGAAATGCAATCCTAAGTTTGCTACTTCACCTATCTTTACTGATGATAAGGATTATGAATTCTCTGTCGACCCAGAGTTAATTACTTTGGTTGAATCTGATCCTTTCCATGGTTATGAAACTGAAACTGTTGTGGCACATCTTACTAAGTTGAATGATATAGCCACCCTTTTTACTCATGATGAGAAAACTCGTTATTACTTTACTCTCAAATTATTTCCTTTCTCATTAAATGGTGATTCTAAAGCTTGGTACAATACTCTTGCTCCTGGTTGTGTGCGTAGTCCCCATGATGTGATTTATTACTTCTCTGAAAAATATTTTCCTGCTCATAAGAAACAAGCTGCCTTACAGGAAATATTTAACTTTGTGCAAATCAAAAAAGAGAGTCTCCCACAAGCTTGGGGGAGGCTTTGCCAGTTACTTAATGCTTTTCCTGATCATCCTCTTAAGAAAAATGAAATAGTTGATATCTTCTATAATGGACTAACTGATGCTTCTAGGGACTTCCTAAATAGTTGTGTTGGTTGTGTTTTCAGGAAACGAACTATTGGACAAGATGAAGAATTATTGAATAACATATTGAAAAATTATGATGATTGGACTATTCCTGAACCACCACCTAAACCCACTCCGAAGAAGAGGGGTAATAATATATCTCAGTCCTGAAGATATGCAAGAGGCAAAGATATCTATGAAGGAAAAAGGTATTAAAGCTAAGGATGTTAAAAATTTACCTCCTATTGAAGAAATACATGGGCTTAATACACCACCACTGCCTAAGGTGGTAGAGGTAAATTCTGTTATGAAGTCTAATGATAGTGATAATCCTCAAAATATGCATCCTAGTCAATGCCTTTATGAGTTTGAAAACTACATTAGAAAACAAGATCACTTTAACGCAAATGTTATGAAACAATTGAAATATAATTTTGATATGATTGCTCGCTTGAGTGACTTGTTATTTAGAATATCAAATGATGTTAGAGGTGTTGGAAAACATGCTTGTATGGTTCAAACTCAATTAGAACAAGTTGCTAAATCTCAAAGAGAATTGCTTGATGAAATGAATAATAATATGCATGACTTTGCTATTAGAGTTGCAACTAGAGGAGGTAAAATAACTCAGGAACCACTTTATCCTGAGGGACACCCTAAAAGAATTGAACAAGATTCACAAATAGCTAACACTAGTGCACCTAGTTCTTCTAAAAATAAAAATAAAAAAGAAGAATGATATGACTTCTCATGCTCCTAGTGAACCTAAAATAGAAAAACCTCCTGACAATGATAATGAAGTTTCTGTCTCAAATGCTGAAACTCAATCTAGTAATGAACACTCACCTAGTGATAATGAAAAAGATAATACTAATGTTCATGAAGACACTCGACCCAATGATAAAGAACCAGAGAATGATGTTGAGATAGAACCACCTGTTGATCTTGATAACCCACAACCTAGAAATAAAAGATATGACAAAAGAGACTTTGTTGCTAGAAAACACGGGAAAGAAAGAGAACTGTGGGTAAAAAAACCTATGCATTTTCCACCCAAGTCAACTAAAAGGAAAGATGATGAAGAATCTGAAAGCTTTGCTGAAATGCTGAGGCCAGTCTTTTTGCGTACTCGCTTGACTGATATCTTGAAAATGCATCCTTTTGCAAAGTATATGAAAGATATCATCACAAATAAGAGAAAAATACCGGAAGCTGAAATCTCCACTATGCTTGCTAATTATACGTTTAAAGATGGAGTACCTAAAAAACTTGGAGATCTGGGAATACCAACTATACCTTTCTCCATCAAAAAGAATTATGTGAAAACTGCTCTATGTGATTTAGGAGCTGGTGTTAGTGTTATGTCTTTCTCTTTATATAAAAGACTTGACTTGAATAAACTCACACATACTGAAATATCTTTGCAAATGGATGACAAATCAACCGCCATACCTATCAGTATCTGTAAGGATGTGCCCGTTGTTGTTGCTAATGTTACTATTTTGACTGACTTTGTTATACTTGAGATGCCAGAGGACGACAACATGTCGATTATCCTTGGTAGACCCTTCTTGAATACTGCAGGGGCTGTTATTGATTGCAATAAAAGCAAGGTCACTTTTCATATTAATGGTAATGAGCATACGGTGCACTTTCCGAAGAAACAATTCCAAGTGAATGGTATTAATGTTATTGAAAAATCTCCGACAATCACTATTGGAAGTTTTCAAATACCTCTACCTACTGTCAAAAAGAAATATGAAATACTTATTGTTGGGGAAATGCATATCCCCGTTGAGGTAACTTAGTGAATTACGGAAGTTCTTTGGTTTCATGCTAATCGAAAGTGGTTGTTAATAAGACCTGATCAACCTTATTAATGGATTATTTTTTAGCAGTATGAAGTTGATGAATTTAGTAAGCACTACCTTCTGTATCTACCTTTTATTTTCTGTTTTTATTAGCTAAATAGAATAAAAATGACATGTTGTGTCTGTTTTCTGAATTTCCCGTGTAATAAAAAATGACCCAAAAATAAAAGTTCTCAGAATGCCTTGAAAATTTTACACAATTTTTTTGTGAGTATTTCTGAATTTTTGGTGCAAATAACATTAGAGGGAGGTGCGCCAGGTGGGCACAACCCACCTGGGCGCGCCAGCACCAGGCGCGCCCTGGGGGGTTGTGGGCCCCATGTGGGCCCCTCACTTACCTCTTCATCCCACATCATCACTTACCTCCAGAAAAAAAATCTCCATTGCTCTCTCTCCCATGTTCTTGAGCTCAAACCCGCGGATTTTGATCTCTTTGCTCGAAGCTCCGTTTCCGAAACTATTTCGGGGGATTGTTGCTTGGTATGTGACTCCACCGTTTGTCCAATTAGTTTTTGCTTTAGTGGTTTATATTTTCAATAATTAGTTACTCTTGGCGATGATGTAGATGTGCTTGCATGTTAATTCTGAGTGTTCTAAGTAGTTTGAATTCTTGCTACGGCTTCTATGTATCCCTTTGAGTAGTTGTTATCAATTTTATAAAGTTTTGTTGACAAATTTTTGTCACCCCAAATTTTTTATTTTCAGAAAATTGTACGGGGACATGAATATCTTCAGGAAGTTTGGCTCTAAGAAGAACTCCAAGGGTATTATTGGGGAGTCTTCTGACGGTGATCTCCACCCTCGAAGGTTGGCGGAGGTACGACCGTGCAAATGGCTGCACACCCCGTTCCTGGAAGAGGCTGAAATTCTTCAGGAGTTCATGCAATATGTTGCAAACGCCGGCCTCACCGACTTCATCGCAGACGAGTGTGACTAGCACCAAATCCTCACAAATATCTTTGTTTAGAGTTTTACTTTCCTGCTTAGGAATAATCCTCCTGAAGTGAGCTTTGATTTATATGCTGAAAACCATCAGATACCACTTACTAAATTTTGTGATATACGCTTGATCCCTTCTGATTGGAGCTTAGCCGTGCCTAGGCCGGCCGGGTTTGAGGATTTTTATTGCACTCTGACAGTGGGAGATGAGAGAGGGGTGTCAGCCACCACGGCCGCTAGCATACACTTTCCTGTCGTACATTATTTTGGTTTATTTGTTGCTAAGTGCTTGCTTGCTAGAAAGAAAGTAAGTGCGCTCAGTGCACCAGACTTTGCTGTTTTACGCCAAGCACTAGAGGGCAACAACACCCATAGCTTGGGAGCCATTGTGGTTCTTCGCCTCCATCTTAATAAATCCCAGGGTGAAATACATGGTGGGATTTTTGCTACTCATTTAGCAGCTCACTTCGAGGTCGAGATACGCCATCATGATTACCCTCTGACCAAGGTTTACTTAGACCGGGCAGCCATGGAACACCATCATTTTCTTGCACGAGATTATCCTGATATCCCCATTCCTTATAACCTGGTTTTTAGTGTTAAAACTCATGATATTATTCCACTGCCTGCACCTGCTTTGTCTGATTCTTCTGCCAAGGGAGGATATAGGATCATGCCTGTAGACATCATCGCCTACCGGAACGCTCAAGCTGTTGCGGAAGTGGCACAGGAGGAGCCCCAGCAGTGGGACGAGTGGATGCCCGTTCCTTAGCACCCCTACTACCCTCCAGGCTACTGATCGACTACCATGTTAGGCCAAAAGCCTAAGCTTGGGGGAGTATGTGTTTCCACCGACTTTACATTCATGTTCACTTATTCCATTTGTCGGTGTCCACACTTTTTCATTGTATCATCCATGCTTAGATTTATTTTCTTGCTTTCTTCTTGTGTGTTTGAAAAACTTCAGAAAGAACCAAAAAATAGTTATAATTAATGTACTTCATATGCATGCTTAGTAGTATTATTAAAAAGAAAACCCAAAAAGATTTCCTTGTTCTTCTTTTGCTTGTTGGGAGCTTTCCCATGTAAATAGTTTTTCTCGTTTTTGCTTTTCTCTTTTATTTGCTTGTTCAAGAAAACCAAAAACTCCAAAAATATTTGTGTGTTTCTCTGAATTTCTTTTCTTTTTATTCGAGTTGTACCGAGGAGAATACCACGATGAAAATGTTGAGTGGCTCTCATATGAATAATTGTTGAACTAATAAAGAGCACATTTTACCTTGTCTTCTCCTGTTGAATAAAATGTTTGCAGATTCCAGCTTAGTCCACGGCACTCCTGCACTATTATTATTTTCGTATCATCCGGTCGTGCAAGTGAAAGTCAATAATGACGACATTTGATGAACTGGCGGTGGCAGAGAGAAACTGGTATAAACTCGACTTGTTCTGTCTGTGTAAATATGTTTAACCTAGTATCCATGATTTAGACCATTATGATTAAACATGTTTGCAATGAAAATTAGAGATTATAGTTTCTCATGCCATGCATAAGTAGCTGGGAGTTGATAATGATTTATCTTGGATATCAACATTGCGTTAAAATGATTGTGATGTAGTATGATGATATGGTATCCTCCTCTGAATATTCAAGTGGCTTGACTTGGTACATGTTCATGCATGTAGTTGAATCAAAACCAACATAGCCTTTATGATATTTATGTTCATGGTGTTCATATCCTACTCATGCTAGTATCCAATGTTACTTATGCATAATTCATGGTTATGATTGTTGTTGCTCTCTAGCTGGCCGCTTCTCAATCTAATTGCTAGCCTTCGCCTGTACTAAGTGGGGATTCTGCTTGTAAATATAAAACCTTGAACCCAAAGTTATTCCAGATGAGTCCACCATACCTACCTATATACGGTATTACCCTGCCGTCCTAAGTAAATTTGCATGTGCCACCTCTAAAAACTTCTAAAAATATCCGTTTGGTGTGCCTGGATCATTCATGGAACGACAAGAGGTAGTCGGTATCTTCTACGCTAAGCGGGTTATTCTCAGGTCGAGTGTTTATTCACTTGCCATCGCACGAGAAAAGGGCGGTAATAGGGATGCCCAGTCCCAAACTGCAAAATACAAAAAGAGTTAATCGCTCGAATAATCAAACAAATACTCCCAATGGAGTCAAAACCTTTACTTTTATCACTTGGGAACCGCCACTAACTTGTTTAGCATGGGAGATATTGATAACTGACGGTTGTGAAGTAAATGAGAAGGGTGCATGTCCCAAAATAATCATTTATCTCTGTTTTAAAATTGAGCTCTGGCACCTCCGCAAATCACTGCTTCCCTCTGCGAAGGGACTATCTATTTAATTTTATGTTGTGTCATCACCTTCTAAAACAAGCGCCAGAAACTGAGAAGAGCACAGTTGTCATGATTTATGCATTGTGTGTAGCTAATGTTGGGTGCATCATGACTGGATCTTTTCTACCATGAATTATAATGTTTAGTCGCTGCATGAACTTTGGAGGTGCTCTGCATTTATGTTTTGCGGTCTCAGAAAGGGCTAGCGAGATACCACTATTGTCATATTATATCATGGTTGTTTTGACAACGTGTTGTTGTTTGAGATATCTTATTATTGCCCGCTAGCTGATTATGTCATTGATATGAATCATTATAATCTTTAAGAGTTATTGTTGACATGGTTAGTTATAATGTTGGCTGAAAACCTGGGTGATGTTTAAGCTTATTTATGCAAACAAGAGCGAAATAGTTCGTAAAAGGTTTTCTTTTTCACTTTCAGTTTATCAACTGAATTGCTTGAGGACAAGCAAATGTTTAAGCTTGGGGAGTTGATACATCTCCAACGTATCTACTTTTCCTAACGTTTTTCCTCTTGTTTTGGACTCTAATTTGCATGATTTGAATGAAACTAACCCCGGAATGACGCTGTTTTCAGCAGAACTACCATGGTGTTGTTTTTGTGCAGAAATAAAAGTTCTCGAAATGGAACGAAACTTTGCGAGGATTTTTTTATATCATTAATAAGAATTTCTGGAGCCAAGACCTGTCGGAGAAGGGGCACCTGGGTGGGCACAACCCACCAGGGCGCGCCCCCTCTCCTGGCGAGCCCAGGCGGGTTGTACCCACCTGGTGACCCCGCAGATGACCCCCTAATACTATAAAATCACATATTTCTAGAAAAAAATGAGGGAAAAAGAATTATCATGATCCACGAGACGGAGCCGCCGCCAAGCCCTGTTCTTCCTTGGGAGGGCAGATCTGGAGCCCATTTGGGGCTCCGGAGAGGGGATCTTCATTCTTCGTCATCACCAACCCTTCTCCATCGCCAATTCCATGATGCTCCCCACCGGGAGTGACTAATTCCTTCGTAGGCTCGCTGGTCGGTGAGGAGTTGGATGAGATTCATCATGTAATCGAGTTAATTTTGTTAGGGCTTGATCCCTAGTATCCACTATGTTCTAAGATTGATGTTGCTATGACTTTGCCATGCTTAATGCTTGTCACTTTGGGCCCGGGTGCCATGATTTCAGATCTGAACCATTTATGTTATCATCATTATATCCATGTTCTAGATCCGATCTTGCAAATTATAGTCACCTACTACGTGTTATGATCCGGTAACCGTGGAGTGGCAATAACCAGGACTTCTTCCGGTGATTACCGTAGTTTGAGGAGTTCATGTATTCACTATGTGTTAATGCTTTGTTTCGGTTCTCTATTAAAAGGAGGCCTTAATATCCCTTAGTTTACAATATGGACCCCGCTGCCATGGGAGGGTAGGACAAAAGATGTCATGCAAGTTCTTTTAATAAAGCACGTATGACTATTTATGGAATACATGCCTACAATATATCGGTGAACTGGAGCTAGTGCCGAATAGCCCTAGGTTATAACTGTCACATGATGAATATCATCTAACAAGTCACTGATCCAATGCCTACGAACTTTTCCATACTGATTATGCTAAGTTACTACTGCTATCATCATTGTTACACTTGCTATAGTATTACTGATATCACTGTTACTGTTACCATTGCTGCTGTCACTACTATCAAAACTATCAAACTATTGTGCTACTGATTACTTGCTGCGGATAATTAATCTCCAGGTGTGGTTGAATTGACAACTCAGCTGCTAATACCCTCAAATATTCTTTGGCTCCCTTGTATCGAATCTATAAATTTGGGTTGAATACTCTACCCTTGAAAACTGTTGCGATCCCCTATACTTGTGGGTTATCACACCTCTCTCTCTCTCTCAGCATGTGGGCATGTTTTCCGATATCTGTTTTCCACTTGAGGACAAGCGAGGTCTAAGCTTGGGGGAGTTGATACATCCATTTTGAATCATGTTTTCCTATTGTTATTTACAATGTTTTATGCATAATAATGCTTTATGGAGAAGGTCTAATGCCTTTTCTCTCATAATATGCAAGGTTTACACAAAGAGGGAGAATGTCGGCAGCTGAAATTCTGGACCTGAAAAAGCTATGTCAGAGTTACCTATTTTGCACATCTCCAAATGAGCTGAAAATTTACGGAGAATTGTTTTGGAATATATAAAAAATACTGGAGCAAATAACTAGTGGAGGGGCCCACCTGGTGAGAACAAGACAGCAGGGTGCGCCAAGGCCCCCAGGCGTGCCCTGGTGGGTTGTGCTCAGGCCATCCCACCTCCGGTGCCCATCTTCTGGTAGGTCATTTTAAACTAGAAAAAATAAAGATAGGACTTTTGGGACGGAGCGCCGCCGTCTCAAGGTGGAACTTGGGCAGGAGCACTTTTGCCCTCGAGCTGAGCGATTCCACCGGGAGAACTTCCCTCCCGAAGGGGGAAATCGAAGCCATCGTCATCACCAACAACCCTCTCATCTTTGGGAGGCCAATCTCCATCAACATCTTCAACATCAACATCTCCTCTCAAACCCTAGTTCATCTCTTGTGTTCAATCTTTGTACCGAAACCTCAAATTGGTACCTGTGGGTGACTAGTAGTGTTGATTACATCCTGTAGTTGATTACTATATGTTTTATTTGGTGGAAGATTATATGTTCAGATCCATTATGCTATTTAATACCCCTCTGATCTTGGGCATGATTATCATTTGTGAGTAGTTACTTTTGTTCTTGAGGTCCTCGGAGAAATTTTGTTGCAAGTGATCATGTGAACTTGGTATGTGTTCGATATTTTGAGGATATGTATGTTGTGATTCCCTTAGTGGTGTCATGTGAACGTCGACTACATGGCACTTCACCATATTTGGGCCTAAGGGAATGCATTGTGGAGTAGTTCTTAGATGATCGGTTGCTAGAGTGACAGAAACTTAAACCCTAGTTTATGTGCTACTTCGTAAGGGGCCGGTTTGGATTCAAATGTTTAATGCTATGGTTAGATTTTATCTTAATACTTTTCTCGTAGTCGCGGATGCTTGCAAGGGGGTTAATCATAGGTGGGAGATTTGTTCAAGTAAGAACATCACCCAAGCACCGGTCCACCCACATATCAAATTATCAAAGTAGCCAACATGAATCAAACCAACATGACGAAAGTGACTAGATGAAATTCCCGTGTACCCTCAAGAACGCTTTGCTTATTATAAGAGACAATTTGGCCTGTCCTTTGCCACAAAAGGATTGTACTACTGATACGTCCATTTTGCATCATGCTTTCATATCGATATTTATTGCATTATGGGCTGTTATTACACATTATCTCACAATACTTATGCCTTTTCTCTCTTATTTTACAAGGTTTACATGAAGAGGGAGAATGTCGGCAGCTGGAATTCTGGGCTAGAAAAGGAGCAAATATTAGAGACCTATTCTGCACAACTCCAAAAGTCCTGAAACTCCACGAAAATCAGTTTTGGAATATATTAAAAATATTGGGTGAAGAAAGCACCAAAGGGGGGCCAGCCACCGTCCACGAGGGTGGGGGCGCGCCCTACCCCCTAGGCGCGCCCCCCTGCCTCATGGGCCACCTGACAGGCCCCGGTTCCCATCTTCTGGTATAAGGTGTCTTTTTCCCTAGAAAAAATAGGAAGGAAGCTTTTGGGAGAAGCGCTACCGTCTCAAGGCGGAACCTTGGCGGAACCAATCTAGGGCTCCGGCGGAGCTGTTCTGCCGGGGAAACATCCCTCCGGGAGGGGGAAATCATCACCATCATCATCACCATCAATCCTCTCATCGGGAGGGGATCAATCTCCATCAACATCTTCACCAGCACCATCTCCTCTCAAACCCTAGTTCATCTCTTGTATCCGATCTTTGTCTCAAAACCACAGATTGGCACCTGTGGGTTGCTAGTAGTGTTGATTACTCCTTGTAGTTGATGCTAGTTGGTTTATTCGGTGGAAGATTATATGTTCAGATCCGTTATGCATTTTAATACCCATCTAATTATGAACATGAATATGATTTGTGAGTAGTTACGCTTGTTCCTGAGGACATGGGAGAAGTCTTGCTATAAGTAGTCATGTGAATTTGGTATTCGTTCGATATTTTGATGAGATGTATGTTATCTTTCCTCTAGCGGTGTTATGTGAACGTCGACCACATGACACTTCACCATTGTTTGGGCCTAGGGGAAGGCATTGGGAAGTAATAAGTAGATGATGGGTTGCTAGAGTGACAGAATCTTAAACCCTAGTTTATGCGTTGCTTCATAAGGGCTGATTTGGATCCATATGTTTCATGCTATGGTTAGGTTTACCTTAATTCTTCTTTCGTAGTTGCGGATGCTTGCGAGGGGGGGTTAATCATAAGTGGGATGCTTGTCCAAGGAAGGGCGGTACCCAAGCACCGGTCCACCCACATATCAAATTATCAAAGTAACGAACACGAATCATATGAGCGTGATGAAAACTAGCTTGACGATAATTCCCATGTGTCCTCGGGAGCGCTTTCCTTTATATAAGAGTTTGTCTAGGCTTGTAGTTTGCTACAAAAAGGATTGGGCCACCTTGCTGCACCTTGTTTACTTTTGTTACTTTTTGCTCGTTACGAATTACCTTATCACAAAACTATCTGTTATCGATAATTTTAGTGCTTGCAGAGAATACCTTACTGAAAAGTGCTTGTCATTTCCTTCTGCTCCTCGTTGGGTCCGACACTCTTACTTATCGAAAGGACTACGATAGATTCCCTATACTTGTGGATCATCAAGACTCTTTTCTGGAATTGCATCTCCATACCACCCACAGTCTAGTGGTCAAGTAGAACTGAGTAATAGAGAGCTTAAATTAATTTTGCAAAAGACTGTTAGATCTAGAAAGAAATGGTCCAAGAAACTTAATGATGCATTATGGGCCTATAGAACTGCATATAAAAATCCTATGGGTATGTCTTCGTATAAAATGGTTTATGTAAAAGCATGTCACTTACCTCTCGAACTAGAACATAAGGCATATTGGGCCATTAAAGAGCTCAATTATGATTTCAAACTTGCCGGTGAGAAGAGACTATTTGACATTAGCTCACTTGATTAGTGGAGAACCCAGGCCTATGAGAATGCCAAACTATTTAAAGAAAAGGTTAAAAGATGGCATGAAAAAAGGATACAAAAGCGTGAGTTTAATGTAAGTGATTATGTTCTGTTATACAACTCTCGTTTAAGATTTTTTGTAGGAAAACTCCTCTCTAAATGGGAAGGTCCTTACGTTATCGAGGAGGTCTATCGTTCCGCTGCCATAAAAATCAACAACTTCGAAGGCACAAATCCGAGGGTGGTGAACGGTCAAAGAATCAAAGATTATATCTCAGGTAATCCCATAAATCTTGAAACCAATGTTATTGACACCGTAACCCCGGAGGAGTACATAATGGACACTTTCCAAAATGTTTCGGACTCCAAAAAGGAATAGGTATGTGGTACGGTAAGTAAACCGACTCCAAAACAGTTCTAATAGCAATTTTTCTCCGTTCTGGAATAAATAAGAAAATAGGAAAATAAGAAGTAGTCCGGAAAGGACACGAGGCATCCATGAGGGTGGAGGGCGCGCCCTACCCCCTGGGCGCACCCTTGCCTCGTGGGTACCTCGTGTGCCCTCTGGACTCCGTTTTCTTGCACGATACTTCTTTTGGTCAGTAAAAATTCATTATATAATCTCCGAAGATTTTGACCACCGTACCATGACACAATCCTCTGTTTTTCTTTTGAGTTGTTTCTGCAACAGGTTTAGAGCAAGATGTCTTCTCAAGAGTCAGTCAGGGAGAGTCAGGTGTCTCATCCGACGCTAGGGCCAGGAGCAAACAGTGATGCTGGCCACTTTGTGCCATCAATGGAGGAAGAGATCGAGGCCGACTTGAAAAGGATAGATGCCAT
This sequence comes from Triticum aestivum, assembly GCF_018294505.1. Taxonomy (NCBI): domain Eukaryota; kingdom Viridiplantae; phylum Streptophyta; class Magnoliopsida; order Poales; family Poaceae; genus Triticum; species Triticum aestivum. The sequence continues at coordinate 498,056,670 of NC_057803.1, read as the reverse complement.
GGAGGAGGATCAAGAAGTTACCTCTCGTCTCCAAGCCAGATTGACGATGGAGGAACTTCAAAGCTCAGCAATTCCAAACTCGGTCATCCCTCCCAATGCTAGATTCCTTTCTTATGAAAATATGAAAAAGAGTGTTACTTGTTCTCCCGCAGCTATGCAACATCCACAGGTGCAAGGAGCTTTAGCCGTCACGGGTAAGCTCCATAGGGAAATAATGGATCTCAAGCAGCAAGTCAATAAGCTCGAGGAAGAGAATCATATCCTAAGGAGCATCATCGCCAAGAATATCGCATCACCACCTCCAAAGAAAGAGACATAAATACATGGGTATGGGCACTCCCCTTGGCAACTGCCAAGCTTGCGGGAGGTGCCCCGGTATCGTATCCCGATCACACTCCTATCTTTACCATTTTTCTTAGTTCGATCCTTTTGGCTATATCTTGATCTAGTAGAATAAAGTTTAGTATGATCTAGCTTTGAGTTTTGTGCTGATCCTTATCTATGTAATCGAGTTTGTGAGCTATATATAATAAAGATTAGTCTTGAGTCGAGGGCTTGGTTATCTTGCTATGATCTTGAGGGAATAAAAGAAAGAAAAAAAGAAGAAAGAATAAAAAGAAATAAAGAGATCATATTGATCTTATGGAGAGTAATGACTTCACATATAAAGAGTATGATGAATAAAAGTTGTTGAGAGTTGACAAACATAGTTTTGGTCATCGTTGCAATTAATAGGAAGTAATAAAGAAACAGAGGTTTTCACATATAAATATACTATCTTTAACATATTTTATTTGTGAGCACTCATTAAAATATGACATGCTAAAAAGTTGATGTTGGACAAGGAAGACAACGTAATGGGTTATGTTTTCTTATATCCGAAACAAATTATATTGTCATGGATCATCCAACATGTTGAGCTTGCCTTTCCTCCTTATGGTAGCCAAATCCTTTGCACCAAGTAGAGATACTACTTGTGCTTCCAAATATCCTTAAACCCAATTTTGCCATGAGAGTCCACCATATCTACCTATGGATTGAATAAGATCCTTCAAGTAAGTTGTCATTGTTGCAAGCAATAAAAATTGCTATCTAAATATGTATGATCTATTAGTGTGGAGAAAATAAGCTTTATACGCGCTTGTGATATGGAAGAAATAAAAGCGATGGACTGCATAATAAAGGTCCCTATCACAAGTGGCAATATAAAGTGACGTTCTTTTGCTTTAAGATTTTGTGCATCCAACCATAAAAGCACATGACAACCTCTGCTTCCCTCTTTGAAGGTCCTATCTTTTATTTTTGTCTTATACCTTATACAAAAGTCATGGTGATCTTCACCCTTCCTTTTTACACTTTATCCTTTGGCAAGCACTATGTGTTGGAAAGATCCTGATATATTGGATGTGGGTTTTCATAACGCATTATTGTTGACGTTAGCCTTGAGGTAAAAGGTTGGGAGGCAGAACTATAAGCCCCTATCTTTCTCTGTGTCCAATTAAAACTTCATACCCATAAGTATTGCGTGAGTGTTAGCAATTGTGGAAGACTAAATGATAGTTGAGTGTGTGGACTTGCTGAAAAGCTCTTTTATTGACTCTTTCCGATGTTATGATAAATTGCAATTGCTTCAATGACTGAGATTATAGTTTGCTAGTTTTCAATGAAGTTTCTGATTCATACTTTACATTGGGAATAGATTGTTACTTTAGCATAAGAAACCATATGACTATATATATATATATATATATATATATATATATATATTGCTATTCTAAGAATGACCATGATGCCCTCATGTCCGTATTTTTATTTTATTGACACATCTATTTCTAAACATGTGGACATATTTTTCGATATCGGCTTCCGCTTGAGGACAAGCGAGGTCTAAGCTTAGGGGAGTTGATACATCCATTTTGCATCATGCTTGCATGTCGATATTTATTGCATTATGGGCTGTTATTACACATTATGTCACAATACTTATGTCTTTTCTCTCTTATTTTACAAGGTTTACCTGAAGAGGGAGAATGCCAACAACTGGAATTCTGGGATGGAAAAGGAGAAAATATTAGAGACCTATTCTGCACAACTCCAAAAGTCCTGAAACTCCACAAAAGTCAGTTTTGGAATATATTAAAAATATTGGCGAAGAAAGCACCAGAGGGGGCCACCCACCGTCCACGAGGGTGGGGGCGCGCCCCCTGCCTCGTGGGCCACCTGACAGGCCCCGGTTCCCATCTTCTGGTATAAGGTGTCTTTTTCCCTGGAAAAATAGGAAGGAAGCTTTCGGGACGAAGCGTCGCCGTCTCGAGGTGGAACCTTGGCGGTACCAATCTAGGGCTCCGGCGGAGCTGTTCTGCCGAGGAAACATCCCTCCGGGAGGGGAAATCGTCACCATCGTCATCACTATCGATCCTCTCATTGGGAGGGGGTCAATCTCCATCAACATCTTCACCAGCACCATCTCCTCTCAAACCCTAGTTCATATCTTGTATCCGATCTTTGTCTCAAAACCACAGATTGGTACCTGTGGGTTGCTAGTAGTGTTGATTACTCCTTGTAGTTGATGCTAGTTGGTTTATTCGGTGGAAGATTATATGTTCAGATCCTTTATGCATTTTAATACCCATCTAATTATGAACATGAATATGATTTGTGAGTAGTTATGCTTGTTATTGAGGACATGGGAGAAGTCTTGCTATAAGTAGTCATGTGAATATGGTATTCATTCGATATTTTGATGAGATGTATGTTGTCTTTCCTCTAGTGGTGTTATGTGAACGTCGACTACATGACACTTCACCATTGTTTGGGCCTAGGGGAAAGCATTGGGAAGTAATAAGTAGATGAGGGGTTGCTAGAGTGACAGAAGCTTAAACCCTAGTTTATGTGTTGCTTCGTAAGGGGCTGATTTGGATCCATATGTTTCATGCTATGGTTAGGTTTACCTTAATTCTTCTTTCATACTTGCGGATGCTTGCGAGGGGGGTAATCATAAGTGGGATGCTTGTCCAAGGAAGAGCGGTACCCAAGCACCGGTCCACCACATATCAAATTATCAAAGTAACGAATGTGAATCATATGAGCGTGATGAAAAGTAGCTTGATGATATTTCCCATGTGTCCTCGAGAGCATTTTACTTTATATAAGAGTTTGTCCAGGCTTGTCCTTTGTTACAAAAAGGATTGGGCCACCTCGCTGCACCTTGTTTACTTTTGTTACTTGTTACTTGGTACTTGTTACTTGTTACTCGTTACGAATTACCTTATCACAAAACTATCTGTTACCGATAATTTCAGTGCCTGCAGAGAATACCTTACTGAAAACTGCTTGTCATTTCCTTCTGCTCCTCGTTGGGTCCGACACTCTTACTTATCGAAAGGACTACGATAGATCCCCTATACTTGTGGGTCATCAGCTACCTTGCTGCACTTTATTTACCATTACTGTTACTTGCTCGTTACAAATTACCTTGCTATCAAACTACTCGTTACCAACAATTTCAGTGCTTACAGAGATTACCTTGCTGAAAACCACTTGCCATTTCCTTATGCTCCTCTTTGGGTTCGACACTCTTACTTATCGAAAGGACCACGGTTGACCCCCGATACTTGTGGGTCATCACGGAGCAGAATGGGGGCGTGGGAATAAAGATCCATCGCCCCCCTGCTCTTTATAAGTCAGTAAAAAGAGGAAGCGTCCCCTCCACTGCACCGTAAAAATCGCCACGTTTCTGTTGTTCGTGTCATTATGGCCACATTGGGTGACACGATTGATTGATGATAACCCCTAAAATGTGGGGAACGATATCTGTTTTGATACGACGTGCCAATAAGAGGGTTACCTCGAACCGCAGTTGAAATAAGTAATAACTGATGCATATGATGTCATGGGTGGTGGTGCTTCGGTAAAGTTGTCAGTAATTGACTACCAAACACACCTAAGCTTTTAGTACTCGAGACTAAGCAAGTCACGCACTTCAGATGGGTGAAGTTGTGTTTTATTAGCACATGGTCAGTTGGCCTTATCCCTTGTCAGAAGGGTAATATCAACCGAACGGGGATCTACAAGCTTTGTGCGGATGCTTAGCATGGGAAGTTGAACTTGCCTGCTAAGCCAAAGACTATCAAGCTGAAGACACTATCCGAAGAAGATTATCGACCTCGGCTTCGAAGACAAGTGTGAGGGCTACTAACGGTGTCCTGAACTAGGGGGTCCCGGCCTAGCTGGCCTAGTCCATGGGCCGAGCTAATAGCAAGTTAATAAGGAAGGACTCCGGAGGCCTCCAATCTGTGGCGTGAGCATATTGGGCTTTACCGAGGACTTGGCGTGTACTCAAAGTATGACTGTTAGATTCAGCATGTAACTGCCAGATGGCAACCAACCATGTGCAACCCTAGATACCCCTGGTGCCTATATAAGCCAGAGGGTTTAGTCCGTAGGGGCAACAATTCATCATCATCTCCATTACCCCTAGGGTTTAGTTCACAACTTACAATCTCGAGGTAGATCAACTCTGTACCTTGATACACCCATAATATAAGCAAGAGCAGGATGTAGGGTTTTACCTCCTTAAAGAGGGCCCGAACCTGGGTAAAAGCATCGTGTCTCGTGTCTCTTGTTACCCATCGGTCCGATCTCACAGCTTGGGACCCCACCCGAGGTGGCGAGGTCTGCCAGTTTTGACACCGACACAAGTCGGTGTGGAAGGGATGATGGGAGGACCGAAGGCGACAGGGAAGGGGTGAGAGATCCATCTAATGAGGACAATGCAGTGGCTCGAGCGGAGTCGCTCGGGTAGGAAAGAGGTCGTTGCTTCCTGTCACAGCTCAGAGGATATTGGGAAGATGCAACTCCCCCTTTATATGAATAGTTTGGGTGTTTTTTTTTTGGTGATCATCAATAATTTGTTGACAAAGGGAAGGACAATTTTGATCCAACCCTCCAATATAAAAAACAATATTAAGAAACAAGATTATTAAATCTCAGGCGACTAAGACTTAAAGAAATCTCACTCAATGCTATATTCATGAGATCTTACACAAAGATCCGTGTAAACAGTTAATTCTTTTTCTTTCTTCTTTTCTATATGTTATATGCCACTTGATCGATACTTAGATCTAGCCACATCCATTTCCATTAAGAAAAGGGAAGTTGTTGGAGATGTTCTAATGCATGGAGTCATGTGTCCACACAACTAGAATCCGGCCAGACGCGTGCATACATCAGGCACTCCGCTGGATTTCGATATCGTGCGTACATCGGGCAGTGGGATTTAAACAGTTTCGTTGTGCAAAAATACTGGGGAGTACAATGAATGCATCCCAGTCAAATGGTCTCCGCATAGATTTTCGAAGAGAATCTAGTTTGGGGAATATTTAGTTAAGACTAATCCAGAGATCATCGGTTTCACGGGAATTTGTTTGTGCACAAGGCTAGGACGACAGGGACATCAGTGTGAATCAATTGACCATGAAATCCAAAGGTTTACATCGGATTCATCAAGCCAGTGGTACTTTGTTCTGTTTTTATAGATAGATTGGCAGTACCTCATCGCCCTTGTTTATTCCTGCCATTCCCCTGCATCTTGACCTTTTCCTTTTGGCCAAGGAGAGGTGCATCTTCCCTGCCATTTTCTCTTTCTTATATTTGTTCCGTTTTTGCACACATTCTTTTATTATTAACCAGTGGATGTGTATCAATCTTGTGATCATCGAGATTAGTATACTGAAACATGCGTGTGCGGCAATTTTGACCTGGTTTTCTTTTTTCGTTTGAGATAGAGAGATATTATCATAGATGGTCCAGGCCTCTATGGATACCTTGGCCAACTTGTAGCCGTTGTGTTTGATTTCTTCTAAGCGCTGGTCCCTCTAAATAACTCCCAGTTGGTACTATAGACTATAGCACTATTAATCAACGCAAAATTAAGCACAAACATCGCTGGGACAAGAAGGACCCACTAGGCGTGAAAGATAGCACTATCCAAGACCAAGTACACAACCCAAAAGCCTATCCCTCAAGAACAAAGAAAAGAAAACCTCTCAGCAGCGCGCACATGATTGGATCATGGCGCGCACAACACAAACAAATTGGGGTGCTAATTAACGTTGTGCCATTGGCAGACGGAGGTTGTGTTGGAGAGAAAGTGGATGAGAACAGTTTATAGTAGTAGCATCATGGTGGGGGCATCGTGCTGGACCCTATCTCCATCACCATCACCTCCCTGATGACCGCATCCACCAAACATTTCAAGGATAAGAATTAGTAGTACTACATATGCACTTGTCTAGCTAGTGTTGTTTATTTATGGCCTTTTCAAGAAGCTTTTTCTTCTCCACAAGAATATGTGGTGCTATGTTTCACAGGATCTTGAGAAGTTGCAAGATCTGGACCATGGGTACATGCGGCCAGCTAGAGATTTTGATTCCTGTGAAAGAATAACAGAGCAAGAGCATCTACAGCCAGACCTTTTAAAACCGCCTCATACGTTCCGGCGGGCTGCCCAATCACTGTTCGGTCATGTCTTTTTGACCTAGACGTGTTTCTTAAACGGGTCTCAAACGTCTGGGCTAATCGGCAACCCCATATTCAGTCCAAATATATGACGGATATGAGGGCTTCCGGGTGCGCCCGGGCACACCCGCCACGTCGGTCTGGCGACGGGGTTCCACGCGAAAATGCGCGAAAACCCGGCGGTTAAACGAACGCCGTGTGCGTCGCCGTGGTGCGAACCCCACGTGGCGCCGCTCCGGCTCGCCGCCCAAGACCAAATCCGGCTATTTAAGCCGGTCGGCGTCCCGCAACCCTAACCCATCCACCTCCCCCCTCTCCGCTGCCGTCGCCAGTCCGAGCCCATCCACCTCCTCCCTCTCCCGCTCCGGCGCTATGCCCCCAATCCAACGCTCTGCCCACGCTCTCCGGCACTCCGCCATGGTCCGGAGCAAGATCACCTACTACGCCATGCTGACGCCGAAGCGCCGCGGCGAGATCCAGTGGGAGATCCGGGCGAGGCAAGTCGCGCGCGCTGCCCGCATCGCTGTCGGGCTGCCTCCGGACTCGCCGGGGCCAGAGGAGGAGGAGCAGCCAGGGGAAGAGGAGGAGGAGGAGATGGCTCCAATGAAGGTGGAGGAGGCGGAGCAGCCGGAGCCAGAGCAGCAGCTGTCGGGCTTCAACATGGAGCAGGCGGAGGCAAAGTTCGTCGTCGCCCAATCAGAGAAGATGGCAGAGCAACAGGCCATCCCGAAGTCCGTCCAGAATGATGCCTATGTGAAGGCCAGAAGGGAATTCCTTCGGCGGGAGCAGGCGGAGTCCGACGCGCTCTTCGCCGTGTTGGGGAACGTAGCAGAAATTTAAATTTTTTTACGCATCACCAAGATCAATCTATGGAGTAATCTAGCAACGAGGGGAAGGGGAGTGCATCTACAAACCCTTGTAGATCGTTAAGCGGAAGCGTTCAAGTGAACGGGGTTGATGGAGTCGTACTCGTCGTGATCCAAATCACTGATGATCCTAGTGCCGAACGGGCGGCACCTCCACGTTCAACACACGTACAGCCCGGTGACGTCTCCTACACCTTGATCCAGCAAGGGGAGAAGGAGAGGTTGGGAAAGACTCCATCCAGCAGCAGCACGACGGCATGGTGGTGAAGGAGGAGCGTGGTAATCCTGCAGGGCTTCGCCAAGCACCGTAGGAGAAGAGGAGGACTTGGGAGAGGGGGAGGGCTGCGCCAGAACTTGGGGTGTCGCTGCCCTCCCAACCCCCACATATATATAGGGGCAAGGGAGAGGGGGACCGGCCCCCTCAGATCCAATCTGAGGAGGGGGCGGCGGCCAAGGGGGGTTGCCTTGCCCCCCAAGGCAAGGGGGGCGCCCCTGAAGGAAATATGCCCTAGAGGCAATAATAAAGTTATTATTTATTTCCTTATATCATGATAAATGTTTATTATTTATGCTAGAATTGTATTAACCGGAAACATAATACATGTGTGAATACATAAACAAACAGAGTGTCACTAGTATGCCTCTACTTGACTAGCTCGTTAATCAAAGATGGTTATGTTTCCTAACCATGGACAAAGAGTTGTTATTTGATTAACGGGATCACATCATTAGTTGAATGATCTGATTGACATGACCCATTCCATTAGCTTAGCACCCGATCGTTTAGTATGTTGCTATTGCTTTCTTCATGACTTATACATGTTCCTATGACTATGAGATTATGCAACTCCCGTGTGCCGGAGGAACACTTTGTGTGCTACCAAACGTCACAACGTAACTGGGTGATTATAAAGGTGCTCTACAGGTGTCTCCAAAGGTACATGTTGGGTTGGCGTATTTCAAGATTGGGATTTGTCACTCCGATCGTCGGAGAGGTATCTCTGGGCCCTCTCGGTAATGCACATCACTTAAGCCTTGCAAGCATTGCAACTAATGATTTAGTTGCGGGATGATATATTACGGAACGAGTAAAGAGACTTGTCGGTAACGAGATTGAACTAGGTATTGGATACCGACGATCGAATCTCAGGCAAGTAACATACCGATGACAAAGGGAACAACGTATGTTGTTATGCGGTCTGACCGATAAAGATCTTCATAGAATATGTAGGAGCCAATATGGGCATCCATGTCCCGCTATTGGTTATTGACCGGAGACGTGACTCGGTCATGTCTACATTGTTCTCGAACCCGTAGGGTCCGCACGCTTAAGGTTACGATGACAGTTATATTATGAGTTTATGCATTTTGATGTACCGAAGGTTGTTCGGAGTCCCGGATGTGATCACGGACATGACGAGGAGTCTCGAAATGGTCGAGACATAAAGATTTATATATTGGAAGCCTATGTATGGATATCGGAAGTGTTCCGGGTGAAATCGGGATTTTACCGGAGTACCGGGAGGTTACCGGAACCCCCCGGGAGCTAGATGGGCCTTAATGGGCCTTAGTGGAAAAGAGAAGGGGCAGCCCAAAGTGGGCCGCGCGCCCCTCCCCTCCCTTGGTCCGAATAGGACAAGGAGAGGGGGCCGGCCCCTCTCTCTCTTTTCCCCCCTCCGCGAGTCCTATTCCAACTAGGATTGGGGGGGGGAATCCTACTCCCAGAGGGAGTAGGACTCTCCTGGCGCGCCTCTCCTAGGCCGGCCGCACCCCCCCCCCTTGAGCCTTTATATACGGAGGCAGGGGCACCCCAGAGAAACACAAGTTGATCCACGTGATCATATTCTTAGCCGTGTGCGGTGCCCCCTTCCACCATAGTCCTCGATAATATTGTAGCGGTGCTTAGGCGAAGCCCTGCTGCAGTAGTGCATCAAGATCGTCACCACGCCGTTGTGCTGACGGAACTCTTCCCCGACACTTTGCTGGATCGGAGTCCGGGGATCGTCATCGAGCTGAGCGTGTGCTAGAACTCGGAGGTGCCGTAGTTTCGGTGCTTGATCGGTTGGGCAGTGGAGACGTACGACTACATCAACCAAACGCTTCCGTTGTTGATCTACAAGGTACGTAGATCACACTCTCCCCTCGTTGCTATGCATCACCATGATCTTGAGTGAGCGTAGGAAATTTTTGAAATTACTACGTTCCCCAACAGTGGCATCCGAGCCTAGGTTTTATGGTTTGATGTTATATGCACGAGTAGAACACAAGTGAGTTGTGGGCGATATAAGTCATACTGCTTACCAGCATGTCATACTTTGGTTCGGCGGTATTGTTGGATGAAGCGGCCCGGACCGACATTACGCGTACGCTTACGCGAGACCGGTTCTCCCGATGTGCTTTGCACATAGGTGGCTTGCGGGTGACAGTTTCTCCAACTTTAGTTGAACCAAGTGTGGCTACGCCCGGTCCTTGCGAAGGTTAAAACAGCACCAACTTGACAAACTATCGTTGTGGTTTTGATGCGTAGGTAAGATTGGTTCTTGCTTAAGCCCGTAGCAGCCACGTAAAACTTGCAACAACAAAGTAGAGGTCGTCTAACTTGTTTTTGCACGGCATGTTGTGATGTGATATGGTCAAAACGTGATGAGATATAAGTTGTTGTATGAGATGATCATGTTTTGTTGAATTTATCGGCAACTGGCATAAGCCTTATGGTTTTCTCTTTATTGCATAAGATGCAAGCGCCAAATAATTGCTTTACTTTATCGCTATGCGATAGCAATAGTTGCAAGAGCAATAGTTGGCGAGACGACCATGTGACGACATATTGATATAGATCAAGATGATGGAGATCATGGTGTCATGCCGGTGACGATGGAAATCATGACGATGCTTTGGAGATGGAGATCAAAGGCACAAGATGATGATGGCCATATCATGTCACATATTTTGATTGCATGTGATGTTTATCTTTTATACATCTTATTTTTGCTTAGTTTGACGGTAGCATTTTAAGATGATCTCTTAATAATTATCAAGAAGTGTTCTCCCTGAGTATGCACCGTTGCGAAAGTTCTTGGTGCTGAGACACCACGTGATGATCGGGTGTGATAGGCTCTACGTTCAAATACAACGGGTGCAAAACAGTTGCACACGCGGAATACTCAGGTTATACTTGACGAGCCAAGCATATATAGATATGGCCTCGGAACACGGAGACCGAAAGGTCGAGCGTGAATCATATAGTAGATATGATCAACATAGTGATGTTCACCAATGAAACTACTCCATCTCACGTGATGATCGGACATGGTTTAGTTGATTTGGATCACGTGATCACTTAGAGGATTAGAGGGATGTCTATCTAAGTGGGAGTTCTTAAGTAATATGATTAATTGAACTTAAATTTATCATGAACTTAGTCCTGGTAGTATTTTGCAAATCATGTTGTAGATCAATAGCTCGCGTTGTTGCTTCCCTGTGTTTATTTTGATATGTTCCTAGAGAAAACTGTGTTGAAAGATGTTAGTAGCAAAGATGCGGATTGGATCCGTGATCTGAGGTTTATCCTCATTGCTGCACAGAAGAATTATGTCCTTGATGCACCGCTAGGTGACAGACCTATTGCAGGAGCAGATGCAGACGTTATGAACGTTTGGCTAGCTCAATTTGATGACTACTTGATAGTTTAGTGCACCATGCTTAACGGCTTAGAATCGGGACTTCAAAGACGTTTTGAACGTCATGGACCATATGAGATGTTCCTGGAGTTGAAGTTAATATTTCAAGCAAATACCAGAGTTGAGAGATATGAAGTCTCCAACAAGTTCTATAGCTAAAAGATGGAGGAGAATCGCTCAAGCAGTGAGCATGTGCTCAGATTGTCTGGGTACTACAATCGCTTGAATCAAGTGGGAGTTAATCTTCCAGATAAAATTGTGATTGACAGAATTCTCTAGTCACCATCACCAAGTTAGTAGAACTTCGTGATGAACTATAATATGCAAGGGATAGCGGAAACGATTCCCAAGCTCTTCGTAATGCTGAAATTGACGAAGGTAGAAATCGAGAAAAACATCAAGTGTTGATGGTAGACAAGACCACTAGTTTCAAGAAAAGGGCAGAGGGAAGAAGGGGAACTTCAAGAAGAACGGCAAGCAAGTTGCTGCTCAAGTGAAGAAGCCCAAGTCTGGTCCTAAGCCTGAGACTAAGTGCGTCTACTGCAAAGGGACTAGTCACTGGAAGCGGAACTGCCCCAAGTATTTGGCGGATAAGAAGGATGGCAAAGTGAACAAAAGTATATTTGATATACATGTTATTGATATGTACTTTACTAGTGTTTATAGCAACCCCTCAGTATTTGATACTGGATCAGTTGCTAAGAGTAGTAACTCGAAACAGGAGTTGCAGAATAAACAGAGACTAGATAAGGGTGAAGTGACGATGTGTGTTGGAAGTAGTTCCAAGATTGATGTGATCATCATCGCACACTCCCCTATACTTTCGGGATTAGTGTTGAAACTAAATAAGTGTTATTTGGTTTTTGCGTTGAGCATGAATATGATTTGATCATGTTTATTGCAATAGGTTATTCATTAAAGTCATAGAATAATTGTTGTTCTGTTTACATGAATAAAACCTTCGATGGTCATACACCCAATGAAACAAGTTCATTGGATCTCGATTGTAGTGATACACATATTCATAATATTGAAACCAAAAGATGCAAAGTTAATAATGATAGTGCAACTTATTTGTGGCACTGCCGTTTAGGTCATATTGGTGTAAAGCGCATGAAGAAACTCCATGCTGATGGGCTTTTGGAATCACTTGATTATGAATCACTTGATGCTTGCGAACCATGCCTTATGGGCAAGATGACTAAAACGCTATTCTCCGGAACAATGAAGCAAGCAACAGATTTGTTGGAAATCATACATACTGATGTATGTGGTCCGATGAATATTAAGGCTTGCAGCAGGTATCATTATTTTCTGACCTTCACAGATGATTTGAGCAGATATGGGGATATCTACTTGATGAAACATAAGTCTGAAACATTTGAACAGTTCAAAGAATTTCATAGTGAAGTGGAAAATCATCGTGACAAGAAAATAAAAGTTTCTACGATATGATCGCAGAGGTAAAATATTTGAGTTACGAGTTTGGCCTTCAATTAAAACAATGTGAAATAGTTTCACTACTCACGCCACCTGGAACACCATAGTGTAATGGTGTGTCCGAACGTCATAACTGTACTTTATTAGATATAGTGCGATCTATGATGTCTCTTACCGATCTACCACTATCGTTTTGGGGTTATGCATTAGAGACAGCTGCATTCACGTTAAATAGGGCACCATCTAAATCCGTTGAGACGACACCGTGTGAACTATGGTTTGGCAAGAAACCTAAGCTGTCGTTTCTTAAAGTTTGGAGTTGCGATGCTTATGTGAAAAGGTTTCATCTCGATAAGCTCAAACTCAAATCGGAGAAATATGTCTTCATAGGATACCCAAAGGAGACAGTTGGGTACACCTTCTATCACAGATCCGAAGGCAAGACATTCGTTGCTAAGAATGAATCCTTTCTAGAGAAGGAGTTTCTCTCGAAAGAAGTGAGTGGGAGGAAAGTAGAAAACTTGATAAGGTAATTGTACCTACTCCCTTATTGGAAAATAGTTCATCACAGAAATCTGTTCCTGTGACTACTACACCAATTAGTGAGGAAGCTAATGATGATGATCATGTAACTTCAGATCAAGTTACTACCGAATCTCGTAGGTAAACCAGAGTGAGATCCGCACCAGAGTGGTACGGTAATCCTATTCTGGAGGTCATGTTACTTGACCATGACGAACCTACAAACTATGAGGAAGCGATGATGAGCCCAGATTCCGATAAATGGCTTGAGGCCATGAAATCTGAGATATGATCCATGTATGAGAACAAAGTGTGGACTTTGGTGGACTTGCCCGAGGATCGGCAAGCCATTGATAATAAATGGATCTTCAAGAGGAAGACGGACACGGATAGTAGTGTTGCTATCTACAAAGCTAGAATTGTCGCAAAAGGTTTTCGACAAGTTCAAGGTGTTGACTACGATGAGAGTTTCTCACTCGTATCTATGCTTAAGTCTGTCCGAATCATGTTAGCAATTATCTCATTTAATGAAATCTGGCAAATGGGTAAACAAAACTGCATTCCTTAATGGATTTATTAAAGAAGAGTTGTATATGATGCAACCAGAAGGTTTTGTCAATCCTAAAGGTGCTAACAAAATATGCAAGCTCCAGCGATCCATCTATGGACTGGTGCAAGCATCTCGGAATCGGAATATACGCTTTGATAAGTTGATCAAAGGATATAGTTTTATACAGACTTGCTGTGAAACCTGTATTTATAAGAAAAGTGAGTGGGAGCACTACAACATTTCTGATAAGTATATGTGAATGACATATTGTTGATCGGAAATAATGTAGAATTATTCTGCAAAGCATAAAGGAGTGTTTGAAAGGAGTTTTTCAAAGGAAGACCTCGGTGAAGCTGCTTACATATTGAGTATCATGATCTATAGAGATAGATCAAGACGCTTGATAAGTTTTTCAATGAGTACATACCTTGACAAGATTTTGAAGTAGTTCAAAATGGAACAGTCAAAGAAAGAGTTCTTGCCTGTGTCACAAGGTGTGAAATTGAGTAAGACTCAAAACCCGACCACGGCAGAAGATAGAAAGAGAATGAAAGTCATTCCCTATGCCTTGGCCATAGGTTCTATAAAGTATGCCATGCTGTGTACCAGATCTATTTAGCAAGGGAGTACAATAGTGATCTAGGAGTAGATCACTGGACAGCGGTCAAAATTATCCTTAGTGGAATAAGGATATGTTTCTCGATTATGGAGGTGACAAAAGGTTCGTCGTAAAGGGTTACGTCGATGCAAGTTTTGACACTAATCTAGATGACTCTAAGTCTCGGTCTAGATACATATTGAAAGTGGGAGCAAATAGCTAGAGTAGCTCCATGCAGAGCATTGTTGACATAGAAATTTACAAAATACATGCGGATCTGAATGTGGCAGACCCGTTGACTAAACTTCTCTCACAAGCAAAACATGATCACTTTTTGGGTCTTAATCACATAGCGATGTGAACTAGATTATTCAATCTAGTAAACCCTTTGGGTGTTAGTCACATGGAGATGTGAACCAATCACATAAAGATGTGAACCATTGATGTTAAATCACATGGCGATGTGATCTAGATTATTGACTCTAGTGCAAGTGGGAGACTGAAGGAAATATGCCCTAGAGGCAATAATAAAGTTATTATTTATTTCCTTATATCATGATAAATGTTTATTATTTATGCTAGAATTGTATTAACCGGAAACATAATACATGTGTGAATACATAAACAAACAGAGTGTCACTAGTATGCCTCTACTTGACTAGCTCGTTAATCAAAGATGGTTGTGTTTCCTAACCATGGACAAAGAGTTGTTATTTGATTAACGGGATCACATCATTAGTTGAATGATCTGATTGGTATGACCCATTCCATTAGCTTAGCACCCGATCGTTTAGTATGTTGCTATTGCTTTCTTCATGACTTATACATGTTCCTATGACTATGAGATTATGCAACTCCCGTGTGCCGGAGGAACACTTTGTGTGCTACCAAACGTCACAACGTAACTGGGTGATTATAAAGGTGCTCTACAGGTGTCTCCAAAGGTACATGTTGGGTTGGCGTATTTCAAGATTGGGATTTGTCACTCCGATCGTCGGAGAGGTATCTCTGGGTCCTCTCGGTAATGCACATCACTTGCGCCTTGCAAGCATTGCAACTAATGAGTTAGTTGCGGGATGATGTATTACAGAATGAGTAAAGAGACTTGCCGGTAACGAGATTGAACTAGGTATTGGATACCGACGATCGAATCTCAGGCAAGTAACATACCGATGACAAAGGGAACAACGTATGTTGTTATGCGGTCTGACCGATAAAGATCTTCGTAGAATATGTAGGGGCCAATATGGGCATCCATGTCCCGCTATTGGTTATTGACCGGAGACGTGACTCGGTCATGTCTACATTGTTCTCGAACCCGTAGAGTCCGCACGCTTAAGGTTACGATGACAGTTATATTATGAGTTTATGCATTTTGATGTACCGAAGGTTGTTTGGAGTCCCGGATGTGATCACGGACATGACGAGGAGTCTCGAAATGGTCGAGACATAAAGATTTATATATTGGAAGCCTATGTATGGATATCGGAAGTGTTCCGGGTGAAATCGGTATTTTACCGGAGTACCGGGAGGTTATCGGAACCCCCCGGGAGCTAGATGGGCCTTAATGGGCCTTAGTGGAAAAGAGAAGGGGCAGCCCAAAGTGGGCCGCGCGCCCCTCCCCTCCCTTGGTTCGAATAGGACAAGGAGAGGGGGCCGGCCCCCCTCTCTCTTTTCCCCCCTCCGCGAGTCCTATTCCAACTAGGATTGGGGGGGGGGAATCCTACTCCCAGAGGGAGTAGGACTCTCCTGGCGCGCCTCTCCTAGGCCGGCCGCACCCCCCCCCTTGAGCCTTTATATACGGAGGCAGGGGCACCCCAGAGAAACACAAGTTGATCCACGTGATCATATTCTTAGCCATGTGCGGTGCCCCCTTCCACCATAGTCCTCGATAATATTGTAGCGGTGCTTAGGCGAAGCCCTGCTGCAGTAGTGCATCAAGATCGTCACCACGCCGTCATGATGACGGAACTCTTCCCCGACACTTTGCTGGATCGGAGTCCGGGGATCGTCATCGAGCTGAACGTGTGCTAGCACTCGGAGGTGCCGTAGTTTCGATGCTTGATCGGTCGGGCCGTGGAGACGTACGACAACATCAACCAAACGCTTCCGTTGTTGATCTACAAGGTACGTAGATCACACTCTCCCCTCGTTGCTATGCATCACCATGATCTTGAGTGAGCGTAGGAAATTTTTGAAATTACTACGTTCCCCAACAGCCCCCCCTTTAGGGTTCCCCCAAACCCTAGGCGCATGGGCCCTAGGAGGGGAGGCGCCCAGCCCACTAAGGGGCTGGTCCCTCTCCACATACAGCCCATTGGGCCCTCCAGGGCAGGTGGACCCTCCCGGTGGACCCCCGGAACCCCTCCGGTGGTCCCGGTACAATATCGGTAACCCGCGAATTATTCCGGTGACCGTATGATGACTTCCCATATATAAATCTTTACCTCCGGACCATTCCGGAACTCCTCGTGACGTCTGAGATCTTATCCGGGACTCCAAACAACATTCTGTAACCACGTACATCTATTCCCTATAACCCTAGCGTCATCGAACCTTAAGTGTGTAGACCCTACGGGCTCGGGAGTCATGCAGACATGGCCGAGACAACTCTCCGGTCAATAACCAACAGCGGGATCTGGATACCCATGTTGGCTCCCACATGCTCCACGATGATCTTATCGGATGAACCACGATGTCAAGGATTCAATCAATCCCATATACAATTCCCTTTGTCCATCGGTACGATACTTGCCCGAGATTCGATCGTCGGTACCCCGATACCTTGTTCAATCTTATTACCGGCAAGTCTCTTTACTCGTTCCGTAACACATCATCCCATGATCAAATCCTTGATCACATTTTGCACATTATGATGATGTCCTACTGAGTGGGCCCAGAGATACCTCTCCGTTTACACGAAGTGACAAATCCCAGTCTCGATTCATGCCAACCCAACAGACACTTTCGGAGATACCTGTAGTGAACCTTTATAGCCACCTAGTTACGTTGTGACATTTGGTACACCCAAAGCATTCCTACGGTATCCGGGAGTTTCACAATCTCATGGTCTCAGGAAATGATACTTGACATTAGAAAAGCTTTAGCATACGAACTACACGATCTTTGTGCTAGGCTTAGGATTGGGTCTTGTCCATCACATCATTCTCCTAATGATGTGATCCCGTTATCAACAACATCCAATGTCCATGGTCAAGAAACCGTAACCATCTATTGATCAACGAGCTAGTCAACTAGAGGCTTACTAGGGACATGGTGTTGTCTATGTATCCACACATGTATCTGAGTTTCCTATCAATACAATTCTAGCATGGATAATAAACGATTACCATGAACAATGAAATATAATATAATAATAACTAATTTATTATTGCCTCTAGGGCATATTTCCAACAGTCTCCCACTTGCACTAGAGTCAATAATCTAGTTCACATCGCCATGTGATTAACACTCACAGGTCACATCGCCATGTGACCAACATCCAAGAGTCTACTAGACTCAATGATCTAGTTCACATCACTATGTGATAAACACTCAAAGAGTTCTGGGTTTGATCATGTTATGCTTGTGAGAGAGGTTGTAGTCAACGGGTCTTGCCATATTCAGATCCCTATGTATTTCGCAAAACTTTATATCGTAGATGCTGCTGCCACGTTCCACTTGGAGCTATTCCAAATTGTTACTCCATTATACGTATCCGGTATCTCTACTCAGAGCTATCCGGATAGGTGTTAAGCTTGCATCGACGTAACTCTTTACGTCGAACTCTTTATCACCTCCATAACCGAGAAACATTTCCTTATTCCTCTAAGGATAATTTTTACCGCTATCTGGTGATCTACTCCTAGATCACCTTTGTACCCTCCTGCCAGACATGTGGCAAGGCACACATCAGGTGCAGTACTTCAGCATGGCATACCGTATAGAGCCTATGACAAAAGCATAGGGGTCGACCTTTGTCCTTTCTCTTTCTTATGCCGTGGTCAAGCTTTGAGTCTTACTCAACTTCACACCTTACAACTCAGGTAAGAACCCCTTCTTTGACTGATCTATTTTGAACTCCTTCAAAAACATGTCAAGGTGTGCGTTCTTTGAAAGTACCATCAGGCGTCTTGATCCATCTCTATAGATCTTGATGCCCAATATGTAAGCAGCTTTATCCAGGTCTTCCTTTGAAAAACACTCTTCAAACAACCGTTTATGCTTTCCAGAAATTCTACATTATTTCGGATCAACAATATGTCATCCACATATACTTATCAGAAATGTTGTAGTGCTCCCACTCACTTTCTTGTAAATACCAGTTTCTAGCAAACATTGTATAAACCTAAAAGATTTGATCACTCCATCAAAACATATATTCCGATTCCGAGATGCTTGCTCCAGTCCATAGAAGGATTGCTGGAGCCAGCATACCTTTTAGCATCCTTAGGATCAACAAAACCTTTTATTGTATCACATACAACTTTTCTTACGAAAACTGGTAAGAAAACTTGTTTTGACATCCATCTGTAAGATTTCATAATCGAAAAATACAGCTAATGCTATCATGATTCCGACGGACTTAAGCATCGCTACGAGTGAGAAATTCTCATCGTAGTCAACTCCTTGAACTTGTGAAAAGACTCTTTCCCACAAGTCGAGCTTCATAGACTGTAACATTACCGCCCACGTCCGTCTTCTTCTTAAAGATCCATTTATCTCAATGGCTTGCCGATCATCGGGCAAGTCCACCAAAGTCCATACTTTGTTCTGATATATGGATCCTATCTCGAATTTCATGGCTTCTAACCATTTGTCGGAATATGGGCCCACCATCGCTTCTCCATAGCTCGTAGGTTCATTGTTGTCTAACAACATGATATCTAAGACATGATTACCATACCACTTAGGAGTAGTACATATCCTTGTCGACCTACGAGGTTCGATAGCAACTTGATCTAAAGCTTCATGATCACTATCATTAACTTCCTATTCAACAGATGTAGACGCCACAGAAAACATCTTTCTGTGTTGCATCACTCTCTGGTTGAAGTAAAGGTTCGACAACCTCATCAAGTTCTATCTTCCTCCCACTCAATTCTTTCGAAAGAAACTCCTTCTCGAGAAAGGACCCGTTCTTAGCGACAAACAATTTGCCCTCGGATCTGAGATAGAAGGTATACCCTACTGTCACCTTTGGGTATCCTATGAAGATGTGTTTGTCCGCTTTGGGTTCGAGCCTCTCTGGCTGAAGCCTTAAGCATCGCAGCCCCAAACATTAAGAAACGACAACTTTGGTTTCTTGCCAAACCAATGTTCATACAACGCCGTCTCAACGGACTTAGATGGTGTCCTATCTAAAGTGAATGCAGTTGTCTCTATCGCATAACCTCAAAATGAAAACGGTAGATTGATAAGAGACATCATAGATCACACCACATCTCATAAGGTTCGATTACGACGTCCGGACACACCATAACCCAGTGGTGTTCCATGTGGCTTCAACTGTGAAACAATTCCACAATGTCTTAAGTGTTTGCCAAACTCATAACTCAGATATTCTCATTGATCAGATCGTAGGAATTTGATCTTCTTGTTATGATGATTCTTAACTTCACTCTGAAATTGCTTGAACTTTTCAAACGTTTCAGACTTGTGCTTCATTAAGTAAATATACCTATATCTACTCAAATCGTCAGTGAAGATGAGAAAATAGTGATATCCACCGCACGCTTCAATTCTCATTGGATCACACGCATCAGCATGTATGATTTCCAACAAGTCACTTGCCCGTTTTATTGTACCTGAAAGCGGGGTCTTAGTCATCCTGCCCATGAGGCATGGCTCGCATGTGTCAAGCAATTCAAAATCAAGTGACTCCAAACATCCATCGACATGGAGTTTCTTCATGCATCTTACGCCAATATGACCTAAGCGGCAGTGCCACGAGAAAGTGGTACTATCATTATTAACTCTACATCTTTTGGCGTGAACATGTGTATTACCATGACCGAGATTCAATGAACCATTCACATAGGGTGCATGACCATGAAAGGTATCATTCATGTAAACAGAATAACCATTATTCTCTAACTTAAATGAATGACCGTATTGCAATGAACATGATCTAATCATATTCATGCTCAACGTAGACACCTGATAACATTTATCTAGGTTCAATACTAATCCCGAAGGCAGATGGAGCGTGCGATGGTGATCTCATCAACTTTGGAAACACTTCCAACACACATCGTCACCTCGCCCTTAGCCAGTCTCCGTTTAGTCCGTAGCTTTTGCTTCAAGTCACCAGTAATAGCAACTGAACCGGTATCCAATACCCAGGTGCTACCAGGAGTACTAGCGAGGTACAAATTAATAACACGTATATACTTTGTTGAAGTTGCCAGCCTTCTTATCTACCATGCATTTGGGGTAATTCCGCTACCAGTGACCGTTCCCCTTACAATAGAAGCACTTAGTCTCGGGTTTGGGTTCAACCTTGGGTTCCTTTACTGGAGCGGCAACTGGTTTGCCATCCATGAAGTTTCCCTTCTAGCCCTTGCCCTTCTTGAAACCAGTGGTCTTGTTAAACCATCAACACTTGATGCTCCTTCTTGATTTCTACCTTTTACGGTCTTAAGCACCGCGAACAGCTCCGGGATCAACTCCATCCCTTGCATGTCATAGTTCATCACGAAGATCTAGTAGCTTAGTGACAGTGGCTAGAGAACTCTATCAATCACTATCTTATCTGGAAGTTTAACTCCCACTTGATTTAACTGATTGTAGCACCCAAACATTCTGAGCACATGCTCACTAGCTGAGCTATTCTCCTCCATCTTGTTGGCTAAAGAACTTGTCAGAGGTCTCACACCTCTCAACATGGGCATGAGCCTGAAATCCCAATTTCAGCTCTTGGAACATCTCATATGTCTTATGGCGTTCAAAACGTCATTGGAATCCCGATTCTAAGCCGTAAAGTATGGTGCACTAAACTATCAAGTAGTCATCAGGATGTGTTTGTCAGGTGTTCATAACATCCATAGACGACGTTGTAGGGGTTTGCACATCGAGCGGTGCATCAAAAACATAAGCCTTCTGTGTAGCAGTGAGGACACTCCTCGGACTACGGACCTAGTCCGCATCATTGCTTACACTATCTTTCAACTTAATCTTTCTCTAGGATCGTATTGAAACAGGGAGCTACAACGTGAGCTATTTATCTACAACATATTTGCAAAGACAATTTAGACTATGTTCATGATAATTGAGTTCATCTAATCAAATTATTTAATGAACTCCCACTCAGATAGACATCCCTCTAGTCATCTAAGTGAAACATGATCCGAATCGACTAGGTCGTGTCCGATCATCACGTGAGATGGACTAGTCATCACGGTGAACATCTCATGTTGATCGTATCTTCTATACGACTCATGTTCGACCTTTCGGTCTTCTGTGTTCCGAGGCCATGTCTGTACATGCTAGGCTTGTCAAGTCAACCTAAGTGTATTGCGTGTGTAAATCTGGCTTACACCCGCTGTATTCGAACGCTAGAATCTATCACACCCGATCATCACGTGGTGCTTCGAAACGACGAACCTTCGCAACGGTGCACAGTTAGGGGGAACACTTTCTTGAAATTTTAGTGAGGGATCATCTTATTTAAGCTACCGTCGTTCTAAGCAAATAAGATGTAAAACATGATAAACATCACATGCAATCAAATAGTGACATGATATGGCCAATATCATTTTTCTCCTTTTGATCTCCATCTTCGGGGCTCCATGATCATCGTTGTCACCGGCATGACACCATGATCTCCATCATCATGATCTCCATCATCGTGTCTTTTTGAAGTTGTCTCGTCATCTATTACTTCTACTACTATGGCTAACGCTTTAGCAATAAAGTAAAGTAATTACATGACGTTTATGTTGACACGCAGGTCATAAATAAATTAAGACAACTCCTATGGCTCCTGCCGGTTGTCATACTCATCGACATGCAAGTCGTGATTCCTATTACAAGAACATGATCAATCTCATACATCACATATATCATTCATCACATCCTTTTGGCCATATCACATCACAAGGCATATGCTGCAAAAACAAGTTAGATGTCCTCTAATTGTTGTTGCAAGTTTTTACGTGGCTGCTATAGGTTTCTAGCAAGAACGTTTCTTACCTACGCCAAAACCACAACATGATATGCCAATTTCTATTTACCCTTCATAAGGACCCTTTTCATCGAATCCGATCCGACTAAAGTGGGAGAGACAGACACCCGCTAGCCACCTTATGCAACTAGTGCATGTTAGTCGGTGGAACCAGTCTCACGTAAGAGTACGTGTAAGGTCGGTCCGGGCCGCTTCATCCCACGATGCCGCCGAATCAAGATAAGACTAGTAACGGCAAGTAAATTGACAAAATCAACACCCACAACTGCTTTGTGTTCTACTCGTGTATAGAAACTACGCATACACCTAGCTCATGATGCCACTGTTGGGGAACGTAGCAGAAATTTAAAATTTTCTACGCATCACCAAGATCAATCTATGGAGTAATCTAGCAACGAGGGGAAGGGGAGTGCATCTACATACCCTTGTAGATCGCTAAGCGGAAGCGTTCAAATGAACGAGGTTGATGGAGTCGTACTCGTCGTGATCCAACTCACCGATGATCCTAGTGCCAAACGGACGGCACCTCCGCGTTCAACACACGTACAGCCCGGTGACGTCTCCTACGCCTTGATCCAGCAAGGGGAGAAGGAGAGGTTGGGGAAGACTTCATCCAGCAGCAGCATGACGGCATGGTGGTGAAGGAGGAGCGTCGTAATCTTCCAGGGCTTCGCCAAGCACCGTAGGAGAAGAGGAGGACTTGGGAGAGGGGGAGGGCTGCGCCAGAACTTGGGGTGTCGCTGCCCTCCCAACCCCCACATATATATAGGGACAAGGGAGAGGGGGCCGGCCCCCTCAGATCCAATCTGAGGAGGGGGCGGCGGCCAAGGGGGGTTGCCTTGCCCCCCAAGGCAAGGGGGGCGCCCCCCCTTTAGGGTTCCCCTAAACCCTAGGCGCATGGGCCCTAGGGGGGGAGGCGCCCAGCCCACTAAGGGGCTGGTCCCTCTCCACATACAGCCCATAGGGCCCTCCGGGGTAGGTGGACCCTCCCGGTGGACCCCCGGAACCCCTTCGGTGGTCCCGGTACAATAGTGTACCGGTAACCCGCGAATTATTCCGGTGACCGTATGATGACTTCCCATATATAAATCTTTACCTCCAGACCATTCCGGAACTCCTCGTGACGTCCGGGATCTCATCCGGGACTCCGAACAACATTCGGTAACCACGTACATCTATTCCCTATAACCCTAGCGTCATCAAACCTTAAGTGTGTAGACCCTACGGGCTCGGGAGTCATGCAGACATGGCCGAGACAACTCGCCGGTCAATAACCAACAACGGGATCTGGATACCCATGTTGGCTCCCACATGCTCCACGATGATCTCATCAGATGAACCACGATGTTAAGGATTCAATCAATCCCGTATACAATTCCCTTTGTCCATCGGTACGATACTTGCCCGAGATTCGATCGTCGGTACCCTGATACCTTGTTCAATCTTGTTACCGGCAAGTCTCTTTACTCGTTCCGTAACACATCATCCCATGATCAACTCCTTGATCACATTATGCACATTATGATGATGTCCTACCGAGTGGGCCCAGAGATACCTCTCCGTTTACACGGAGTGAAAAATCCTAGTCTCGATTCGTGCCAACCCAACAGACACTTTCGGAGATACCTGTAGTGAACCTTTATAGCCACCCAGTTACTTGTGACGTTTGGTACACTCAAAGCATTCCTACGGTATCCGGGAGTTGCACAATCTCATGGTCTAAGGAAATGATACTTGACATTAGAAAAGCTTTAGCATACGAACTACACGATCTTTGTGCTAGGCTTAGGATTGGGTCTTGTCCATTACATCATTCTCCTAATGATGTGATCCCGTTATCAACGACATCCAATGTTCATGGTCAGGAAACCGTAACCATCTATTGATCAACGAGCTAATCAACTAGAGGCTTACTAGGGACATGGTGTTGTCTATGTATCCACACATGTATCTGAGTTTCCTATCAATACAATTCTAGCATAGATAATAAACGATTATCATGAATAATGAAATATAATATAATAATAACTAATTTATTATTGCCTCTAGGGCATATTTCCAACACGCCGAACTCGACGCGGAGATGAAGGTGGAGGAGGCCTGAGCAGACCAACCGGAGGAGCCGGAGCTGCAACTGCCGCCCATGCTGCCGGAGCCGGGCACGGAGCTCGCCGACATCTCCGACAACGAGTAGCTAGATGATCAACGTAATACGTAGGTTTCTTTTAGTTTGCATGTCTTTATATGGATTTGAGAATCTAGTATGAGATGTCCGGCTGCAACCGTGAAAATTTGAGGGGTGCCCGGTAGTCCTGGCCATGGGTCGCCCGGCCCGAACAGCCCGACCTGACCCGGCCCGAAAAAGCCTGGCCCGACCCGGCCCGACGCTGATCCCGGGCCGGGCCTGGGCCTAGGTTTTGAGTCCGAAGACTAAGTCGGGCCGGGACTGGGCCCGCTGTTTATGCCATTTACTGAAGAGGCCTGGCCCGAGGCCCGAGGCCCGACGTGTTTTTTGCTGTAATGGGCCGGGCTCGGACCTGAAAACTAAGCCCGACGGCCGGGCCGGGCCGGGCTCGGGCTTGAGTTTTCTACCTTGGGCTTGGTCAGGCCCGGCCCGAAGCCCGGCCCGGCCCGGAGGATGGCCAGGTCTAGTGCCCGGTCTCTAACAGGAAGAACGAATATGGATGTGTGAAGTGTTGCAGTTTCTACCTTTACTAGTGTGAAAATGACCTCGTCTCATGTGGTAAAAAATTGAACAATTCAAATGCCGCCGATCCGACTACGGATAGTTTCGAACACATGCTCTTGTTAGCACGCGGCAAATGTGATAAGCTATCTGTAAAGGAAGGGAAATAGACTCGAGTACTCGACCCTTGAAATTGACTATATGATGAGCATTTCATGATCCTTTCACCGTCACACTCGACGAAAGAGAGTCCTAAGTGTGAACTTTGGAGAGAAAACTTTGAAGTCAAGTCGACTACAAAGTTCAAACACTTACTTATTCCGCTATGGAACTTATTTTCAGTCGAGTCTTTTCAGTGGCTGGTCACAGTCAAACCGTGTTCTGTACGCGCCAAGATATTCTTCCAGTAATGAAGAAACTCGATGCTCTCTAATTGGGGCAAACCAACTCCAACCTATACTCCACTACATGGCGCAAAAAGGAAAAAAGAAACTTTAACATACGTATAGTGCTAGTGAAGTGCCACGTCGAGATTTACCAATGGCAGATAACGCGCCAAACGGGAGCTGAACTCCAAAGACTTCTCTCTGTTCAAAATCGGCGTATATGTCACACACACACAGAGACACGACAAAACTGCTAGGGTATGGGATAGATGGTGCGTCCAAGCACAAGTTGCGTAGGATGGCAAGACTAGGCAACCATTTATTAGATGCGACTTGCACCAAACAGGTCTCTGAATACGCACAACAGAAAGGCCATCGATCGATGGCAAAGGCAACCTCAGCGGTTTCCGTTTGGTCCTTCCTTTGCTCAAGGTTGGCGGCAGACCCGTCCCGTCCCGATGCGTTACGGTCGAGACGACCCGTCAATCAATGCTTATTCCTTTTGGTGCACATGGCACATCAGTCTGTTGCGCAGGCAAATATCTAACTCTACACGTCATGGTCTTGCATAGGGTTTATACAGTTAAGAAAAAGTCTGGTGGCGAATGGCGAATGAATGGGTGTCAGCTTTTGCGGTCAAGATGGCGACCAAGCGCGCGCTTGTACACACGGACGGACGGACGGACGGACGGACGGGGCAGAAGGGAGTGGAGGGGAGGCGATCAAGGGGGGTTTGTCGGTCACGTTCGTCTACAGCTAAGCTGAAGCCGAACCGAGTCGCGCTGCACCGCGCGACGGGCCGGGTTGAACGGCGCACCTCCTCCTCATGACCCGTTCAACACCGACATCGCCCACATGCCCCCTATCAACGCCGTCACCTCGCCTCACGGCCTCACCTCCCTCTTTCTTTACGCGCTGCTGCTGCTGCTGGGAACCTCGCAATTTTCCACCCAAAGGTGGTGGTGGTGCTGCTCCACCATTTAGTTACTTTATTTATTTATTTTATTAGTTGCTACTGAAAACATTCAGTCTGGGTGCTGGGAAGTCCAGGCGCGATGCAGCGGCCATGTTGATCTAGCATTGTTTAGTAGCAGTAAACAACATTGTTTAGTACTAGCAGTAAACATTCCTGAGCAGATCTATCTCATCACAAAACATCCTATTGCCGTGCATCAACGCCATCTGTTCGGAATCTACGGGGTACTGCTAAAATTAAAATCCAAGGCTCGTGATGAGGTGAGCCCCAGCCTCACCAACGAGGGAACCAACAAGTACTCGTGTGCCCACGTGACGCTGTTGCTCCGGTACGAATCACTGTATCAGCTGATGGGACAGATGATGATGATTGATGAACATGCAAATACCTAACTTGGACCAGATCATACGATTGTGCCAAACCGAGCAAGAAACGTAAGACTTGTCATGTTCACATTCTCGTCTTCCAACTTCCATCACAGTTCACATTTCTCATCAGTCACCAGGCATATCAGAAAGGATCAAACAATTCATTTACCAGTTACTATGTCTGCCATTTTCTTTCACATGCTACTTGAAAGAACCGCGCCAACTGCTCATGACGGCGTCACCAGGAGCAGGAGGGCAATGCAGTGGCGACTTCTCAGCGACGGAGATGGTCGCCGGAACGCGCGCAGAGGGAGGAGCTGTTGTGCAGCAGGATCAGCTTGAGCCCCCTGGCGGCCTCAACGGGCCTCGGGACATTCCTCCTGGACTCACGGTGGCTGTTGTAGTAGTTCTCCGCCAGCGCGGCCTCGTCCAGGCGTGACCACGCCGCCCCCCTCGGCACGCTCGCCGCCCACATGAACCTCTCAGAGCAAGGGTTCATCAGCGTCTCCCGAAACTCCTTGGCTCCCTCGCACAGCAAGCCCTGAAACATCGTACAGGAACAGCTAATCAGTCCAGTTGCAGTTCTACACACGAATAGTAAATGTCTTTAGCAGGAGGGCTGCAGAGATTCGGAGAAGAAAGCAATGCCATGGCACGGTACCTCGGACATGGCTTTGATCTTGAGGTTGACGCTGTTGGACAGGATGACCATGTTCTGGCCGCAGCCTCTCAGCTTGTTGAAGAGGAGGGCGCAGTCGAGGACGCGGTCTTCGGTCTTCGGGGAATCGATGTCGGCGAGGATTCTTGGGGAGAAGATGCCAGTGAAGCTCCTTGGCGAGAAGAGCGCCAGCATTGAGTTGAAGGCGCCGGCAGCGGTGGCTTCACTCTCTTCACTGCTGCGTTGCATTTCTGTAGGAGTTGCAGGTGGGGTTGGCGCTACTGGCAACATCTCGGATGAACTCTGCACGTGGATCCACCAGCTCTCGTTCTCCATGCAATCCTCGATCCATTGCATTATGGAGGTGGCCTTTGATGACCTCTTGAACATACCCTCCCGCTGTTTCATGCATTCGAGCTCCCTCATCACTGGCAAGACGATAAACACAGGGTTTCAGGGGATGAGAATAGCACATCAAGCACTTGCAGTCAAGTCAGTTCAGTTAACAATAACAACGAGCTGGGAAAGCATATTGAATACAAGACACGATAAGATGTCAAAACTTAAAAGTTCACAATTAATTCTTTAGTCAATACCATCATAGCATGAGATGATTGTTGCAAATGAGCTACGAAGTCAAAAGTAGTACTGATTAGCAGCTCAACAGAATGAGAGAGACATGTTCATTTGCAAATGAGCTACGAAGTCAAATGAGAGAGACATGTTCATTTACTAACAAAGTCAAGGTCAAAATAGGGAATATATGCAACAATAGAAACATGGAACTGTATACAAAGTAAGTACATTCCCCCTTTGTTCAAAATGCTATGACAGATGAAACAATTACTATACTGTTCTTAACTTACCAATCCTTGGTATGATCAGATGAGTTCCTTTTATGCCTTTTAGTAGCATTATAGACTTCCTTGATTCGTCATCAAGAAGACAATCGGTATCAGCCACCATGGTCCAGACTTTCATCCCTTCTCCAA
Source organism: Triticum aestivum (assembly GCF_018294505.1). NCBI lineage: Eukaryota > Viridiplantae > Streptophyta > Magnoliopsida > Poales > Poaceae > Triticum > Triticum aestivum. Next base: position 498,028,244 of record NC_057803.1, on the reverse strand, counting down.
CCCTATTTGATTCGTGGTTTTTGTGCTGTTCACAATAAAAAAATGGTCTCAATTTTAACATCCATGTCAAAGGCAAAGATATACAAAATAGAAATTCAAAATCAAAGCTTTACGGTTACTTACTGGAAGGCTGTTCAGTTCATCTTCCAACCTGATTGAGAGATTAGCTTCACTAGCATCAGCCTGGGTACAATCAAATGAGCTAGTTGGTCTCAAGGGAGAATTTGACAGAAGAGTCTGGAAAGGGAGCCTATCTACCACCACCCTTTTCTTTGTGATTGCACTTTCAATTCGTGCACGGTTTTCAGACACATCCCTTGTTTTGTGAGCTACACAAGATACTGGTGTAGAGTTCTCCTTGTCGGAGCAGAATGCCTCCTGATCTTGGTCTGCATCCACTGGGAACAGGTTCTTCGGAAGACAACTTCTCGCTTTCATACCTCCTGTAGATATAGGTGTAGAGTTCTCCTTGTCGGAGCAGAATGCCTCCTGATCTTGGTCTGCATCCACTGGGAACAGGTTCTTCGGAAGACAACTTCTCGCTTTCATACCTCCTGTAGATATAGGTGTCAAATTCTCCTTATCTGAATAGAAGACTTCCTCATCTACTGTGTGGAAACGTTTGGACTTTGATGATAGATCATTGCATTCCCGTTTACTGATGCTCCTGTTTGGTGTGTATTCAGCCGACACTGAATTATCCATCCTTGAGCCAAGAACCTTCCTACCAATGGACTTGAGAACTCTGGAGGGAGGTGTCACATTCTCCTTGTCTGGAAAGATGTTTTGTTGCCTCACAGGGGAGGTAGCATCATATTCTGATGAAAGTTCACTGCATTCCCTTTGATGGATGCTCCTGTTTGAAGTGAACTCTGCTGACACCGAACTGCCCATCCTTGAGCCAAGAACCTTCCCAGCAATGGGCTTGAGATCCATGGAGGCAGGTGCCACATTCTCATCAAGAAAGAGGTTTCCTTGTTCCGCAGGGGAGATAGCAGCATTGTACTTTCCAGGAAGCACTGAGTTTTCCTTGTCTAGAATGATGTCACTTTTGAAATCTTCATCGGGCATGAGCATAATTTCTGTTTCAACTGACACTAACGGAATAAGATTTTCAGATGTAAGTTCATTTGACTTCATCTTCTTTTCAATGTTCAACACGGAGTTTTCACTCTCTGAAAAGCCATCATGTTCCAAATTCAGAGGGGAAATGGAATCCATCATCTCTTGGGAACTGGTCGGCTTCAACAGTATCTGACTCCTCTCAAATGTTATGTTCCCCGAGGCATGAGGGGTGGTATTCTCCTTGTCCAGTAGACTGATATCTTCTTTTACTTCAGTTGCTTCTATATCCAAGTTGTCAAATATACTCCCAAAAATTATGCCTTCAAGCTGACAGTCCTCCACAACAATCTTATTTTGGGCCATTTTCTCCTTGTTTGACAGACCTCCATCCAATTTATGATGGGACAAACCATCATGCTTCATCTCTTGGTGGCTATTTGTATTTCCATCAATCATGTCATGTGTGAAAGGATTTTCTGGCATGGCCTCATAGGATTCCATATGTATAGTAGAATCCAGCTGTGAGATTTGATTTGCAAAGGTTTTGTATTTGGAAACCGAAGGGGAAACAGAACATGGCAACTCTGGTCCCATCTGTGGTTTTGCATCAAATGAATCTTGTGGGATAGAATTTTCAGAGAAAATGTCATGCTGCTCTGTCTCCTTAGCAAAATTCAGAGGGTTTGGCACTTCTTCATTCCTCTCTATGGTAATGCTACCCATGACATGGGGGCTGATGTGGACCTTTTCTGGTGCAATCATCCTTTTCTTCTCTCCAGCTTTGACATCAAAATTATCGAACAAAACCATGCAGGCTGCACATTCTCCCTTGCAGTTTTGAGAACATACACGATTCTCATCCTGGGCTTCTTCGTTCTTGTAGCTGTAGCTCAAAGTCATGTTTCTCCTTCCTGTGTCAATGTGAAGAGACTTCACTGACTTCAACTTGGCCCTTCGGGACATGGTGCCTGATGCTTTCTGTTTGTCTGACTGGACTGGTTTTCCAGCTGCCTGTATTATTGAAGAGCCAACAGATTCTGTAATTGAATTCTCAGTAACAATTGTCCCCCCTATCACTCCCACTCTGTTGTCATGAAAATGTGAGAGTGAAGACTCAGGCAATGGTGGTGCCGAGGGAATCACTTTAGCCCAGCATTCAGTTTGTTCTGCTACCACTTGATGTTTTGTCTCCTGTGCATTATATTAGACAGTTAGCATTGCAGATAAGTGCCAAAAGTTAAAAGATGTGAAGATCAGTAAAAGTTAGGGGAAAAAATCAAGCAGTAGAACTCAAGCCATCATGTAGCATCCTCAAAGAAAAGAAAAACACACAGATATATTGGAGAATATGTAATCCAGATATAAGTGTAAACCAATGCTGTAAGCAAATCGGGATATCGAAAGTGGTTGCAAAATCTGAAGTGGGTAGATATTATTAACTCATCATGCAGTTCATATCCAAAAAAAACTATGACAAATATCAGGGAAACAACAAGCATTGCTCACCAAGAAAATTAAAGCATGTATTTGTGTTATTCTAGATGAATATTAGTTTGATGCACATAGTTGATACATTATTAGTTGCATTCAGTTCTATCAAACACGTGGCATATAAATTGAGACCGACAGAGAAACCAGTTCAATGTTGCGCAAAATTTCTTAGCGTAAGCTGAGTACAATATATCCCATGAATACACCAGCCACAAGAAAATCATTTAGCAAACTAAGCAATCAAAAAGAATGAATTGGTGGGAAAATCCAACTATGTACATGGGATTAAATAATTTGCACAGGTGTCCAATGCATTCAGGCTGGTTCAGTGTCTACTTTCATTAGGACTTGACAATACAAAAGATTTCGTACTAGGTAGAATTTCAGGAAGACGAAAAAAGTTCCTTAACAGTCATAATTTTTAAGCATCTTTACATTACCACTGGAAGGAATGGAACCTTGATAAACCTAGGCACTAGGAAGAATTCAAGAAAGACGAGGCACATCAAAACATGATAATCAGGAGTCATCGGTGAAAACATCCAACTATGTACATGGGATTAACTAATCTGCGCAGGTGTCCAAAGCATTCAGGATGGTTCAGTGTCAGCTTTCATCAGAACTCACTACACGACAATTAATGAAAGATAAAAAGTTCCTTAATAGTCATAATTTTTACCACTGGAAGCAGTGGAAGCTTAATAAACCTAGGCACTAGGCAGAATTACAGAAAGACAAGGCACATCAAAACTTGATAATTGTAAGCAACTTCATGCTCTAAGTAACAAGGAACATAGCATTATTCAATTGTTGAAGTATTCAGTTACAAAGCTGGATCGTGATTTCAAATGTAATTCATTTCTGAAAGTGATTACACATAAATGGATTATAAAATAGATTTAAGAACTCTAAAAAATACACTAAAACGGGCGAACTAGAAACTAAGGAATATCGATCATTGTAGACGTTGCCTAATCTAAATTAACAAATCTACTAAACATCTTAAATAATGCTTTATAAGATTTGGCAAAACAGCGGCAATTTCAGTATTAGCTTGTTGGGATGCAATCTCATTGTTTGATATGCAAATAAGCTGAGCTAAAGGGACACCATCCATTGGTACCCATACCAAAACCAAGGGCATGAAATGCATCTCAAGTTTCATCAAAGGTTTTCAGTATTCGCATGTTGGGGTCAAACCTGATGAGTTTTTGTCTCCATTGGCTCCCTCTGCCCAGGCACCAACTGATCCTGTGCCTCCTGTTAATTTCATCAAACGCTTAGACTGCAAGCAACACAGCCAAAATACATACAGAATTTGTACCGGTACAAAAGAGAATTGTCAACCTGATGAGTATGGATCTCCTCCTTGTCCTCCTCAACAAGTGGTGGAAGCAGATCATCCATCTCAAATGCCTCGCGCAGGGAAAGCCAGTGAAGTCGGTACTCCCTCTTGGAGGCCCCGAGCTGTAGTGTATCACCAGCCACCAGTTCCACCAGCGTGTTTGGTGGGATCCTTTGGCCCGAGATCCAGGTCCCATGCACTGGGTCAATCGAAGCACAACCATGGTTCAACTGTATGTAATTTTTGCATAATTTTGATCGAAATTGCAAGCATATTCGCTATCATCGCAGGCCCTCATGAATATGATAAGGCGGGGCTAATCCTGACAATATAGAGCCTATCGGGAGCAAATCCGAGTGAATCGATGACATAAATCCACCAGAAAAGTCCCCAAATAGATCGGTCTACACGAATCGATTCACCCTAACAAAACCCTAGAATTCGCGTAAACCCAAGCACGCGCGGAGATCGGGAGCGGCACGCGCGCACGCAGAGAGTGGGGAGACGGAGAGGGCTGCGCGGAGGAAATCGTGGTCTCGGTACCGGAGGAGAGGTCGGTGACGGTGATCCGGCGCTGGCGCCGCTTGCAGCGGACCTCGAGGTGGCGGCGGCTGACGCTGGGGTGGTCGATGAGGACGTGGCAGTCGGGGTGCCGCCCAAACAGCACCGGCGGATCCTCCGCCTCCTCCTCCGCCCGATCCGCATCCGCGCCGCGCCGCGCCGCCTCCGTCGGCGGCCCGTTGAGGAAGATGTGCTTCAGCACGACGCCGCCCTTGGCCACCGCGAACGCCGCGATCGGAGACCCCGCCCCCGCCTCCACGTCCTCCGCCGCGGCCGCCGTCGTCGCCATGCCTGCGCGTTTGGGCTGGTTTGGGTGGGCGGGGCGAGGAGGAGTCGAGATGATGACGCTACGCGCTCTCTCTGTAAAACGCAGCTCAAGCGGAGGCGGAGGGGATTCGAAATGTTGGAGGAGACGTTGGAGCCGGGGCGGATTTGATAGCTTTTGCCAATTGCAACGGCTAGAATTTTATTGTTGGGATATAAGTAATTGGAAGGGGCCGACGCGTCACCGCGTGAGTCACGCGCTCGCCCGGCCTAATGACGCCTGTGTGGGCCCATTTTCAATTTCCCATTTTTTTACAACACCATTTTCTATTTTTTTGTTCATAAAAATGTCAAATTCTGTCCCGAAACATAAAGACGTCAAAAGTTAAAGGAAATGGTCAAAATGGACTGGCCGTCCCATGTACCATGTCGGTCACCTCGATCGGCCGCCACATGTTCCCATTAGGCTTGTAAAGCGTCTCTGTTTGTTTCTTCTCTAGAACTCTCCCCATCCTTTTCATCTTCTTTGCACTCTTGTATCGGCCTGTAGATCCTCTCCCCCTCAAGTCTCCCCAATGGCGGATCTAGGCCCCAGGCCGAGAGGGCCCGGGGCATGAGGCCCAACTCCTTTGTGTACTGTAGCAATTTGCTACAGTATACAAAGGGGGCTTGGGGCGGCTCGCTAGGTTGGATCCGCCCCTGAGTCCCCCTCCCCCCTTCACTGCCACCATATCAAGACAACAACGACAAGTCACGCGCCTTCGCGGCTCTGCAAGTTAACGCCATTACTGCAATCTACTACTATTTGCACGCACTCCCCCCCTCCTCCTCCTGAGAACAACCTATTGCCGCAAACAATTGCGTCATGCCCTCTCTTGTAGGCGTCGGGAGGGGGCAAAGTTGTTGTTGTAGGATTAACCACTGATCGCTGTCAGGATTGTAAGGGGGCACGTTTGATGTTCCAGGGCTTGTTCTCTATCTGGTGCAAGGAATAGAACCATGCGTGCTTTAGGGGAGCTGTTATTGTGATGTTGTGAAGGACCTGATCACATGCTCATCACAATATTGTAAGGTGGTGGTGCTCTATGCTACAGGGGACGGGCCATGAGCTACTATAAGGAAGGGAACCACCAACATTTTAGGGGAGCCGCCACGGTGTTGCGAAGGATGGTGGATGCATTTTGCATCATATTTTATATGGTGTCTTTGCACCGCAAACTTAGGAATTTTGAATTCTACCATGTTCACTCGCCCATGTTTGTTTGATTTCACCAAGACCCGCAAAATTAGAAGATTTGAAGCAGTATTTGAACAATTCTTACTTTTGTTGGATAATGTGTTGATTTGATGTCATAGGAACCTTCCATGGAGAGGAGCACCGGAGAAGAAAACACACATCGTTTGGAGGATCTAGAAGAGCAGGCGATGCATGGTATAAGCGCGCCTCTGGTACCGTTGGTTGTACCGTGTGCCGCCGCCTTCTCATTGTCGACTACTCCCCCCCCCCGGTGCAACCATACCTCAGGTACGATGAACAGAGAGACCTCCACCATACGAAGTAGTACCAGAAACCTCACCTCAGTAATATATCCGTAGGGGGTCAGCAAAAGGGCATCCACCTTTGCAATTGCTTTGATCACAGAGGTAGCTACATCAAGATGCATCACCTTCATCGCTGTCCAAGACATCATCATCAACTCTCTCATCTATCTCAATTATAGTCCTCAGATCTATTGGGGATCCGTGTGTGTATCACTTTAATCGTCCATCCGCGATACATATAATTATCTCCATGATGTCTTGTACCCCCATGTCGATTATGCAATGGGCCAACCAACCCGCCCCATGGCCCTACTATGATATGGACCGGAAGTCTTTGTGTACAAGACAAGGCGACCGGCCTCCCGGAGGGACTCCCCTTTCCTGAGTTAGATCCTGTAACCCTAGACCCCGGTACCCATAAAAGTTGAGATTAGCTAGTCGAATAGATAAACAACATAACCTAGAGCTTTACTCAATCCCTCGATCTTTGTAACCCCTATGCATGAGGAGCCAGAGTAGGGGATTACCTCGTCTAGGTAAAGCTCTGTCCATGTTACCATTCGATCTACTCACTTGGTTGGATATCCTATCGAGGGATCTGCTAAAAAATACTCCTACAGTGAGCGCTTTGGCCCCACAAGTACCGACAAGGAGGAGCATCAACAACTTGTGGCCGTCACTCATCGGTTCGAGGAGGAGGACGACGACGACTTTCCATACATCAACAAGCTGTGAGACTCGGACTCGGACTAAACGACGACAACAAAGTAGTTTAAGTAGTGGTATCGACATTGCATATTTTGAAAATATCACTTAACCTGGTATGGAGAGGGCGTTTGCAAGTGTTGTTGTCGATTTAGTGTAATTTTCAACCCCGGACGAACGGCGTACAATCCGAGAAAGAACAAGACTGGTATGCTTTTCAATGTAATTTTATTTTGTATTGATCATTTTACATCGAGTTGTCTATCTGTTTACTAGCTTTTTTTTCCTCGACAATAAGCCCTTTTTTGGTGTCTAATATTGCTCGAGTTTAGGAAAATTCAACGAGAGATTCAAAAGTCATGGTGGATTAAAACTTGGCTCGTCAGTTTGGGAAAGAAATCAATAAATGCTAAACATACAAAGATTTACACGCAATTACATGCTGACTAGGCTTCTTTCTTTCTAAGTAACCACTTTCCCCTGATTTTCATGGGGTGGGCCCCTTCAATTTGGGAAAGAAATCAATAATGCTAAACCTACAAAGATTTACACGTAATTACATGTTGACTAGGCTTCTTTCTTTCTAACTAACCACCCTCCTGATTTTCATTAGGGTGGGCCCCTTCTCACCCTTAACTTCCAATCACAACTCACCAGTTTGTAAAATCCATATAAATCTATGTATGTGTAGCATTACTCGGAAAGAAATAGCTGCTCGTGGGTTTTCGAACTCCATGAGCGCACCTCGGCGTCTCCTTCAGTTTCCTCTCTCCCGTAGTATATCCATCGGGGATTTCAATTCAAATAATATTAGCTCGAGGATTTCGGTTTCAAGCGCTATGGTGACAAGGGAAGGGAATATGTAGCCTTTGACATGTGGGGTCCAAGTCTGAAACACGGCATGCCAGTCCGACGGCCTGGCCTCGTTTCATTTCCCCTCCCCTCTCCGCCGCCGTCGTTGCTGGCCTCCTCCGGCACTGCACTGCGCACGGAGCCCATCCCCACGTCCATGATCTCACTCGCGCCGTATCCCGTACGAGCATGGCGGCGGTCTGCAGGGGGCGGCGAGGGAGAAGGTGGTGCTCTCACGGAGGAGGAGGGGCAGCACAAATTCGGGCCATCTCCTCGATTTCAGTCCGCGCTTGGGGCTCGGCGCTCTGGCCCGCGCCGCCGGTGGGAAAGCACCGCAAGGTGAGGGAGAGGCAAGGAATGGACGACCTTCTGCTTAGTTTTCCTTTACGGATTTATTTACCTTTAGTGTGAGAGATTGTTCAGGTAGGAAATCGCCCCTGCTGGTCCCATAGTCACCAAGTCGGATGGTGGTATCATATTCTCGGTTTGGTTGCTGATAGAGACTTGCATTCTAACCTGGCATGGAATTCTCTAGTCATGAATGTGTGAAACAGTGCAGCCATGTTTTGTCTGGCTCCAAGGTGGGAACATGTGGTGCTGCAAATCACACTGTCACCCTTGAGCCGTGAGCAACACTGGCACCATGTCCACACCTGCTCGGCCGGCAGCTTGTTCGAGAATTCAGGCCTGCTGCCGCTCTCTCTGTCGTTCCTTGTGTCAAGAATCGTCGCGTACTCATTAAGGATATCCTGATGTCATCGTGTAAACAGAGACAAGCAATATGTGTATGCTGTCACTTCTTCTTTCGGGGACATGGGTTCGTTGGTCACTAGTGGGTAGTTGTGTAGGCAATTGCATAGTTTAGTTTTTCGAAAAGTATGCATGTTAAAAGGCTAAAGTTTGATACCTTCTTCCTGAAGTAGATATTGCATTGCCTATAAATCAAGGGGTAACCAAGCAGCTCCTAGTTACTTGTAGCTATGGCAGTTCAGATGGCATGATCACGCCGTTTTGGGGGATGTTTGTGCAACCGTCAAATGATGGCAGGATGATGGTGGTGGACATGAACTCAAGGTGCGTTAATCTCTACTAACTTTAGTCTTGTAAACAGTCTTGTTTTTAGAGTTCCATCGAATTTTATCCAAGTGTTTTAGGTGGCTCATTTGAGGAGCTACATGGTGCTTGTTAGTTGATTTAAATGACAACAAGGATGATTCCCACAATCAACTTTTTATGGGTCGTATTTCTCCTTCCACCTTTTTTAACATCTCCTCACTCCTACCTGTAGTATGATGATTACTGTATGCCCGGATGGTGGAAGAGTATATCTGAAGTAAAAAAATACCATAACCAATCCTAATCACAATTTGGGATGGATCTGAAGAAGGTGCCTGTTTTGTATCTCCTTATAACAGGTCATCCGTGACTAAATTTCAAAAATAATAACTTATTGTGTAATAATTTTCAGAATTGACCATACGCGTAACATATTGGTCCATATGTGATTGGGTTTTCTAGCATCTGCTTCAGTAGTTTAGGCAGCAGGTTCGTGAACCAAAAGCTTTCACATGATTGTAGGACTGTAGGATTCAGATATCTCAAATCTAGTCAGATTAGTAAAAGACTATGGTTATTGTGTAAATTTGCATTGGCTGGAAGTCTGTAATTTCACTTATGTTGTTCTTTACTTACTTGCAGAAAGACAGTAGGCAAGTCTTGAGGGAGGGATTGAAGTATAATTGGTTAGGTAGTACTTGACATGACAAATGATTTTTCGCTAACATCAACTATTGGCTAATCTAAAAATGCCCTTATTTTTTGTTTGCATGTAATCAAGATCTTCAACAAAGGCAGCTAGCCAGACATGAAGATTACTACAATCATGCAGTTTATCTTGGGGCTCATTGTTTGCAACGTCATCATCTGTGGCTCCCTGTATGGAAATGAGACAGACCAATTGTCACTGCTTGAATTCAAGAATGCAATCACCCTCGATCCAAAGCAATCCTTGATGTCCTGGAATGACAGTACCCACTTTTGCAATTGGGAAGGTGTTCATTGCAGGATGAAGAATCCATACCGTGTCACTTCTCTTAACCTTACAAATCGAGGTTTAGTCGGTCAAATCTCTCCTTCACTTGGAAATCTAACATTCCTAAAACATCTACTCCTACCGACAAATGGGTTTACTGGGACAATTCCTCCATCCCTTGGTCATTTGCATCGCCTTCAAAACCTCTACCTGAGCAATAACACACTGCAAGGGAGGATACCTAGTCTGGCAAACTGTTCAAACCTCAAGGCTCTATGGCTGGATAGAAATCAACTAGTTGGGCGAATTCCTGCAGACTTGCCTCCTTACCTTCAAGTGCTGCAACTTTCAGTTAACAATCTGACTGGAACCATCCCTGCCTCTCTTGCCAACATCACAGTGCTAAACCAGTTCAACGTTGCGTTTAATAATATTGAGGGTAACATCCCGAATGAGATTGCAAAGTTACATGTGCTCCATATTCTGAACGTGGGTAGCAATCAATTGACAGGCATGTTTCAACAGGCCATCTTGAACCTTTCTACTCTTGTTACCCTTAACCTTGGTCCAAATCATTTAAGTGGTGAGGTACCATCCAATCTTGGTAACTCTCTACCCAGTCTCCAAAACTTCGCATTAGCCGATAACTTCTTTCATGGAAAAATCCCATCTTCTTTGATCAACGCATCCCAGATACACATTTTTGATATATCAAAAAATAATTTCACAGGATCGGTGCTTCGGTCCATTGGCAAACTTTCCGAACTCACATGGTTAAACCTTGAGTTCAATAAACTCCAAGCACGTAACAAGCAAGATTGGGAGTTTATGAACAGCTTAATCAATTGTACTAAGCTAAATGCCTTCTCGGTAGAGGGGAATCATCTACAAGGCCACATACCAAGTTCATTATCCAACCTTTCCATTCAGCTTCAACATCTATATTTGGGGCGGAATCAATTGGAAGGAGGTTTCCCTTCTGGCATAGCGAACCTTCCGAACCTGATTGTTTTAGGAATGAATAGCAATCAATTTACAGGTACCATTCCCCAATGGTTAGGAGCTCTCAAAAATTTGCAAATACTAGGTTTAGCTGACAACATCTTTACAGGGTTTATTCCATCTTCCCTTTCCAATTTATCTCAATTGGCATATCTTCTTCTAGACTCGAACCAGTTTGTTGGCAACATACCACCAAGCTTTGGAAATCTTCAAAACCTTGAAATATTGAACATGTCCAGCAACAATCTTCATGGTTTAGTGCCAAAGGAGATCTTTAGAATTCCAACACTAAGGGAAATTTATTTATCTTTTAACAACTTCAATGGACAACTTCCTACCGACATCGGTAATGCCAAACAACTCAGAAATCTAGAACTCTCTTCAAATAGACTATCTGGAGATATTCCTAGCACTCTGGGTGAGTGTGCAAGTTTGGAAGATATCAAGTTGGACTGGAATGTTTTCAGTGGAAGCATCCCCACTTCGTTAAGCAAAATAAGTAGCCTGAAAGTTCTTAGTGTTTCCCACAATAACATTACTGGATCAATTCCAGTGTCTCTTGGCAACCTACAATATCTTGAACAACTAGATCTGTCATTCAACCATCTTGAGGGGGAGGTCCCAAAAGAAGGAATCTTCAAGAATGTAACTGCTCTGCGGATCGAAGGAAATCATGGGCTTTGTGGTGGGGCTCTGCAGTTACACTTAATGGCATGTTCTGTTATGCCTTCAAATTCAAGAAATCATAAACTGTTTGCTGTACTCAAAGTGTTAATTCCAATATCTTGCATGGTCTCACTTGCTATGGTCATACTTCTCTTATTGTTCTGGAGGGGGAGACATAAGAGAAAATCCATGTCGTCGCCATCACTTGATAGAAATCTTCCCAAAGTTTCTTTCAGTGATATTGCTAGAGCAACAGACGGGTTCTCAACATCCAGCATAATTGGAAGAGGGAGATATGGTACTGTGTATCAAGGAAAACTATTTCAAGATGGAAATTATGTTGCCATAAAAGTCTTCAACCTGGAGACAAGGGGGGCACCAAATAGCTTCATTGCAGAATGTAATGTCTTAAGAAATGTGCGGCATCGTAATCTGGTTCCTATACTAACCGCATGCTCAAGCATTGATTCTAATGGAAATGATTTCAAAGCTCTAGTGTATGAGTTCATGCCTCGAGGAGACTTGTATGGACTACTATACTCAACTCAAGACTATGAGAGCTCTTTAGATATGATACATATTACAGTAGCTCAAAGGCTAAGCATTGTTGTGGATATAGCAGATGCACTGGAGTACCTACACCATAACAACCAAGGAACTATTGTTCATTGTGATGTGAAGCCTAGCAACATTCTTTTGGATGACAATATGACAGCTCATGTTGGAGATTTCGGTCTTGCAAGGTTCTTAGTTGAGTCAACGGTATCATCATCTGATGACTCATACTCAGCCTCTTCAATTGCGATAAATGGAACTATTGGATATGTTGCTCCAGGTAATTCCATTTTTCATATTCTTGTATTGTATTATTTAAACTGAGAGTAACTTCTGCTCATACTAGCACCGGAATTAAATTATTGTTGCATGTGAACTACAGAATGTGCGACAGGTGGTCATATTTCGACTGCTAGCGATGTCTACAGCTTTGGAATTGTTCTATTTGAGATATTCTTACGGAAGAGGCCGACAAATGATATGTTCAAAGATGGACTAAACATTGTAAAATTCGTTGAAATGAATTTTCCTGCCAAGATATCAGAAATTATTGAACCTGAAGTACTTCAAGATCAGCCTGAGTTTCCAGAAGAAACTCTAGTGGTCGTGAAGGAAAATGACCTGGACTGTGTAAGTTCAGTGCTAAACATTGGGCTTCGCTGCACCAAACCATACCCGAACGAGCGCCCCAACATGCAGGAAGTGGCTGCAGGGCTGCATGGAATCAAGGAAGCTTATCTCAGAGGGTACTAAGGTAATCACCATTTTTAGTGTATGGTGCTGCAGTGTTATTTATAGTCTACAAATGGTTTTATCACTCACTACATTTGGCAGCACCATATTTTTGGAGTTTTCAGAGAATCCCTTTCTGTTTAGAAACCATAGTTTTAAATACTTTGATGCGTTTGGTATTTGGTGTCAAGAAAAACTGAAGTTTTATAAACCGTAGTATTCCTGAAAGTGTGTTTTTTCTGCTGTAGTCCTCTTTTTTCTAAACCGAGAAACGCGAGGCTCCCCTGCTATTTTTTCTAGCGAGTCCATCCATCTTCTTCCGGCCGCCGTGTCACCTGCAAAACCATTAGCATAATTTTTCAAGTGAGGTATCCAATCACTAAGTAGATTGGTTTTTCTATGAGAAATACCCGGTCAATCAGGCCCATCAGGCATTAGCAAATCCCATGTGCGCGTAGTGTGGTATGATCAATCGCTTCCGCAACTTTCCAGGTCAGCGATCAGCTAGCCATACGCGGCTGCCGGATTTCCTCTTCCCACTGGAGCCCTCGACCATCGGGTCGTGCACACATACTTCACATCCTTCATAGAAGTGCAGGAGGCAGGGTACACTTCCTTCACATCCTTTGTAGAAGTGCAGGAGGCAGGGAGAGACATACAAGGGATAGCTGTAGACTGCTAATATCCTAATATCTAGATGAGGATGTGTTGACATCGTGCATGCAGCCAGCGGCTGTTAGCACACGCTGATTAATCGGGTCATGTAGCCCGTTAAGTGTAGCTGTCCATGCCGCCATGCATATCTATCGGTCAAAACTTCGGCAAGACAATGCCGGCCAAACACTTGGGTAGTATTACCAAAACTGTTAAAAGTGACAGTTTTGAGAAATCGACGCATTCATTGCCCGCGCGTTGGAATACCTAAGTTCGGAAGTACTGTGGTTTTGAGAAAACTGTGCTACCAAACTAGGCCTGTATTTGCCATTCTTTTCCAAATAAGAAACACTAGTCTTGTAACTGGCGTGAGTACATAAGCTGCGATGTGATCTTGCAGTTTGCTGGCAGGTACGTTCTTGGAAAATGAATATTGGGAGTAAATCGCAACGTGCTGGGTGAGCAACACGTTCTGCTTGTGCTGCTCCTCAAGACAGAGCTTCCTCCCTGATGATGGTCTCCCATGCTGTTTGGGTGATGGATCTGTTTAATTCGGGATAACCTCTTGACTCTTTGTTGTACCTTTTCTGTGTGGAATCAGCCAACCTTTATTAGTAGTTTGATGAATTAAGGCTACATGGTTGGCATGTTGCTAGTACTATGTAATATTACCTCTGTCCCGAATTACTTGTCTTAAATTTGTCTAGACAGGAAGTATGATGTATTAGTACGCCCGGGCTAGTATTGTAGAGCTGGCAACTACTATTTCTTACAGCCTAAATGTACATACCATATCTGTTTCCTTGATTTATGTTTGTACCAAGTTTGTTGTTCGAACATTTCATAAATTCAAGGTTTGAGGTCGAATTCCTCATCTTATACATTATTTTTGTTGGTTCACACTTGCAGCTTACCAGTTCACACTTCACTTGCACCATGTCTGATGCTTGTTAACAAATCTTGATTGTCGTTGCTAGCTGTGATTGTTTGATTCTTGGTAGATCGACATGTGCCTCTAATACCCAATCTCGTGGCTGATAACAAAGGCCAACTGGCCGGTAGTGACAACTAGAGTTGACACAGGTGGAGCAAGAGGAGAAAGAAGAAGGGAGAAAGACAACGAGGAGAAAAAAAAGGACAATTAAACCCATCAAGGGGAAAGAAGGGGCGACATGTGGGCTATGCCACGTGGAGCTCACCAGTTGGATGACGTGAGAAACGTTTTTTTAAATGATGAGGGTGAGGATCTTTTTGAGAAAGGTTTTCCTTTGTTTTTTTAAGATGGAGGTGACAGGTGGACTATGCCATGTGGCACTCGCTGGTTGGATGAGGCGAGGAAAGTTTTTTTTTAGATGGAGATGAGGTTTCTTAGAAAGGTTTTCATTGTTCTTTTAGATGGGGTGGGGTTTTTTTTAGATGGAGGTGAGGAAATGTTTGTTTTTTTGAGATGGACATGATTTTTTTTCTTTTTTCCTAAGATAAAGCTGGCGGAAACGAGCGCACAACTTCATCTCAAATAGTGCGCAACAGCACGCTCCAATTACTAGCTTAGGATGTCCAGCGAGCTCAAGCATGGTGGGTGAAAGGCTATGTGACGATGTCATGTACCCGTGGTACCTGAAGCGAGTTTTGTTGTAATGAGCCGGCCATGTAGCTTAATACTTTTTCGTCCGCATAATAATCAAGTTCACATCATTCCTTTATTTTTCTCATCGGTTTTGGGAATGTTCCACCGGCTTTTCTAGGCGGTTTTCTCTGTTTTTTCTAGGACGGGTATCGTTCAGTTTCCTTTTTTCTTCTTTATTTTTTCGTATTATCTTTCTCTTTTCTTTTTCAAATTCATGAAAATTTTCAAATGAAATAATTAACAAATTCATATTTTTTTTGAATTCATGAACACTTTCAAAATCCATGAACTTTTTCAAATTCATAAATTATTTTGAAATTTGCGAGTTTTGTATTCATGAACTTAATTTGAAATGCAGAACCCACAAACATTTTTCAAATTTGTTTACATTTTGGAAAACTGTAAACCTTTTTCCAATTCATGAACTTCTTTGAATTTCATGAACTTTTTAAAATTCATATATTTTAAATTCCATGAACTTTTCCAAATTTACGAAACCCAGAATCTTTTTATAGATTTGTGAAATTTTTTGAAACCCGCAAACTTTTTAAAATTCCCAAACTTCTTCTAAATCCACAAAAAAAAATCGAATCTGCAGAACCCATTTTTTTCAAGTTCGTGAATTTTTTTGAAAGCCGTGAACTTTTCACATATTCATGATTTTTTTGAAATCCAAGAACCTTTTTCAAATTCACAAAGTTTTTTCCAAATTGTGAACTTTTTTTGAATGCATGAACTTTTTCCGAATCTTCGAATTGTTTTTCAAATTCATGCACTTTTTTGAACTTGCAAACATTGTTTCAAATTAGTGAACACCTTTAAAAATTTATGAACCTTTTTGTAAATTCATGAACATTTTCTCATTTCATTTAGAAAAATAGTTAACAAGCGACCCGAGCAAACGACGTGGGCGACAAAAAAAATGGGTTAGCGAGTGACAAGGTCTGGCGACCGAGCGATTGAGTGCTATTGGGCTGTGGCCACTTAGCCGCGCGCGAGCTCGGGCGCTAAAGGCATTGGGGATAAACTCTCCTCCACAAACCACCTTAACCGACTAGGTTTTCCATGTAATCTTAAGCATCATCCTCTTTTATAAGACGGGCATCACCCATTTTAATCACCACCTCTTGATACACCTACACCTAGGATCATCATTGTACTTTGTACACCTTCATCAGTCAATAAACACGAGGAAGTAGTGTTTTGGCTCTACCGCCTGGACATGTGTAAACTTTGTCTCCCTATTTCTCATCTTGATCTTCCGGCTACACACAACACCCTGTTGGAAGGTTTGCCGCATTTCACACCGACAATGGTGCATTAGGCAGGTGTTGTGCTTGTTGGAGCTAGGGTCTAGATGTGATCTGCATTCAACCATGACTTTTGCACGTTGGGCCAGATCTTTGTACTCGGGTCCCTCACTTTCATAGCGGACTCGTCGGGATGGGTTAGCCCCGTTCCTCCTCTCTCCGAGGGCCAGGTTCTCATCTTTGAGAACATGGAGTTCGTCATCGGCCAACGCAGTTAATTCTAGCTTCGCGATCCGGCACCCTGTCAGGTCGAGGACCAACAATCTTCTTTTACCCACCCACCTCCCACTTCATCGCCACCGTGGAGTCCATCATACGATCTTGTAAGAGCAAGTGTCGAACGAGGACGAGAGCTCCAACAATTGCCCAGAGGCTATCCTGGCAACCAATTTGATGATGTCTACATGGTGGACATATAGAACAAAGTTGGTGGCAGCGGCAACAAGAACCGCAACACTGAGGAGGAAGACGAGTTCGACTTTGACATTGTCTCGGCCAATCCCGAGGTCCTCTGCACGATGGCCACCAACGCAGACGACAACTCCAAAAAAATGGAGGCGGAGCGGAAGAAGATGCAGCTCATCCACCTCTGCACCCAGCTTGAGCACGACCGCATCATGGAGATGCAGAGTATCTGATCGCCTCCATCCAATATAACCAAACCCAATAGACCAACAACCCCTCCAGCGCCGATCTTGAAAGGTCTGCCACCCCATGTGCCAAACGCACCCACTGCAGGCACGACTCTGCCCAACCCCGTGCGGAACCTGATGGCTCCTGCTAAAGAGATAGCCAACAACGAGATTTTGACGGATCATCTGGCGGTGGCCAAGCTGGCCGCTACCTGGAACTACCTCCATATCGCAGTGGTGCAACAACGACAATACACCATCTAGCACGGAGTAGGACGCGAGACTATATCTCGCTTACAACGAGGCTATGTTCTGTCTTGCGTGAAGACTTTCCTGCGCTCGTATAATACTGGGTTGGCCCATTTTCTCAGCGCACGCTTGTTTGCTCATTGTACGTTTGTTTGTTTGCTAGTTGTGCGCTTGCTGCTGTCTTTTTGTTTCTTTTCTTTTCTTCTTTCAATTTCTTTGTTTCTTCTCTGGTTTTTTTCTTTCTCTTTCTTCACCGTTTTCCCTTCATTTTCTGTTTTTTCTTTGTTTTTTCGCCACTTTTCCTCATTCTTTCACGGTTTTTTCTTTTCTTTCTTCTTTTTCCTGTAGGTATTTCTTAGTTTTCACTGGTTTTTTCTCTTATTTCTTTGTATTCGTTTTTCATCGGTTTCTTTTTGGTTCAACACATGTTAACTTTTTTCATATACATCTGAAACATTTTTTTAATATATGGTTAATATTTTTTAAATACATGATGAATTTTTTTTGAGAACTTATTTTTTGTGCCTACCTTTTCCCATAGATATTATACATTTTTGCTATATATCTAATAGATTTTCTAATACACATTAACATTATTGAAATACAAGTTTAACATTTTTTGAATACACAGTCAACATTTTTTCTATACACTATTTTTTTTCAAATGCTTGATTAACATTTTCAGATACAAGATTAACATTTTTTGGATACATGATCAATATTTTTTCTATACACATTTTAACAATTTTCAAATGCTTGATTAATTCTTTTCAAATACAAGATTATCATTTTTTAATACATGGTCAAAACAAATTCTATATCCTTTAATAAGGAGTGGAAAATATGGCGTCTCCCACCCACCCCCTCCCAGCGACTCCCTTGGCGAATCGGCCGACGACCCATGGCGCTTCCTCCTTGTGATGCTCTTCGACGACCATGGCGCCACCCCTTCTGGATCCCACCCTGGGAGCTGGATTCGCTAGCCAGGTCAGAGCCAGATTCTCCACCCCAGTCCATTGCCCTGACCCAAATCATGCCTTCCACTTGGTGGTTTCTTTTAGCCGTTCTTCGTTTCCTTTTACGATTGGCCATGTTGATCTAGCACTTCATGCTTGCATTGGTGGATCCCCATCAGATCTTCATGTTACTCATCTTCGTGGCCATGTTTTCAATTTTTCTGTCATATCTAAGGCGGTTGGATTTGTGATCTACAAACTTAGATCCTTTTCATGCCCATTGTTCCAATGCTTTTTTTCATCTATGGGGTTTTGGTGGTCCAGCCTGGGTTAGAGAATATTAGTCTTGGATATATGATCTTGATCATGAATGGACCATGGTGTCTAGATCACCCCGTCGCACTCTCACCGGTGCCTACTCCATCTCCGTCGGCAGTCGCTCGTCGTCGGTGACTACTACGATCACATCCAACCAACCGACACCTATTTCGGATCACGAGCCAGCTTCGGGCGCTGCTATTACCTTTCAAATTTCAAATCCCAACCATTGCACCTCGGCCCAACCCACTCAATCAAGGCCCACTTGCTCCCCCACTCACCACGTGATACCTCAGCATTACCAACACCAGTCCACGGCCCAATCCCTTCTTACCTCACCCAATCACGACCGGCCTACTACACAAACCCCACTTAACACCACCAGCCACGTCTCCAATTCTATTTCCTCCACACTTTTATTCGGTGGCAAATGTTTATCTGATGGACATCTTCGAGTAGATTGCAAAAATCAGTTTAGATCCCGTAAATTTTTTCGCTATGGTCACATATCTCGCTTTTGTTACAATATCAGGAACAAACGCCTTGTCTATCTGGTTAAATCCCACCCACCTACCAAACCGCCACCCGTATCCAATAGCCTGGCCGTCGACTCGTCTCCCCAAAAACCCACTACCACCCATCTGCTCGTCCTCCCCCTGCCAAACCCTCTGTTCACCATCATCGCCCTGCTCTGCTCCACCATCCTTCTCGCTCGCTCCTCCCAACTCCGCCACCGCCATGGCCACCTATCCTTGTTACCCACTACCCCTTCTTCCACCCGTGTAACACCCCGGATATGATTTTCCCAATATGTACTCCAACTCTTGCCGTTTTCGGCGTTAAGTTATTTTATTTTCTCGGGTTCGGGTCTTTGCCTCCGTGTGTTGTTGTCGTTGTCATGCATCTCATATCATGTCATCATGTGCATTGCATTTGCATACGGGTTCATCTCATGCATTCGAGCATTTTCCCCGTTGTCCGTTTTGCATTCCGGCGCTTCGTTCTCCTCTGGTGGTCATTTCTACCTTTCTTTCGTGTGTGGGGATTAAACATTTCCAGCTTGGACCGAGACTTGCCAAGCGGCCTTCGTTTACTACAGGTAGACCGCCTGTCAAGTTTTGTACCATTTGGACTTCGTTTGATGCTCCAACGGTTAACCAAGGGACCAAAAAGGCCTCGTGTGTGTTGCAGCCCAACACCCCTCCAATTTGGCCCAAAACCCACCAAAACCCACTCCATCATCTAGAACGTTCGATCACGATCGCGTGGCCAAAAACCGCACCTCATTTGGACTCTCCTATCGTC
This sequence comes from Triticum aestivum, assembly GCF_018294505.1. Taxonomy (NCBI): domain Eukaryota; kingdom Viridiplantae; phylum Streptophyta; class Magnoliopsida; order Poales; family Poaceae; genus Triticum; species Triticum aestivum. Next base: position 498,008,381 of record NC_057803.1, on the reverse strand, counting down.
CTCTACCTATAAATATGTGCACTCCTCCAAAAATTCGGGCGAAACCCTAGTCTTCCCCTTCCTCCGCGCGCCGGACACGTCTGCCGCCGCCCCCTCGCCCTCTCACGTCGCGCCACGTGGCAGGCGCGCCGCCCCGCGCCACCGGCCCGGCGAGCCCGCGGGAGGCCCTCCCGGCCCGGCTCCCGCGCGCCGCCGCCAGCGCCGCCCGCCTCCTCTCGCCCGGCTGCCGCCCGCCGCCACCAGACGCCACCGCGCCGCCGCAGACCTCGCCGGCCAGCCGCCTTCGTAGTCCGGCCGCCCCGCGCCCGCATCACCACGGGCTGGTCGCCCCGCGCCGGAGCCGCACCTCGTCGCCCTGCCGCCCTCGACCGCCATCGCGCCAAGTCCGGCGACCTCCATCTCCGGCGACCCTCATCTCTGGCCGACGAACCTCGGGCTTCGCGAGCTGCTACAGTAGTCGCCCGGATCTGGATCAGATCGGGTTGACCCCTTTTTCCGTCCCTAACCTTAATTTTTTGCCTATGTTCATCATGTCGTATCTCCTCACCCGTAGCTCCGTTTTGGGCATATAGCATATCAAAATGTTCATCTCAGAGAGTATATCATTTCATCTCATTGCATCATTTTCATTTGAGTTCATCTTGATGCCCGAAATGCTGTTAGAAGTAGGCTATTTGAGATAATTGTCAGATCTGCTGCTCCAATTAGATATTTGTCATTTTTGCCATGATTATTGTATGCATGATATGCCAGGTGCTCTACATGTGTTTTGTTGTATGTTTTGCCATCTATCCAGAGGTGCAACCCATGTATTTTTGTGATGTGTGTGGTGACTAGCACAAGCTTGCAAAGTGAGGCATTTGTTAATGCTGATTTCAGGGACTTAGCATTTCCACTAAGTCCTTGACCTGTTTATCTCATATGGCCATATGTTCATGTTGTTTCCTAGTGATCCATGCCTCTTTTGAGGATGATCAGTAAGGATGTTTTGTTAGTCTTGTAGTGCTCTATCCATACATGTCTTTTTTTGCAATTATGGAGCACCCTAGCTTGAGTCAATCGAGCTCTACTTTTGTCATTTCGTGAATCTGGGCAGATTGTCTACTTGTTAGCAATTTTGCCGAGGATGTTGTAGTTGATCCGTGCATGCTATGTTATTGTTCTTGCCATGTCTAGCTTGTATTTTGTGTATTCTTGATGGATGTATGCTTAGATTGTCATGACTTGCTCTGTAGTGAGTGCATCGAGCTCGTAAACATGCCTACTTGATATCTGTTTTAGCATGCTCCAGTTTTCACTAAGTCTGAGAACTGATTATGTTTTTGCCATGTTCACATGCTTGCAAATGTATTTTCTGATCCCTTTTGGCTCAAGGTCACTAAGGGACTTTTGTTAAGCTCTTTGATTAGCTCCATGCCATGCTTTACTTTGCCATATTCAGGTCCTATAGAATATACTTTTCATGCTCCAAAGAGTGCTATCTGATCTGAAATTCCAGACAAGTGTTAATTTCACTAAGTCTGAAATCTGTTTACCAAATGCATTTTTGCCATGCTTGTTTGAACCTGTTAATGGATGAATTGGCCGTAGCTCAGTGTTCATCTTTTGTTCAGCATCTTGTATGGATCCCTGCCATGTATTTTGATGTCATGTTTGGGTGCTGTAGCATGTTCATCTTGTTGCATTTAGATGGCTACTTGCTGTAAATCGCAGAACATGGTCATATTTGAATTGCTTGCCATTTCCAAACCCTAACTCCGATTCCGGCATTCTTTATATCGTTTTCAAGCGATTTCTCATCTTTCCAGTGGCATACTTGGATTTCCAAGTTGAGGCCAGGCTCATTCATACCTTGCCAAATCTTGCATATGCATCACATATTGCATCCCGCATAGCATATCATCTTTGCATCATGTTGTTTGAGTTTGCACGTGGTTGATTGTGTCCTTGTTGCTTGTTTGTCTTGTTTGGGTAGAGCCGGGAGACGAGTTCGCTAATGAGGAGCCCGTTGAGTTTGCTTTCGAGGATCCAGTCAACTCTGACAACTTTGCAGGCAAGATGATCATACCCTCGAAATCACTACTATCTTTGCTTTGCTAGATGCTCGCTCTTTTGCTATGCCTATGCTACGATACCTACCACTTGCTTATCATGCCTCCCAAATTGCCATGTCAAACCTCTAACCCACCATGTCCTAGCAAACCGTTGATTGGCTATGTTACCGCTTTGCTCAACCCCTCTTATAGCGTTGCTAGTTGCAGGTGAAGATTGGAGACCGTTCCTTGTTGGAACATTATTTACTTGTTGGGATATCATTATATTGCCATGTTATCTTAATGCATCTATATACTTGGTAAATGGTGGAAGGCTCGGCCTCTCGCCTAGTGTTTTGTTCCACTCTTGCTGCCCTTGTTTCCGTCATATCGGTGTTATGTTCCCGGATTTTGCGTTCCTTACGCGGTTGGGTGATAATGGGAACCCCTTGATAGTTCGCCTTGATTAAAGCTTTTCCAGCAATGCCCAACCTTGGTTTTACCATTTGCCACCTAGCCTCTTTTCCCTTGGGTTTCTGGAGCCCGAGGGTCATCTTATTTTAAACCCCCCGGGCCAGTGCTCCTCTGAGTGTTGGTCCAAACCGAGCGATGTCCGAAGCTACCATGGGCAACTCTGGGCTGGCCTACCCGACGTCTGGCTTATCTGAGTGTGCCCTGAGAACGAGATATGTGCAACTTCTATCGGGATTTGTCGGCACATTCGGGCGGTGTTGCTGGATTGGTTTTAACTTGTCGAAGTGTCTTGAAGAACCGGGATACCGAGCCTGATCGGAATGTCTCGGGAGAAGGTCTATTCCTTCGTTGACCGTGAGAGCTTGTCATGGGCTAAGTTGGGACTCCCCTGGGATTTGAACTTTCGAAAGCCGTGCCCGCGGTTATAGGCAGATGGGAATTTGTTAATGTCCGGTTGTAGATAACTTGAACCTTAACTTAATTAAAATGAATCAACAGTGTGAGTTACCGTGATGGTCTCTTCTCGGCGGAGTCCGGGAAGTGAACACGGTGTTGGAGTAATGTTTGCGCAGGTTGTCCTTTAGTTGTACGTTCATGCTTTGCCTCCTCTTCCCGCTCTCTTTTGCGAACAGGATAGCCACCATATATGCTAGTCGCTTGCTGCAGCTCCACATATTTTCTTGCCTTACCTATTAAGCTTAAATATTCTTGATCGTGAGGGTGCGAGATTGCTGAGTCCCTGTGGCTCACAGATTACTATTACACCAGATGCAGGGCCTGATGATTCCGCTCCAGATGACGCGCTTGAGCTCAAGTGGGAGTTCGACGAGGACTCACGCCGATACTACGTGTCTTTCCCCGATGATCAGTAGTGATGCCCAGTTGGGGTGATCGAGACCATGCCGCATGTTGGGTTGTTTTATTTATTTTGGTGCCGTAGTCGGGCCATGAGTGTTTGAATGTTGTAATGCTATTTATGTACTTGTGTGACGTGGCGAGTGTAAGCCAACTATGTATCTCCCCTTTTATTATCTATATTACATGGGATGTTGTGATGATTGCCTAACTTGCGACATTGCTTTCAATGCGGTTATGTCTCTAAGTCATGCCTCGACACGTGGGAGCTATAGCCGCATCGAGGGCGTTACAAGTTCGTAATCAGAGCCTTCCCCGACCTTAGGAGCCCCCATTGCTTGATCGTTTTTAGCAGCCGAGTTGTGTCTAGAAAAATGTTTTGAGTCATTTAGGAATTATATATCGGAGAGTTTAGGAATTCTTTTTACTCCCCAGTCTCCTCATCGCTCTGGTAAGGCATCCTGACATAGAGTTTTGACTCTTCTCTTCTCAAATTTCACTAAAATTTTTTTAGGATCACGCGGGTATCTTGGAATCCTTCCGATGGTTTTGTGACGAGAACATTGTCTTGGTGCCTCCCGTCAGGGGTTTTGTGGCAGTGTCCCGGGGAGTTGAGCTCCGAGGTGTTGTCGTCATAATTTTAGCGTTGCAGTTCTGGAATACCTGAGTTTAGTACGTCGACATCGAAAATCTCTTTTATGCAGTTCGTTGGTGAGATAACCTCGACGCCACCCAGTACTGGGGCGAGAGTTCGGGAGTATCGCCATAACTTGTATAACAGATGCTTTTCGAAGGTTGAGGTAGATGGTTTCCGAAGTTTTTCTCGGTTATGTGTTGAAGGATGCATGGATACAGTTGGATGTAGGAATTGCTAGAGTGGGTGAGATATTATGCTTCCCCTGTATCCCCAACACCTAATTGCATAACCGGAAAGGTTCGGGAGTTTCATAGGTGGGAATTCTTGTAGCTCTAGTTCTTCTTCCACGGATATTTGGTTTGAGATTGGGATTTCTTACCGAGTATTCGTTCTTGATCCGTACCTTGTTGATTTATTTCTCTACCTAAATTCTAAGTGGCTTCTCAATTTACGGATATGTGACCATTTCAAGAGGAATGCATTCGTTCATTTTGTTCGGATGTGAAGACTATATGTTGCAATTTTCATTCCGTTGGATTCAGCTTCATTTTATCTGTCTATGTGCTAACGGTGGTCAACCTCTTCAGGATGGCTCCCGCTAAGAGCACCAATCAGAATCAGAATCAAGATCCGCCACCACCTCCACCTCCTCCGGAGGCATGGCAAGCTGTGATGGCCGCAACCAATGCAAACACACAGTTGATCATGCAAATTCTTCAAGAGCGCAATCAAGCGAACCAAGGCAACCAAGGCAACAATCAGAATCACTTTGCTACACTCAACCAGTTCCTTGCTAACGGGCCAAAGACTTTCAGCAATTGTGTTGAGGCAACTGATGCTGACGATTGGCTTGTGGATCTGTGCAAGCATTTCGAGTGCAGTAACGTCAGGCCTGAGGACTTTGTCAAGTTCGCATCCTTCCAACTCAAAGATCAAGTTGCAGAATGGTTCCATCAGTACAAGGATTCCAGAGGTGGACATGTTATTACCTGGGATGAATTCCGTCAAGATTTCAGAGCTCATCATATCCCCCAGAGCATGGTTGAAAGCAAGCGTGAGGAATTCCGCAACCTGAAGCAAGGCTCTTTGTCTATCTATGACTACAACAAGTTGTTTCAGAAGCTCGCCCGCTTTGCTAAGCAGGACGTCCCTGATGAGAAGAGCATGATATACCAGTTCAGGGGTGGTCTCAGAGAAGAAATTCAGCTAGCTCTTGTTCTCTTTGAACCCTTGAGGTACGATGAGTTCTACAACATGGCATTGAAGCAAGAGGCCGCTCAACTGAGGTGTGATGCTTCCAAGAAGCGAGTCAGAGATGCTACTCCTTCTTCCTCTACTCAAGTGGCCAAGCAGCAGAAGTATTGGCTTCCTCCTCCTCCGTTTCGTCAGCCGTATCAGCAGAAGAGCAAAGGTGGCAGTGGATCTTCCCACCCACCCAACCATGGCTTTCAGAACAAGACTTCGTCTCAAGCTCCAAGATCGAGTGCTCCGTATCACCGTCCGCTTTCAGAGGTCACGTGCAACAAGTGCCAATAGAAGGGTCACTATGCCAACAAGTGCTTCAACCAGAGGCGTCTTCCTCCTCCTCCTCCTGTCAGATCGGCAAGTACAGCTATGGTCAAGCATAATACCAAGTCTGCCAAGGTGAACTTGATGAATGCAGCTCAAGCATAGGACTCGTCAGATGTCATCATGGGTAACCTTCCTGTTAACGATGTTCCTGCAAAAGTTCTTTTTGACATTGGTGCATCGCATTGTTTCATCTCGAGACCATTTGTTTCTAAGCATGAGTTGCCTTTACAAGATTTGCCTAGACAGTTATCTGTTGTTTCTCCGGGTAAATTCATGAATTCAAGCGCTATCGCCCCGGATGTTACTATCACGTTGGGCGACTACAACTTTCTTTCTTCTCGGGTGGTTCTTGGTGACTTGGATATTGATCTTATTCTCGGAATGGATTGGCTTTCTAAGCACAAGGCTCAGCTTGACTGTGCAGCCAGGCAGATTCAATTGACTCATTCGTCTGAGGATGTAATTGTTTTTGCCGCTCGTGATAATACAATCCGTCTGTTTTCTCTCAATGAGAAGGGTGAACTGGATGCTACCTCATAGATTCCAGTCATTTGCGAATATCAAGACGTCTTTCTAGAAGAGCTTCCAGGAATGCCTCCACACCGGCCAGTTGAATTCGTTATTGATCTTGAACCTGGCACGGAACCAGTGTGCAAGCGTCCTTACAAGCTTGGACCTGAAGAGTTGAAGGAGCTGAAGAAGCAACTCGATATTTAAGAGAGAATGGGTCTCATCCGGCCTAGTTCTTCTCCGTGGGGTTGTGGTGTTCTTTTTGTGAATAAGAAGGATGGAACGGACCGACTTTGTGTTGATTACCGTCCATTAAACAAGAAGACCATCAAGAACAAATACCCACTTCCCAACATCAACGAGATGTTCGAACAACTCAAAGGTGCCCAAGTATTCTCCAAGCTTGATCTCCGCATGGGTTATCATCAGATTCGAATCCGTGAGCAAGATATTCCCAAGACGGCTTTCAGGACAAGCTATGGTTCATATGAGTACACTGTCATGTCTTTTGGTCTTGTCAACGCTCCTCCGATTTTCTCTCACATGATGAATTTCATCTTCAACGCCTACACCAATGACTTCGTTTTGGTCTATCTCGACGACATTCTAGTTTTCTCGAAGAACAAGGAAGATCATGCCAAGCACTTGCGTTTGGTGCTCGATAAGCTGAGGGAACATCAGTTCTACGCCATTTCTCCAAGTGCGAATTTTGGCTCGATGAGGTTCTTTATCTTGGTCATATCATCTCTGCCAAGGGCATTGCGGTGAATCCTGAGAAGGTGTCTGCAATAGTGAATTGGGAACCTCCTCAGAACGTGAAGCAATTCCGTAGCTTCCTCGGTCTTGCAAGCTATTGTCGAAGATTCATTGAAAACTTTTCTAAGATCACGAAGCCTCTCTCAAATCTTCTCCAGAAGCACGTCAAGTACGTTTGGTCTCCAGAGTGTGACATTGCTTTCAACACTTTGAAAGAGAAATTGGTCACTGCTCCAGTTCTGACTCCGCCCGATGAATCCAAGCTGTACGAGGTCTTTTGTGATGCCTCTCTCCAAGGTCTTGGCGCAGTGTTGATGCAAGAGAAGAAAGTTGTTGCTTATACCTCTCGCCAGTTGAAGCCCAACGAGAAGAACTACCCCACTCATGATCTCGAGTTGGCGGCAGTTGTGCATGCTCTTTTGACTTGGAGACATCTCTTATTGGGAAGAAAAGTGGACATTTTCACTGATCACAAGAGTCTCAAGTACATCTTCACTCAGCCTAATCTCAACCTCAGGCAAACTCGATGGGTCGAAATGATTCAAGAGTATAATCCGAGTATCGAGTATACTCCAGGCAAGGCCAATGTGATTGCTGACGCATTGAGCAGGAAGGCTTATTGCAACAGTCTTATTCTCAAGCCTTATCAACCCGAGCTTTGTGAAGCTTTCCGCAAACTTAATCTGCAAGTTGTTCCTCAAGGTTTCCTCGCCAACCTTCAAGTCTCTCCTACCTTGGAAGACCAGATTCGCCAAGCTCAGCTTCTTGATGCTATGGTGAAGAAGGTGAAGATTGGGATTGCCAAGAGTCAACCCAAGTACAAGTGCTACCGCCTTGATGACAAGGATACTCTCTTCTTCGAGGATCGTATTGTTGTGCCCAAAGGTGAAGTTAGTAAAGTGATCATGAACGAGGCTCACAATTCTCTCCTCTCCATTCACCCTGGGAGCACGAAGATGTATCAGGACCTCAAGCAGGCTTATTGGTGGACTCGAATGAAGCGCGAGATTGCTCAATTCGTGAATGAATGTGATGTCTGCAGAAGAGTGAAGGCAGAACACCAAAGGCCAGCAGGTCTCCTCCAACCTCTTGCCATTCCAGAATGGAAGTTTGACCACATTGAGATGGACTTCGTGACTGGGTTTCCAAAGTCCAAGCATGGCAATGATGCTATATTCGTTGTCATCGACAAACTCACGAAAGTGGCTCACTTTCTGCCTATCAAAGAGTCGATCACTGCAGCTCAATTGGCGGAGCTCTATACCTCTCGGATTGTCTCTCTGCACGGTATTCCACAAATGATCTCTTCAGACCGTGGCAGCATCTTTACCTCCAAGTTTTGGGATTCTTTTCAAAAGGCCACGGGCACCAACATCCTCTTCAGCACAGCTTTCCATCCTCAAACTAGCGGTCAAGTCGAGCGTGTCAACCAGATTCTTGAAGATATGCTCATGGCTTGTGTTATCTCCTTCGGCTTGAAGTGGGAGGATTGTCTTCCTTACACTGAATTCTCCTACAACAACAGTTTTCAAGCAAGTTCGGGCAAGGCCCCATTTGAAATTCTGTATGGCAGGAAGTGCCGTACCCCTCTCAAGTGGTCTGAAACCGGTGAACGTCAGCTTTTGGGTAATGACTTATTCACAGAGGCAGAGGAAATGTGCAAAGTCATTCGAGATAACCTCAAAGCAGCCCAATCCCGCCAGAAGAGCTACTATGATAGTAAGCACCGTGATTTGGCTTTTGAGATCGGAGATCATGTTTACCTCCGCGTCTCTCCTATGAAAGGTACTCGTCTCTTCGGTATCAAAGGAAAGCTTGCCCCTAGATACGTGGGACCTTTCAAGATTGTCAGCAAGAGAGGCGATCTCGCCTATCAACTTGAGCTTCCTTTAAACTTTGCAAATGTGCATGACGTGTTCCATGTCTCTCAGCTTCGAAAGTGCTTCAAGACTCCTGACCGCACCGTCAACTTCGAGGACATTGAGCTCCAAGAAGATCTCTCTTATCGTGAGCACCCCGTTGCTATTCTTGAAGAGACTGAACGCAAGACTCGCAACAAGTCAATCAAATTCCTCAAAGTCAACTGGTCACACCACTCCGACCGTGAAGCTACCTGGGAACGCGAGGAGCACCTCCGTTCTGAGTACCCGACGTTCTTTCAGTCCTAGATCTCGGGACGAGATCCTTTCGTAGTGGTGGAGTGTTGTAACACCCCGGATATGATTTTCCCTATATGTACTCCAACTCTTGCCGTTTCCAGCGTTAAGTTATTTTATTTTCTCGGGTTCGGGTCTTTGCCTCCGTGTGTTGTTGTCGTTGTCATGCATCTCATATCATGTCATCATGTGCATTGCATTTGCATACGTGTTCATCTGATGCATTCGAGCATTTTCCCCGTTGTCTGTTTTGCATTCCGGCGATTCGTTCTCCTCCGGTGGTCATTTCTACCTTTCTTTCGTGTGTGGGGATTAAACATTTCCGGATTGGACCGAGACTTGCCAAGCGGCCTTGGTTTACTACCGGTAGACCGCCTGTCAAGTTTCATACCATTTGGACTTCGTTTGATGCTCCAACGGTTAACCGAGGGACCGAAAAGGCCTCGTGTGTGTTGCAGCCCAACACCCCTCCAATTTGGCCCAAAACCCACCAAAACCCTCTCCATCATCTAGAACGTTCGATCACGATCGCGTGGCCGAAAACCGCACCTCATTTGGACTCTCCTAGCTCCCTCTACCTATAAATATGTGCACTCCTCCAAAAATTCGGGCGAAACCCTAGTCTTCCCCTTCCTCCGCGCGCCGGACACGTCCGCCCGGCGCCGGACACGTCCGCCGCCGTCCCCTCTCCCTCTCACGTCGCGCCACGTGGCAGGCGCGCCGCCCCCGCGCCACCGGCCCGGCGAGCCCGCGGGAGGCTGTAATGCCCTCGATGCGGCTATATCTCCCACGTGTCGAAGCACGACTTAGAGGCATAACCGCATTGAAAGCAATGTCGCAAGTGAGGTAATCTTCGCACACAACCCATGTAATACAATAGGGGAAAAGATACATAGTTGGCTTACACTCACCACTTCACACAATTACATGAATAAAGCATTACATCAACCAGATACAATCAAGGTCCGACTACGGAATCAAAATAAAAGAAGAACCCCAAAAGCGACAAGGTCCCCGATCGACCCCAACTGGGCTCCACTACTGATCAACTAGAACGAAACGACACAAAGGACAAGATCTTCATTGAGCTCCTCCTTTGAGCTTGGTTGCGTCATCTGCACGGTTCAACGTCACATGCAAGCTGGTTTGGAAGTATCTGTGAGTCACGGGGACTCAACAATCTCGCACCCTCGCGATCAAGACTATTTAAGCTTATGGTAAGGTAAAAGTATGAGGTGGAGCTGCAGCAAGCGACTAGCATATATGGTGGCTAACATACGCAAATGAGAGTGAGAAGAGAAGGCAAAGCACGTTAGATAAAAGTATGATCAAGAAGTGATCCTAAAACAACCTACGTCAAGTATAACTCCAACACCGTGTTCACTTCCCGGACTCCGCCGGAAAGAGACCATCACAGTTACACACGCGGTTGATGCATTTTAATTAAGGTCAACTTCAGGTTTTCTGCAACCGGACATTAACAAATTCCCATCTGCCCATAACCACGGGCACGGCTTTCGAAAGTTCAAATCCCTGCAGGGGTGTCCCAACTTAGCCCATGACAAGCTCTCACGGTCAACGAAGGAATAGACCTCCTCCCGAGACATTCCGATCAGACTCGGTATCCCGGTTCTTCAAGACATTTCGACAGGTTAAAACAAATCCAGCAACACCGCCCGAATGTGCCGACAAATCCTGATAGGAGCTGCACATATCTCGTTCTCAGGGCACAATTAGATGAGACATCCTACGAGTAAAACCAAACCTCAAGTTGCCCTGAGGTGGCCCCGCAGTCTACTCGGTCGGACCAACACTCAGAGGAGCACTGGCCCGGGGGGGGGGGGGTTAGAATAAAGATGACCCTTGAGTCTGCAGAACCCAAGGGAAGGTGGTAGGTTGTTAGTGCAAATGGTAAAACCAAGGTTGGGCATTGCTGGAGGAGTTTTATTCAAGGCGAACTGTCAAGGGGTTCCCATTATCACCCAACCGCGTAAGGAACGCAAAATCCGGGAACATAACACCGATATGACGGAAACTAGGGTGGCAAGAGTGGAACAAAACACCAGGCATAAGGCCGAGCCTTCCACCCTTTACCAAGTATATATATATGCATTAATTAAATAAGAGATATTGTGATATCCCAACAAGATATCCATGTTCCAACATGGAACAAGCTTCAATCTTCACCTGCAACTAACAACGCTATAAGAGGGGCTGAGCAAAACGGTAACATAGCCAAACAATGGTTTGCTAGGACAAGGTGGGTTAGAGGCTTGGTTCAACAATATAGGAGGCATGATAAGCAAGTGGTAGGTATCGCAACATAGGCATAGCAAAAGAGCGAGCAACTAGCAAGCAAAGATAGAAGTGATTTCGAGGGTATGATCATCTTGCCTGAGATCCCGCAAGGAAGAAGAACGAGTCCATGAAGAAGACAAACGGATGTAGACGAACGGATCCTCACAACTCCGGAACGGAACCGAAGCTCACAAGAAAGGCAACCTGGAAAGAAGCAAACAACATAGTAAACAACCAACACATAGACATGGCATGATGCACAAACAAGTATGATGCATGTCCGGTTTAATGATACATGTCATGGCATGGCAAAGTGCAACAAACAACACTACAAATTAAGTGAAGCTCAATATGCAACGATTTGCATATTGACAAAACACCACAACACATTATTTAGTTCGATCTCGTTTATGTACCCAACAAGATTAAATGTTGTTAGCATGGCAAGAGGGTGACGCAAATGAAAACTACCCATCTAGTCAAGTTTAAATGAGGCCGGAAACAACGACCAGCAATTTCGGAAACTCCTCATATGCATATATTGGGTTTGGTGCTGTTCTGCCCTAAACCATATTTTATAGTTATTAAACATGCAAAGTAAAGCCACCATGTTAAACTAGGCATTTTTCTACCCCATTTACATATAAAGTTTATTAAATTCCGAATTACGGTAAAATAGTTATGAATTAAAGCATTTTAACATGGCATAGGAGCAAATTTAATCAAACAACATTTTAAACATTTCAAACATAGATGAAAGTGGGATATTATGAATCTAAACAAAATTCTAAGCAAGTTTCATATATAATTTATTTCGATCCGATGCATGGTTGTGAAGTTATTAAATGCATGAAACTAGGGGGTTTTCTGTAAAACTGCAATTCCCTGGAAATTAGCTAAATTCACAGAGACTGGAAAAAAACATCCACAGGCTGAAACTGGTGTAAGTCTGGGTCAACTGGAAAAAAAGGGACGCTGCTGGGGGGGGGGCGTCTCACCATGGGCCAAGGGAGATGGGCCTTGGCGCGGTGCAGCAGAGGAGCAGTTGGGCCTTGGCCAGAGGCTGGCCCATGCTGGAGCAGCCGAGGTCAACGCGTGTGTGCACCCGCAGCGAGACGAACCAGGGGTGCGGCCATGGTCGCGGGGCTCGCAGCGGCGCGAGATCCGACACGGAGGGCGGCGGAACACTGCATGGGAGGTGAGGAACGGGCAGCTTCGGCGATGGGGGTTCCGGATCCGGGCGGAGATGGCCGGCGGCGTCAACCTGCTAAGGGCATAGAGAGAGAGAGAGACCATGAGAGAGCAGGGAGACGGAGAGGGAGCAACGAAGAGAGAGGAGAGCAGGGAAGGTGGCCTGGGGTCACCGGCGGCGGCTCCTGGTCGCCGGAGTTCGGCAGCGCGGAGATGGGGTCGCCGACGAGGCAAGGCGAGGCGGTGGTAGCGAGCCAACGCATGGGACGTTCGGGAACGAGGGCTGTAGCGATGTACGAGCAGCGGCGGAGCGATCCGGGCCCAGATGGGCGCCGGCGGGCTTCCCGCGGGCTCGGCGGACCTGCGTCTGGAGAGAGGAGGCTGGAGGCAGGGATGACAAGTGGCGGCGCTCGGTTGGCCGATCCGGTGGCTGGGTGGCAGCACAGCCACTGGGATGCTGCCAATTGGTGCTGGTGAGGTGGCTGGCACCGGATTTGGAGGGGGAAGGAGGCTGGTGGCACGGAATTTGAGGAGGGAGGCGGCAGGGAGGTAGGGGAAGGGTTAGGCTGTCAAATTTGGAAGGGGTTGTCCATATATAGGCAGGGATGGCTAGGGTTTGGGTTTAGGGGGGGGGGGTTGGAGCGTTTCGGAGCCTTCGATCATGATCTGACGAACCAGAACGGAGGGGGGTTTAGGTGGGCTGCAGGTGGGTTGTGAAGAGAGGTTGGGCTGAGATGAGAGGAGAGGAGTGCAGCCCGGCAACTGTTTCCGGAGACCAAAAACGTCCGACGTTTGCGCGGCTATAATGCCGCTATAGTTTAACGGTTGGGCTATCAAACGAACTCCGAATGCGATGAAACTTGACAGGCGGTCTATCTACACTATAATAAGACCACACGTCAACTCTCATCCCATACCGAGAACATTTTCCGGCCACTTATAAAATAATATTTAAGACATGCCGTGGGCGCGTGAAAGTGTGTCTGGGCTCAGAACGGACAACGGACGGAACGAGGAGACCGGGACTGATGCAAGTTTTGAAAACATGATGATGCAATGCACATGATGACATGATAAGATGCAACACGCAAGCAAATGACATGACAACGACGGTGAATAACTGGACGATAACTGGCACATCGGTCTCGGGGCGTTACAGAGGCCCTCCCGGCCCGGCTCCCGCGCGCCGCCGCCAGCGCCGCCCGCCTCCTCTCGCCCGGCTGCCCCCCGCCGCCATCGGATGCCGCCGCAGACCTCGTTGGCCAGCCGCCTTCGCAGTCCGTCCGCCCCGCGCCCGCATCACCACGGGCCGGTCGCCCCGCGCAGGAGCCGCACCTCGTCTCCCTGCCGCCCTCGACCGCCATCGCGCCAAGTCCGGCGACCTCCATCTCCGGCGACCCTCATCTCCGGCCGACGAACCTCGGGCTTCGCGAGCTGCTACAGTAGTTGCCCGGATCTGGATCTGGATCGGATCGGGTTGACCCCTTTTTCCGCCCCTAACCCTAATTTTTTGCCTATGTTCATCATGTCGTATCTCCTCATCCGTAGCTCCGTTTTGGGCGTATAGCATATCAAAATGTTCATCTCAGAGAGTACATCATTTCATCTCATTGCATCATTCTCATTTGAGTTCATCTTGATGCCCGAAATGCTATTAGAAGTAGGCTATTTGAGATAATTGTCAGATCTGCTGCTCCAATTAGATATTTGTCATTTTTGCCATGATTATTGTGTGCATGATATGCCCAGGTGCTCTACATGTGTTTTGTTGTATGTTTTGCCATCTATCCAGAGGTGCAACCCATGTAATTTTGTGATGTGCGTGGTGACTAGCAGAAGCTTGCAAAGTGAGGCATTTGTTAATGCTGATTTCAGGGACTTAGCATTTCCACTAAGTCCTTGACCTGTTTATCTCATATGGCCATATGTTCATATTGTTTCCTAGTCATCCGTGCCTCTTTTGAGGATGATCAGTAAGGATGTTTTGTTAGTCTTGTAGTGCTCTATCCATCCATGTCTTTGTTTGCAATTATGGAGCACCCTAGCTTGAGTCAATCGAGTTCTACTTTTGTCATTTCGTGAATCTGGGCAGATTGTCTACTTGTTAGCAATTTTGCCGAGGATGTTGTAGTTGATCCGTGCATGCTATGTTATTGTTCTTGCCATGTCTAGCTTGCATTTTGTGTATTCTTGATGGATGTATGCTTAGATTGTCATGACTTGCTCTGTAGTGAGTGCATCGAGCTCGTAAACATGCCTACTTCATATCTGTTTCAGCATGCTCCAATTTTCACTAAGTCTGAGAACTGATTATGTTTTTGCCATGTTCACATGCTTGCAAATGTATTTTCTGATCCCTTTTGGCTCAAGGTCACTAAGGGACTTTTGTTAAGCTCTTTGAGTAGCTCCATGCCATGCTTTACTTTGCCATGTTCAAGTCCTGTAGCATATACTTTTCATGCTCCAAAGAGTGCTATCTGATCTAAAATTCCAAACAAGTGTTAATTTCACTAAGTCTGAAATCTGTTTACCAAATGCATTTTTGCCATGCTTGTTTGAACCTGTTAATGGATGAATTGGCCGTAGCTCAGTGTTCATCTTTTGTTAAGCATCTTGTATGGATCCCTACCATGTATTTTGATGCCATGTTTGGGTGCTGTAGCATGTTCATCTTGTTGCATTTAGATGGCTACTTGCTGTAAATCGTAGAACGTGGTCATATTTGAATTGCTTGCCATTTCCAAACCCTAACTCCGATTCCGGCGTTCTTTATATCGTTTTCAAGCAATTTCATCTCATCTTTCCAGTGGCACACTTGGATTTCCAAGTTGAGGCCAGGCTCATTCATACCTTGCCAAATCTTGCATATGCATCACATATTGCATCCCGCATAGCATATCATCTTTGCATCATGTTGTTTGAGTTTGCACGTGGTTGATTGTGTCCTTGTTGCTTGTTTGTCTTGTTTGGGTAGAGCCGGGAGACGAGTTCGCTAACGAGGAGCCTGTTGAGTTTGCTTTCGAGGATCCAGTCAACTCTGACAACTTCGCAGGCAAGATGATCAGACCCTCGAAATCACTACTATCTTTGCTTTGCTAGATGCTCGCTCTTTTGCTATGCCTATGCTACGATACCTACCACTTGCTTATCATGCCTCCCAAATTGCCATGTCAAACCTCTAACCCACCATGTCCTAGCAAACCATTGATTGGCTATGTTACCGCTTTGCTCAGCCCCTCTTATAACGTTGCTAGTTGCAGGTGAAGATTGGAGACCGTTCCTTGTTGGAACATTATTTACTTGTTGGGATATCATTATATTGCCATGTTATATTAATGCATCTATATACTTGGTAAAGGGTGGAAGGCTCGACCTCTCGCCTAGTGTTTTGTTCCACTCTTGCCGCCCTAGTTTCCATCATATCGGTGTTATGTTCCCGGATTTTGCGTTCCTTACGCGGTTGGGTGATAATGGGAACCCCTTGATAGTTCGCCTTGATTAAAGCTTTTCCAGCAATGCCCAACCTTGGTTTTACCATTTGCCACCTAGCCTCTTTTCCCTTGGGTTTCCGGAGCCCGAGGGTCATCTTATTTTAAACCCCCCAGGCCAGTGCTCCTCTGAGTGTTGGTCCAAACCGAGCGATGTCTGGGGCTACCATGGGCAACTCTGGGCTGGCCTACCCGGCGTCTGGCTTATCTGAGTGTGCCCTGAGAACGAGATATGTGCAGCTTCTATCGGGATTTGTCGGCACATTCGGGCGGTGTTGCTCGATTGGTTTTAACTTGTCGAAGTGTCTTGAAGAACCGGGATACCGAGCCTGATCGGAATGTCTCGGGAGAAGGTCTATTCCTTCGTTGACCGTGAGAGCTTGTCATGGGCTAAGTTGGGACTCCCCTGGGATTTGAACTTTCGAAAGCCGTGCCCGCGTTTATGGGCAGATGGGAATTTGTTAATGTCTGGTTGTAGATAACTTGAACCTTAACTTAATTAAAATGAATCAACAGTGTGAGTTACCATGATGGTCTCTTCTCGGCGGAGTCCGGGAAGTGAACACGGTGTTGGAGTAATGTTTGCACATGTTGTCCTTTAGTTGTCCGTTCATGCTTTGCCTCCTCTTCCCGCTCTCTTTTGTGAACATGATAGCCACCATATATGCTAGTCGCTTGCTGCAGCTCCACATATTTTCTTGCCTTACCTATTAAGCTTAAATAGTCTTGATCGTGAGGGTGCAAGATTGCTGAGTCCCTGTGGCTCACAGATTACTATTACACCAGATGCAGGGCCTGATGATTCCGCTCCAGATGACGCGCTTGAGCTCAAGTGGGAGTTCGACGAGGACTCACGCCGATACTACGTGTCTTTCCCTGATGATCAGTAGTGGTGCCCAGTTGGGGTGATCGGGACCGTGTCGCATGTTGGGTTGTTCTTTTATTTTGGCGCCGTAGTCGAGCCATGAGTGTTTGAATGTTGTAATGCTATTTATGTACTTGTGTGACGTGGCGAGTGTAAGCCAACTATGTATCTCCCCTTTTATTATCTATATTACATGGGATGTTGTGATGATTGCCTAACTTGCGACATTGCTTTCAATGCGGTTATGTCTCTAAGTTGTGCCTCGACACGTGGGAGCTATAGCCGCATCGAGGGCGTTACAACCCGGCACTGCTGTCATGGAGGCAAACGGAAATCGGCGTCGACGCACCTACCATTACTTTGGTGGTGAACCCTTGGTCCAATCTGGGGACTGGGCCATCATCTCCCTCGCCCCGCCACCAGACCCAAATCAGTTTGAGATGGATGCCATGTTCATCCATCATTTCCTTGACCATGAGCGTGGCTTTCGCATCGCGAAGATCTCTCGTTGTGGCATGGGCGCTGCATTCGTCTGGTTCACCCACGCCTGCGGCATCGACACTGCTATCGCCAACAACCCCTTCTTTGTTGGAGACTCCGTCCTCCGCGTCATCCGCCATGACCGAGGTATCAACCATAGGGATTGCACCTTTATCCATGATGCTTGCATTATGATGGTTGATAACCCACAAGTATAGGGGATCACAACAGTTTTCGAGGGTAGAGTATTCAACCCAAATTTATTGATTCGACACAAGGGGAGCCACATAATATTCTCAAGTATTAGCAGCTGAGTTGTCAATTCAACCACACCTGGAAACTTAATATCTGCAGCAAAGTGTTTAGTAGCAAAGTGATATGATAGTAGTGATAATGGTAGCAAAAGGTAACAATAGTAAAAGCAATGTTTTTGGTATTTTGTAGTGATGATAGCAATAGCAACGGAAAAGTAAATAAGCGAAGCACAATATATGGAAAGCTCGTAGGCAATGGATCGGTGATGGAGAATTATGCCGGATGTGGTTCATCATGTAACAGTCATAACCAAGGATGACACAGAACTAGCTCCAGTTCATTGATATAATGTAGGCATGTATTCCGTATATAGTCATACGTGCTTATGGAAAAGAACTTGCATGACATCTTTTGTCCTACCCTCCCGTGGCAGCGAGGTCCTTACAGAAACTAAGGGATATTAAGGTCTCCTTTTAATAGAGAACCGGAACACAGCATTAACACATAGTGAATACATGAACTCCTCAAACTACGGTCATCACCGGTAAGTATCCCGATTATTGTCACTTTGGGGTTAACGGATCATAACACATAGTAGGTGACTATAGACTTGCAAGATAGGATCAAGAACACTCATATATTGATGAAAACATAACATGTTCAGATCTGAAATCATGGCACTCGGGCCCTAGTGACAAGCATTAAGCATAGCAAAGTCATAGCAACATCAATCTCAGAACATAGTGGACACTAGGGATCAAATCCTAACAAAACTAACTCGATTACATGATAGATCCCATCCAACCCATCACCGTCCAGCAAGTCTACAATGGAATTACTCACGCACATCGGTGAGCATCATGAAATTGGTGATGGAGGATGGTTGGTGATGATGATGGCGACGGATTCCCCTCTCCGGAGCCCCGAACGGACTCCAGATCAGCCCTCCCAAGAGGTTTTAGGGCTTGGCGGCGGCTCCGTATCGTAAAACGCGATGATTTCTTCTCTCTGATTTTTTTCTCATCGAAACTCAATATATGGAGGTGGAGTTGGAGCCGGAGACGCAACAGGGGGCCCACAAGGTAGGGGGGGCGCCCTAGGGGGCAGGCGCACCCCCCACCCTCGTGGCAAGGTGGTGGGCCCCCTGGCCTTCATCTTTGGCAGGTATTTTTCTTATTTTCTGAGAAGTGTCTCCGTGAAGTTTCAGGTCATTCCGAGAACGTTTGATCCTACACATAAATAACACCATGGCAGTTCTGCTGAAAACAGCGTCAGTCTGGGTTAGTTCCATTCAAATCATGCAAGTTAGAGTCCAAAACAAGGGCAAAAGTGTTTGGAAAAGTAGATACGTTGGAGACGTATCAACTACCCCAAGCTTAAACCTTTGCTTGTCCTCAAGCAATTCAGTTGACAAACTGAAAGTGATAAAGAAAAACTTTTACAAACTCTGTTTGCTCTTGTTGTTGTAAATATGTAAAGCCAGTATTCAAGTTTTCAGCAAAGATTATAACTAACCACATTCGCAATAACACATAGGTCTCAAGTTACTCATATCAATAGCACAATCAACTAGCGAGCCATAATAATAACACTTGGATGACAACACTTTCTCAAAACAATCATAATATGATATAATAAGGTGGTATCTCGCTAGCCCTTTCTGAGACCGCAAAACATAAATGCAGAGCACCTTTAAAGACTAAGGACTAACTAGACATTATAAGTCACGGTAAAAGAGATCCAATCAAGTCATACTCAATGTAAACTAACAATAATGAATGCAAATGACAGCGATGCTCTCCAACTGGTGCTTTTTAATAAGAGGATGATGACTCAACATAAAAGTAAATAGATAGGCCCTTCGCAGAGGGAAGCAGGGATTTATAGAGGTGCCAGAGCTCGGTTTTAAAATAGAGGTGAGTAATATTTTGAGCGGTATACTTTCATTGTCAACATAACAACCAAGAGATGACGATATCTTCTATGCTACACACATTATAGGCGGTTCCCAAACAGAATGGTAAAGTTTATGCTCCCCCTTCCACCACAAGCATCAATCCATGGCTTGCTCGAAACAACGAGTGCCTCCAACTAACAAGAGTCCCAGGGGGAGTTTTGTTTGCAATTATTTTGATTTACTTTGCATAAAGCATGGGACTGGGCATCCCGGTGACCAGCCATTTATCTCGTGAGTGAGGAGCGGAGTCCACTCCTCTTGAGAATAACCCGCCTAACATGGAAGATACAGACAACCCTAGTTGATACATGAGCTATTCGAGCATACAAAACATGATATTTATTTGAAGGTTTAGAGTTTGGCACATACAAATTTACTTGGAACGGCAGGTAGATACCGTATATAGGTAGGTATAGTGGACTCATGTGAATAACTTTGGGGTTTAAGGAGTTTGGATGCACAAGCAGTATTCCCGCTTAGTACAGGTGAAGGCTAGCAAAAGACTGGGAAGCGACCAGCTAGAGAGTGACAACAGTCATGAACATGCATTAAAATTAATCAACATCGAATGCAAGCATGAGTAGGATATAATCCACCATGAACATAAATATCGTGAAGGCTATGTTGATTTTGTTTCAACTACATGCGTGAACATGTGCCAAGTCAAGCCACTTAAATCATTTAGAGGAGGATACCACCCTATCATACCACATCATAACCATTTTAATAGCATGTTGGCACGCAAGGTAAACCATTATAACTCATAGCTAATCAAGCATGGCACAAGAAACTATGATCTCTAGTTGTCATTGCAAACATGTTTATTCATAATAGGCTGAATCAGGAACGATGAACTAATCATATTTACAAAAACAAAAGAGGTCGAGTTCATACCAGCTTCTCTCATCTCAGCCATTCCATCATATATCATCATACTTGCCCTTCACTTGCACAACCGAACGATGTGAATAATAATAATAGTGTACGTGCATTGGACTAAGCTGGAATCTGCATGCATTCAATAAACAGGAGAAGACAAGGCAATATGGGCTCTTTTGTCAGATCAACGCATATAAGAGCCACCTCAACAATTTAATTATGGTCTTCTCCTATCGACCCCCAAAGAAAAGAAAAGAAATAAAACTATTTACACTGGAAAGCTCCCAACAAGCAAAAGAAGAACAGGAAATATTTTTGGGTTTTTTTTAATTACTACTACAAGCATGGAAATTAAACTGATTAAAAGCTACAACTAATTTTTTTGGTTTTCTCTTAAGGTTTATTAAACACATAAGAAGGAAGCATAAAAAAAGGAAAATAAACTAGCATGGATGATACAATGAAAAAGTATGAGCATCAACATTTAACAATGAGTGTGTGAGCATAAATTTAATGTCGGTGGGAAATACGTACTCCCCCAAGCTTAGGCTTTTGGCCTAAGTTGGTCTATGGCCACGGCTGGCCTGGCTGATATCCATAATAATAGTTGTTGGGGTCGTACTGTGATGCAGCAGCTATCGCCTGCTGAGCTGCAGCGTGGCGACGAGCAACCTCCTCTCTCCTCTCGTACTCATGTGCCTCCTCTCTGGTAATAGTATATCCTCCTCTTGCCTGATAATCAAAGAAAGCAGGAGCATGGAGAGTAATACGGATAACACGTCGTCTGTCAAAGATTAGTCGATACTGGAGAGGTGATTCGTTCCTCCCGACAAACTGGTGGTGAACCATAGCATTAAAATCTAGATAGGCAGGAGGTAATTCAATATCATCTTCGCGCACATCTATACCAAGAAAATTAGCTACGAGGGTTACATAAATTCCACCAAAGAAATCTCCATTACGTCTATTAAGAAGCAACCTACGTGCAACAGCGGCTCCCAAATTATATGATTTGTCTCCTAACACAGCATTCCTAAGAATACTGAGGTCAGGGACACACACGTGACATGCTTCATCTTTACCATTTATGCATCTGCCTATGAAGAGAGCAAAATAATGAATGGCAGGAAAGTGAATGCTCCCTATGGTAGCTTGTGTAATATCTCTAGATTCTCCCACAATTATATCAGCAAGAAAATCTCTAAATTCAGATTTGCGAGGATCCCTTATACTACCCCATTGTGGAAGTTTGCATGCAGTGTTAAAATCCTCTAAGTCCATGGTATAAGATTTATCATAAAGATCAAACAGGACAGTTGGAGAATTACGTGAAGTGGAAAATTCAAACCTCCTCACAAAGGAGCTAGTGAGCTCATGATACTGACTGCACTTCTCTTCCTCGAAGCTCACGAGATCAGCGTTACGCAAATATGCGTTGAATTCTTCTTTTATTCCCGCTTGATCCATAAAATTTTTAGAAGGCCACTCACAAGGACGCATTGGAGCGTCTCTCGGTGGCTCCTCGTCAGCATCACGCATTGCAAGCCTGGGTCCTTGCTTCTTTGAAGAACCACCTTGGAACATTTTCCTAAGCATTTTCCTCCTCTGAAAAATTCTGAAATTTTTAGTAACTTCAAAATAAAAGTAAACCAAACTCAATAATATTGATAGCAACTACTCCTACAAGTGCCTAGGGTCTATATCATGCATCAGAACTAATTTTGACCATATAAATTTGACATGCAAGCTCAAGAACAGGGTCACCTAAGCAGCAAAAATTTGTAATGAATAAAGCACTAGAACAAAAACTAATTGGACCAATGGAGGAGTCACATACCAAGGAACAATCTCCCCAAGCAGTTTTGTGAGAGGTGCTTTGAGCAAGGAGATCGCAAATGGCAACAAAACGAGCTTGGACTCGGGTTTGAGCTGGTTATTCGTGTTTGGGGGAGGAAGATGAAGTGTATGGGTGAAAGGATAAGTGGAGGAGGGCCACCGTGGGCCCACGTGGCAGGGGGGCGCGCCCTAGGGGGTGGGCGCGCCCTCCACCCTCGTGGCAAGGTGGTTGGCCCCCCTGGTGTGTTCTTTGTTCCATAAATCCTCAAATATTGTAGAAAAAATCATATTTAATTTTCAGGGCATTTGGAGAACTTCTATTTTCGAGGTATTTTTATATTGCACGGATAATCAGATAACAGATAGAAAAATATTTATTTTATTTTATTTTATATAAATATCAGAGAGTAAAAGTGGGGTACAGAAGGTTGTGCCTTGTTTCATCCATCTCATGATCATCAAAGGAATCCACTAACAAGGTTGATCAAGTCTTGTTAACGAACTCATTCCGAATAACATGGAACCGGAGAAATTTCGAATAACACTATGTTACCTCAACGGGGATATGCACATTGCCAATAATAAGAATATCATATTTCTTCTTGACAGTAGGAAGAGGAAATTCAAAACCTCCAAATATAATCGATAGAATTTTTCCAATAGAGTTGATACTATGAACTTGAGGTTGTTTTCTCGGAAAGTGTACCGTGTGCTCATTACCATTAACATGAAAAGTGACATTGCCTTTAGTGCAATCAATAACAGCCCCTGCAGTATTCAAAAAGGGTCTTCCAAGAATAATAGCCATACTATCGTCCTTGGGAATATCAAAAATAACAAAGTCCGTTAAAATAGTAACATTTGCAACTACAACAGGCACATCCTCACAAATACCGACAGGTACAACAGTTGATTTATCAGCCATTTGCAAAGATATTTCAGTAGGTGTCAACTTATTCAAATCAAGTCTACGATATAAAGAGAGAGGCATAATACTAACAGCGGCTCGAAGATCACATAAAGCAGTTTTAACATAATTTCTTTTAATGGAGCAAGGTATAGTGGGTACTCCTGGATCTCCAAGTTTCTTTGGTATTCCATCCTTAAAAGTATAATTAGCAAGCATGGTGGAGATTTCAGCTTCCAGTATCTTTCTTTTATTTGTAATAATATCTTTCATGTACTTAGCATAAGGATTGGTTTTGAGCATATCAGTTAATCGCATACGCAAAAAGATAGGTCTAATCATTTCATCAAAGTGCTCAAAATCCTCATCATCCTTTTTCTTGGATGGTTTGGGAGGAAAAGGCATGGGTTTCTGAACCCAAGGCTCTCTTTCTTTACCATGTTTCCTAGCAACAAAGTCTTTCTTATCATAACGTTGATTCTTTGATTGTCATCATGAACATTATCATTAACATTATCACTAGTTTCAGGTTCATTACCAGATTGTGTTTCAGCATCAGAAATAGAAATATCATTTGGATTCTTAGGTGTTTCAACAATAGGATCACTAGAAGCATGCAAAGTCCTATCATTTTTCTTTTTCTTCTTTTTAGAAGAACTAGGTGCATCTATATTATTTCTCTGAAAATCTTGCTCAATTCTCTTAGGGTGGCCTTCAGGATACAAAGGTTCCCGAGTCATTCTACCAGTTCTAGTAGCCACTCTAACAGCATAATCATTATCTTTACTATTCAATTCATTGAGCTAATCACTATGAGCTTTAAGTACTTGTTCTACTTGAGTGGTAACCATAGAAGCATGTTTACTAATAAGTTTAAGTTCACTTTTAACATTAGCCATATAATCACCCAAGTGTCCAAGCATATTTGAATTGTATTTCAATTGTCTACCAAAATAAGCATTAAAATCTTCTTGCTTAGCCATAAATTTATCAAACTCATCTAAGCATGGGCTAGCAATTTTAGTAAATGGGATTACAGCTTTATCATATCTGTAGAGAGAATTTACCTTTACTACCTGTGTCGGGTTATCAAGACCATGAGTATCTTCGATAGGTAAAGGATTTGGATTATATGTTTCTTCAACAGGCGGTAAATTAAGACCATGTATTTCTTCAATAGGAGGTAAATTCTTAACATCTTCAACTTTAATACCATTTTCTTTCATAGATTTCTTTGCCTCTTGCATATCTTCAGGACTGAGAAATAGAATACCCCTCTTCTTCGGAGTTGGTTTAGGAATAGGCTCAGGAATTGGTTCTAGAGGTGTCCAATTATTTTCATTTGTCAACATATTATTCAATAGAATTTCAGCTTCATCCGGTGTTCTTTCCCTAAAAACAGAACCAGCACAACTATCCAGGTAATCTCTGGAGGCATCAGTTAGTCCATTATAAAAGATATCAAGTATTTCATTTTTCTTAAGAGGATGATCAGGCAAAGCATTAAGTAATTGGATAAGCCTCCCCCAAGCTTGTGGGAGACTCTCTTCTTCAATTTGCACAAAATTATATATATCCCTTAAAGCAGCTTGTTTCTTATGAGCAGGGAAATATTTGGCAGAGAAGTAATAAATCATATCCTAGGGACTACGCACACAACCAGGATCAAGAGAATTAAACCATATCTTAGCATCACCCTTTAATCAGAACGGAAATATTTTAAGGATATAAAAGTAGCGAGTTCTCTCATCTTTAGTGAACATGGTAGCTATATCATTCAGTTTAGTAAGATGTGCCACAACAGTTTCAGATTCATAACCATGAAAAGGATCAGATTCAACCAAAGTAGTTATATCAGGATCAACAGAGAATTCATAATCCTTATCAGTAACAAAGATAGGTGAAGTAGCCAAAGCAGGGTCAGGTTTCATTCTATCATTTAGGGATTGCTTACTCCATTTAGCTAATAATTTTTTAAGTTTGGTTCTATTTCTGCAAGCTAAAATAGCTAAAGAAGCATCTTGATCAAATATATAACCCTTAGGAATAGCAAGTGGTTCTTCATCATCACTTTCATCAGTATCATCAGATTCAATATTTTCAATTTCTCTAGCCCTAGCAAGTTGTTCATCAAGAAAAGCACTAAGTGGCACAATAGTATCAGGCATAGAGGTAGTTTCATCATAAGTATCATGCATAGCAGAAGTGGCATCATCAATAACATGCGACATATCAGAACGAATAGCAGAAGCAGGTGTAGGTGTCACAAACTTACTCAAAACAGAAGGTGAATCAAGTGCAGAGCTAGATGGCAGTTCCTTACCTCCCCTCGTAGTTGAGGGATAGATCTTGGTTTTTGGATCTCTCAAATTCTTCATAATGATAAGCAGATATATATTCCAAGTGACTCAAAGAATAGAGCTATGCTCCCCGGCAACGGCGCCAGAAAATGGTCTTGATAACCCACAAGTATAGGGATCGCAACAGTTTTTGAGGGTAGAGTATTCAACCCAAATTTATTGATTCGACACAAGGGGAGACAAAGAATATTCTCAAGTATTAGCAGCTAAGTTGTCAATTCAACCACACATGGAAACTTAATATCTGCAGCAAAGTGTTTAGTAGCAAAGTAATATGATAGTAGTGATAATGGTAGCAAAAGGTAACAATAGTAAAAGCAATGTTTTTGGTATTTTGTAGTGATGATAGCAATAGCAATGGAAAAGTAAATAAGCGAAGCACAATATATGGAAAGCTTGTAGGAAATGGATCGGTGATGGAGAATTATGCCGGATGCGGTTCATCATGTAACAGTCATAACCTAGGGTGACACAGAAGTAGCTCCAGTTCATTGATATAATGTAGGCATGTATTTCGAATATAGTCATACGTGCTTATGGAAAAGAACTTGCATGACATCTTTTGTCCTACCCTCCTGTGGCAGCGGGGTCCTTACAGAAACTAAGGGATATTAAGGTCTCCTTTTAATAGAGAACCGGAACAAAGCATTAACACATAGTGAATACATGAACTCCTCAAACTACGGTCATCACTGGTACATATCCCGATTATTGTCACTTCGGGGTTAACGAATCATAACACATAATAGGTGACTATAGACTTGCAAGATAGGATCAAGAACACTCATATATTGATGAAAACATAATAGGTTCAGATCTGAAATCATGGCACTCGGGCCCTAGTGACAAGCATTAAGCATAGCAAAGTCATAGCAACATCAATCTCAGAACATAGTGGACACTAGGGATCAAACCCTAACAAAACTAACTTGATTACATGATAGATCCCATCCAACCCATCACTGTCCAACAAGCTTATGATGGAATTACTCACGCACGACGGTGAGCATCATGCAATTGGTGATGGAGGATGGTTGGTGATGACGATGGTGACGAATTCCCCTCTCTGGAGCCCCGAACGGACTCTAGATCAGCCCTCCCGAGAGGTTTTAGGGCTTGGCGGCGGCTTCGTATCGTAAAACACGATGATTTATTCTCTCTAATTTTTTCTCATCGAAACTCAATATATGGAGGTGGAGTTGGAGTCGGAGACGCAACAGGGGGCCCACGAGGTAGGGGGGCGCGCCCTAGGGGGGCAGGCGCACTCCCCACCCTCGTGGCAAGGTGGTGGGCCCCCTGGCCTTCATCTTTGGCAGGTATTTTTCTTATTTTCTGAAAAGTGTCTCCGTGAAGTTTCGGGTCATTCTGAGAACGTTTGATCCTGCACATAAATAACACCATGGTAGTTCTGCTGAAAACAGCGTCAGTCCAGGTTAGTTCCATTCAAATCATGCAAGTTAGAGTCCAAAACAAGGGCATAAGTGTTTGGAAAAGTAGATACGTTGGAGACGTATCAATGGTAAACTTTCCTCGTGAGGCTTGGAGGCCGGACAAAGTTAGAGAGTGATAGAGGTGGAGTGTCTCGATCTTTCAATGAGATGATAACTATCGATTTGGTGGAGACGACTTTGATGGTCCGACTACAAACATCCAACGATGTTGCACCTTAGCAATCGCTAAACCAACTCCAAGAGGTTATTGACCATGCCGGAGCACGATCAGCCTGACCACGAAGGTCTATTCCCGCAAGCAATCGAAGAACAAACAAGAATATGATAAGTAATATTAATATTGCGAATATGGATGAACTATTGATAATAGTGGGGTTTCATAAGCGGTCTTTGTCTGGTCGATGGACACAAACGAAGTACACGAAGTTGCATCGATGGCTAACTTTTAACTAAATAAAACCCAAGGAAAAAAGCTACTAGATGGATCTACTTATATAGGAGCAAGGGGTGACGGCCAAGGAGGTGGGAGGACATCCCAAGGCATCCTAAAACCAACCATAGATCGTACAAGGCCCATGGGTCCAAGTGGAGGTGATGCAACACCTTTGGACTTGTAGTTTGACTCTAATTCTGTTGCAGCGTCAGATTGTTTCATCAATAACTCAACGCTCCGGATAAATTTGAAGATGAATCCAATTGGGTTGGAAAGAGCACAGATTCTACTTTCCAACAAAAAAAGAATCATCCAATTTGGAGTCTGAATGAAAAAGTTCTTTGCATTTTGAGTCAGGTATGTCTGTGCAGCCTGAATCTGAATTCAGAACGTGAGAGATTTGGACTCTATCTTCTCTTGGGCCAAAAGTGACATGAGAGGACTTTTTGAACAGAAAGTAAACGTCTCTTTCTCCCTTATCTTCATATGTGGATTGTACGAATGTCCCATACACCTGCAATTAGACATGTCACAAAAGTTTGTGAAGTATTTTTGTCCTGGATAACATAAATAAATTATTGTGTAGTTTGCATTAGAAATCACCTCACAAATATGCATGTATGCAATATTTTTGGTCATATCCAAGGTAGTCATGTCCTCATCATCCCCCCCTTCTTGAAAACAAAGCCGTCCTCAGCGTTGCTTAATCTAAAATGTGGCTAACAAAAGAGACAAGGTCTACATGTTGTATATGTATATGTCATCCATTTTTATTAATCTCAGTTGTGGCACATGTGACACATTTATACAAGAGCACTGTTCAAATGTCATGAAATATAAAGCCAAAATATTATCCCAATAAGTTAAAGGCATGATTATATTGCATCTGAGTTTGCACATATAAGTGAAACTCTTAATCGTAACAAAAGATTGGCAATTCTCATCATTAAACCATCCCAACCTTGAGGAACCATCACCAATATTAGAGGTCATATCAAAACGATTAAACATTGGCACAATTATTTTCAAATGTATTTGATCCAAATCTAATTTATTCCCTGATTCACATGGTTCTTTGCCATCAATAGTTAATTCAATGGTCTCACTCAAAATTGTTTGATCACATGGCAAAGTCAAATCATCAACATAGTCCTCTAAAATAGCTGGTGTGATCAAAGTAGTAGGTAGCTCATCGCATGGTGCATTTAAATTGACAAGGCATTCATCATACTCATGTGGAGGTGGAAGATTAGTACCTTCATCATTACCTCTTATGATCAACTCAGATGATGTAGGCACTCTCGATGGTGATGTGTCACATGGTGGAGGTGATGTAGTCCTCACCACAATGGATGTGGTTGTCCTAGTATGCCTAGTAGTTGAAGGGACAGCTGTATCAACTCTTGGAATGTGCACCTTAATCTTGTTCTCCTTGTGAGCAACACGTTGTTTTATTTCTTGTTCAGCTTTGCAAGCAAGATGAAACAAACAGTCCATAGGATAACACTCTTCATGCATTAGTATCTCTTGAATATCATGGTTTAATCCTCCCCAGAATCTACCCATAAAATCTTCTTCACTTTCTTCTAAAAATGATTGCAACAAAGTAGTTTGTAAATCATCATAATATTTCGATACGGTGTCAGTGCCTTGTTTTCAATCTTGTAATTTTTGAATCATGCCACGAGTATAATAAACATCAACAAATCTATCTCTCATGAAAAGTTTTAAATCATCCCAAGTAGTAGGTATAACATCAGGGTTTAACCAACAATATTCACTCCATCAAACTAAAGCAAAGCTACTGAAAGTACTAACCGCATCTGACGCTCATCAAAAGTATGGGAAGTAAATTGTCAGGACCCCGATTCCAAGTCACATCGATCTAGCCGGTAACACCTCAAATCACTTTGCGGTCTCACGCACGGTATTCCCACGGGTGTCGCCTTACCATGGCCCGGGACCGTTTGCGCCTTTTGGCTCACGTATATGATAGTGTCACTAGCATCCATATGACAGAGAACCCGGGCCGACATGGCTAGTCGTGAACCCAAAGCGGCACTAACCCATGGAGACAGGCATACATGAATCAACTTCGAGCATGTCGGTCAGGAGCGTGTGAATCCGGGCTGTAGCACTAGACTAACAGGACTCCGGTAACCCGGGCTGTAGCAGGCTAGGCAGGACTCTGGATGTCACCGCGTGACATTTCCCCGAAGGGACAGACACATGAACAAAGTGAAACACATGCCGGCCAGTCAAGTGCCCTGAGCAGTAGTGCTGGGCTAGCAGGACTCCGGTGAACCGGGCTGTAGCGGACTACTATGGCTCAAGGAAGCACTAGAATACATTTCCCCATAAGAGAGGCTGCCAAGGATAAACAACTAGATTGTCGGATCCCACACATACCAAGCATTTCAATCATACACACAATATGCTCGATATGTGTAAATACAACATGGCATCACAACAAGACTCTACGACTCAAGTATTTATTCAATAGGCTCCGAGGAGCGAGATATTACAAACATGGGTCTCATGACCCAACATTCAGAGCATACAAGTCAAAGCACATGCGGAAGCTTAACATGTCTGGGTACAAACATCTACAAATGAAAAAGGCTGGGAAGCCTGACTATCTACCAGATCCTGCCGAGGGCACAAGATCGTAGCTGAGGTATCAAGCTAAAGGTCGAAATCTGCACGGAACTACTAGCGAGACTGACGTCTCTCTGCAAAACATAAAATAGGCAAATGTGAGTACAAATGTACCCAACAAGACTTACATCAGAACTAACTACATATGCATCATTATCAATAAAGGGGGGTGGTGGAGTTTGACTTCAGCAAGCCAGCTTTGACTCGGTGGCTATCCTGAACTACGACTGCAAGTAACTCTTTTGAGGTGGCGCACACGAGTCCACATATTCACCATATCAATACACCACTATGGATCTGCTCCCGTCTCCCCACGAGAAGGCCATCCATAGCACTCACGCTTATCTTGCGCATTTTAGAGTACCCACTTTCACTTGTCTATGAACTGTTATAGGCAACCCAGAAGTCCTTTACCGCGGACACGACTATTCGAATAGATGATGTTAACCCTGCAGGGGTGTACTTCTTCATACATGTTTCCACCACTTAGCGTCTGCACACGACATGTGCTTGGTAGACTTCAAGCGAAAGCCGACGTGGGTGTAGACCACGACCTACCTAAACACTCAAGTCCCTAGTCCAGGTTTATCGCCTATTCAGGTTCCATCCGCAGGGAGTCCGGCCGAGGTTTCCACATACGGCCCCGAATGATGGGTGCAGGGTTCCCGAGACACCAAACGGGCGCCCGGTACACCGTGCCACGTGCCTACCGCATCACAGCCCACCCCTTTGTCAGCGTTGCGCACGGCCTCCAGCATACTACAAACACCAGAACTACTTGCAACTCATGGACAGAGGACTAGGGTGGTTAAGAAGTCGAGCGGGGTCATATTTCAGGGCCCAATGCATGGTAGTAGCTGTTTCATGGATCACAAACACAGAACTCAGTTCCTGAGGACGACTTCAATGAGACAACCCACCATGTACTCCTACATGGCCTCTCACCGCTACCTTTACCAAATCGTGGTCACACACTTAGCTCTCAACAGTAGGACATGTTTACACACCTCCGATTCATCCCCAATGAATCAGACCTGACTCAACTCTAAGCAGTAGCAGGCATGACAAACAAGCATGAATGAGTAGGCACATCAGGGCTCAAACAACTCCTACTCATGCTAGTGGGGTTCATCTATTTACTGTGGCAATGACAGGTCATGCAGAGGATAAGGGGTTCAACTACCACAGCATGTAACAGTTGAATT
Source organism: Triticum aestivum (assembly GCF_018294505.1). Taxonomy (NCBI): domain Eukaryota; kingdom Viridiplantae; phylum Streptophyta; class Magnoliopsida; order Poales; family Poaceae; genus Triticum; species Triticum aestivum. The sequence continues at coordinate 497,977,125 of NC_057803.1, read as the reverse complement.
GTTGTTGTCCTAATGCAGTAAAAGAGAGAAGGAGAGAGAGAGTGGGATTGTATCGAAATGAACAAGGGGGTTTTGCTTGCCTGGCACTTCTGAAGATAGAATAGCTCTTCATCGGTGTCATCGAACTCATCGCCGGAATACGTCTATCGAGAGGGAACAACCACCGACAACAGAGAGGAAACACAATCAATGCAATGCACAATATGATGCATGATCATGACATGTCAATATGCTATGTTTTGAGCTAATGCAACTAGCAACATGTTAAATGGAGTTGGTTTGAACCCTAGGTTCAAATTCAAACTCCATATGTGAGGGTTTAAATGCCATTTATATGATTTGGCCTAAACAGCAGACATAAGTTGTTCTAACATGCATGAAAATGGTACAAATGGATAGATTGAATTTTTCGGATCATTTTTCATATATAAATTATTTCATTCTGAGTTACGGTTGATTTTCTATGATTTTTAGAAGTTTAGGCAATTTTCTGGATTTTCCTGAATAAGAATAAATCCAGAAAAGGGCATTACTGCGTCAGCCTAACATCATCATGACGTCAGCAGGTCAACGGGGCACGGTCTGGGTCAAACCTGACCAGTGGGGTCCACTGGTCAGTGACACAGTGTCAATTACAGAGGCTGACGTGTGGGTCCGGTCAATGCTGACTGGGCAGGTCAAACCTGATAGCCGGGGCCCACTGGACTTAATCTAATCCTAAATAGAAACTAATCCAGGTTAATTTAAGGGTGTGAGGCCCGTGTGTCAGTGAGCATGGGGGTTAGTTCGTGGCGTCATTAGCCGCTAATGACGACGCCACGTCGGCATGGCCGGGGTTAGGCCGCCGGCGACCACAGACCGCAGCGGCGTCGCTCATTCCGGTGACTCCGACGGCGGGAGGATGCGGGGTTGGGCCCTATGGCTGCGGCCCGATGAGGCACATCGAATGGTGGCCGTGGGCGGTGCTGGGGCGGTCAGAAACATCAACGGCGGCAAGCGAGGCAGCGGCCGGAGCTCGGGTGGGTGCGGGGTTAGCGTTGCGGCTTGCAAACGAGCTGGCTGTCGCGCTAGTTTTGCTCTACAGGACGTTGCGAGTGCAACAGACGCACGCGCGGAACCAAAAGGTCACCGGGGCTTTGCCGGTGACGAGCCCATGCGGCGGCGGCTATGGTAAGCAAGGGGGCGACGGCTATGGCAACCAAACGGAAGTGGGGTTAGGGGAGAAATGACCGGGGGCTCACCACAGTCACGAAGAGATGCTCGGCGGGCTCGGGGGAGGCTGGACGGCGACGAATCTGACGGTGGCGATCGTCGGGGCAGAGGTTGATGACAACGGCGATGGCGACATTCTAGGGCATCCTGTGATGCGTGGCTCGGTGTGAAGGACGTAGAGGTCAGAAATGGAGCTCAGGGACATGTCCATGGGGCTAGGGCTGGCCGGTGGCCGTGGTGGCAGTGAATGGCGGCGACGGCTCCGCTCAGCTTCGGGAGAGAGAGTGAGGGAGGCGAGGCAGGGAGAGAGTGGAGCGGTCGAGGGGTCCAGGGGGTCTGCGTGGCAAGCCAGAGGCATCCAGGCCCTCGGCGTCAAGCAAGAGGTGGCGCACGGCGGTGCGCGCGCGTCGGGCACGCGCCCGTCCTCCTGGCAAGGAGGAAGACGACAGGGGGAGGGGCCAGGCGGGCTGGGCCGCGCAGGTGGGCTGGCCAGCTGGGCCGCGACAGGTAAGTCAGGTAAGTTCTCTCTCTCCTCTATTTTCTGTTTTCTATTATTTCTGTAACTTCAGGGCTTTATTAAAAATGCCAGGGCATTTCCAAAAATCATAAAACTAATCATGGCTACTGTTTAGAATATATCCAACAGTAAACATTTTAGTTTATGATTATTTGAGCATTTAAAATATTTTATAACATTTAAATGCCCAAATGCAAATACAATATGAATTAATTCAAAAATCCAGAATGGCCTAAAAATATGTGCATCATTTTTGTCAGAGGTGCTGGACCAATTCAAAAATGATGAACATTTCTAAAGGGTATTTTGGGATCATTGAAAAGACTTAAGTTTGAACCTGGTTGAATTCATTTGGTGCTAGGGTTTCAACAATCCCCATTTCAAGTTTCATGAAATTTAAACATGATGCATGGATGCAATGCCACTAGTTGCAAACAATTCTAGGGCTGTGACATAAATATAACATTTATTTTGCACTCCCATTCAATATATAAATCATGCCTAAAATGACGAGTAAATGGTGGCATGGAAACATTAACATGATTATGTGCATTCTGATGTTGCTGCTCCTCTTGTGATGGTTGTTGTATTTTCTTAGGTGATGCATGGCAAATCTCCCACGATCGATGAAGCCCAAGAACTAACAACTCCGGAACCTACCATAGTTAGTAGAAAACAAGAAAAAAGATCCGAGAATAATGTTCCTCTGAACTACTAGGATGTGGTGGTAGAACGCTCACAGTATAACAAATATCAATATCTTACAAGTTCTTACTATGCAACAGGTGGTGACAGGCAACCAACGGTGTCAAATAACTCCGAAGGTTGAGTAAAGAGATTGCCACGGGAACATACATATACACGGTGTAGAAATATGTGGAGCTTGGAAGACTTAAATATATGGTAGCAAAAGATTAGCAATAATCAATTCAGAGATGCAATGTTGAAAAAATGCTCAACAACGATACTGTGCTAGTCCTAGGCTAGACCGAACTAGAGACGCGAGCCTAGAACACTAATGAGGTCACGGCGTAGCACAACTAGCATCAATAAATGATATGAAGTAGCTCTGGACAGCAAGATATAAGTGAATATCACAATGACAGTAAAGATAGTGATGAGAAACAACTGCCAAGCAGGATATACCAACAATTTCTCTCCAACTTTTCTCTAGAAATGTTTGTGCCAATTTTCTGATAATTTTACTCAAGAATGACACTGACTCAAGCGTTCGAATGCAAGAAGAATCACTCAATTCCGAGTTGATATGAGGAGTAAAAAAAAATCTAAAACTGGCCTGAAAAACTGGAACAAACTGTGTTCGTGAACTTTAGAGGAAAAAATGACCTATTTATAAGTCGAACTTGAGGTGCCAAATATTGAACTAGCTTTTGAAACTATTCAGATGCGGCTCGTCGATAGCTTGAATTTGAGTACTTATGGAGCCAAAACGGACTTCGTATGAGGAAGATATGTCTGTTTTACTGAACACTAGGCAAAACAAATTCCAATCCGAATTCAAGTACGACATTGAGTCTAGATAGATCCGAAGTTAGTTTTTTTATTCTCACTTTTTATTTTTCTTTTTTCTCCTTTTCCCTGAATTTTTTACTTTTCTCTCTCTCTCTCTCTCTCTCTCTCTCTCTCTCTCTCTCCAAAACAAACTGATGCGGAGCATCCCAAGGTCATCCCCATGGACCTATCAACGTCTCACCAGTGCCTAGTGGACCCATGACACGAGCACGTGCAAAAGCTCTCGAAACCGAGGTGACATCTCTCCTCTCACAATTCCACTTCGATGCACATGAGACATGGCTACTACTTCAAACGGAGACATTATGCATACTTAGGTACCAAGGAGTTAGCCATGGAGAAGCTAAGGAGCAAGGAGGATCGAAGAAGGAAGACATACACGAAGACGAAGAAGAAAACGACCAAGTCTGCACTTGCCCGGACGATCCGGACCCCGGCCCTGATGATCCTGATAAGTGGCACCTGAGACCAGCAAGCCTCCCCGCGAAGCCGGACGGTCTGGACCGACGCCCGGATCATCCGGAACCACCCGGATGTCCGAACCACCTCCCGGTCATCTCGACCCTCCTTGATGGCCGCGTCACATCCGGACGATCCGGACGGCCGCCCGGATCATCCTGACCCCTGACACCCGGATCATCCGGGCAACCATCCGGATCATCCGGACCCCCACCCGCTCGTGTGTTTTGGGCCGAAGCCCATGTACCCTTTCGTCCCTCTAGCCTATATAAACGACTCCACCTCCACTTTTCTAGGGTTAGCAAAGGATTAGCTCATTTGAGAGATAGAGCTTTGCTCATCCACTTGGTTACTTTTCCAATGGAGTCCATGACCTCTTCGGAAAGATCCCCCAAGTGGATTCAAGACCCCTCACGGGAAGACCCCCTCAAGACCTCCTCACGGAGAAGAACTCGCTACTTGTATCATCCTTAGTTGATCATGGATCGTGTATCTCTTTGTGTTTCAAGGATCTAGCACATGTGTAATTGAATCTTGTTGGTTTGAGTGATTCTCTCGTGTTTTCCCCTCGCGTTCTTCATGTTCTTCTTGGGATCCACTCCAATCGTGAAAGATCGGGCATCTAGGGTTCTACCCTAAATCATCTTGGTATCATGAGCCACGTTGATCATGAATTTGGAGTCTCCCCCACCGTTTTCTAGCCTAATTTTGTTGATTTCGTCCTAATTTCGAAAATTCCCCACCAAAAATAGCCCCCAATTGTTTTTTGTGATTTCTTGGTATGATGAAGTTTTTGTTAATTTTGATCCATGGATTCTTTGTGTTGCAAGTGGATCTTACCTTTCCCCACCATCTCCCCCATGAAACCCATAAAAAATCCACGAAATCCTCGAATTTTTCGTTGTTTTCGAGTTCATCCCGAGCCAGTCCCGTGCGTAGTTGACCTGCCCGAATCATCCGGCTACCTCTGCCGAAACTGCATTTTCTGCAGTTTTTGCACACCGCCACCTACGCCTCCGCATACCCACTTCGACCACCACCAAACTTACGCAAACCCTCGACATATCCAGACGTACCACCGCTTCCCGCTACCATCATTTGACATTTGGTTTTGAGAATTTGAGCTGTGGTTCATCGTTTCCTAGGGTGTTTAGGCTAACTAGGAATGGTACTACATCGACATCACCGCCGCTCATCTTCGCCAAGGACACGACATCGACAACGACCACTACTCCACTTTGAAACCTTCAACCGTAAGGAAGGACGGTAACCTTGATGACACTTCGTGTACTCCTTGCCATTGCATTGATAACCCCATAACCCATTTTGCGTACCTTTCCTATCAAGACTAGCAATTTGAGTATTGCCGGCAACGTTACTTGTGCACATTACTGATCATTACATATATCATCATCTTGGTGTCCATATCTTGGTATCATCTCTTGTGTCACAAGGTTGTCATAGCATATACACAATTGCTATCTTGGTTTGTCAAGTTTTGCATAAGAGGCCAAAGAAAGAGCTCAAAAGAGAAAGAGCCAACAAGCTTTTAAGCAAAAGAGAAAGATAAGCAAAGAGCTTTTAAGCAAGAACCATAGCATCATACTACATTAAGATTGTCATACTCGATCATCTTGGATCATACCACCGGAATACCATACATATAGCATACTTGGGATAGAAGTCGTTGCATTTTTTCCTTTGTAGGTTGTGCACAAGTCTCGTATCCGGCTATTGTGCAATCATGCTAGCGTCTCTCTAGAGTTGTGCAACAAGAGCATTTTTTGTGGATTCCACATTTTGAGCTCATTTTTGGTTGCATGGCCCTATTTATCTTTTCGTGCGTGTGTTTCCACGTGTGACATTTTGCTATTGGTCTACTTGTTGCATTTGCGAATATTTTTCAACATTATTGAGTCTTACTAATAATTGCATCAAATTTTGTGCTACCATCCTCACCAAGCTCCACCAAAAGGCTTTATTTGTGTAGGTGTGAGAACCGACAAGAATTGGTACCAATTGTGCTATTTCCTTGCTACACTATTGAGTGATCATTGATCCATGTTCAACTTCGGTCAAGGTACATTTGGTATCGTTCTTCTCTCTCTCCCACTCACATATTCGCTTGGAATGATGGATAGGACAAGTTCTTCTACCAACCCACTCTCCATCGAGCAAGACGACGACCCGAACAACTATGTCACCAAGAACCACCTCTTCGGTGCACAATGGGCTTTGCATCAAGAACAACAAGCTTTGAGCGACCGCATCGACAACCTCGCCATCGACATGCGACTCTCCGAGCAACGTACAAGAGACTACTTCGACAACAAGCTCAACGAGCAAAAACAAGAGAACGATGCAAGAATGGACGAGATTCGTGCCCTGTTAATCAAACGCTCTTCTACCACTTCATCATATTCAAGATGGAGCCACTCAAGTCGACACTCCTCCGACAACTCAAGTACACCGACGTCGAACACTCTTCGCCAAGCCGCGCTCCAAGACCGTCAAGCTAACCACAATCCTCTACACGACAATCCTACACAAGAGCAACTTGAAGAGCAAGAATATCGGCATCGTCAAAATAAAGCTACGTTTGCGCAAGCATAAGAACGACAATGTCTACGCCAACAAGAGGAACAGCGAGCGCGACAACACCAAGATGAGCAGGATGCCGAAGCACTACGTCAAGAACAATGATACATCTCCAACATATTTACTTTTCCTAACGCTTTTACTCTTGTTTTGGACTCTAATTCGCATGATATGAACGAAACTAAACCCGGACTGACGCTGTTTTTAGCAGAACTACCATGGTGTTGTTTTTGTGCAGAGATAAAAGTTCTCGGAATGGAACGAAACTTTGCGAGGATTTTTTATATCAATAAAGGGAATTCCTGGAGCCAAGATCCACCGGAGGGGGGCACCTGGGTGGGCACAACCCACCAGGGTGCGCCCCCCTCCTGGCGCGCCCAGGTGGGTTGTCCCCACCTGGTGGCCCCGCAAACCCTCAAACGGACGCTATAAAATCCTATTTTTCCAGAAAAAACCAGGGAAAAAGAATTATCACGATCCACAAGACGGAGCCGCCGCCACCTCCTGTTCTTCATCGGGAGGCCAGATCTAGAGTCTGTTTGGGGCTCCGGAGAGGGGGGGGGGTCTTCATTCTTCATCATCACCAACCCTTCTCCATCGCCAATTCCATGATGCTCCCCACCGGGAGTGAGTAATTTCTTTGTAGGCTCGCTGGTCAGTGAGGAGTTGGATGAGATTTATCATGTAATCTAGTTAGTTTTGTTAGGGCTTGATACCTAGTATCCACTATGTTCTGAGATTGATGTTGTTATGACTTTTCCATGCTTAATGCTTGTCACTTTGGGCCCGAGTGCCATGATTTTAGATCTGAACCATTTATGTTATCACCATTATATCCATGTTCTAGATCCGATGTCGCAAGTTATAGTCACCTACTACGTGTTATGATCTGGCAACCCCGGAGTGATAATAGTCGGGACCACTCCCGGTGATGACTGTATTCTGAGGAGTTCATGTATTCACCGTGTGTTAATGATTTGTTTCGGTTCTCTATTAAAAGGAGGCCTTAATATCCCTTAGTTTCCAATTGGACCCCGCTACCACGGGAGGGTTGGACAAAAAATGTCATGCAAGTTCTTTCCATAAGCACGTATGACTATTTACAGAATACATACCTGCATTATATTTATGAACTGGAGCTAGTGTCGTATCGCCCTAGGTTATAAGTGTCACATAATGAATATCATCCAACAAATCATCAATCCAATGCCTACAAATTTCTCTTATATTGTTCTTGCTAAGTTACCACTGCTATCGTTACTGTTGCACTTGCTACAAAACTACTGCTATCACTGTTACCATTGCTATTGCTATTACTATCAAAACTATCATATTACTGTGCTACTGATCACTTTGTTTGTAGATAATTAATCTCCATGTGTGACTGAATTGACAACTCAGTTGCTAATATTTGCAAATATTCTTTGGCTCCCTTTTGTGTCGAATCTATAAATTTGGGTTGAATACTCTACCCTCGAAAACTGTTGCGGTCCCCTATACTTGTGGGTCATCAAGACCTTTTTCTGGCGCCGTTGCCGGGGAGCATAGCTATATTTGTTGAGTCACTTGAGATTATTATCAGTTTATCACTATGAATAAAGGATGCTAAGACTAAGATTTATCCCTATAGACGAGGGGAGTAAGGAAGTGTCATCAGTTTGCTTTAGATTCACCTTCTTTTATAAGTAAACTTGCAACACCACATGCTATTAATCCTGATATGTCGCAAGTTATTGATGATGCTACTTGATACGTCTCCAACGTATCTACTTTTTCTCACGCTTTTCCTCTTGTTTTGGACTCTAATTTGCATGATCTGAATGAAACTAACCCTAGACTGACACTGTTCTCAGCAGAACTATCATGGTGTTGTTTTTGTGGCAGAAATAAAGTTCTCGGAATGGACGAAACTTTGCAATGATTTTTTACATAATAAGTATTTCTGGAGCCAAGACCCACCTAAGAGGGCCCCCTGGGTGGGCACAACCCACCAGGGCGCGCCCCCCTCTCCTGGCATGGCCAGGTGGGTTGTACCCACCTGGTGGCCCCGCAGACGACCCCATGATACTATAAAATCACATATTTCTAGAAAAAATGAGGGAAAAAGAATTATCACGATCCATGAGACGGAGCCGCCGCCAAGCCCCGTTCTTCCTCGGGAGGGCAGATCTGGAGTCCGTTTGGTGGAGAGGGGGATCTTCGTTCTTCGTCATCACCAACCCTTCTCCATCGCCAATTCCATGATGCTCCCCATTGAGAGTGAGTAATTCATTCATAGGCTCGCTGGTCAGTGAGGAGTTGGATGAGATTCATCATGTAATCGAGTTAGTTTTGTTAGGGCCTGATCCCTAGTATCCACTATGTTCTTAGATTGATGTTGCTACGACTTTGCTATGCTTAATGCTTGTCACTTTGGGCCCGGGTGCCATGATTTCAGATCTGAACCGTTTATGAATTCATCATTATATCCATGTTCTAGATCCAATCTTGCAAGTTATAGTCACCTACTACGTGTTATGATCTGGCAACCCCGGAGTGACAACAACCGGGCCCACTCCCGGTGATGACCGTAGTTTGAGGAGTTCATGTATTCACTATGTGTTAATGCTTTGTTCTGGTTCTCTATTAAAAGGACGCCTTAATATCCCTTAGTTTCCAATATGGACCCTGCTGCCACGGGAGGGTAGGACAAAAGATGTCATGCAAGTTCTTTTAATAAAGCATGTATGACTATTTACGGAATACATGCCTACATTATATCGATGAACTGGAGCTAGTGTCATATCGCCCTAGGTTATAATTGTCTCATGATGAATAACATCCAACAATTCACCGATCCATGCCGACGAACTTTTCCATATTGTTTCTGCTAAGTTACTACTACTATCATCACCGTTACATTTGCTACAAAATTATTGCTATCACTGTTACTGTTACTATTGCTGCTGTCACTACTATCAAAACTATCAAACTACTTTGCTACTGATCACTTTGCTGCAGATAATTAATCTCTAGGTGTGGTTGAATTGACAACTCAGCTGCTAATACCTTCAAATATTCTTTGGCTCCTCTTGTGTCGAATCTATAAATTTGGGTTGAATACTTTACCCTCGAAAACTGTTGTGATCCCCTATACTTGTGGGTTATCAAGACCTTTTTCTGGCGCTGTTGCCGGGGAGCATAGCTATATTTGTTGAGTCACTTGGGATTATTATCATACTATCACTATGAAGAATCTGAAGGATCATAAGACTAAGATATTTCCCTCAAGGACGAGGGGAGGTAAGGAACTGCCATCCGGTTCTGCTTTAGATTCACCTTCTATTATGAATAAACTTGCAACACCACCACACACTATTAATTCTGATATGTCACAAGTTATTGATGATGCTACTTCTACTATGGATGATGCTTATGATGATGCTAGTACCTTGCTTGATAATGATGATGTGCCACTTGGTGAATTCCTTGATAAAAAATTGCTAGAGTTATACAACATGATGTTGATGAATCTGATGATGACTTGAAACTGAATCTCCTGAAACACCTTCTGGAACTAGCCTTCCTAGATATGAATTGCCTAAGGTACCAGAAGGTTATGTTATGAGTGAAGAAACAACCAGAGATATTCTTGCCTGTAATGATAGAGATGATCTAGAGAGATTACTACAAAAGTATAGAGAAAAATCTTTGAATGCTAGAATGAAATGTGATCCTAAGTTTGCTACTTCACCTATCTTTATTGATGACAAGGATTATGAATTCTATGTCGACCCAGAGTTAATTACTCTGGTTGAATCTGATCCTTTCCCTGGTTATGAAACTGAAACTGCTGTGGTACATCTTACTAAGTTGAATGATATAGCCACCCTTTTTACTCATGATGAGAAAAATCGCTACTACTTTATTCTCAAATTATTTACTTTCTCATTAAAGGGTGATGCTAAAGCTTGGTACAATACTCTTTCTCTTGGTTGTGTGCGTAGTCCCCAGGATATGATTTAATACTTCTCTAAAAAATATTTTCCTGCTCATATGAAACAAGATGCCTTACAGGAAATATTTAACTTTGTGCAAATTAAAGAAGAGAGTCTCCCACAAGCTTGGGGGAGGCTTTGCCAGTTACTTAATGCTTTTCCTGATCATCCTCTTAAGAAAAATGAAATACTTGATATCTTCTATAATGGACTAACCGATGCTTCTAGGGATTTCCTAGATAGTTGTTCTGGTTGTGTTTTCAGGGAACGAACTATTGGACAAGCTGAAGAATTATTGAATAACATATTGAAAAATTATGATGATTGGACTATTCCTGAACCACCGCCTAAACCCACTACGAAGAAGAGGGGTATATTATATCTTAGTCCCGAAGATATGCAAGAGGCAAAGAAATCTATGAAGGAAAAATGTATTAGAGCTGAGGATGTTAAAAATTTACCTCCTATTGAAGAAATACATGGGCTTAATACACCACCAATGCCTAAGGTGGTAGAGGTAAATTCTCTTATGAAGTTTAATGATAATGATAATCCTCACAATATGCATCCTAGCCAATGCCTTTATGAGTTTGAAAACTACATTAGAAAACAAGATCACTTCAATGCAAATGTTATGAAACAACTGAAATATAATTCTGATATGATTGCTCGCTTGAGTGACTTGTTATTTAGAATCTCAAATGATGTTAGAGGTGTTGGAAAACATGATTCTATGGTTCAAACTCAATTAGAACAAGTTGTCAAATCTCGAAGAGAATTACTTGATGAAATGAATCATAATATGCATGAATTTGCTATTAGAGTTGCAACTTGGAGGTAAAATGACTCAGGAACCACTCTATCCCGAGGAACACCCTAAAAGAATTGAACAAGATTTGCAAAGAGCTAACACTAGTGCACCTAGTATTTCTAGGAAGAAAAAGAAAAAGAAAAACGATAGGACTTTGCACACTTCTAGTGAACCTGAAATAGAAAAACCTCCCGATGATGAAAATGAAATTTCTATCTCTGATCCTGAAACTCAATCTGGTAATGAACACTCACCTAATGATAATGAAAAAGATAATGATGAGGTTCATGAAGACTCTCAACCAACTAATGATAAAGAACTAGACAATGATGTTGAGATAGAACCACCTGTTGATCTTGATAACCCACAACCTAAAAATAAAAGATATGACAAAAGAGACTTTGTTGCTAGAAAACACGATAAAGAAAGAGAACCGTTGGTTCAAAAACCTATGCCTTTTCCACCCAAGTCAACTAAAAAGAATGATGATGACAAATTTGAACGCTTTGCTGAAATGCCGAGGCCAGTCTTTTTGCGTACTCGCTTGACTGATATCTTGAAAATGCCTCCTTATGAAAAATATATGAAAGACATCATCACAAATATGAGAAAAATACCGGAAGCTGAAATCTCCACTATGCTTGCTAATTATACTTTTAAGGATGGAGTACCTAAAAAACTTGGAGATCCGGGAATACCAACTATACCTTACTCTATCAAAAAGAATTATGTGAAAACTGCTTTGTGTGATTTAGGAGCTGGTGTTAGTGTTATGCCTTTTTCTTCATATAAAAGACTTGACTTGAATAAACTCACACCTAATGAAATATCTTTGCAAATGGCTGATGAATCAACTGCCATACCTATCGGTATCTGTGAGGATGTGCCCGTTGTTGTTGCTAATGTTACTATTTTGACTAGCTTTGTTATACTTGAGATGCCCGAGGACGACAACATGTCGATTATCCTTGGTAGACCCTTCTTGAAAATTGCAGGGGCTGTTATTGATTGCAATAAAAGCAAGATCACTTTTCATATTAATGGCAATGAGCATACGGTGCACTTTTCGAAGAAACAATTCCAAGTGAATGGTATTAATGTTATTGAAAAATCTCCGACAATCACAATTGGAAGTTTTCAAATACCTCTACCTACTGTCAAAAAGAAATATGAAATACTTATTGTTGGGGAAATGCATATCCCCATTGAGGTAACTTAGTGATTTACGTAAGTTCTTTGGTTTCATGCTAATCGAAAGTGGTTGTTAATAAGACTTGATCAACCTTATTAATGGATCATTTTTGAACGGTGTGGAGTTGATGAATTTAGTAAGCACTACTTTCTGCCCCTACCTTTTGTTTTATTTTTTTATTAGTTAAATAAAATAAAATGCCATGTTTTGTCTGTCTTCTGAATTTCTCATGCAATAAAAAAATGACCCAAAAGTAAAAGTTCTCATAATGCCCTGAAAATTTAATATGATTTTTTCTAAATATTTGAGAATATTTGGTGCAATAAACATCAGACGGAGGTGCACCAGGTGGGCAAAACCCACCTGGGCATGCCAGCACCCCCAGGCGCGCCCTGGTGGGTTGTGGTCCCCATGTGGCCCCCCTCACTTATCTCTTTAGCCCACATCATCACTTACCTCCAGAAAAAAATCCACATTGCTCTCTCTCCCGTGTTCTTGAGCTCAAACCCGCGGATTTCGATCTCTTTGCTCGAAGCCCCATTTCCGACACTGTTTCGGGGGATTGTTGCTTTGTATGTGAGTCCACCATTTGTCCAATTAGTTTTTGTTTTAGTGGGTTATACGTTGAATAATTAGCTACTCTTGGTGCTACTGTAGATGTGCTTGCATGTTGAATTCTTAGTGTTCTAAGTAGTTTAAATGCTTGTTATGGCCTCTATGTATCCCTATGAGTAGTTGCTATCAATCTTACAATGTTTTGTTGACAAAATTTTGTCACTCCAAAATTTTCTATTTTCAGAAAATTGTACGCGGACATGAATATCTGCAGGAAGTTTGGTTCTAAGAAGAACTCCAAGGGTGTTATTGGGGAGTCTTCTGACACTGATCTCCAGCCTTGGAGGTTGGCGGAGGTACGGCCGTGCGAATGGCCGCACACCCCATTCCTGCAAGAGGCTGGAATTCTTGGGGAGTTCGCGCAATATATTGCTAACGCCGGCCTCACCGACTTCATCACGGATGGGTGTGACCAGCACCAAATCCTCACAAACATCTTTGTTCAGAGCTATACTTTCTTGCCTAGAAATAATCCTCCTGATGTGAGCTTTGATTTATATGCAAAAAACTATCAGATACCACTCATTGAGTTTTGTGACATATGCATGATCCTGTTTGATGGGAGCTTGGCTGAGCCTAGGCCGGCCGAGTTTGAGGCCTTTTATCGCACTCTGACAGTGGGTGATGAGAGAGGAGTGTTAGCCATCACTGCCGTTGTCTTACATTTTCCCGCTGTTCGTTACTTTGCACTTTTTATTACCAAATGCTTGTTTGCTAGGGAAAAGGTGGGTGCACTTAGTTCACCATACCTTATTGTTTTACGTCATGCATTAGAGGGCGACAACACTTATAGCTTGGGAGCTATTGTGGCTCGTTGCCTGCATCTTAATAAATCCAAGGGCAAAGTATATGGTGGGATTTTTGCCACTCGTTTGGCAACTCATTTCGAGGTAGCGATACGTCCTCATGATTACCCTCTGACTAAATTTACCTAGATCGTGTAGCCATGGATCACCATCACTTTCTTGCACATGATCGTCCTGACATTGCCATTCCCTACAACTTGGACTATAGTGTTGAAGCTCGTGATGTTATTCCATTGCCTGCTCCTGCTTTGTTTGATTATGTTGCGAGGGGCGGATACCAGATTATGCCTACAGACATCATCGCCTACTAGAACGCTCATGCTACTACAGAGGCTGCGGAAGCACCTCTGCAGTGGGATCAATGGATGCCCGCTCCTCAGGATCCATACTACCCTCCATGCTACTGATCAATTACCAAGTTAGGCCAAAAGCCTAAGCTTGGGAGAGTACGTGTTTTCATCGACTTTACATTCATGTCCACTTATTCCATTTGTCGGTGTTCACACTTTTTCATTGTATCATCCATGCTTAGATTTATTTTCTTGCTTTCTTCTTGTGTGTTTGAAAAAACTTTAGGAAAACCAAAAAATTAGTTGTAGCTAGTTTACTTTCTATGCATGCTTAGTAGTAGTACTAAAAAGAAAACCCAAAAAGATTTCCTTGTTCTTCTTTTGCTTGTTGAGAGCTTTCCTGTGTAAATAGTTTTTCTCATTTTTTCTTTTCCCTTTTATTTGCTTGCTAAAGAAAACCAAAAAAATCCAAAAATATTTTAGCGTGTTTCTATGAATTTCTTTTCTTTTATTCGAGTTGTACCAAGGATAAGACCATGATGAAAATGTTGAGTGGCTCTCATATGAATAATTGTTGAACTAGTAAAGAGCCCATTTTACCTTGTCTTCTTCTGTTGAATAAAATGTTTGCAGATTCCAGCTTAGTCCATGGCATTCTTGCACTATTATTATTTTCATATCATTGGGTCATGCAAGTGAAAGGCAATAATGACGGCTTTCGACGAACTGGCCGTGGCAAAGAGAAACTGGTATGAACTCGACTTGTTCTGTTTATGTAAATATGTTTAACCTAGCATTCATGATTCAACCCATTATGATTAAACATGTTTGCACTGACAACTAGAGATTATAGTTTCTCATGCCATGCATAAGTAGATGGGAGTTGATAATGATTTATCTTGGATATCAACATAGCGTTAAGATGATTGTGATGTAGTATGATGATATGGTATCCTCCTCTGAATGTTCAAGTGGCTTGACTTGGTACATGCTCATGCATGTAGTTGAATCAAAACCAACATAGCCTCTATAATGTTTATGTTCATGGTGTTCATATCCTACTCAGGCTAGTGTCCAATGTTACTTATGCATAATGCATGGTTATGATCGTTGTTTCTCTCTAGCTGACCGCTTCTCAATCTAAATTGCTAGCCTTCGCCTGTACTAAGTGGGGATTCTGCTTGTACATCAAAACCCTTCAATCCAAAGTTATTCCAGATGAGTCCACCATACCTACCTATATATGGTATTACCCTTCCGTCCTAAGTACATTTGCATGTGCCACCCCTAAAAACTTCTAAAAATTATTTGTTTTGCGTGCCTGGATCGTTCATGGAACGACAAGAGGTGGTCAATATCTTCCGTCCTAAGCGGGTTATTCTCAGGTTGAGTGTTTATTCACTCGCCATCGTACGAGAAAATGGGCGGTAATAGGGATGCCTAGTCCCAAACTACAAACATGAAAAAGAGTTCATCTCTGAAATAATTAAACAAAAACTCCCAATGGAGTCAAAACCTTTAATTTTACCGCTTGGGAACCGCCACTAGCGTGCTTAGCATGGAAGATGTTGATAACTGATGGTCGTGAAGTGAATAAGAAGGGTGCATGTCTCAAAATATCATTTATCTCGGTTTTAAAAATTGAGCTCTGGCACCTCTGCAAATCACTGCCTCCCTCTACAAAGGGACTTTCTATTTACTTTTATGTTGTGTCATCACCTTCTAAAAAACAAGCGCCAGAAACTGAGTAGAGCACAACTATCATGATTTATGCATTGTGTGTAGCTAATGTTGGGTGCATCATGACTGGATCTTTTCTACCGTGAATTACAATGTTTAGTCACTGCTTGAACTTTGGAGGTGCTCTGCCTTTATGTTTTGCGGTCTCAGAATGGGCTAGCAAGATACCACTATTGTCATATTATATCATGGCTGTTTTGACAACGTGTTGCCGTTTGAGATATCTTATTATTGTTCACTAGATGATTATGTCATTGATATGAATAATTATAATCTTTAAGTGTTATTCTTGACATGGTTAGTTATAATGTTGGCTGAAAACCTGGGTGTTGTTTAAGCTTATTTATGCAAACAAGAGCAAAAGAGTTCGTGGAAGTTTTTCTTTCTCACTTTCAGTTTATCAACTGAATTTCTTGAGGACAAGCAAAGGTTTAAGCTTGGGGGAGTTGATACGTCTCCAACGTATCTACTTTTTCTCATGCTTTTCCTCTTGTTTTGGACTCTAATTTGCATGATTTGAATGAAACAAACCCTAGACTGACGTTGTTTTCAGCAAAACTACCATGGTGTTGTTTTTGTGCAGAAATAAAAGTTCTCAGAATGGAATGAAGCTTTGCGAGGATTTTTTATATCAATAATAAGAATTTCTGGAGCCAAGACCCACTAGAGAGGGGCCCCTGGGTGGGCACAACCCACCAGGGCGCGCCCCCCTCTCCTGGCGCGCCTAGGTGGGTTGTACCCACCCGATGGCCCCACAAACGACCCCCTGATACTATAAAATCACATATTTCTAGAAAAAATGAGGGAAAAAGAATTATCACGATCCACGAGACGGAGCCACCGCCAAGCCCCGTTCTTCCTCGGGAGGGCAGATCTGGAGTCCGTTTGGGGCTCCGGAGAGGGGGATCTTCGTTCTTCGTCATCACCAACCCTTCTCCATCGCCAATTCCATGATGCTCCCCACTGAGATTGAGTAATTCCTTCGTAGGCTCGCTGGTCAGTGAGGGGTTGGATGAGATTCATCATGTAATCGAGTTAGTTTTGTTAGGGCCTGATCCCTAGTATCCACTATGTTGATAGATTGATGTTACTATGACTTTGCTATGCTTAATGCTTGTCACTTTCGGCCCGGGTGCAATGATTTCAGATCTGAACCGTTTATGAATTCATCATTATATCCATGTTCTAGATCCGATCTTGCAAGTTATAGTCACCTACTACGTGTTATGATCCGACAACCTCGGAGTGACAACAACCGGGCCCACTCCCGGTGATGACCGTAGTTTGAGGAGTTCATGTATTCACTATGTGTTAATGCTTTGTTCCATTTCTCTATTAAAAGGACACCTTAATATCCCTTAGTTTCCAATATGGACCCTTCTGCCACGGGAGGGTAGGACAAAACATGTCATGCAAGTTCTTTTAATAAAGCACATATGACTATTTACGGAATACATGCCTACATTATATTGATGAACTGGAGCTAGTGTCGTATCGCCTTAGGCTATAACTGTCTCACGATGAATATCATCCAACAAGTCACCGATCCAATGCCTACAAACTTTTCCATATTGTTTCTGCTAAGTTAGTACTGCAATCATTACTGTTACACTTGCTACAAAATTACTGCTATCACTGTTACTATTACTATTGCTGTTGTCACTACTATCAAAACTATACAATTACTTTGCTACTGATCACTTTGCTGCAGATAATTAATCTCCGGGTGTGGTTGAATTGACAACTCAGCTGCTAATACCTTTAAATATTCTTTGGCTCCCCTTGTGTCGAATCTATAAATTTGGGTTGAATACTTTACCCTCAAAACTATTGCGATCCCCTATACTTGTGGGTTATCACTACTTCTGCTATGAATGATACTTATGATGATGCTAGTACCTTGCTTGATGATGATGATGTGCCACTAGGTGAATTCCTTGATGAACAAATTGCTAGAGTAATTCAACATGATGTTGTTTAATCTGATGATGAGCTTGAAACTAAAAATCTTGAAACACCTGCTAGAACTAGCCCTCCTAGATATGAATTACCTAAGGTACCGGAAGGATATGTTATGAATAAGGAGACAACTAGAGACATTCTTGCTTGTAAGGATAGAGATGATCTAGAGAAATTATTATGCAAGTATAAAGAAAAATCTTTGAATGATAGAATGCAATATGATCCTAAGTTTGCTACTTCACCTATCTTTATTGATGATAAGGATTATGAATTCTATGTCGACCCAGAGTTAATCACTTTGGTTGAATATGATCCTTTCCATGGTTATGAAACTGTTGTGGCACATCTTACTAAGTTGAATGACATAGCCACCCTTTTTACTCATGATGAGAAAAATCGCTATTACTACATTCTCAAATTATTTCGTTCTCATTAAAGGGTGATGCTAAAGCTTGGTACAATACTCTTGCTCCTGGTTGTGTGCGTAGTCCGCATGATATGATTTATTACTTCTCTGAATAATATTTCCTTGCTCATAAGAAACAAGTTGCCTTGCAGGAAATATTTAACTTTATGCAAATTAAAGAAGAGAGTCTCCCACAAGCTTGGGGGAGGCTTTGCCAATTACTTAATGCTTTGCCTGATCATCCTCTTAAGAAAAATGAAATACTTGATATCTTCTATAATGGACTAACCGATGCTTCTAGGGATTTCCTAGATAGTTGTGCTGGTTGTGTTTTCAGGGAATGAACTGTTGGGCAAGCTGAAGAATTATTGAATAACATATTGAAAAATTATGATGATTGGACTCTTCCTAAACCACTGCCTAAACCCACTCCGAAGAAGAGGGGTATATTATATCTCAATCCTGAAGATATGCAAGAGGCAAAGAAATCTATGAAGTAAAAAGGTATTAAAGCTGAGGACGTAAAAAATTTACCTCCTATTGAAGAAATATATGGGCTTAATACACCAACACTACCTAAGGTGGTAGAGGTAAATTCTATAATGAAGTTCAATGATAATGATAATCCTCACAATATGCACCCTATCCAATGCCTTTATGAGTTTGAAGACTACATCAGAAAACAAGATCACTTCAATGCAAATGTTATGAAACAATTGAAATACAACTCTGATATGATTGCTCGCTTGAGTGACTTATTTTTTAGAATCTCAAATGATGTTAGAGGTGTTGGAAAGCATGCTTCTATGGTACAAACCCAATTAGAACAAGTTGCTAAATCTCAAAGAGAGTTGCTAGATGAAATGAACAATAACATACATGACTTTGCTGTTAGAGTAGCAACTAGAGGAGGTAAAATGACTCAGGAACCACTTTATCCTGAAGGACACCCAAAAAGAATTGAACAATACTCTCAAAGAGCTAACACTAATGCACCTAGTCCTTCTAAAAAGAAAAAGAAGAAGAAAAATGAAAGGACTTTGCATGCTTCTACTGAACCTAAAATAGAAAAACCTCCTGATAATGATAATGATGTTTATATTTCTGATGCTGAAACTCAACCTGGTAGTGAACACTCACCTTATGATAATGAAAAATATAATGATGAGGTTCATGAAGATAGTCAACCAAATAATGAAGAACCAGACAATGATGTTGAGATAGAACCCGCAGTTGATCTTGATAACCCACAACCTAAAAATAAAAGATATGATAAAAGAGACTTTGTTGCTAGAAAACACGATGTGGAAAGAGAACCGTGGGTTCAAAAACCTATGCCCTTTCCACCTAAGTCAACTAAAAATAAAGATGATGAAGAATTTGAATGTTTTGCTGAAATGCTGAGGCCAGTCTTTTTGCGTACTCGCTTGACTGATATCCTTAAAATGCCTCCTTATGCAAAGTACATGAAAGACATCATCACTAATAAGAGAAAAATACCGGAAGCTGAAATCTCCACCATGCTTGCTAATTATACTTTTAAGGATGGAGTACCTAAAAAACTTGGAGATCCGGGAATACCAACTATACCTTGCTCTATCAAAAAGAATTATGTGAGAACTGCTTTATGTGATTTGGGAGCTGGTGTTAGTGCTATGCCTTTCTCTTTATATAAAAGACTTGATTTGAATAAGCTCACACCTCCTAAAATATTATTGCAAATGGCTGACAAATCTACTGCCATACCTATCGGTATTTGTGAGGATGTGCCCGTTGTTGTTGCTAATGTTACTATTTTGGCTGACTTTGTTATAGTTGAGATGCCCGAGGACGACAACATGTCGATTATCCTTGGCAGACCCTTCTTGAATACTGCAGGGGCTATTATTGATTGCAATAAAAGCAAGGTCACATTTCATATCAATGGTAATGGGCATACGGTGCACTTTCCGAAGAAACAATTCCAGGTGAATGGTATTAATGTTATTGAAAAATCTCCGACAATCACTATTGGAAGTTTTCAACTACCTCTACCTACTGCCAAAAAGAAATATGAAATGCTTATTGTTGGGGACATTCATTTCCCTATTGAGGTAACTTAGTGATTTACGAAAGTTCTTCGGTTTCATGCTAATCAAAAGTGGTTGTTAATAAGACCTGATCAACCTTATTAATGGATCATTTTTTAGAGATATGAAGTTGATGAATTTAGCAAGCACTACCTTCTGTCCCTACCTTTTTGTTTTTTGTTTTTATTAGTTCAATAAAATACAATGCCATGTTTTGTCTGTATTATGAATTTCCCGTGCAATAGAAAATGACCCAAAAATAAAAGTTCTCAGAATGCCCTGAAAATTTAATACGATTTTTTTTCTGAATATTTAAGAATTTCTGGTGCAAATAATATCAAAGGGAGGTGCACCAGGTGGGCACAATCCACCTGAGTGCGCCAAGACCCCCAAGCGCACCCTGGTGGGTTGTGGTCCCCACGTGGGCCCCCTCACTTATCTCTTCACACCACATCATCACCTACCTTCAGAAAAAAAATCCCCATAGCTCTCTCTCTCTCTCTCGTGTTCTCGCTCTCAAACCCGTGGATTTCGATCTTGTAGGATCGAAAGTATGTCTAGAGGGGGGTGATTAGACTACTTGACCAAATAAAAACTTAACCTTTTCCCAATTTTAGTTCTTGGCAGATTTTAGCTAATTTAGGACAAGTCAAGCAATCATCACATGATTCAAGCAAGCATGCAAAGAGTATACAGGCAGCAGAAAGTAAAGCATGCAACTTGCAAGAATGTAAAGGGAAGGGTTTGGAGAATTCAAACGCAATTGGAGACACGGATGTTTTTCCCGTGGTTCGGATAGGTGGTGCTATCCTACATCCACGTTGATGGAGACTTCAACCCACGAAGGGTAATGGTTGCGCGAGTCCACACAGGGCTCCACCCAAGGGTAACGGTTGCGCGAGTCCACACAGGGCTCCACCCATGAAGGGTTCACGAAGAAGCAACCACCCACAAAGGGTCCACGAAGAAGCAACCTTGTCTATCCCACCATGGCCATCGCCCACACAGGACTTGCCTCACTAGCGGTAGATCTTCACGAAGTAGGCGATCTCCTTCCCCTTACAAACTCCTTGGTTGAACTCCACAATCTTGTCGAAGGCTCCCAAGTGACACCTAGCCAATCTAGGAGACACCACTCTTCAAGAAGTAACAAATGGTGTGTAGGTAATGAACTCCTTGCTCTTGTGCTTCAAATGATAGTCTCCCGAACACTCAACTCTCTCTCATAGGATTCGGATTTAGTGGAAAGAAGATTTGAGTGGAAAGAAACTTGGGAAGGCTAGAGATCAAGATTCATATGGTAGGAATGGAATATCTTGGTCTCAACACATGAGTAGGTGGTTCTCTCTCAGAACATATGAGTTGGAATGGTGTGTGTGTTCTGATGGCTCTCTCTTCGAATGAAGAGGAGGTGGAGGGATATATATAGCCTCCACACAAAATCCAACCGTTACACACAGTTTTCCAATCTCGGTGGGACCGAATCAACAAACTCGGTCGGACCGAAAATGTAAACCTAGTGACCGTTAGAGATTTTCGGTGGGACTGACATGCAACTCGGTAGGACCGATATGGTTAGGGTTTGGGCATAACGTAATCTCGGTGAGACCGATTACACAAACTCGGTGAGACCAAATTTGGTAATTAGCTAACCAGAGAGTTGGTCATGCAAACTCGGTGGGACCGATTTGCTCTTTCGGTGAGATCGAGTGGAACTCGGTGAGACCGAAAAGTTACAAAGGGGAAACACTGAGTTTACATTGCAATCTCGGTGGGACTGATTCGCTCTTTCGGTGAGACCGAAAAGTTACGAAAGGGAAACAGAGAGTTTGCAATCCCATCTCGGTGAGACCGAGATCCTTATCGGTAGAACCGAATTGCTAGGGTTTGGCAGTGGCTAATGACAAGTGAAACTCGGTGGCGCCGGATAGGAAGAATCGGTAGGATCGAGTTTGGCTTAGGGTTTAGGTCATATGTGGATATGGGAAAGTAGTTGAGGGTTTTGGAGCATATCACTAAGCACATGAAGCAAGAGGCTCATTAAGCAACACCTCATCCCTCCTTGATAGTATTGGCTTTTCCTATGGACTCAATGTGATCTTGGATCACTAAAATATAAAATGAAGAGTCTTGAGCTTTTGAGCTTGAGCCAATCCTTTGTCCTTAGCATTTTGAGGGTTCCACTTTCACATCCATGCCATGCCAATCATTGAGCTTTCCTGAAATAATCATCCTGGAATAGCATTAGCTCAATGAGCTATATGTTGTTATGAATTACCAAAACCACCTAGGGATAGTTGCACTTTCAATCTCCCCCCTTTTGGTAATTGATGACAACATATAGATCAAAGCTTCGACAAATGATAATAAGCATGAAATATATCGTCGCTTTGAGAAGTATGTGATAAGTAAGAGCTCCCCCTAAATTTGTGCATATTTAAAATTTGCTTTGGACTGCAAATGCACAAGGAGTTAGAGTCATGGATTACTCTTCCATGTCACATACATCTTGGTGGAGCGCTTAAAATGATAAGAATGAAATACATGCACTCATCACCAAGAATAGTGAGTGATCACATAAGATAGATAAGATAATAGCATTAAGCAAGCATTAAGTGTAGCTTATGATCAAACACATGATCATCAATGTCTCACAAGCATAGTATCTCAAGCACTCAAAAGCAAACAAGTTTGAAAAACCACCAAATAAAGCAAGAGAGAAAAGCAACACACACTCTCTCGAAGCCTATGATCTATACATCTTCTCTCCCTTTGGCAACAAGTTACCAAAAAGTTCCTAGAAAATGCATAGCACTAGATCGATGCTCAGGCTTGATCTTCTGGTGGTGGTGGTGGAGTCCGGATCACTCCAAGGACGAAGGCTTCGGTAGATGCTGAAGTAGACGCTGGAGTTGGAGCTGAAGTAGATGCTGGAGCTGGTGGAACTGAGGCTGTGGCTGGTGCTGAGGTGGTGGCTCTGGTGTCAGCAACTGGCACGGCAGATGACCTCGGGCCTCGTGGCACTCTGGCAAAGGCATGAGTGGTAGTCCTGCCTCTCCTCTC
Organism: Triticum aestivum; assembly: GCF_018294505.1. Classification (NCBI taxonomy): domain Eukaryota; kingdom Viridiplantae; phylum Streptophyta; class Magnoliopsida; order Poales; family Poaceae; genus Triticum; species Triticum aestivum. The sequence goes on along the minus strand of NC_057803.1, from coordinate 497,953,875 downwards.
CTGCATGTCCTCCTGGAGCTGCTCCACTGCAGACTGAACTTCCGTTACTTTGACATCCAAGTCATAGAACTTCTGTTCCATGATTCTCTCTAGGCTCTGCTGATTTTGAGTGAGGGTGGCCAGACTTTGCTCAATCCTCAGCGTGGATGCAATCAAGTAACCAAGCTGCTCTTGTTTGGTCTTCAAGAAGTATTCAGATGCCTCCTCTTGAGTTGGCATCTTGGTAGCTTTCTCCTTCCTCGCCTTCTCCTTCTTTGCATAAGCTTGTGCAGACGATGGCTCGTTCTCAGTCATGACAACTTGATTGTCCTCAAAATCTGGACGGATGGGCAAATGTTCCTTGTCCAATAAATATATGCCCGTGCCCATCTTGGAGTTGATGAGCTCCTGAATTTGAGGGGCATATCCGCAACTCCTCTTCTGATCTGCTGCAGTCCTCTTGATTGTTTCCACTATGAGGCTCATCACCTTGAACTTCTGAGGCACATCAAACACATGTAGCAAGTTGATAGCATGGCCTCTGATCATCTTGTGATCTCCAGACTTGGGCAGTAAGGTGTGCCTTAGTATCCAATTGATCGTAGGCAGACCTGACAGAAGATAATGCACTGAGCCAAACTTGAAAGTATCAAGTGCTTCATTTGGGATCTCCTTGTACATATTGGACATTGAGTTGTGGTCCATCTTCTTCTTGGCATATATGTCCATGTCGTCATCATGCTCCTCTGGGGCATTAATCAACTTTGCCCATTCCTCAACAGTGGATTGGTACCTCGTACCCTCAGACATCCATGTGATCCTCCCATCTGGATAAAAATGTGCCGTGGAGTAGAACTGCATTATAAGCTCCTCATTCCACTTTGTGAGCTTCTGCCCAACAAAGTCAGCTACTCCACAAGCTATGAAGCTGTCTTGCACTCCAGGATAGTGCTCTTCGTTGTCCTTGATATATTGCCAATCAACCCATCGCATATCACAGACAATGGGCTTCTTATCTAGCAGCACTATCTCATAAAAATCCTGCTGCTCCTTGGTGTGAAATCTGTAGTCCACAGCAGTCCTTCTCCTTGAAGCATACGGGTCTGCTTCTCTCCACTTCCTCAGCCCCGAATCTCTCCTGAGCTTCATATCCTCAACCACAGGATGAGCATCGTTGTGGTCTGGGATCTTGGGCTTTAGCTTTCTCAGGACATTCTCTTCCTCTTCTTCTGCAACAGTCTCAGGCACTGGGGCCTTGTTGTTCTCAGCTGCAGGAATGCTCCTTGTATTCCTCTTTGGTTTTGGCTTGGAGGCAGCTTTGGGCTTAGATGCAGTAGCCCCTGACCTTATGGCATCACCCATCAGCTTGGGTGCCTTGGGTGCTGGTGCAACTACCTCTTCTTCCTCTTCCTCTTCCATGATGGAAGCTTTTCCTAGCACTCTGGCTACGGTCTTCTTACCCTTTCCTTCCTCTTCTTGCCTTCTGCAGCAACTGGCTCTTGGGGAGTGGGCTTCTCAGTTGAGGCTCTTGCCTTTGACATGGGCTGCCTGCCTGCTGGCCTTTTGATTTTCAGCCCTGGCTTTGTGCCTTGAGCTGGCTCAACTCTCTTGGAAGTGGCCTCTTCCTCTGCCACATAGTCCTCATCTTCGGAATCTTAAGTCCTCTTCTTCCTCTGTCTCGTGGCTGCCTTTGGCAAGTTGCTAGGGGTGCTCCTGCTGCACTCATCTGAAGAACTTGAGGGACTAGTGCCCTCACTCATGTGCACCTGCTGCTCTGACATGTTTTGGCTATCACTTTGATCAGACATGCTGCAAACTGACTGCTGACCCTGTGAACAAATTATAGATGAGGTAGAAAGGATGAGCATCACAAAATGCAGAGATTTTTGCAAAAGAATGATGCAAAAACTTAGTTTTAGTTTCCCACTGAAATCATCTCGGATCTACCGATTTTCAAACTCGGTGATACCGAAGCAGTTTTGGAACCTAAACTAGTGAACTCGGTAGGACCGAGTCACAGTTCGGTGGCACCGAGACTGCTAGGGTTTCACAGAGTTCCAAAATCGGTCACACCGATAAGTAATTCTCGGTCAGACCGAGTCTCACTTGTGCAAGGCTTAAGCCAAATCGGTGGGACCGAGTTTTTCAACTCGGTGGGTCCGAGATGGTTTCGGTGGAGACCTAAACCTAGAATTTTCGAATCAACCCTAATCTATGAGTGTTTTGACTGGATAGGAGTGTTTCAATCGTGGCAAGAATCATGAAGATCACAATGTGCTAGGAATCAGATTATAGAATAGCACAAAGATCAAGTCCATACCCTAGTTCGGCGGGGACTTGCTATGGCAGCAACGGCGGGGCAGAATTCCCGTTGACGGCGATGGAGACCAGCGACTGGAGGCGGCTGGCGGCGAGAAGACGATCCGGAGACCACGAGGGCAGAGCAGGCTATCGCGCGGGCGAAGGGGTTCGGAGAAATTTCCAAAATTTTGCCCTTGACTATATATAGCCCGACCCTGTCGGTGTGACCGAGTGGAACAACTCGGTGACACCGAGATTCATAACTGCAAGCAGTTACTGAAACTCGGTGTGACCGAAAGGTTCAAATCGGTTGCACCGAGATCGAAAACCTAGATCAACTTAATGATCTCGGTAGGACCGAAAGTGGAGTATCGGTCAGACCAAGAATCATAAAGAGGTTTTGGAAGTTTAAGTCTATGACGAATCGGGGACTCCGAGCGCTCCTCACACAGAGTGGTTCGAACCTGACTTGATCAAATTTTGTGATGCAACATGAATAGAGTTTGAGACGAGAAAAGCATAGATAGCTAGAGGAGGTTCTTAGGCATTCTTGTCCATCCACTTGGCAAAAAGAAATAAAGCCGAACAATCAAAACAACAAGTGGATGTCCTCGAATGAGTAAAATATGCATCCAGCATGCTCACACAATAAGATGGCAAATGAAATATGTGACAAGGCATGCACAACCAATTCTAGCATCTATCAAGCAATTTGCGATGACTAGGTCATCTACATATGAGTATATTGACTTAGGAGTCAAGTGAGAACACTTGATCATAGGTCATACTCATCGTTTAAGCTCAAGTGGGGTTACCACTTTTACATAAAGCATTGTTGTGTTCACATCTTTAGAGTTGCTTTAGCTCAAGTCTTAGAGTAAAGCTCCCCCTAGATGTGATATCCCCCCCTAAGAGGGATGAACTAACCTTGGGTTTTGTCGATGATGACTTCATGTATATATTGAAGATGTGGATGCTCAATGTTGATGTAGATATCTTGGAGCTATCCATTTGAGTGAATTGCACTTTCAATACCTACATGGGTTAGTCCCACAAGGAACAAACAAGGATATCCATAGACATAGAGTGATGCACACACAAGATGATGTCCATGAAAACTTTTAGGTTACCTTGTCCCTTGTCTTACCAACAAGAGGGTTTGTGACTCCTTGAACTAGTGCAAGATGTGGAAGTTGATTGCACTTGTTCTTGCCAAAATGATAAGAGTGAAGTATGTTGGCGGAGTCACCCTCGAGAACTCTCTAGCTCTTCTTCTTTTGGATCCACACCATCTTGATGGGAATCCTTGGAGTTGTAGTCGTACTTGATGAAGTGGAACTTGAGGTAGTCTTGGGAATCCACTTGACTAAGGTCTTTGGAGTTTCTTCAAATGCATCAATTTCCTCTTGAAGCTTGTCCTTGCCTTTTTGCTTGTAGTCTTGTGGTGGAAGATCATCTTGAGCTTGTGTCCCCTTGAAAGAAGCATCATACTTCTCTTGTTGAGGAATAAACTTTGTCTTGGGGTATTGATCTTCTTCTCACTCAACTCCATTGGCATTGAACTTTCGTTCAAAACCAACACCTTGATTCTTCCGGTGCATTCCTTGCTTGCGCACAATTTCCTCGAATTGCTTACTCCCGGCAAGGCTTTTGTACACTCCTTTCTCTATAATTCCCTTCAATAAACTATTTTCTTGCTCAAGTGTAACTTGGCTAAGAGAATCATTAGTGGAATCAAGAGAACTACTAGAAGCAACAATATTGGATTTAACATGATCATTGTCACTGCTAGAGGAAGAATCTTTCTTGTTACTAGACTTGACTTGAGGCGTGTAAGTGGATAAGAGTAAACGCTTGGCAATGTAAGAAGAACTTTTCTTGCGGAGATCATCATTGATTGCTTTTAAGAACTCATGCTCTTGCTCAAGATTGAGCTTCTCAAAGCGTAATTTCTCATGAGCTCTTAAAAGTTCTCGATGATCTTCGAAGATGGTTTCATGAGCTAACTTAAGAGTGTTTAGTTCTTTAGTTAGGGCCTCAATCTTCTCCTTATCATTGTCATTCGTTTTATCTTGATTAGCATGTTTAATTGACATTTCATCATAGTATTCATCACTAGAGTTGTCAATAAGCAAATCATCACCTAACAAGTCATCTTCATCACTATTGAAATCAACATACTCGGGGTGTGTTACCTTAGGACCTTTGGCCATGAAGCATCTTCCAATTCCTTCATTTGGTGAGTCAAATATGTCGTAGGAGTTGGTTGACACAAGTGCTAGACCGGCAACACCTTCATCTTGAGTGTCTTCGGAGTCGGAGTGATAACTTCTTTCGGAGTGGCGTTCGGAGTCGGAGCCGGATACCCATTCACCAACATGAGCTTGATGTCTTCGTCTTGTATAGCTCCTTGATGATTTTTCCTTCCTTTCCGAATCCTTGCTTCTCCGTGAGTATCTTCGTTCATAACGATCATCTCTACTCCTTCTCTCTCTTGGTGGTGATCCTTTGCTTCTTCTTTTTGGAGAATCTTCTCTTCTCTTGTAGGGAGCCGTACACTCATTGGAATAGTGCCCGGGTCTTCCACAATTGTAGCAGTTTCGCTCTCGACTAGAAGATCTTTTGTCATTGTAGGACCTTGACTTGAAGCTTCTATCTTTGCTTCTACTCTTGTAGAACTTGTTGAAGTTCTTCACCATTAAGCTCAATTCTTCATTGAAGTCTTGTTTCTCACTTGATGATGTAGGGGCTTCACATGAGGCTTTATAGGCACCACTTGATTTGTTGTGAAGTTCCTCTTTATCCTTAAGTGACATCTCATGAACAACAATTCTTCCAATCACCTCCGTTGGCTTGAGATCTTTGTAATTGCGCATCATTTGGATCAATGTGCACATGGTATCATATTTTCCATCCAAGGCTCTTAGAATCTTCTTGATGATGAATCTATCGGTCATCTCTTCACTTCCTAAGCCGGCAATCTCATTTGTGATGAGAGCAAGCCTAGAGTACATTTCAGCGACACCTTCACCATCCTTCATCTTGAACTTGTCAAGTTGGCTTTGAAGCACATCCAACTTGGATTCCTTGACGGAGTCGGTACCTTCGTGCATATCAATCAAAGTGTCCCAAATTTCCTTTGCATTCTCAAGACGGCTGATTTTGTTGAATTCTTCAGGGCACAATCCATTGAAGAGAATATCACAAGCTTGATCATTGTATTGCAACATCTTCAACTCATCCGCGGTAGCTTCACGGTTTGGTTCTCTCCCATCAAAGAAGTCACCTTGCAAATGAACACACACAATAGCCTAAACGGCGGGGTTATGTCCAAGAATATGCATTTTCATTTTATGCTTCCAACTAGCAAAATTAGTACCATCAAAGTAAGGACCTCTACGGTGATAATTTCCCTCGCTAGACGCCATACTCTCCTAGGTTGTGAAACCAAGGCTATGACCACCAAAAGCTATGGAGATCAAAGCAAATGAAGACCAAAGCTCTGATACCACTTGTAGGATCGAAAGTATGTCTACAGGGGGGTGATTAGACTACTTGACCAAATAAAAACTTAACCTTTTCCCAATTTTAGTTCTTGGCAGATTTTAGCAAATTTAGGACAAGTCAAGCAATCATCACATGATTCAAGCAAGCATGCAAAGAGTATATAGGCAGCGGAAAGTAAAGCATGCAACTTGCAAGAATGTAAAGGGAAGGGTTTGGAGAATTCAAACGCAATTGGAGACACGGATGTTTTTCCCGTGGTTCGGATAGGTGGTGCTATCCTACATCCAAGTTGATGGAGACTTCAAGCCACGAAGGGTAACGGTTGCGCGAGTCCACACAAGGCTCCACCCAAGGTTAACGGTTGCGCGAGTCCACACAAGGCTCCACCCACGAAGGGTCCACGAAGAAGCAACCACCCACAAAGGGTCCACGAAGAAGCAACCTTGTCTATCCCACCATGGCCATCGCCCACACAGGACTTGCCTCACTAGCGGTAGATCTTCACGAAGTAGGCGATCTCCTTGCCCTTACAAACTCCTTGGTTCAACTCCACAATCTTGTCGGAGGCTCCCAAGTGACACCTAGCCAATCTAGGAGACACCACTCTCCAAGAAGTAACAAATGGTGTGTAGGTAATGAACTCCTTGCTCTTGTGCTTCAAATGATAGTCTCCCCAACACTCAACTCTCTCTCATAGGATTTGGATTTAGTGGAAAGAATATTTGAGTGGAAAGCAACTTGGGAAGGCTAGAGATCAAGATTCATATGGTAGGAATGGAATATCTTGGTCTCAACACATGAGTAGGTGGTTCTCTCTCAGAACATATGAGTTGGAATGGTGTGTGTGTTCTGATGGCTCTCTGTTCGAATGAAGAGGAGGTGGAGGGGTATATATAGCCTCCACACAAAATCCAACCGTTACACACAGTTTTCCAATCTCGGTGGGACCGAATCAACAAACTCGGTCGGACCGAAAATGTAAACCTAGTGACCGTTAGAGATTTTCGGTGGGACTGACATGCAACTCGGTAGGACCGATATGGTTAGGGTTTGGGCATAACGTAATCTCGGTGAGACCGATTACACAAACTCGGTGAGACCGAATTTGGTAATTAGCTAACCAGAGAGTTGGTCAGGCAAACTCGGTGGGACCGATTTGCTCTTTTGGTGAGACCGAGTGGAACTCGGTGAGACCGAAAAGTTACAAAGGGGAAACACTGAGTTTACATTGCAATCTTGGTGGGACCGATTCGCTCTTTCGGTGAGACCGAAAAGTTACGAAAGGGAAACAGAGAGTTTGCAATCCCATCTCGGTGAGACCGAGATCCTTATCGGTAGAACCGAATTGCTAGGGTTTGGCAGTGGCTAATGACAAGTGAAACTCGGTGGCGCCGGATAGGAAGAATCGGTAGGACCGAGTTTGGCTTAGGGTTTAGGTCATATGTGGATATGGGAAAGTAGTTGAGGGTTTTGGAGCATATCACTAAGCACATGAAGCAAGAGGCTCATTAAGCAACACCTCATCCCTCCTTGATAGTATTGGCTTTTCCTATGGACTCAATGTGATCTTGGATCACTAAAATATAAAATGAAGAGTCTTGAGCTTTTGAGCTTGAGCCAATCCTTTGTCCTTAGCATTTTGAGGGTTCCACTTTCACATCCATGCCATGCCAATCATTGAGCTTTCCTGAAATAATCATCTTGGAATAGCATTAGCTCAATGAGCTATATGTTGTTATGAATTACCAAAACCACCTAGGGATAGTTGCACTTTCAGATCTCTTGCTCAAAGCTCCATTTCCAAAACTGTTTCATTGGATTGTTGCTTGGAAAAGCATGAATATCTTTAGGAAGTTTGCTTCCAATAAGAACTCCAAGGGAGTGATTGGGGAGTCATCTCACAGTGATCTCCGCCCCCGGAGATTGGCGGAGGTACGGCCGTGCGAATGGCCGGATATCACGTTCATGGAAGAGGCCGGAATCCTGCAAGAGTTTACACAATATGCTGCTAATGCCGGCCTCACCGACTTCATCGCAGCTGAATGTGAACAATATCATCTCCTCACAAACACCTTTGTTCAAAGTTTTAATTTCCTTCCTAGGAATAATCCTCCTGAGGCGCAATTCAATTTACATGCTGAATCCCATCAGATACCTCTTACTGAATTTTGTGAAATATGCTTGCTTCCTGCTGGTAGTGGTTTGATAGAGCCTAGGCCGGTAGAGTTTGAGGCCTTTTATCATACCTTGACAGTGGGAGATGAGAGAGGGGTGTCGGCTATCACTTCCGCTCGCTTGCATTTTCCTGCTATTCATTATTTTGCTCTTTTCATTGCAAAATGCTAGCTTGCTAGAGAGAAGGTGGGTGCACTCAGTTCACCAGACCTTGCTGTTTTACCTCGTGCACTAGAGGGCGACAACACTTATAGCTTGGGAGCTATTGTGGCACGTCGCCTTCACATTAATAAGTCCAAGGCTAAAATACATGGTGGTATCTTTGCTACTCGTTTGGCGACTCGCTTTAATGTTGAGACACGCCTTCATGATTATCCTCTGCCCAGGGTCTACTTAGATCGTGCGGCCATGGATCACCACCAGTTTACTGATATCGATTCTACTAACATCCCTATTCCATATAACCTGGTTTTTAGTGTGAGAACTCATGATATTATTCCATTGCCTGCTCTTGCTTTGTTTGATCCTGTCGCTAGGGGCGGGTATAGGATTATGCCCGCGGATATCATCGCCTACCGGAACGACCAAGCTGCAGCAGTGGAGGAGCCTCAGCAGTGGGATCCATGGATGCCCGCTTCTCAGCACCCCGACTACTATCCGGGCTACTGATTGATTACCAAGTTAGGCCAAAGCCTAATCTTGGGGGAGTACGTGTTTCTCACCGACATTACATTCATGTTCACACATTTCATTCGAGTTGTCGGTGTTAACACTTTTTCAATGTATCATCCATGTTAAATTTATTTTCTCGCTTTCTTCTTGCGTGTTTGAAAAACCTTAGAAAAACCGAGAAAAATAGTTGTAGCTAGTTTACTTTCTATGCATGCTTAATGTAGTACTAAAAAGAAAACCCAAAAAGATTTTCTTGTTCTTCTTTTGCTTGTTGGGAGCTTTCCCGTGTAAATAGTTTTTCTCGTTTTTTGCTTTTCTATTTTATTTTCTTATTCAAGAAAACCAAAAACTCCAAAAATACTTCAGTGTGTTTCTCTGAATTTCTCTTCTTTTTATTCGAGTCGTACCGAGGAGAAGACCATGATGAAAATGTTGAGTGGCTCTCATTTGCATAATTGTTGATCTAACAAAGAGCCATTTTACCATGTATTTTCATGTTGAATAAAATGTTTGCAGATTCCAGCTTAGTCCATGGAATTCTTGCACTATTATTACTTTCATATCGTTTGGTCGTGCAAGTGAAAGACAATAATGACGATATTCGATGAACTGGCCGCGGCAGAGAGAAACTGGTATGAACTCGACTTGTTCTGTTTTTGTAAATATGCTTAACCTAGTATCCATGCTTCAGCCCATTATGATTAAACATGTTTCGAATGATAATTAGAGATTATAGTTCCTCATGCCATGCATAAGTAGCTAGGAGTGGATAATGATTTATCTTGTATATCAACATTGCGTTAAAATGATTGTGATGTAGTATGATGATATGGTATCCTCCTCTAAATGTTCCAGTGGCTTGACTTGGCACATGTTCATGCATGTAGTTGAATCAAAACCAACATAGCCTGTATGATATTTATGTTCATGGTGTTCATATCCTACTCATGCTAGTGTCCAATGTTACTTATGCATAATGCATGTTCATGACCGTTGTTGCTCTCTAGCTGGCCGCTTCTCAACCTATTTGCTAGCCTTTGCCTGTACCAAGTGGGAATTCTGCATATACATCGAAAACCTTGAACCAAAGTTATTCCAGATGAGTCCACCATACCTACCTATATGCGGTATCACCCGGCCGTCCTACGTAAATTTGCATGTGCCACCTCTAAAAACTTCTAATAAATATCCTATTTGTGTGCCTGGATCATTCATGGAACGACAGGAGGTGGTTGGTATCTTCCATGCTAAGTGGATTATTCTCAGGTCGAGTGTTTATTCACTCGCCATCGCACGAGAAAAGGGCGGTAATAGGGATGCCTAGTCCCAAACAGTAAAGAGAAAAGCTTACAAATAATCAAACAAAAACTCCCAATGGAGTCAAAACCTTTACTTTTATCCATTGGGAACCGCCACTAGCGTGCTTAGCATGGAAGATATTGATAACTGATGATCATGAAGTAAACAAGAAGGGTGCATGTCTCAAAATATCATTTATCTTTGTTTTAAAAACTTGAGCTCTGGCATCTCTGCAAATCACCACTTCCCTCTGCAAAGGGACTATCTATTTACTTTCATATTGTGTCATCACCTTGTAAAATAAGCACCAGAACTTGAGAGTATTGCTGTCATGCTTATGCATTGTGTGTAGCTAATGTTGGGTGCATCATGACTGGATCTTTTCTACAATGAATTACAATGTTTAGTCGTTGCTTGAACTTTGGATGTGCTCGGCATTTATGTTTTGCGGTCTCAGAAAGGGCTAGCGAGATATCGCTATTGTCATATTATATCATGGTTGTTTTGACAATGTGTTTCCATTTGAGATATCTTATTATTGCTCGCTAGCTGATTATGTTATTGATATGAGTTAATATAATCTTTAAGAGTTATCGTCGGCATGGTTAGTTATAATGTTGGCTAAAAACCTGGGTGTTGTTTAAGATTATTTAAGCAAACAAGAGCAAAAGAGTTCATAAAAGTTTTTATTTTTCACTTTCAGTTTATCAACTGAATTGCTTGAGGACAAGCAAATGTTTAAGCTTGGGGGAGTTGATACATCTCCAACGTATCTAATTTTCCTAACGCTTTTTCTCTTGTTTTGGACTCTAATTTGCATGATTTGAATGAAACTAACCCCGGACTGACGCTGTTTTCAATAGAACTACCATGGCGTTGTTTTTGTGTAGAAATAAAAGTTCTCAGAATGCAACGAAACTTTGCGATGATTTTTTATATCAATAAACATAATTTCTAGAAACGTATCCAAACGTACCCACTTCGACCACCACCTAACTTCTGCAAACCCTCGACATATCCAAACGTACCACCGCTTCCCGCTACCATCATTTGACATTTGGTTTTGAGAATTTGAGTTGTGGTTCATCGTTTCCTAGGGTGTTTAGGCTAACAAGGAACGGTTCTACATCGACATCATCGCCGTTCATCTTCGCCAAGGACTCGACATCGACAATGACCACTACTCCACTTTGAAACCTTCAACCGTAAGCAAGGACGGTAACCTCGACGACACTTTGTGTACTCCTTGCCATTGCATTGATAACCCCATAGCCCATTTTGTGTACCTTTCCTATCGAGACTAGCAATTTGACTATTGTCAGCAACGTTACTTCTGCACATTACTGATCATTGCATATATCATCATATTGGTGTCCATATCTTGGTATCATCTCTTGTGTCACAAGGTTGTCATAGCATATACACAATTGCTATCTTGGTTCGTCAAGTTTTGCATAAGAGGCCAAAGAAAGATCTCAAAAGAGAAAGAGCCAGCAAGCTTTTAAGCAAAAGAGAAAGATAAGAAAAGAGCTTTTAAGCAAGAACCATAGCATCATAGTACATTAAGATTTTCATACTCGATCATCTTGGATTATACCACTGGAATACCATACATATAGCATACTTGGGATAGAAGTCATTGCATTTCTGCTTTGTAGGTTGTGCACAAGTCTCATATCCGCCTATTGTGCAATCATGCTAGCGTCTCTCTAGAGTTGAGCAACAAGAGCATTTTTTCTGGATTCCACATTTTGAGCTCATTTTTGGTTGCACGACCCCATTTATCTTTTCGTGCATGTGTTTTCATGTGTCACATTTTGTTATTAGTCTACTTGTTGCATTTGCGAATTTGTGAATCTTTTTCAACATTATTGAGTCTTACTAACAATTGCACCAAATTTTGTGCCACCATCCTCACCAAGCGCCATCAAAAGACTTTATTTGTGTAGGTGTGAGAACCGACAAGAATTGGTACCAATTGTGCTATTTCCTTGCTATACTATTGAGTGATCATTGATCCATCTTCAACTTCGGTTAAGGTACATTTGTATCGTTCTTCTCTTTCTCCCACTCACATATTCGCTTGGAATGATGGATAGACCAAGTTCTTCTACCAACCCACTCTTCATCGAGCAACCCACTCTTCATCGAGCAAGATGACGACCCGAACAACTACGTCACAGATACGTCTCCAACGTATCTATAATTTTTGATTGTTCGATGCTATTATATTATCTATTTTGGATGTTTAATGGGCTTTAATGTGCTCTTTTATATTATTTTGGGACTAACCTATTAACCGGAGGCACATTGCCAGTTTCTATTTTTTTTGCCTATTTTAGAGTTTCGTAGAAAAGGAATACCAAACGGAATGAAACCTTCGTGATGATCTTTCTTGGACCGAAAGAAAACAAGAAGACTTGGAGTTGAAGTATGGAACACCACGAGGCGGCCACGAGGCAGGAGGGCGCGCCCAGGGGGTAGGCGCGCCCCCACCCTCGTGGCCCCCTCGTAGCTCCACCGACGTACTTCTTCCGCCTATATATACTCTTATTCCCTAGATCGACCACAAAGAGTCACGAAACCACTTTTCCACCACCACATCCTTCTGTACCCGTGAGATCCCATCTTGAGGCCTTTTCTGGCGATCCGCCGGAGGGGGAGTTGATTACGGAGGGCTTCTAGATCAACACCATAGCCTCTCCGATGAAGCATGAGTAGTTTACCACAGACCTTCGGGTCAATAGTTATTAGCTAGATGGCTTCTTCTCTCTCTTTGATTCTCAATACAAAGTTCTCCTCGATGTTCTTGGAGATCTATTCGATCTAATACTCTTTTGTGGTGTGTTTGCCGAGATACAATGAATTGTGGGTTTATGAACAAGATTGTCTATGAATATTATTTGGTTCTTCTCTAAATTCTTATATGCATGATTTGATATCTTTGCAAGTCTATTCGAATTATCGATTTAGTTTGGCCTACTAGATTGATCTTTCTTGCAATGGGAGAAGTGCTTAGCTTTGGGTTTAATCTTGCGGTGTCCTTTCCCAGTGACAGTAGGGGCAGCAAGGCACATATTGTATTGTTTCCATCAAGGATAAAAAGATGGGGTTTATATCATATTGCTTGAGTTTATCCCTCTACGTCATGTCATCTTGCTTAAAGCGTTACTATGTTCTTATGAACTTAATACTCTGGAGGCATTCTGGATAGCGGTCGATGTGTGGAGTAATAGTAGTAGATGCAGAATCATTTCGATCTACTTGACACGGACATGATGCCTATATTCATGATCATTGCCTATATTCATGATCATTGCCATGATGCTTTTCTATCAATTGCTCGATAGTAATTTGTTCACCCACCGTAACACATGCTATCTTGAGAGAAGCCACTAGTGAAACCTATGGCCCCGGGGTCTCTTTCTTATTATATTGCATCTCTTTTATTTACATCCCATCTCGTTTACTATTTTGCAATCTTTACTTTCCAATCTATACAACAAAAATACCAAAAATATTTACTTTACTATCTTTATCAGATCTCACTTTTGCGAGTGACCGTGAAGGGATTGACAACCCCTTTATCGCGTTAGTTGCAAGGTTCTTGATTGTTTGTGCAGGTACTAGGTGACTTGTGCATTGTCTCCTATTGGATTGATACCTTGGTTCTCAAAAACTGAGGGAAATACTTACACTACTTTGCTGCATCACCCTTTCCTCTTCAAGGGAAAACCAACGCATGCTCAAGAGGTAGCAGTCACCAAGAACCACCTCTTCGGTGTACAACGAGCTTTGCATCAAGAACAACAAGCTTTGATCGACTGCATCGACAACCTCACCACCGACTTGCGACTCTCCGAGCAACATACAAGAGACTACTTCGACAACAAGCTCGACGAGCAAAAACAAGAGAACAATGCAAGAATGGACGAGATTCGTGCCTTGTTGATCAACCTCTCTTCTACCACTTCGTCATATTCAAGATGGAGCCACTCAAGTCGACACTCCTCCGACAACTCAAGTACACCAACGTCGAACACTCTTTTCCAAGCCGCGCGCCAAGACCGTCAAGAAAACCACAATTCTCTACACGGAAATCCTACACAAGAGCAACTTGAAGAGCAAGAATATCGGCCAAAATCAAGCTACATTTGCGCAAGCACAAGAACGACAACGTCTACGCCAACACGAGGAAGAGCGAGCGCCAACACCAAGACGAGCAAGATGACGAGGCACTACGTCAGGAATAATGACACATCTCCAATGTATCTACTTTTCCTAACACTTTTTCTCTTGTTTTGGACTCTAATTCACATGATATGAATGAAACTAACCCCGGACTGACGCTGTTTTCAGCAGAAGTACCATGGTGTTGTTTCTGTGCAGAAATAAAAATTCTCGGAATGGAATGATACTTTGCGAGGATTTTTTATATCAATAAATAGAATTTCTAGAGCCAAGATCCACCGGAGGGGGCACCTGGTTGGGCACAACCCACCAGGGCGCCCCCCTCCTGGAGCGCCCGGGTGGGTTGTCCCCACCTGGTGGCCCCGCATACCTGAAACCGACGCTATAAAATCATGTTTTCCAGAAAAAAATCAGGGAAAAAGAATTATTGCGATCCACGAGACGGAGCCGCCATCACCTCATGTTCTTCATCGGGAGGCCAGATCTGGAGTCTGGTTGGGGCTCCGGAGAGGGGGATCTTCGTTCTTCGTCATCATCAACCCTTCTCCATCGCCAATTCCATGATGCTCCCCATCGGGAGTGAGTAATTCCTTTGTAGGCTCGCTGGTCAATGATGAGTTGGATGAGATTCATCATGTAATGTAGTTAGTTTTGTTAGGGCTTGATCCCTAGTATCCACTATGTTATGAGATTGATGTTGCCATGACTTTGCCATGCTTATTGCTTGTCACTTTGGGCCCGGGTGCCATGATTTCAGATCTGAACCGTTTATGTTATCACCATTATATCCATGTTCTAGATCTGATCTTGCAAGTTATAGTCACCTACTATGTGTTATGATCCGGCAACCCCAGAGTGACATTAGTCGGGACCACCCCCAGTGATGACCGTAGTTTGAGGTGTTCATGTATTCACCGTGTGTTAATGCTTTGTTCCAGTTCTCTATTAAAAGGAGGCCTTAATATGCTTAGTTTCCAATTGGACCCCGCTGCCACAGGAGGGTAGGACAAAAGATGCCATGCAAAGTTCTTTCCATGAGCACGTATGACTATTTATGGAATACATGCCTACATTATATTTATGAACTGGAGCTAGTGTCGTATCGCCCTAGGTTATGACTGTCACATGATGAATATCATCCAACAAATTACCGATCCAATGCCTATGAATTTATCTTATATTGTTCTAGCTAAGTTAGTACTGCTATCGTTACTGTTGCACTTGCTACAAAAATACTGCTATCACTATTACCGTTACTATTGCTGCTATCACTATTACCAAAACTATCATATTACTTTGCTACTAATCATGTTGTTGCATATAATTAATCTCCAGGTGTGGTTGAATTGACAACTCAGATGCTAATACTTGCAAATATTCTTTGGCTCCCCTTGTGTCGAATCTATAAATTTGGGTTGAATACTCTACCCTCGAAAACTGTTGTAATCCCCTATACTTGTGGGTTATCAAACAACAATCGCGAGAAGCTCAAGCACTTGAGGCGTAATGTGCCCTCCACGAAACAAGTCGCGCCATTGCCGCATGCAATCGCCATGGGCGCGAGCAAGAAGAAGCACTTCATGATGAAGTTCAAGAGATGATTTATCAATCATGAGTGCATCGTTATGTTCCTCAAGCTCCTCCACAAGCTCGACAAGAACCCCAAGTTTTCCAAGAGCAACAAGACAATGGGAATCCTCCACATCAAGAGCAACATGAGGTTGAAAATCCTCCACGTCAAGGATTTCATCATCCCCGACCCCAACACGATGAAGAGCAACGCTATGGCATGCTCAAGTTCACCATGCCCAAGTTCACCGGAAGCAATGATCCTGAAGAGTACCTTTCATGGGCATTGAAGGTTGACAAGATCTTCCATTTGCACAACTATGAGGAAGATAAGAAGATCACCATGGCATACCTTGAGTTCCATGACTATGTCCTCATATGGTGGGAGAAAGTCATTGAGCGACGAGAAGCAAGAGGTGAACCACCCATCACAACATGGGATCAAATGAAGGATGTCGTGAGAGCACGTTTCGTACCAACCTACTACAACCGCGACCTCTTCAATAAATTGCAACTCCTCAAGCAAGGAACAAATAGCATTGAATAGTACTACAAGGAAATGGAGATAGACATGATATGAGCTAATGTCACGGAAGATGATGAGCAAACTATGGCACGTTTCTTGAATGGACTCAACCATCCTATCAAGAAGATCGCCGATTTCCAACCTTACTCCAACGTCATCGAGCTAGTTCACCAAGCCACCAAGGCAGAACGCCAAGTGCAAGATGACTTCAAGTATGCCAAAATACTCTTCCAAGACATACGGCTACAACAACCAAGCTTCAATGACTCCACTACCATCTACCTCAATCAAGCCTTCCACAAGCAACAACGACAAGTCAAGTTTCAAGAAAACTTCGACAACCTCAAGTCGTCCTTCTACTACAAGCAACTTCAAGCCGAGAGCTTCTTCATCATCTACTCCAATCGATGAGACCATCAAGACAAGTTCAATCAAGTGCTTCACATGCGGTGGACGAGGCCACAAGTCCTTCGAGTGTACCAACAAGCGCACCATGATCCTCAACGACGCCAGAACCTATGACTCCAAGAGTGAAGAGGAAATGGAAGCCCTTGAGAAAGTGGCCATGCATCAGCAAGTGAACAAAGATGAAGATGATCAAGTCTTTTGTGACGAAGATTCGATCCCTGCTCTGTTGTCTCCAAGGTCTTGACACTTCAATATCAACAAGACAAAGACCAAAGATGCGATATCTTCCACACCAAGGCCGACATCAATGGAAGGTCCAATGGCTAAGCGACTCCGTCACTATCCAAGTCGAGCATATGGTGCAAGTTTCCTTCAAAATTGGAGCATACGAAGAGACTTTGGAGTTTGATGTCATCCCGATGTCTGTTTGCCACCTCCTTCTTGGACGACCATGGCAATTTGACCGAGGTGTCATACACACCGGACGTACAAATCACTATAGCTTGAAGATGAAGGGAAAGGAGTAGGTGCTACGACCTATGTCTCCAAGCCAAGTGATCGCCGACAAGCAAGCCACCCATCATGGAGAGAATAGTGAGAGAGCGAACAACCAAAAGGGAGTGAGAACCACAAGCTCAAATTGAGTGCCTCCATGATGAGCGACAAGAAAAACTTAGTCCTATTTGCCACCAAAAGTGAGATGAGAGAAGTGTGTGAGAACCCATCAAGTGTCATGCACTATGTCCTCTTGTGCAAGAACGAGCCACCAAAAACTAACACCTCTCACAATCTACCTTTAGTGTTATCTTCTCTATTCCAGGAATTCCAAGATGTATTCCCCAACGAGCTTCCTCCGGATCTACCTCCACTTTGAGGAATCGAGCACCACATCGACCTCACCCCCGGAGCACCTATTCCTAACAAGGCACCATACCACATCAACCCTGAGGAAACCAAGGAGATCCAATGGCAAGTACAACAACTCATCGACAACGGCCATGTACGTGAAAGCTTGAGCCCTTGTGCCATCCCGGTCATCCTTGTTCCCAAGAAAGATGGTACGTATTGCATGTGTTCCGATTGTCGTCCTATCAATGCTATAACCGTGCGTTATCCTTACCCCATTCCATGCCTATATGATATGCTAGATGAGCTTAGCGGAGCCACCATTTTCTCTAAGATTGATCTTAAGAGTGGCTATTACCAAATTCACATCCAAGAGGGTGACAAATGGAAAACCGCTTTCAAAACCAAGTTTGGCTTGTATGAATGGTTGGTCATACCAATGGGCTTATCCGAAGCACCAGGTACTTTCATGCGAGTCATGCATTTTGTTCTTTGGCCCTATATTGGTGTATTTGCTGTGGTCTATTTTGACGGTATTCTTGTGTTTAGCAAATCTCTCAAAGATCATGTCACCCATCTTAGAACCGTGTTGCAAACCCTTAGGAAAGAGCGACTTTATGCTAATATGGACAAATGCCTTTTTGGTATTGATAAGCTTGTTTTCTTGGGTTTTGTTCTGTCTTCTAAGGGTGTTCATGTAGATGAATCTAAGATCAATGCTATTAAAACATGGCCCCAACCAACAAATTTGCAACAAGTGCGAAGTTTCCTTGGTTTAGCCGGTTTCTATCGTAGATTCGTTAAGGACTTTAACACTATTGCATCTCCTTTACATGCTTTGAGTAAGAAGAATGCACCATTTATTTGGGGACCATCCCAAGATACCGCATTTAATGAACTTAACAATTTGCTTACCCATGCTCCCATGCTTGCATTACCCAATTTTGACAAAACTTTTGAAGTTCATTGCGATGCTAGCGGTAATGGCATAGGAGGTGTGTTAATGCAAGAGAAGCGCCCCATACCTTACTTTAGTGACAAACTTTCCGGAGCGCAACTCAATTATCCCATCTATGATAAAGAGCTATATGCTTTAGTGCAATTTTTGCGTGAGTGGGAACATTATCTTCGCCCACTGATAACCCACAAGTATAGGGGATCGTTTGTAGCCTTCTTCGATAGATAAGAGTGTCGAACCCAACGAGCTAAAGGTAGAACAAATATCCCCTCAAGTTCTATCGACCACCGATACAACTCTACGCACACTTGACGTTTGATTTACCTAAAACAAGTATGAAACTAATTTGCAAGAATAAAACCATGAGTAGTTTGTGAGAATAAAACTACGAATAAATTGCAAGGTCATAAAAGTGGATAGCTTTTGTCAACAAGAAAGTCATTTCTCCCTAGGCAATCGATAATAAGTATCGGTAATCATTCTTGTAATTTTACATGAGGGAGAGGCATGAGCTAACATACTTTCTCTACTTGGATCATATGCACTTATGATTGGACCCCTAGCAAGCATCCGCAACTACTAAAGATCATTAAGGTTGTGAAACCTAAACATAGCATTAAGTATCAAGTCCTCTTTACTCCCATACGCCATAACCCACTTATCCACGTTTAGGCTGCTGTCACCCCCGCAACACCGACAATAAGCGAACCGTGAACATATTGCAACACCCTACAACAGGGGCCCCTCATGTTTGCGTGAGACGAAGGGCACTGTAGGACAGCACCATAAATAAAATATACAATCATACCAACCAAGATCACGATTAACCCATAGGACAAAACAAATCTACTCAAACATCATAGGACAACCATAGATCATTGGGAAATAATATATGGAGTTGAGCACCATGTTTAAGTAGAGATTACAACAGGGAGAAGGGGTGTTACACTGCTGCATAGAGGGGGAGAGATTTGGTGTTGACGGTAGCAAGATTGTTGATGTAGATCGCCATCACGATCCTAGCCCCGGCGGCACTCCGGCACCATCGGGAGAGAGAGCCCCCTCCTTCTTCTTCTTCCTTGGTCTCCCCCATAGATGGGAGGAGAGTCCCCCCTCTGGTCCATGGCCTCCATGGAGGAGGAGGGGCAGGAGCCCCTCTGAGATTGGATATCCCTCTCTGTTCCCTTCTGTTTCGCGTTCCCCAGATCTGGCCGAAAACCGTTTCTTATATTCCGGGAGATCCGTAACTCCGATTGCGCTGAGACTTTAACATGATTTTTTCCGGATATAAGGTTCCTTGCACCCAAAGTAGAGCTCCAACCGACGTACGAGGTGAGCACAACCCACCACCACGCACCACGATCCTGGGTCGCGCCCTGGTGTCTTGTGGGCTTTGTGGGCCTCCGTTTGCGGTGATTCCAACTCCAAAAAATCACATATATTCCACAATAATTCTCCGTAATTTTTTATTGCATTTGGACTTTGTTTGATATGGATTTTCTGCGAGACAAAAAACATGCAAAAAACAGGAACTGGCACTAGGCACTGGATCAATAGTTTAGTCCAATAAATCATATAAAAAGTTGCCAAAATATGTGAAAGTTGTATAATATTGGCATGAAACAATCAAAAATTATAGATATGATGGAGACGTATCAGCATCCCCAATTTAATTCCTGCTCGTCCTCGAGTAGGTAAATGATAAAAAAGATAATTTTTTGATGTGGAATGCTACCTAACATAAACTTGATCATGTATCTAATCATGGCATGAATAATAAGACAGAAGTGATTCAAAGCAATAGTCTATAATTTGATATAAAGACATCAATACTCAGACATCCCAACAAACAATCATGTCTTTCAAAATATCAATGCTAAAGAAATCTATCCCTACAAAATCATATAGTCTTGTCATGCTCTATCTTCTTAACACAAAGTATTTATCATGCACAACCCCGATGACAAGCCGAGCAATTGGTTCATACTTTTTAACATGCTTCAGCTTTTTCAACCCTCACGCAATACATGAGCGCAAGCCATAGATATAGCACTATGGGTGGAATAGAGTATGATGATAGGGGTAAATATAGAGAAGACAAAAAGTAAGAAAGTCTCACATCAACGTGGCTAACCAATGGGCTATGGAGATGCCCATCAATCGATATTAATGCGAGGAGTAGGGATTGCCATGCAATGAATGAACTAAGAGCTATGAGTGTATGCAAGCTCAATATGAAAACTAAGTGGGTGTGCATCCAATCCTATAATGAAAAATTCTCACTAGTTTATGAAAGTGACAACATAGGAGACTCTCCATATGAAAAACATGGTGCTACTTTGAAGCACAAGTGTGGTAAAGGATACTAACAATGCCCCTTTTCTCTTCGTTTATTTTCTTTTTCTTTATTTTCTTTTTCTTCTTTTTGTAATTTTTTCTTTTTCTTTTTTTGCTGGGGCACTGCTCTAAAAATGAATAATGATGATCATCACACTTCTATTTACTTATAACTCAAGAGAAATAAAAATTACAACTCGATACCTATGACAAAGTATGACTCTATATGAATGCCCCTGGCAATACCAGGATGTGCAATGATCTAGCGTAACATGTATGAAAAATGATGAACAGTGGCTGAGCCACAACTACTATGTCAGCTATATGATCATGTAAAGCAATATGACAACGAATTCTCAAGTCATCAAACGGAAGTAGTGGAAGTTGCATGGCAATATATCTCGGAATGGCCATGGAAAAGCCATAATAGGTAGGTATGGTGGCTGTTTTGAGGAAGATATAATAAGGCTTATGTGTGATAGAGCATATCATATCACGGGGTTTGGATGCACCTGCGAAGTTTGCACCATGTCTCGATGTGATAAAGGGCAATGCACGATACCGTAGAGGCTAGCAAATTGCGGAAAGGTAAGAGTGCATATAATCCATGGACTCACATTAGTCATAAAGAACTCATATACTTATTGCAAAAGCTTATTAGCCCTCAAAGCAAAGTGCTACTATGCATGCCCCTAGGGGGATATATTGGTAGGAAAATACCATCGCTCGTCTCGGACCGCCACTCATAAGGAAGACAATCAATAATAAATCATGCTCCAACTTCATAGCATAACGAGAGACTATACGTGCATGCTTCGAGAATCACAAACCTTAACACCAATATTCTTACTAACCACAATTGTTTACTAGTATCTCCCACATATTCCATCTCTATATCGCAAAACTATTGCAAGGAATCAAACATATCATATTCAGTGATCCATAAGTTTTATGTAGGATTTTATGACTAACCATGCAATTGACCAATTCCTTTTGACTCTCTAAATAGATATAAGTGAAGAATGAGAGATTAATTATTTCTACAAAATACCATGCTCTAACAAATATAAGTGAAGCAAAATAGCATTCTTCAAATAACGGTTTTCTATGTGAAGAGAAGCATGCAATCCAAACTTCAAATGATATAAGTGAAGCACATGAAGCATTCTATAAAGCCACACTCAAAAGATATAAGTGAAGTGCAATGAGCATTCTATAAATAAACCATGGACTATCTCATACCAGCATGGTGCATAAAAGAAAAGTGAAAAGTAAACACAAAAGACGCTCCAAGATTCACACATATCACATGAACGAAACAAAGACGAAAACATACCGATACTTGTTGAAGAAAGATGGGATGAAGGCATCCCAAAGCTTAGATGCTTGAGTCTCCTTGAATATTTACTTGGGGTGCCTTGGGCATCCCCAAGCTTGAGCTCTTGCCTCTCCTCCTTCTCCTCATATCGAGACCTCCTCGATCTTTGATCACTTCATCCACACAAAACTCAACAGAAAGTTCGGTAAGATCCGTTAGTATAATAAAGCAAAACACTACTATAAGTACGGTTGAAAACCAATTCATATTTTGTTTTTGCATTGTAGATATTGTAATATAACTTTTACATGGCTTATACCACTGGTAAAAATCGATAGTTTCATCAAAACAAGCAAAACAATGCATCAAAAACAGAATCTATCTTAAACATGACAGTCTGTAGTAATCTGAACATTCACCATAATTTTGGTACTCCAAAAATTCTGGAAAAATTAGGAAAAAATAAAAAAATTGTATAGCAATACTGTGCAAAAAGTTTCAGAAACTTTCAACGTTCCAGTAAAAATGTAAAATCACGCGCTACCGCCAAAGTTTCTGTTTTTGCACCGCACATACCAACAAGCAATCTACTCATCCTAAAGGCAAATCTTGGCACATTATTTTTATAATACAATGGAATTATACAAGGGGATAATTATTTTTGTTTAAAAGTTTCTGCAATTCAAGATTCACAAAGTTTCCATGGGCATGAACAAAGTTCAAGGCATGCTCCCGCTTCCACGGTGCTCGTCTATCTCACTCTCACTTTTCTTTTTGTGAAGTTTTAAGTTCTCCTCTATATTTTTTGTTTTTAAACTTTATAAAAGCACTCAACAGAAGTAAATGACTCCCTAAAACTTCCGGGTTGTCTCCCTGGCAGCGCTTTCTTTAAAGCCATTAATCTAGGCATAAAGTGCTCAAGTAATGGAACCACCCAGATCCCAAGGTATATCGAAGCCAATTTTAATTAGCAATGATTTGGCATTTAGTAGTGAGCACAAAGCAAAATATATCAAGAAATGACAAAGTATAACTCTCTTCCTATGCATCGGCATGTCATACAAGAATAATTCATGCACATCAAGTAAAGGCCAATACATAACATAAGAAGTTTCTTGCAATTCTTTCGTGTTGCAAACATAGAGAGGTGGAGATATAGTTCCTCTCTCATAATAATTGCAAGTAGGAGCAGCAAGCACATTCATATTACATTCATCAAAATTATCATGTGTAGTGGTAGAACACAACCCATCAATGTAATCCTTAATAAGTGCAAACTTCTCCAATATAGTGTAGTTTGGAGAATTCAAAAAGATAATAGGACTATCATATGTAGGTGCAATAGCAACAATGTCATTCTTAACATAAGGAACTATAGCAAGT
Organism: Triticum aestivum; assembly: GCF_018294505.1. NCBI lineage: Eukaryota > Viridiplantae > Streptophyta > Magnoliopsida > Poales > Poaceae > Triticum > Triticum aestivum. The sequence continues at coordinate 497,930,406 of NC_057803.1, read as the reverse complement.
TCATCTCCATAAGCATAATTCATATTGACATCATGGGCATAAGCATAGCAAGCATCAATTTCATCAAAAAGGGATATTTCAAATGAATCAACGGGATCATAGCAATTATCATAGCATTCATCCTTCAGTAAGAACGAAGGGAAATTAAACAATGTATGAGTTGAAGAGTTACTATCAATAGAAGGTGGGCATGGGTGATCAATCCGCTCTTCCTCCGCTTGTTCTTCACTCTCCTCGTCATCTTTTTCATCCAATGAGCTCACAGTTTCATCAGTTCCTTCTTCCATAGACTCCTGCAAAATATTAGTCTCTTCTTGGACAACAGACACTTTCTCAATAAATGCATCAATATCGGAATTGTATTTATAATTATCATAGCAATATTTAAGGATAGCAAAATTTCCAGGTCTATAAACTGAATCGTCAAAATCTAATAACTTTTCAAACAAAGATTCAATTTCATAAGCACCCTTAAAAGCAATGAATTCTTCTATTCGTTCCACATCATAGTAATCATATATACCCTAGAGGCAATAATATGCCCTAGAGGCAATAATAAAATTGTTATTTATATCTCCTTACATCATGATAAATGTTTATCATTCATGCTAGAATTTTATTAACTGGAAACTTAGTACATGTGTGAATACATAGATAAAACTGAGTGTCCCTAGTATGCCTCTACTTGACTAGCTCGTTAATCAAAGATGGTTAAGTTTCCTAACATAGACATGTGTTGTCATTTGATGAACGGGATCACATCATTAGAGAATGATGTGATGGACAAGCCATGTCCGTTAGCTTAGTATAATGATCGATTCGTTTTATTGCTATTGCTTTCTTCATGACTTATACATGTTCCTCTTACTATGAGATTATGTAACTCCCGAATACTAGAGGAACACCTTGTGTGCTATCAAACGTCACAACGTAACTGGGTGATCATAAAGATGCTCTACAGGTGTGTCCGATGGTGTTTGTTGAGTTGGCATAGATCAAGATTAGGATTTGTCACTCTGTGTATCGTAGAGGTATCTCTGGGCCCTCTCGGTAATGCTCATCATTATAAGCCTTGCAAGAATGTGACTAATGAGTTAGTTGCGGGATGATGCATTATGGAATGAGTAAAGAGACTTGCTGGTAACGAGATTGAACTAGGTATGATGATACCGATGATCGAATCTCGGGCAAGTAATAAACCGATGACAAAGGGAACAACGTATGTTGTTATGCGGTTTGACCGATAAAAGATCTTCGTAGAATATGTAGGAGACAATATGAGCATCCAGGTTCCTCTATTGGTTATTGACCGAAGATGTGTCTCGGTCATGTCTACATAGTTCTCGAACCCGTAGGGTCCGCACGCTTAACGTTCGATGATGATTTGTATTGTGAGTTATGTGATTTGATGAACCGAAGTATGTTCGGAGTCCCGGATGAGATCACGGACACGACGAGGAGTCTTGAAACGTAAATATTGATATATTGGAAGGTTATGTTTGGACACCGGAATGGTTTCGGAAAGGGTCGGACATTTTCTGGAGTACCGGGGGGTTATCGGAACCCCCGGGGGGTTAATGGGCCTTCATGGGCCCTAGTGGAAGAGAGGAGGCGGCGGCCAAGTGGAGGCGCGCGCCCCCAAGCCCGAACCGAATTGGACTAGAGTTGGGGTTTGACCCCCTTGTCGGTGTCAAAACCAGCGGATCTTGGGTAGGGGGTCCCGAACTGTGCGTCTAAGGCTGATGGTAACAGGAGGCGGGGGACACAATGTTTACCCAGGTTCAGGCCCTCTCGATGGAGGTAATACCCTACTTCCTGCTTGATTGATCTTGATGATATGAGTATTATAAGAGTTGATCTACCACAAGATCGTAGAGGCTAAACCCTAGAAGCTAGCCTATGATTATGATTGTTCTTGTCCTATAGACTAAACCCTCTGGTTTATATAGACACCGGAGGGGGCTAGGGTTACACAGAGTCGGTTACAGAGAAGGAGATCTACATGTCCGAATCGCCAAGCTTGCCTTCCACGCAAAGGAGAGTCCCACCCGGACATGGGACGAAGCCTTCAATCTTGTATCTTCATAGTCCAACAGTCCGGCCAAAGTATATAGTCCGGCTGTCCGAGGACCCCCTAATCCAGGACTCCTTCAGTAGCCCCTGAACCAGGCTTCAATGACGATGAGTCCAGCGCGCAGATTGTCTTCGACATTGCAAGGCGGGTTCCTTCTCTGAATACTCCATAGAAGATTTTGAACACAAGGATCGTGTCCGGCTCTGCAAAACAAATTCCACATACCACCGTAGAGAGTACAATATTCCACAAATCTAATCCGCTGACACCTTTTCCTAATGTGACACCACGCCATGACCTGGTCTTTATTTGAACCGTTCTCCCTAACCATCTACTGTGCATGTTGCGAGGCGGTTTTATGGGCATGTCTTATCGAAGCAGAGATCGTGTCACCCTATCTCGGGATTCTCATCAATACGGGTATGGGTAATCCAACCGTGTCTTCAGCGCGACGCTTGGGGAATAAGTGAGTTTACCGGGCAAGTGGGGAGGCGCTGGATCCCTGCCGCCTTTATAAGGAGATAAGGACTCCCCTTTTTCACCCACGCCTTCTTCTTCTGCTTATCCATTCCCCTCCGCTCGAGCCGCAGCGCCCAAGCATTCGTCCTCTCCGGCCACAAAGGCCTTCCGAAAATGTCTGGATCCGGAGCAGGAGGCAAGTGGATGGCCTCTACCGTCCGGGAGAAGGATATCAAAAAGCTTCGGGAGGCTGGATACCTGGCCCAGAAAATCAGCCGCCGTCTCCCGACGGCAGGACAGATCGTCCCTAATCCGGAGCCCCATGAGAGGGTTGTTTTCCTCCCTCATTTTGTCCGCGGGCTGGGGTTTCCCCTCCACCCATTCGTTCGCGGCATCATGTATTACTATGGGATCAATTTTCATGATCTATCCCCCAATTCCTTCCTCAACATCTCGACGTTCATCGTCGTGTGCGAGGCCTTTCTCCACATCTCGCCACACTTCGGCTTATGGCTGAAGATCTTTAATGTGAATCCCAAGGTAGTGGGCGGTGAGCACGCCGAGTGCGGATGCGCCATGGTGAGCAAGATGCCCAACGTCACATGGCCAACAGGTACTTTCAATGATTTCATCAAAGGGTGGCAACAGCAGTGGTTTTACATCACTGAGCAGTGTGACGCGAAATGGGCCGCTGCTCCTGAATTCCGATCCGGAGCCCCCCTCCCCCGCGGCTTACGTCCTGGCCCGAGAAGGTCCTGGATTGGTCTTCGTCCGACGAGCTATTGGCGCTCCAGACGTGCGTCAAGGATATGGAATACAAGAATATCAAACTTGTCAATGTAGTCCAGGTGATGTTAGTTTGCCGGATCCTTCCTTGTCAACACCGGGCTTGCAATTTATGGGAATTCGACGCGGCAAAGCACCAGACCCTGCGAGAGCTCTTTGGATCCTCACACAAAGACATCTGGAAGATGCTTTTTAAGTCCGGCCAATCATGGCCGGACTCAACCCAGGACCGCGGGTACCACCTGTCCCGCACCGCAAGTTTGGTAAGCCATCATAAGTTTTATTCGCACAACCCAAGGTAAACGCTTAATGTGTTTTCCACAACTCTCCTAGGGCTGGACGAAGAAGGCAGGGCAGATCTACTGTCCGACCCCACTACCTGAAGAACCGGCGGACCCGCTTCTAATGAAGATGCTGGTCCCGGCGCCCTACAAGGCGCCGAAGAAGAAGGCCTAGAGAGAGGCCAAGAAGACCAGGGGCGGCCTCCGTCATCATGGCGCCTCGGACACGATATCCGAAGACTCCAATGCCCGTTCTTCCTCTGAAGAGGACGACAAGGAGGAGGAAGACGAATCCCCAGCGAGGGGAAGAAAGAAAAGGACAACCTCCACATCCTTGGAGGCCGAGTCGCCTAAGAAGGGAAAAACTCCTCTTCCAGAGGAGTCCACCGCCGCTGATAGCAGCCCGGAGTGGGATCCTAGGGCTCAGCCCCTGGTGAACTCGTGAGTATATAAAATCTGAACACGTTTATGTGTCCAGACTCATCATGGAATAATATTTTAATCTGGGCCATACTTTTTGCAGTCCGGCGAGGTCCCACGCCGAGCAATCCTTGTTGGAGGATTTGCTAGGCTCAGATGCTATGGAGAGCGGGACACCCCCGAAGGCCCCTTCCCCCAAACATGTGAATGACACCGAGGCTTCGTCCCAGGAGGACCCAGGCCAAGGAGGGGGGGGGAGGAGATTGCCAAGGTGGCGCCAGGAGGTCAAACTTCAGGGGATGGACACATGGGAGAGAAGGCTCCCATGGGCGTTGTCGGTGGGAGCCATCTTGAATTTGGCCCCCAGCCGGATGCAATTCCGGAGACCAATATGGTTCCAGAATCAGGCAGGCGGCCTCCCTCGGCTAGAGTGGGTGTACCTGTTCCACCGGCAACCTCTGTCCAACCAGAGGTGCTGGATACTTTATTGGCGGCACTGAAAAGCGCCTCCATCGTCGATAAACACCGTGCCCTTATGGGTGCGGTGATTGAGAAGATTCAGTCTGCGGAGAGTGGACTGAACGAAGCCTGTATTAGTCTTATAAGAGGCTTTGAGGTATGTTTTATGAGGTTTCGAAGAGTGTCACAATATAGATAGTAGCCCCTGATACACTGTTCGGTGAGAGAAAGAACCGGACAGAGGATCAAATCTATGTTCATAGGGGACTCACTTGATGACATTTACCTCTCTTCTTTTATAAACAGGCGTCTATAGGGACTATCGCCTCTCATACTGCGGAGGTCTCCGGACTAAATCAAAGTCTGGAGTGGGCCACAGAAGAATTGGGCCAGTTGAAAAGGCAGTTGGAGGATGAACAAGGTATGCACAAACCTTGCTCACGTTCAGTGCGAACGTATTTAAAATATGTTTTATGATTTGCGCCAAGGGTGATGACCAAGTCGAGGCTCTTAATAAAGCTGTTGCCGAGGCCGAGAGAAAGGCAGCCGCAGAGCGGGCTCTTCGTGAGAAGCACGAGGCCAGGGTTATTGAAGCTGAGCAGGAGCTTCAAGAGGTCATGAAAAGATGTGAGGCCTTGGAGCAGAGTCTAACGGAGAAAGAATCCGAACTTACCAAGGCTCATCAGGTCGCATGCGATGCCCAGGGGGAAACCCAAGGTGCCCTGCAGGAGATCCAAGAGGCGAGGAAGATCGCGGCGGGTAAGGCTTGTTCCATGTAAGGCAAGTATTTGGGGAGAAAATCATGTTTCTAATCTTGAGTTCGGATTTCTCCAGGGGTATTTGCGGAGCTGCCACGCAACATATCTGATGCCACACAATTCTACCGAGCCGAAGAAAGGAACACTATGGATAAGCTCTTCTAGTCACAGTATCTGGCACCGAATTGTCCGGTGCCTTTTGCCGATCAACTAAAACAGCTGATCGGACTGCATAAGGCGGCCGAGCTAGCCATGAAGGATTTGATTATCCGGCTATGGCCCACTGAGCCAATTCCAAGCAGCTACTTCGGGCTCATGAAGCGGCTTACGAGTGCCTGCCCTCGACTGGACGTCGTCAAGCGGTCGGTCTGTATAGAGGGTGCGCGAATGGCCTTCGCCCGCGCAAAGGTGCACTGGGGGAAGATGGATGCTGAAAAGCTGGTGACCGAGGGATCGCCGGAGGGAAAGGAGCACCGCAAGCCTGAGTTATATTATGAAAGTGTCCTGAAAGGGTCATGCCTTGCGGCGGAGCAATGCACCAAGGACATTATATTTCCATGAATACAATCATGTTGTCCTTTGTAATGTTGAACAAGGCCATTTCTATTATTCATTGCATGTTATATGAAAGTTTATCCTCCTGCGCGGCCGTATTATATATTAATCCTGAGAGTTGGCCAGTCGTCGGCTTCTGCCCCCACATAGGAAGTACGGGGGTGTTCGGGATAAACCTGATCACTCTTTATCCCAGTTTTGGGTCCTTCGAAGGAGGTGTTCAGCACAACGAACCAGGCAATCGGACTATAGGGATTTATCACTCTCACTTAGCCATAGGAGCTTTAGAAAAGGAAGGTAGGCGCAGCCCCTGGTGTTCGGAAGACTGCACGAGGGGCTCTATAAGCACCCGATCGGAAGAAAAGCCGATCCATCGCATGCTGCATTGGTTATGGCATTATGCGGGAGGAATCCTTAAAGATTTTACAATCTCTCAAATAGCTGACCAGCTCTCGCCATATCATGACAGTCAGTTTTCGTCTTTCTCTACTGAGGTGCTCGTCCGGAAGAACCGAGACACAATCACAGTAGTTCTCCCTGTGCCGCCTTAGCCGATATAGCGGAATGTAAGGCAGCAAAACATGGGAGCCGGGCAAACCCAACATTTGACCCAAGACATGATTCGGAGCTGATGCATATAATCCTATAAGTTCGTGGTGCCGAACTACCATGAAGGTGTTAGGACTTTATTGCCGTATTATGGGTAAAACGAAGCCCCTGGCATATTAAGGCATATTGCGGTGTACGGATGCCATTTGACAAAAGAGTTTCAATAAGAGATAACAGCAGATAAGCATCATATAAATCCACATGTTGTACTTGAATAATATGTCGATGTGTATGAGTACATGTAATGTAATAAAAAGAGAAAGTGACCGCGGAACATACTGAGACCAGGAGGGAAGAAGTTGTGTGCGGATCCAGAGTGCAGTCGGATGGTCATCGAGGGGAATATCTAAGGGTTCCCTTGCGCGTTCGAGATGTTTCCATATCGCTGGTCCTGGCCTGGGCAAAAATGAACCTATAAAGAAAATGCAAGAAATGTTTGTGTGCCACAGAGCGGTTGAGCCGCAGTATGTGGCCTGTCCTGGCTTTCATTGGAGTGTTTAATTGAGCTCTGGACGAGCCGGGCAATACTGCCGCGAAGTAGTTCGGAGTCCCTTGGCGGTGTCTGGGAGCTTGGCCGTCGACTCAAGGTTCGATTGAAAGGTGCCACTCATTGCTTATGCTGTTAAAGAAGCGGTATACTCTTTGGTACCGAGGGTGAGTTTGGCCTTGCCATTAACCGTGATGACGCCGCATGGACCGGGCATCTTGAGCTTACGGTAGGCATAATGTGGCACCCTGTTGAATCGAGCGAACGCGGTTCGTCCGAGCAGTGCCTGATAATCACTGCAAAAGGGGACGATGTCGAAGATTAACTCTTCGGCACGGTAATTGTCCGGTGATCCGAAGACTACCTCAAGGGCGATGGAGCTTGTACAGCTGGCCTCCACACCTGGTATAATACCTTTAAAGGTGGCTTTAGTGGGCTTGATCATCGAATGATCGATACCCATGTTGCGCACTGTGTCCTGGTAAAGCAGGTTTAGACTGCTGCCTCCGTCCATAAGGACTCGTGTGAGGTGGAACCCGTCAATTATTGGGTAGAGGACTAGTGCGGCTAAATTGCCCTGATTGGTATTAACCAGACGAACCATGCGGTTGAAGGTGATCTACCCTAGTTTATATTGTGGGGCGACTGGTTCCATTAAGTCGACATCCTTAAGGGTGCGCATCCGTTCCGGGTTGGGAGTGTGGGTGGCGTTTACCACGTTCACCGTTTGGATTTGCGAGGGAAATTTCTTTTGCCCTCCTGTATTCGGTGATCTGGGCTCCTCGTCGCCATCATCTCTTTGAGGCCCCTTCTCCTTGTTTTCAGCACCTGACCTGCCAGCTTGTTTGAAGACCCAACATTCTCTGTTGGTATGATTGGCTGGTGTTCCTGGGGTGCCATGAATTTGGCATGGACGGTCGAGTATGCGGTCCAGACTGGACGGGCCCGAGTTGTCATTTTTGAATGGCCTTTTCTGCTGACCGGACTTAGAGCCACTGAATCCGGCATTGACTGCCGTGTCTTCGGCATTACCACCATTTTTGCAATGCTTGTGTTTGTTGCGTCGGGGTTTGCCGTTGCTATCTCTGGCCTTTGATGTGCCAGGATTGCTTGCTGTGTTGTTGCTATGGGCCAACCAGCTATCCTCGCCCGCGCAAAAGCGGGTCATGAGTGTCGTGAGGGCTACCATGGATTTTGGCTTCTCTTGGCCGAGATGTCAGGCAAGCCACTCGTCACGGATGTTATGTTTAAAGGCCGCTAGTGCTTCGGCATCCGGACAGTCGACAATTTGGTTCTTTTTAGTTAGGAACCAAATCCAGAATTTCCTGGCTGACTCTCCGGGCTGTTGGGTTATGTGACTTAAATCATCAGCATCCGGTGGTCGCACATAAGGGCCCTGTAAGTTGTCCAGAAATGCATCTGCCAGGTTCCCCCAACTTCTAATGGAGTTTGCCGGCATGCTATTCAGCCAATGCCGAGCCGGCCCTTTGAGTTTTAGTGGGAGATACTTGATGGCGTGCAGATCATCCCCGCGGCCCATGTGAATGTGGAGGAAGAAATCCTCTATCCATACCGCGGGGTCTGTAGTACCATCATATGATTCAATGTTCACGGGTTTAAACCCTTCTGGGAATTCATGCTCCATTACTTCATCAGTGAAGCATAGGGGTGTGCGGCGCCTCTATGCTGGGCTACATCGCGACGTAGTTCAAATAAGTCTGGTCTATTGTATTCGACCCAGCCGTATTTGTTTTTAGTATATGCGGCGTGACGGTCATTGTCACGCGTTGGGGCACGCCCCCGTGATCCGTAGATCGATCTTGACTATCCTGCTTTGTTTTCCCATACGTCTCGCAGGTCCTGCGTGTAGCCCCGGGCCTTGGTGTTTTTGTTTGACTGGAGATGGGGTGCGGGCTGGTCTTCGGGCTGATACGCCACTTTGTCTCAGCCATGAGGCGGCCGGTCAGCCGCACCATACGCTGGTAGTGTAGGTTTTAACGCTTCCTCCTCGAGTTGGGGTAGCAACCTGTGCTTTGGGTAACTTTTGTTTGGGCGCTCGAGTTCATATTCCTCGGCTGGCAGGACCACGGTCCATCTGTCCGCTAGCAGATCTTGATCAGCTAGAAACTGCTGCTACTCTTTCTTCAGACTTATTGCTGTGGCTATAAGCCAATGCTTGAAGCGCTCCTGCTCGAAGGGATCCTCAGGCATGATGAATTCTTCGTCGCCGAGGCTCACCTCGTCTTCGGAGAGGGGCATGTAATTGTCATCCTCTGATTCTCCATCTGTCGCCTGTTCCTTAGGGCTACCTTGCCCATCCTCCCGCTTGAAGCCTGGCTGGAGGGGATTGTCTTCGTCTTCGGCACTATCCACAACGTTATTGTCTCTTGTGCTGGTATCACTGCTTTTGCTATGGCGGGGCTTAGAGCGGCACCGATGACGCCGGTGCTTAGATTGCTTCTCGAGGGGATTATCCTCCATTGCCTTATTGCCATCACTTTCTTTGGGGGTGTCCACCATATATATATCATATGATGAGGTGGCTGTCCAGCGCCCTGTGGGCGGTGGTTCCTGTTCTTCTCTTGCATCGTCGTCCATACCGTCGATGTCTTCAGAGCCGAAATCAAGCATGTCGGTTAAGTCATCGACAGTGGCTATTAAGTGGGTGGTGGGTGGGGAACGAATTTCGTCGTCCGCTTCCCACTCAAGCCGGACATAGTTCGACCAAGGGTCTCCTGACAAGGAAAGAGACCTCAATAAATTTAGCACGTTGCCCAAGGGAGAGTGCTGAAAGATATCCGCGGAGGTAAACTCCATGATCGGTGCCCAATCAGATTCGATAGGCATGGACGCAAGCGGTTCGGAGCTTGTGGCCGGGGACGAATCCAAGGGTCTGATGACACAGGTCTCATAGGAGCTGAAGTCAGTATTCATCTCTATCGCCGCTGAGTGTGCGGCCTCCATGGCGGGGTCCCTCCACCCGTCCTCGGATGGCACGATCTGCTCCAGATTGAGGGCCAGAGTAGCCGCAGGTGTGATCTCCCGAGCATTGTCCGACGGCAGGGCTAAGTCATGCTCGTCGTGACTGTGCGGCGCACCTGACATGGGCTCAAATCTGCCGAAGATCAAGTCTCTACGGATGTCAGTAGTATAGTTCAAGCTTCCAAACCTGACTTGATGGCCAGGGGCGTAGCTCTCGATCTGCTCCAGATGGCCAAGCGAGTTGGCCCGCAGTACCAAGCCGCCGAATATGAAGATTTGTCCGGGGAGAAAAACCTCACCCTGGATCGCGTCGTTGCCGATGATCAAAGGAGCCATCAAGCCTTTATCGTGACAGCACAGTGGAACTCTCAATGAAAGCACCAATGTCGGTGTCAAAACCGGCGGATCTCGGGTAGGGGGTCCTGAATTGTACGTCTAAGGCCGATGGTAACAGGAGGCGGGGGACACAATGTTTACCCAGGTTCGGGCCCTCTCGATGGAGGTAATACCCTACTTCCTGCTTGATTGATCTTGATGATATGAGTATTACAAGAGTTGATCTACCACGAGATCGTAGAGGCTAAACCCTAGAAGCTAGCCTATGGTTATGATTGTTCTTGTCCTATGGACTAAACCCTCCGGTTTATATAGACACCGGAGGGGGCTAGGGTTACACAGAGTCGGTTACAGAGAAGGAGATCTACATGTCCGAATCACCAAGCTTGCCTTCCACGCAAAGGAGAGTCCCACTCGGACACGGGACGAAGCCTTCAATCTTGTATCTTCATAGTCCAATAGTCCGGCCAAAGTATATAGTCTGGCTGTCCGAGGACCCCCTAATCCAGGACTCCCTCACCCCTTTCCTTCTTCTCCTCCACCTCTTTCCCCTTCCCCCTTCTTCGGAAAGGAAGGGGGGGGGGCGAATCCTACTTGTACCGGGAGTCCGAGTAGGACTCCCCCCTTGGCGCGCCCCCCTTGGGCCGGCCTCCTCTCCTCCCCCCTTTATATACGTGGGAGGGGCACCCCAAAGGCACACCAAGTCTTCTCTTAGCCGTGTGCAGTGCCCCCTCCACAGTTACACACCTCGGTCATATCGTTGTAGTGCTTAAGCGAAGCCCTGCGCTGGTAACTTCATCATCACCATCAACACACCGTTGTGCTGACGATACTCTTCCTCATCCTCAACTGGATCAAGAGCTCGAGGGATGCCATCGACCTGAACTTGTGCTGAACACGGAGGTGCCGTACGTTCGGTGCTTGGATTGGTTGAATCGTGAAGACGTTCGACTACATCAACCGCATTACTAAAATGCTTCCGCTTTCGGTCTATGAGGGTACGTGGACACACTCTCCCCTCTCGTTGCTATGCATCTCCTAGATAGATCTTGTGTGATCGTAGGTAAAATTCTGAAATACTGCGTTCCCCAATAGTGGTATTCGAGCTAGGTCTATGCGTAGATGATATGCACGAGTAGAACACAAAGAGTTGTGGGCGATAATAGTCATACTGCTTACCAGCAACGTATTACTTTGATTCGGCAGTATTTTTGGATGAAGCGGCCCGAACCGACATTACATGACCGCATTCATGAGACTGGTTCTACCGACGTGCTTTGCACACAGGTGACTGGCGGGTATCTGTTTCTCCAACTTTAGTTGAATCGAGTTTGACTATGGCCGGACCTTGTTGTAGGTTAAAACCTCACACTTGATTAGAAATAGTTGTGGTTTTGATGCATAGGTAAGAACGGTTCTTGCTAGAAGCCTGTAGCAGCCACGTAAAACTTGCAACAACAAAGTAGAGGACGTCTAACTTGTTTTTGCAAGGCATGCTGTGATGTGATATGGTCAAGACGTGATGAGATATAAATTGTTGTATGAGATGATCATGTTTTGTAAAAGTTATCGGCAACTGGCAGGAGCCTTATGGTTGTCGCTTTATTTCATAAGATGCAAGCACCATATAATTGCTTTACTTTATCGCTATGCGATAGCAATAGTTGCAAAAGCAATAGTTGGTGAGACGACCATGTGACGACACGTTGATAGAGATCAAGATGATGGAGATCATGGTGTCATGACGTTGATGATGGAGATCATGATGGTGCTTTGGAGTTGGAGATCAAAGGCACAAGATGATGATGGCCATATCATGTCACACATTTTGATTGCATGTGATGTTTATCCTTTATGCATCTTATTTTGCTTAGTACGGCGATATCATTATAAGATGATCCCTTACTAAATTTCAAGGTATAAGTGTTCTCCCTGAGTATGCACCGTTGCTATAGTTCATCGTGCCGAGACACCACGTGATGATCGGGTGTGATAAGCTCTACGTTCACATACAACGGGTGCAAGCCAGTTTTGCACAATCGGAATACACGGGTTAAACTTGACGAGCCTATCATATGCAGATATGGCCTCGGAACACTAAGATCGAAAGGTCGAACTTGAATCATATAGTAGATATGATCAACATAGTGATGTTCATCATTGAAAACTACTCCATCTCACATGATGATCGGACATGGTTTAGTTGACATGGATCACGTGATCATTTAGATGACTAGAGGGATGTCTATCTAAGTGGGAGTTCTTAAGTAATATGATTAATTGAACCTTAATTTTATCATGAACTTAGTCCTGATAGTATTTGCAAATTATGTTGTAGATCAATAGCTCACGTTATAGCTCCCCGTTTTTTATATGTTCCTAGAGAAAAATAAGTTGAAAGATGATAGTAGCAATGATGCGGACTGGATCCGTGATCTGAGGATTATCCTCATTGATGCACAGAAGAATTATGTCATTGATGCACCGCTAGGTGACGGACCTATTGCAGGAGCAGATGCAGACGTTATGAATTTTTGGCAAGCTTGGTATGATGACTACTTGATAGCTTAGTGCGCCATACTTTATGGCTTAGAACTGGGACTTCAAAAACGTTTTGAATGCCACGGAGCATATAAGATGTTCCAAGAGCTAAAATTTGTATTTCAGAATCATGCCCGAGTCGAGAGGTATGAGATCTCTGACAAGTACTTTGCCTACAAGGTGGAGGAGAATAGCTCAACCAGTGAGCATGTGCTCAGAATGTCTGAGTACTACAATCGCTTGAATCAAGTGGGAGTTAATCTTCCATATAAGATAGTGATTGATAGAGTTCTCTAGTCACTATCACCAAGTTACTGGAACTTCATGATGAACTATAATATGAAAGGGATGACGAAAATGATTCTCAAGCTCTTTGTGCTGCTGAAATCAGTGAAGACCAGTAACTTGGTGATAGTTTCACTATTCACTATAAGATAGTGAAGACCAGTAACTCTAGTCACTATCACCAAACTATCACCATCAAGAAAAGCATCAAGTGTTGATGATTAACAAGACCACTAATTCAAGAAAAGGGGCAAACAAAAAAGGGAACTTCAAGAAAGAATGGCAAGCAAGTTGCCACTCCCGTGAAGAAACCCAAAGCTAGGCCTAAATCTAAAACTGAGTGCTTCTACTGCAAAGGGAATGGTCACTGGAAGCGGAACTACCTCAAATACTTGGCGGATAAGAAGGATGGCAAAGTGAAAGGTATATTTGATATACATGTTATTGATATGTACTTTACTAGTGTTCATAGTAACCCTGGGGTATTTGATACCGGTTCAGATGCTAAGATTAGTAACTCGAAACAGGAGTTGCAAAATGAACAGAGACTAGTTAAGGGCAAGGTGTCGATGTGTGTTGGAAATGATTCTAGGGTTGATAAGATCACCATTGCACACTCCTTTTACCTTCAGGATTAGTGTTGAACCTTAAATAAATGTTATTTGGTGTTTTGCGTTGAGCATGAATATGATTGGATCATGTTTATTGCAATACTGTTATTCATTTAAGTCAAAGAATAATTGTTGTTCTGTTTACATTAATAAAACCTTCTATGGTCATACACTTAATATAAATGGTTTATTGCATCTCGATCGTAGTGATACACATATTCATAATATTGATGCCAAAATATGCAAAGTTGATAATGATAGTGCAACATACTTGTGGCACTGCCATTTAGGTCATATTGGTGTAAAGCGCATGAAGAAACTCCATGCGGATGGACTTTTGGAATCACTTGATGCTTGCGAACCATGCCTCATGGGCAAGATGACTAAGACTCCGTTCTCCAGAACAATGGAACGAGCCACTAACTTATTGGAAACAATACATACTGATGTATGCGGTCCGATGAGTGTTGAGGCTCGCGGCGGGTATTATTATTTCTAACTTTCACAGATGATTTGAGCAGATATGGGTATATCTACTTAATGAAACATAAGTCTGAAACATTTGAAAATGTTCAAGGAATTTTTAGAGTGAAGTGGAAAATCATCGTAACAAGAAAATAAAGTTTCTACGATCTGATCGTGGAGGTGAATATTTGAGTTACGAGTTTGGTCTTCATTTGAAACAATGTGGGATAGTTTCGCAACTCACGCCACTTGGAACACCATAGCATAGTGGTGTGTCTGAACATCGTAACCGTACTTTATTGGATATGGTGCGATCTAGATGTCTCTTACCGATTTACCACTATCGTTTTGGGATTATGCATTAGAGACAGCTGCATTCACGTTAAATAGGGCACCATCTAAATCCGTTGAGACGACACCGTATGAACTATGGTTTGTCAAGAAACCTAAGCCGCCGTTTCTTAAAGTTTGGGGCTGCGATGCTTATATGAAAAAACTTCAATCTGATAAGCTCGAACCCAAATCGGAGAAATGTGTCTTCATAGGATACCCCAAGGAAACTATTGAGTACACCTTCTATCATAGATCCGAAGGCAAGATATTCGTTGCTGAGAATGGATCCTTTCTAGAGAAGGAGTTTCTCTCGAAAGAAGTGAGTGGGAGGAAATTAGAACTTGATGAGGTAATTGTACCTTCTCTCGAATTGGAAAATGGTTCATCACAGAAATCAGTTCCAGTGATGCCTACACCAATTAGTGAGGAAGTTAATGATGATGATCATGAAACTTCATGTAGCATCCCAAATTTTCAATTTGGAATGTTATACATAGGTCATTCATTCATATCATATTTTACTGCATTTTCGTTTCATGAATTCTTGAAATTCTAAGCAACTCAAGGACCCACGGAGAGAGTTGGGAATTTTGTTATTTTCATATTTGAGTTTTCTCAAATTTTGAAAAGAGGATCATTTGGTTTTGATTATTTTTCCTCTCCGAAAATATTTCTAATTAAAATATATGAGAGGAGATAATATGACTTCTCAAAAATAAAGGAAATATTAGAGGAAAAAAATTAAAATCAAATAAGTTATTTTATTTGGATTTTATTGCAATTTTATTTGAATTAGGAAAAATATGTGTTTTTCAAAATTGCATTAGAGGCCCAAATCAATGTTCACTTTGTCCGCAATATTATTAGGGGACCGTGAAAATTTATTTCAGGATTTTTGGACTCTGTTTAGTATTTCTTTTATTTGTTTTTCTGTGTCAGGATTTATTTGAAAAAAAGTCACCGACCTACCGGGTCGTACCTGAGCCAGAGACCTCCGACCAGGGTCTTTATAAGCCGAAGCCCGCGACCCCGAGGCCCAGCTCGAGCCGCCGTCGCCAGCCCCGCACCCAAAACTCTAGCGCCGTTTCGCTGCCTCCGCGACACCGTCTGCCGTCGCCGCCTTGCTGCCCCGCCGTCGCCGCCCGGTTTTCTCGGGAAAAATCACTGTTTTTTTCGAAACCCTAGATCTTGATTTTTTTTATTATTATTTTTGGTTTTGTTCGGCTTTTTTCTTCGGTTTAGTTAAATAACGGACGTTCATCTGTACGTTCGTTTTAATGAACACCATTCATCCGTTAGCCACAGACAGCGAACGTTCGCTCGTTAACCTGTTCATGTCGTTTTATTTTCCAGGGTTTTTCCGCCATTATTTTTGATCGTGATTTCTGCCCTAATCTTCGATATAGTATATCTTTTCGCTCGTTTATCCAAATCGGGTGAGACAAGCGCCTAGATCTTCTTCTCGAAGCCCTCTTTCTGTTTAACCAACGTGAACAAGATTTTGATACTGTAAAATTTGATTTTAGTCCAGATTAGTAATCGGATCTTGTTTCTTTCATAGTTTGAGTTTCGTTGCAACGTTTGATTTGATTCTTTTTGCAACTGGAGTTCTTCAGTTGAACTTTCTGGTTAGATATTTTATTCAAAGTTTTCCCCGCGCATATTTGCTTGATTGCTTATGTATGCTATTGTTTGTTTGCGATAGAACACCCGGAGTGCGAAGCGTGCTACTACGGGTCTTTAGGATTTGCATATCGTCAGCAAGGCAAGTAACACATTGATCATACTCTTTCATACCTAGTTTTTATGCATTAGTTTCAACCCTCACACATTGCTTGAGTAGGATCTCTTAATATGTGGGTCTTGGAAGTAGATGATGAGGTAGAACCTATTACCTGTTTATTATCAAACCCTTGGGAGATACTTCTACATCATGCTTATATTACCATGCTATGCTCGTAGACGTGGATTGGGTTTGAGAGTATCCATGACAGATGTGAGATTGTTACTTAATGGTTCAACTTAAGGTGGCAACTTTAATACACATCTAGGTGGATTGCTTGTGGGCACCTGGGGTTATACGAGTGTTGTCCTAGGAGATCCCAAGGTTATACTGTGTGACCCTCCTATGGTCCGCCACCCATGCTCAAAGGGATCATAAGATTATTCATGCTTGAAACTTCCATGTGCAGCCACAAGCTATTATGGGCTCTAGCATAGTGGAGTAAGTTGCATGACCTCTTCCAGTGGTAGACTAGCAGATGTAGGGGATGTCGGTTGGTACGGTCTACCCGGGCTTAGAGTTAATGCTTCTAAAAGACTGTGTCTCGGTCATCCGTTTCTCTAACTCCATGTAGTGCGAGAAATACAACGGAGGAGATCGAGTCTTGTGGGGAAAAGTGCGCAAACCTCTACAGAGTGTACAAACTAATCATGGTTAGCCGTGTCCCCGGTTATGGACATCTTGAGTATCTGGTTCTTGAATTATCCTATGGATCTCATCACTCTAAATTAATTTGTTGGGTTGATAATTACTTTTAATTGGGATTGAGGTGGGGGTACCATTCTCAATGTTGTTTCAACTACCATGATAGTTAAATAAAATACATTCCTTTGTTGTAGGGAAAAATTGGCTTTTCGGAAAAGCATTGTAACCATAGAGCCTCCACCAGCCATATATGCATGTAGTGATAGAATTTATCTATTCTCTGCTCTACTGTGTTACATTGCCAGCATATTCCATGTGCCGACCCATTTTTGGGCTGCAACGTATCATGTTGCAGACTTTTCAGACGACGAGTAAGGCGTCATAGGTCATTTGTCATGCACTCAGCTATGCCGTCGGAGTTGATGGACTCACTTTGTCTTCCAAGTATTTCGTTGTTATCTTATTTAGATGGCCTTAAGCCATATTTATTATAATAAGTTCTCTTTTGAGACATTCGATGTAATAAGTGTGTGATTGCTACTCTGTTATAAATCCTTCGAGTACTGTGTGTGTCAGCATTACCGATCCAGGGATGGCACTGAAACACAGAGACTTGACCGTCTGAGGTCGGGTCACTACAAGATGGTATCAGAGCCATAGATGAGCCATAGATCACTCTTCTCTAGTCATTTCTAGCTCCTCTCCATTTTCTACTCTTTAGGATGGCGGACTCAAGGAATAAGTTTACACAGCCGGATGAAGACATCCCATTTGGATGACACTTGAAGGAAGTCACTAGGTACCTGAACATCGGAATACCAAGCTTCACTGGGACCTACACCGCCACACTACCAAAAGAGGAACGTTGGATGATTCGATTTCAAGTTCCAGGAAGGACATTCACGCCAGTCACTGAGCCCATAGAGTTTTCTTTTGATGCACCAACCCGGAGTCTAGGAAAGAGCATGGCAGCCCACATCGCCATGGGATGCATCGGCGAAGTTTACCACAAGGAGCTTAAGGACACTATCTACCAGATATGTGGGTGCCGAGATGAGAAATGGGAGATGATCAGCGCCAGGAAGGACATGTGCATTGCAGCATTCATCCAGGAGTTAAACCATCACATACGTCGCCAGGAGAACCAGATGTGCGCAAGCATGATTGATTTGAAGAAGGCGATGACCAGGATCATAGAGCTAGAAGAGGGACTCAAGTCTATGCGTGATGGTTATGAGGAGGAAATGACGATACTTGTGGAGATGAATGACGACCTAACGAGGAAGCTAGGATTTTTCATGGGAGACCCCGCACTAGGAAGAGAAGACGATGAACCCAAGGAGATTCGTTCTGATGACTACATCATCATCGACGACACCGACTTTGACCCTGATGGTAGTGATGATGACTATGAAGACGAAGCTGGAGTGGATATCATGGAGTCTTCCACCGATCAAAATTTCTAGTAGACCACCATACAATCAGTAGTGTTCCCCCATGTATATAGAATAGTCCAAGAACTGTAATGATAGTTAGATCGATTGTATGCCCTTGCTTGATTGATTGAGTGATATGGTATGATTGTGTTTGTCTCATGTGCATTTGGGTAGTGCTTTCTCCTTAGACCTCATTCTATTCTAATCTCTTCCCTCTAAACCCATCAGATGCCTCTGAGACGTGACCCCGGATTTGTCTTCCCATTGGAGCTCACTCAGTTGATCCAGCAGCAGAATACCTTGCTGCAGTTGTTAGTTCATAACCAAGGCAACAACAACAATAACAACAACCCTCCGCCACCGCCTCCAGTTGACAACTTAGCCCATTTTCTGAGGTTACAACCGCCGGTGTTTTCCAATAGCACCGAGCCCATAGTTGCAGATGACTGGCTACGCAGGATTGGAAGGGAGTTAACCACTGTCGGTTGCACAGATGCGGAGAAGGTGCGTTTTGCCGCATGATACGTCTCCAATGTATCTATAATTTTTGATTGCTCCATGCTATTATATTATCTATTTTGGATGTTAATGGGCTTTATTTTACACTTTTATATCATTTTTGGGACTAACCTATTAACCGGAGGCCCAACTCAAATTGCTGTTTTTTGCCTATTTCAGCGTTTTGCAGAAAAGGAATATCAAATGGAGTCCAAACGGAATGAAACCTTTGAGAACGTGATTTTCTCAACAAACGTGATCCAGGAGACTTGGAGTAGGCGCCAAGAAACAATTGAGGAAGCCACGAGGCAGGGGGCGTGCCTACCCCCCTAGGCGCGCTATCCACCCTCGTGGGCCCCTTGTTGCTCCACCGACGTACTTCTTCCTCCTATATATATCCACGTACCCCCCCCCAAACATCCAGTAGCACCACGAAAACCTAATTCCATCGCCGCAACCTTTTGTACCCGAGAGATCCCATCTTGGGGCCTTTTCCGGAGCTCCGCCGGAGGGGGCATTGATCACGGAGGGCCTCTACATCAACTCCATGGCCTCTCCGGTGATGTGTGAGTAGTTTACTTCTGACCTTCGGGTCCATAGTCATTAGCTAGATGGCTTCTTCTCTCTCTTTGGATCTCAATACAAAGTTCTCCTCGATCTTCTTGGAGATCTATTCGATGTAATCTTCTTTTGCGGTGTGTTTGTCGAGATCCGATGAATTGTGGGTTTATGATCAAGTTTATCTATGAACAATATTTGAATCTCCTATGAATTCTTTTATGTATGATTGGTTTACCTTTGCAAGTCTCTTTGAATTACCAGTTTGGTTTGGCCTACTAGATTGATCTTTCTTGCAATGGGAGAAGTTCTTAGCTTTGGGTTGAATCTTGCGGTGGTCGATCCCAGTGATAGAAAGGGAACTGACACGTGTTGTATTGTTGCCATCGAGGATAAAAAGATGGGGTTTATATCATATTGCATGAGTTTATCCCTCTACAGCATGTCATCTTACTTAAAGAATTACTCTGTTCTTATGAACTTAATACTCTAGATGCATGCTGGATAGCGGTCGATGTGTGGAGTAATAGTAGTAGATGCAGAATCGTTTCAGTCTACTTGTCGCGGACATGATGCCTATATACATGATCATACCTAGATATTCTCATAACTATGCTCAATTCTATCAATTGCTCGAGAGTAATTCATTTACCCATCGTAATACTTATGCTCATGAGAGAAGCCACTAGTGAAACCTATGGCCACCGGGTCTATCTTCCATCATATTAATCTTCCAACACTTAGTTATTTCTGTTACCATTTATTTTACTTTGCATCTTTATTTCTCTTTATCATAAAAATACCAAAAATATTATCTTATCATATCTATCAGATCTCACTCTCGTAAGTGACCGTGAAGGGATTGACAACCCCTTTATCGCGTTGGTTGCGAGGCTGTTATTTGTTTGTGTAGGTGTGTGGGACTCGAGCGTGATCTCCTACTGGATTGATACCTTGGTTCTCAAAAACTGAGGGAAATACTTACGCTACTTTACTGCATCACCCTTTCCTCTTCAGGGGAAAACCAACATAGTGCTCAAGAGGTAGCAAGAAGGATTTTTGGCGCCGTTGTCGGGGAGATCCGCGCCAAGTCAAGTAAAGATTTGACTCCCGACAACGAGCCATTTCTGGCACCGTTGCCGGAGTAGACGCACAAGTCAAGACATACCAAGTACCCATCACAAACTCTTATCCCTTGCATTACATTATTTGCCATTTGCCTCTCGTTTTCCTCTCCCCCACTTCACCCTTGCCGTTTTATGCGCCCTCTCTTTTTCCATTCCCCTTCTCTTTTTTCTATTTGCCTTTTTGCCTGTTTCTTGTTTGCTTGTGTGTTGGATTGCTTGTTTGCCACAATGGCTCAAGATAATACTAAATTGTGTGACTTTACCAATACCAACAACAATGATTTTCTTAGCACTCCGATTGCTCCTCTTACCGATGCTGAATCTTGTGAAATTAATGCTGCTTTGTTAAATCTTGTCATGGAAGATCAATTCGCCGGCCTTCCTAGTGAAGATGCCGCTACCCATCTAAATAGCTTTGTTAATTTGTGTGATATGCAAAAGAAGAAATATGTGGACAATGATATTGTTAAATTGAAGCTATTTCCTTTTTCCCTTAGAGATCATGCTAAAGCTTGGTTTTCGTCTTTGCCTAAAAATAGTATTGATTCATGGAATAAGTGCAAAGATGCTTTTATCTCTAAGTATTTTCCTCCCGCTAAAATCATCTCTCTTAGAAACGATATTATGAATTTTAAGCAACTTGATCATGAACATGTTGCACAATCTTGGGAGAGGATAAAATTAATGATACGTAATTGCCTTACACATGGTTTGAATCTTTGGATGATTATACAAAAAATTTATGCCGGATTGAATTTTTCTTCTAGAAATCTTTTAGATTCGGCCGCTAGAGGCAATTTTATGGAAATCACTTTAGGAGAAGCTACTAAAATCCTAGATAATATTATGGTTAATTATTCTCAATGGCACACCGAAACATTTACTAATAAAAAAGTGCATGTGATAGAAGAAACTAATATTTTGAGTCGAAAGGTGGATGAACTTATGAAATTGGTTGCTAATAAGAGTGCCCCTACTGATCCTGATGATATGCCTTTGTCTACTTTTATTGTGAATAATAATGAATCTATGGATGTGAATTTTGTTGGTAGGAATAATTTTAGTAACGACACGTATAGAGGTAATTTTAATTCTAGACTATTTCCTAGTAATTCCTCTAATAATTATGGTAATTCCTACAACAATTCCTATGGAAATTTTAATAATATGCCTTCTGAATTTGAGACTAGTGTTAAGGAGTTTATGAATTCGCAAAAGAATTTCAATGCTTTGCTTGAAAAAAATTGCTTAAGGTTGATGAATTGGCTAGGAATGTTGATAGAATTTCTCTTGATGTTGATTCTTTGAAACTTAGATCTATTCCACCTAAGCATGATATCAATGAGTCTCTCAAATCCATGAGAATTTCCATTGATGAGTGCAAAGAAAGAACCGCTAGGATGCGTGCTAAGAAAGATTGCTTTGTGAAAGCGTGTTCTTCTAGTTTCTATGAAAATAAAGATGAAGATCTAAAAGTTATTGATGTGTCTCCTATTAAATTTTTGTTTTGCAATATGAATCTTGATAATGATGGGACTAAAGATGAACCACCTTTACCTAGAAGGCATTCAAAAAATTCGGAGTTTTTAGATCTTGATACAAAAATTGGTAAAAGTGGGATTGAAGAGGTCAAAACTTTAGATATCAATGAACCCACTATCTTGGATTTCAAGGAATTTAATTATGATAATTGCTCTTTGAGAGATTGTATTTCCTTGTTGCAATCCGTGCTAAATTCTCCTCATGCTTATAGTTAAAATAAAGCTTTTACTAAACATATCGTTGATGCTTTGATGCAATCTTATGAAGAAAAACTTGAGTTGGAAGTTTCTATCCCTAGAAAACTTTATGATGAGTGGGAACCTAAAATAAAAATAAAAATTAAAGATCATGAGTGTTATGCTTTGTGTGATTTGGGTGCTAGTGTTTCCATGATTCCAAAAACTTTGTGTAATTTGCTAGGTTTCTGTGATTTTGATGATTTCTTTAAACTTGCACCTTGCGGATTCCACTATTAAGAAACCTATGGGAAGAATTAATGATGTTCTTATTCTTGCAAATAGGAACTATGTGCCTGTGGATTTCATTGTTCCTGATATAGATTGCAATCCTTCATGTCCTATTATTCTTGGTAGACCTTTCCTTAGAACGATTGGTGCAATTATTGATATGAAGGAAAGGAATATTAGATTCCAATTTCTGTTAAGGAAAGGCATGGAAAACTTCCCTAGAAATAAAATTAAATTACCATATGAATATATTATGAGAGCCACTTATGGATTGCCTACCAAAGATGGCAATACCTAGATCTATCATTGCTTTTATGCCTAGCTAGGGGCGTTAAACGATAGCGCTTGTTGGGAGGCAACCCAATTTTATTTTTATTCCTTGCTTTTTGCTCCTGTTTAGTAATAAATAATTTATCTAGCCTCTGTTTTGGTTGTGTTTTTGTGTTTAATTAGTTTTTGTGCCAAGTAGAACCGTTGAGAAGACTTGGGGAAAGTCTTTTTGATCTTGCTGTAAAAAACAGAAACTTTAGCGCTCACAAGAATTGCTGCCATTTTTAGTTGGAAATGATATTTAGTTAATTATTTTTGCAGATGATTAATATATATATTCCTCACGTCCAGAAATTTATTTTAGAATTTTTGGGGTTCCAGAAGTTGCGTTAGCTACAGATTACTACAGACTGTTCTATTTTTGACAGATTCTGTTTTTCTTGTGTTGTTTGCTTATTTTGATGAATCTATGGCTAGTAAAAGAGTTTATAAACCACAGAGAAGTTGGAATACAGTAGGTTTAACACCAATATAAATAAAAAATGAGTTCATTACAGTACCTTGAAGTGGTGTTTTCTTTTCTTTCGCTAACAGAGCTCACGAGATTTTTCTATTTAAGTTTTGTGTTGTGAAGTTTTCAAGTTTTGGGTAAAGATTTGATGGATTATGGAACAATGAGTGGCAAGATCCTAAGCTTGGGGATGCCCATGGCACCCCAAGGTAAAATACAAGGACACCAAATAGCCTAAGCTTGGGGATGCCCCGGAAGGCATCCCCTCTTTCGTCTTCATCCATCGGTAATTTTACTTGGAGCTATATTTTTATTCGCCACATGATATGTGTTTTGGTTGGAGCGTCTTGTATGATTTGATTCTTTTATTTTTAGTTTACCACAATCATCCTTGCTGTACACACCATTTGAGAGAGACTCACATGATTTGAAATTTATTAGAATACTCTATGTGCGTCACTTATATCTTTTGAGCTATATAGTTTTTGCTCTAGTGCTTCACTTATATCTTTTAGAGCACGGCGGTGGTTTTATTTTATAGAAATAATTGATCTCTCATGCTTCACTTATATTATTTTGAGAGTCCTTTAGAACAACATGGCAATTTGATTTTAGGCATAATAAAAACTTTCATATAAGTGCATTGAATACTAAGAGAAGTTTGATACTTGATGATTGTTTTGAGATATGGAGATAGTGATATCAAAGTTGTGCTAGTTGAGTAGTTGTGAATTTTAGAAATACTTGTGTTGAAGTATGAAAGTCCTGTAGCATGCATGTATGGTAAACGTTGTGTAAATTTTTTGAAACATGAGGTGTTATTTGATTTTCTTCCTTATGAGTGGCGGTCGGGGACGAGTAATGGTCTTTTCCTACCAATCTATCCCCCTAGGAGTATGCGCGTAATACTTGGTTTTTGATGGCTTGTAGATTTTTGCAATAAGTATGTGAGTTCTTTATGACTAATGTTGAGTCCATGGATTATACACACTCTCACCCTTCCATCATTGCTAGCCTCTTCGGTACCGTGCATTGCCCTTTCTCACCTTGAGAGTTGGTGCAAACTTCGCCGGTGCATCCTAATCCCGTGATACGATACGCTCTATCACACATAAACCTCCTTATACCTTCCTCAAAACAGCCACCATACCTACCTATTATGGCATTTCCATAGCCATACCGAGATATATTGCTATGCAACTTTCCACCGTTCTGTTTATTATGACACGCATCATCATTGTCATATTGCCTTGCATGATCATGTAGTTGATATCATATTTGTGGCAAAGGCACCATTCATAATTTTTTCATACATGTCACTCATGAGTCATTGCACATCCCGGTACACCGCCGAAGGCATTCATATAGAGTCATATCTTGTTCTAGTATCGAGTTGTAATCATCGAGTTGTAAATAAATAGAAGTGTGATGATCATCATTAATAGAGCATTGTCCCAAATAAAAAAGGGAAAGGCCAAAAAAAGAAAAAAGAAGGCCCCAAAAATAGAGAAAATAAAAAGGGGCAATTCTACTATCCTTTTTCCACACTCGTGCTTCAAAGTAGCACCATGATCTTTATGATAGAGTGTCTGTTGTTTTGTCATTTTCATATACTAGTGGGAACTTTTCATTATAGAACTTGGCTTGTATATTCCAACAATGGGCCTCCTTGTCGGCATTCTAGGAACGGGGGTCCCCAGACATGCCTGCCTGCGGCCTGTGGCATGGCTCAAGTGGGGGCCCAGCGCGGCCCGTCTTCATCAGCTCAAGCTCAAGACCCTCGCGAGGGGCCAAGCCTCGCAGGGCGGACAACAGAAAGCTTCCTCAGAGGCAGGCTCATCAGGCAGGCTCGCGAGGAGGCGGAGAGATCAAGGCAAGGATACCTCGCGAGGAGCCCGTGACGCAAGCCATGACGATTGAGACCAGGCGAGCGCCAGGCGGGCGCCGGCCTACGCAGTGTCCTTGTTTCTCCATTGTTGCAAAGGGGGCAAGCACAGGCCAAGGCATCGGGCAAAGGTTACCATTCCGGTGCAACAAGACCAAGACCAACAAAGCGGCAGGATGGAGGTCACGGTGGAGCCCAAGACGGCGTCATCACCAGTGCTTTTGGCAGCCGAAAACCACCTTTGGTCAGGATAACTTGTACTAGATGTTCCCCTTCAAAACAGCCAATTGTTGGCGCCCTTCCCGCTCATTATTTGGGGAGAGGCCCAGGGCCTCTATAAATAGAGCTAGCCACCACAGAGTAGAGAGACATCTAGAGATCTGATAGAGCCCTAGCAGAGAGAGAGAGAGAGGCGACTGAACTCACCCTAGCAGTTCATCGCACCAGCTCAAGAACACCTCTCGCGAGGCTGTTCTTCCCTTGTACTGTTCATCATCAGCCCCTGAGGCAATCCACCACACCACACACTGGAGTAGGGTATTACACCACAACGGTGGCCCGAACCAGTATAAACCTCATGTCCCTTGTGTTGTTCATTGTTTCCACCTTAGATCACGCGAGGAGATTGGACGTAGATCGGTAGGGGAGAGATCTCCGCGCGCACCCCAGTGTTCGAATCTCAAGGGTCTGCCGGAACCCGAAATCCGACATTTGGCGCGCCAGGTAGGGGTGTGCCGGAGTTCTCCCTCCTGACGACCCGCTCTCCCCTGACATCGCATCTCGCCCTCATGGCAGACAACGCACTACCCGCTCCAGCAACGAATGCCGACACTGGGGCCAGGGGGCTCCGGGCCTTGGCCCCCGCCTTGCGACGGGTGCAGTGGCCGCGCAAGTTCAAGCCCGAGATGCTGCTGCGTTACAACGGCGCGACAGACCCAATGATTTTCCTGCTGGCGTACGAGGAGGCCGTCCTCAGATACGGGGGCGACGACCGGGTGATGGCCAACTGGTTACCCATGGCCCTCACCGGCGTCCCGCGTGCGTGGCTCCTCCACCTGCCGATAGCTTCTGTCACCTCTTGGGAGGAGCTACACAACCTCTTCCTCTCCCGTTTTGCCGCACCAGCGCCGCCCGCCGTCGCAGCTCTCCTGGGTGGCTCCCAGGCACCACCCTCGAGCCATCACGTCAAGCCGTTCACCCACCGGATCAGCACTGCCTCCAAGCGCCGAGAAGCCCCCCCGGGCTGGGTGGCGCCCGAGGCCGATCTAACCTTCCACTCGGAGGATCACCCCTTCAACACCATCGGTTCGGGCACGCTCCCAATGCTGTGCACCCCCACCATCTGCCAAGTGGCCGTCACCAGGACCCTCATCGATGGTGGTGCCGGCCTCAACGTGCTCTTGGTGGAGGCCTTCAGCCTCCTCCACGTGCCGCTGGAGCGGCTCCAACCTAGCAGGCCTTTCTCGGGTGTCGGAGCCAGTTCCACCGCCTCCTTGGGACAGATCCGCCTCCCAGTGACCTTCGTCACCTACGACAACTTCCGGACAGAGCTGATCGACTTCGACATCGCCCCCATTGGCCTCCCCTACAACGCCATCCTCGGCTATCCGGCCTTGGCTCGGTTCATGGCAGCAACTCACCCGGCATACAACCTCATGAAGATGCCTGGGAGCAGCAGCGTCCTCACCGTGTCATGAGACACAAGGGATGCGCTACAGGTGCTCCAGCTTGTCTTCAGGGCGGCCGCGGTGGCACAGCCCACTAGCAACGACGCCCTTGAGCCCAAGGGGGCTACGCCGGCTAAAAAGAAGAAGCTATTCACCCAAGACAAGGCAGAAACCAAGTAGGTACTAGTCGACGAGGACGGGTCCACTGGCGCCACCTTCACCATAGGGGCCAACCTCGAGCCCGAGCAGGAGGAAGGCCCTGGTGAGGTTCCTGCGTGCGAACAAGAAGGTGTTCGCGTGGGAACCTGATCAGTTAGCAGGGGTCCCAAGGGAAGTGATTGAGCATCACCTCAACGTGTGCCTCAATGTGCACCCCGTGAAGCAGAAGGCGAGGCGGCAGTCTACTAAGAAACATGCTTTCGTCGTTCAAGAGACCCAGAAGCTAGAGGCGGCAGGAGTTATCTGCGAGGTCCGCTACCCTGATTGGCTGGCTAATCCGGTCGTTGTGCCAAAAAAGGGAGGAAAGGAGCGCATGTGTGTCGACTTCACCAACCTCAACAAGGCCTGCCCGCAGGATCCATTTCCGCTCCCCCGCATTGACCAGATAGTCGACTCCACCGCAGAGTGTGACCTATTGTGCTTCCTAGATGCCTTCTCGGGCTATCACCAGATCAAGATGGCGGTAGAAGACGTGGAGAAGACGGCCTTCCTTACCCCGTGTGGAGTGTACTGCTATACGTGCATGCCATTTGGGTTGCGCAACGCAGGCGCGACCTTTCAGCGGCTGATGCACATCGCCTTAGGCCGGCAGCTCGGGAGGAACGCTGAAGCTTACGTCGATGACATTGTGGTGAAGTCTCGTGAGGCAAGAACCCTGATACAGGACCTGGAAGAAACCTTTGCGAGCCTCAACGAAGTGGACCTACGGCTCAACCCGGAGAAGTGCGTGTTTGGAGTCCCCTCGGGCAAGCTCCTGGGTTTCCTCGTGTCCCACAGGGGCATCGAGGCCAACCCGGAGAAGGTCAAGGCAGTCGAAGACATGAGCCCGCCAAGGACCCTCAGAGAAATGCAGAAGCTCACCGGGCGTGTAACTGCGCTGGGGCGCTTCATCTCCAAGCTGGGGGAACGAGCGCTGCCCTTCTTCAAGCTAATGAAGAAAAGGGCCCCTTCGAATGGACTGAAGAGGCCGACAAGGCATTCCAAGACCTCAAGAGGTACCTTACCAGCCCACCAGTGATGGTAGCTCCGCGTCCTCAGGAGCCCCTAGTGCTCTACCTTGCGGCCACCCCCTACTCCGCTAGCGCAGCCCTGGTGGCGGTCAGGGAGGAGCGCTGTGCCAAGGCCGCATCGACCGTCCGAACTGAAGCAAAGCAGAGCCGGGAGGGCCTCGCGAAGGCCGCAACCGCAGCCGGAAAGGAACAGCCGCAGCAGGAGAACGCACCCGGAGCAGGAGAGGCCTCTTCAGGCGACCAAGCACTGGGGGCTCCGTCGTCTCAAGAGACGCCTCGACCTCCGGAGGACGCAAGCTGCGCCAGCACCCTCAACCTCGTCGAGCATCCCGTGTACTTCGTCAGCACGATGCTACGGGATGCAAGGGCACGGTACCCCATGCCTCAAAAACTCCTCCTCGCGCTACTAGTGGCCTCACGCAAGCTGCGCCACTACTTCCAAGGCCATCCCATCAAAGTCGTCTCAGCATACCCCTTGGAAAGAGTACTCAGGAGCCCCAACTCAGCTGGGAGGGTCGCTGAATGGAACATTGAACTACATGCATTTCAGCTAGAATTCAGTACAACCAGAGTCATCAAGGGAGCCGCACTTGCGGATTTCGTGGCAGAATGGGCAGAAGCGCCGGGTCTCGAGGCAGGCGAAGACCGATCACTTTCCCCGGGAAGTGAAGCACCGGACGGCTGGGTCATGTACTTCGATGGGGCGTTCTCCCGACACGGTGCGGGTGCTGGCGCAGTGCTCGTATCCCCTACCCAGGACAAACTCTACTATGTCGTACAACTCTGCTTCCAGCACGGAGAAAAGGTCTCCAACAACATAGCGGAGTACGAAGGCCTAATAGCAGGCTTGAAGGCCGCAATTGCCTTAGGGGTAAAGCGCCTCATCATCAAGGGCGATTCGCAGCTCCTCGTCAACTTCTCCAACAAGATATACGAGCCAAAGGACGAGCACATGGAATCCTACCTTGCCGAAGTTTGCAAAATGGAGAAACAGTTCTGGGGGCTAGAGTTGCAACACGTGCCCCGCGGCACCAATCAGGAAGCTGATGACATTGCCAAGAGGGCATCTAGGCGGCTGCCTCAGGAGCCTGGCATCTTCGAGGAGCGGCTCTTCAAAACCTCGGCGGTGCCATCACTGTCGAGCACGGCGCAACCAAGGGAGGAGCTCCCACAGCCGCCTGCCTCAGGAGCCCCGGTCTGTGGCCCGGCCTCAGGGGCATGCCTGCTCCTGGCGTTAGAGCCTCAGGAAGGGTGTTGGATCCCGGAGCTCAAGAACTACCTGATGCAAGGGACTCTGCCGGAGAACGAGGAGGAAGCGGAGCGTGTGGCGCGGCAGGCCACAACTTATTGCATCAAGGATGGAGTGCTCTACAGGAAGCGACCAAATGACGTGTCCCTACGTTGCATCTCCTGAGAGCAAGGGAAGGAGCTACTGACGGACATACACGACGGAGACTGCGGGCACCACTCGTCGTCACCAACCCTCGTCGGCAAGGCGTTCCATAGTGGATTCTACTGGCCCACGGTGCTCAACGACGCCGTTGAGCTTGTGAAGGCTTGTGAGGCCTGCCAGTTTCACGCTAAGAAGATCCATCAGCCTGCGGGGGGTCTACATTCCTCGGGCGCCAGGGGGCTATCGCTACCTCTACGTTGCTATGGACAAGTTCACCAAGTGGGTTGAGGTGGAAGCCGCCAGCACAATCCTGGCAGGCTCTGTGGTCAAATTCATCAAGGGCCTCGTGAGCCTATTTGGGGTGCCCAACCACATCATTACCGACAATGGTTCGCAATTCACCAGTAATCGCTTCAAAACGTATTGTGCTAACCTTGGAACGCAGATATGCTACGCTTCGGTAGCACACCCCTGGAGCAACGGCCAGGCCGAGCGAGCCAATGCGGAGGTCCTGAGGGGCCTCAAAGCCAGGACCTTCAAGAAGCTGGAGGCCTGTGGCAGGGGCTGGTACGACGAGCTCCAGTCCGTGCTGTGGTCAATCCGCACAACTGCGACCAAGCCGACTGGCGAGACCCTGTTCTTCCTCATCTACGGAGCAGAGGCTGTTCTCCCTCACGAGGTCAGGCGTCGCTCCGCACGGGTCCTGGCATTCGACGAGACACAGCAGGACGCCATGCGGGGGATGGATCTCGTGCTGGGGGAGGAACGCCGTCGAGAAGCCGCGCTGCGAGTGGCAAGGTATCAACAGGCGCTGCGACGATACCACTGCCGCAACATCCGCCCCAGAACTCTTGAGGTAGGGGATCTCGTGCTCAGACGGGTTCTCTCCAGGGAGGGGCTGCACAAGCTCTCTCCCATGTGGGAGGGCCCATTCAAGGTTTTTCATGTCTCTAGGCCTGGCTCCGCGCGCTTGGAAACCATGGAGGGGGTACCCATCCAGAACGCATGGAACATTCAACATCTCTGGAGGTTCTATCCCTGAGCGAGGCCTAGCACCTAGGAAAGGCCCAGTGCCTGTGAAGAAGGCAAATGCCTGTGAAGCTACCGCGTTTTGGGAAAGGCCCGGTGCCTGTGAAGAATGCAAATGCCTGTGAAGCTGCCACGTTTTGGGAAAGGCCCGGTGCCTGTGAAGAAGGCAAATGCCTGTGAAGCTGCCGCGTTTTGGGAAAGGCTCGATGCCTGTGAAGAAGGCAAATGCATGTGAAGCTGCCGCGTTTTGGGAAAGGCCCGGTGCCTGTGAAGAAGGCAAATGCCTGTGAAGCTCGCCGCCCGTGACACTCTCACGTAATAATGAGTGGGGCTGTACATGCCCCGGAGTCTCCGGAGTGCCGCCCTCGGGCCTCGGGGGCTCCCGCCCACGCCCAGTGGCAGCACTTACCTCCGTGCTGGTGAGAAGACGTCGAAGACTAGAATAGGTGCCGGACGCGGCTTTTTCATTTGCTTTCTGCAGTTGGCTTGTTTATTCCCGTTTGAAGTTTTATTGGAGCTGTTGACGTTCCTGGCTTGTGACTCTTTGTCTTTTTCACTCGCTTGCCTCGTTTTCTCTCGCACAAGTCTCGCGAGGGAGGTTCGCGGGCGCCCTCGCGAGTGTTTTCTGCCCCGATCGTTTGGAGCTTTCCTATCTGAGTCCTCTACAGGAGCACCCCTCCTAGTCCGTGCCTCACGGGCATCGCGACACGAGCGCAGGACCTTGGCCGATCGCCCCCACAACCAAGACCGAAAGTTACCCCTCCTACTGATCCTTGCAGGGCACAAAGCGCATGGCGAGGCCACGGCCTCGGGAGGCGAGGACCGCGTCAAGCCCCACTGAGCTAAAATAATTCCCGCACATGGGTGCACGACGCGGAAACACAGCGTAGAAATAGCGGAAGTAGCACAATGGTCAACAGCAGCAGTTCTAACACGCTCCCTCGGGGCCCTATATGACGTTCTATTTCTGCGCAGGAAAAGAAGGAAAACAAAATGGGTGTGATTCATCCTACACCAGCCCACAGTGAAGGTTCGAGCTGCTCCTGGGGCTCAGGCGGATCCCTCCTCTCGCTTCGCTGGGGCGCGACGGCGGGCTGACCCGCTACCTTCACCCAGGCGGGTGCGACGGCGCGGGGGCTAGTCGCGGCCTCCGCTGGAGGAGTTGTTGCCTGAGAGGGAGTCACCGAAGCTCAGCGAACCCCAAGCACCGCCGCCTGTACGCCTGTCGCCGTCTTCATCCTGGTCAGTACCAGGGCTGGGCAGGCAGCCGCAGTTGTCGTCTTCAGGGCAGCATCCAGCACGGCGACCGTCTTCCTCGAACACCCTCACGTAGAGGGTGGCGTCACCATCGAACTTGAAGTGCAGGGTGCACCACCGGCCCAGGCCGCACGCACGGGTAAATGTTTGCCAGCCGTGGGTCAGGGCCCCATTCCCAGAAATGGAGACCTCCAGCGAAGCCCAGGAGGGCCTGTTGCAGTAGCCGTCTGCCTGGAGTTCTTTGAACCAAAATATCACAATCAGAGTACTCTTGAGGAGTTCTCCATTCATAATTGTGATTCTGCCAGTTCTACCTTCCTGCATGGGTTATCTGGAAGAAACCTGTTGAACTTGGTTCGACATATTAATCTATGCATCCACAACTCAGAAAGATATACGTCCTCTTGAGTTGTCCCTCTTCATTTGTATTCCGACCATCGCCTATCAATTGATAGTCAGGAGTAATTGTGCATCCGTGTTATCGATGCTTATTATTCTTGTGGTCCGTTAAGCCATTCTATTTCAGAATAACTAGGAGAAACAAACTCCAGTACCTCATCCATATCCAGGATTGGGTCAAAGTAGTTGTATTCCGCAGATCAAATGCAATCAAGCTTTTGATTCTGTTCTACCCTGAAGTATTACCCACTTTATGTCAAGAATATCATGAGAATTGCACCATCTCTTATGAATTCTTGATGCAGTGACACTTCTTTCCATCATTTTTCATTCCTCGGTCCTGTGTTGTCGCAACCGGAATGCCGGCAAGTGAACTATGATGTGTGAAATAAATACTCCTAGCAACTCCGCTGCTTGGTAGTTAATGGACATTAATATCATTCTTAGTGTACTGATTATTGAATCATAACCCTCAGGTTGATCGTGCTACCTAGTCCATATTTCTGGTGCACTCTTCGATCAATTAGTTAGGATTATTCAACCCCTTTCTTATTTGATCATATCATCTTGCCTCGAAAGCAAGATTGTTCTCGAGCATAGTAACATATCGGTGGTTCGTGATGTTCCGAATATCTTCTCAGAAGTATTACCAGGTTGACACCTGACCACTATGTTGAGTTCGTGATCATGTTGGTTTTCCTCCAAACCACCCATTCTCCAAGAATCTGTGTTGGATACCCCTGAGCTAGTTGGTTAAGCTAAACAACAACTTGGAGAGTTGGAAGATAAAAGCTTGTCTGACTTAGTTCGTGTCAAGGGATATCTTTTGTGTGTGTGTGTGTTGAAGAAAGATGATATCTTCATCAATTGGTCCTCGTGATCAGTTGTTGGATCTATTGTCTTGTCCAAACTTTGTTTTGAGTGTGGGCTATCCTCAAATCAAACCAAAACCAACGATGTTCGTAATGTTGTCTTACTCGTGGTTGACTCCTCGAGCATACACCATTACATCTTTGGTCTGACCAATACTATCACATTGTTCACATAGTGGTGGAAGTCCAGTGATATGGAAATTCCGATGAGTTGTTGTTGAGCCCATCAGCGGCATTTTGTCTCCTCCATGATTTGTGTTGAATATCGAGATAGTGTTGGAAACTTGTGTAAGCATTTTCTTCACGCCCCGTTCATGAAGTATATGTTTGGATGAAAGAAGTGACTTCCTTTGATTCACGCGCATTTGATGTAAGTTGCCGCCGTGAATTCGGGAAAGTTTATTTTGCTTCCTCTGGAATCATCCCAAGTCAGTCATGCACGTGCGAAGTATTCTATGGTCTGATAGACTGATCATCTTCATTCCATATGTATCCCTAGCACACCAAGCCATTGATTGACTTGTTCAGGGAGAAGAAGTTCTCCATAAGAGCTAGTCATATGACTTATGCAAGGACTTCGATATCCTTGATGATGGTTCCCAACCAGGACTCGGTAGTGTTTCATTGTAAGACCACCATGTGGTCATGCTTGTCTGGGACAGCGTGTTCACGTGTGTTTAGCCGAACCAGCTCATGTTTTGGAGCTTACTACCATAGTCCATTTCCTGAGAATCTCGCAATGTCATCTCGTCGATTTGTGTTGCAAACTTTCATTTTCTTTCTAGACTCGATGAGTCTGGAATATCCTGACACCAACCAGATCTGAATCTCAGGCAGATCTGATGGTTGGGACGTTTTCCCAAGAGCTATAATATTGGTCTCTCTATAACCGGGTAAAGTGGATGTCGTGGCCAACACATCCAGCCGGAAGACCTATTATTGTAGTATCTTGATTGAGTAAGTTGGCCACCTCCCCATAAGGATTACGTAGGATTTACTCCAGTAGTTATTCCTTATGGATTCCTGAGCTCCCGGAGTCTGACCTGCTACCTGATGTTCTAGATACCAAACCATTTCAATGAATGGGTTAGGCTAGCACATCAAGGAGAACATTAGGAGTAGAGCGCTAAATGTCTCTCGGTCGATCATCCAGATTTTGATTCCTTGGCCTCGCTAAGGTGAAATCTGAGAAAGTGTTATCTTTCTTTGCATCTGCATCTTCCACCATTATTCATCGTGGTAGCATGTTGTGTTGCCAGGATCCTTGACACGGATATTGGTAAAACCTTGATGAATACGGAAATGCTCAAGTTCTTGAGAGCACGCGCAAGCACAAGGATTTATCCTCGGCATTAACTGGGATCCATTCCCAGTTTCTTTGATTATGCCATAACCTTTCAAATAGTGGAATCTCTCTCTACTGTTGGGTTTCTCCCCAGTTACTAGAATCATTCCCAGCATTTGCATTTTGTTCCCAGCTTGCACCGCCATTGTGTCATCCTACTACGGACTACCCTTCTCAGTAATTAGTGATTAGGATCATCTTCAAAGTGGTCCTACCATGGGTCCCATCCATTTCCGATGATAAGCAAAAATCATCCATTGCGTTGTCTTCAACAAGGTAGTCCACATCATCCATCCTAGTCTGAGTATGCCACTCCTTCGAACTCTTCCAGACGATCGATTGAGAATTGCCTTAGGCTGGTATAGAGAGTTTCAATGATCTATGGATCAAAAGTAATTCTTTTTGCCACTTTAGGGAATAGTTCTTCGAGTCACCTTCCCTGAGGTGCCCCATTTCGGAATCATGGCAATTCCCCTCGCTAATTTGAAGCCCTCGTCAAATTGTTTCTTCTGTCGCTCCTGATGCAAGTTTTGCCTCTCAGCTCCAGAGATGTTTCTATGTCTCATCCCGTGAGTTGATCTTGTGATCATCAAGATGATCCTAAGTTGCTCAAACCTTAAGAAGATCGATTCTTCTAAATTTTCCTTTCTTCTCGTTGTCATGTTGGATGTAGTTCTCAAACCAAGACGTCAAAATCAATGTGATGCAATATATCGATATCTTCGAGAAGGGCAGTTGGATCGAGAAGACTGTGATAGTTTTGTGACCCCTCTGTCTTCTTACTTCACTTCTTGAATCTCGGGACGAGATTCTTGTTTAGTGGGGGTGAGTTGTCACAGCCCTAGAATATTGCCTGTAAATAGTTGCATCTTCATTCAGGCATCATATTTAAATTTCTGAAACTTGAACTGAGGATTGTTGAAGCCTCAAAACTTTATTTAAAAGATGGGAAAGAACCCTTTAAATTGGATTCAGTGAATCCAAAATTCCCTAAAAATAATTTTGAGAATTTTGGCAAGGGTTATATACCAAACCAAAATTTTGGAACATTTTTAAGAAATTATTTGGTCTCTGAATTTAAAACAATATTCCATTTGAATTTGAAAACATATTCAAATATATATATGGATATGTCTTTAAATGCTTTGTGATAATTTATGAGCATTTGGAAATGTCCAATGAGCAACATAAATTATACTTGGAGGATATTTGGCACTGTTTTGATTGTTCTAAATTTTAAACAGTGGCAAGTTTAAATAAAAGAAAACAAAACAGAAGAAATGAAACAGACAAAGGAAAGGGCCTTACCTGGGTTACCTACAGCCCACCTGGCCTGGCACTGCTGGCCCAGCCCACCAGACCCTCCACTGTCTTCAACCTCCTGCCAGTGGGCAGGAGGGCGTGTGGCCGCCGTGCGATCCCACGCGCTCCGTGCCACCTCCTGCTTGCCGACGAGCCCTGGATGCGCGGACGATTCTCCCCGTGTCGTCACGATCCCGCTGACCCCCTCTGACTCTCTCTCGAGCTCGTCCCCCTCCTCTGCTCTCTCTCCCTCTCACCACCGAACGCCACTGTCGCCGCCGTTCGCCGTACCCAAGGCCACCGACCACCCCTCGCCCTGCCGCTGAGCCTAGAAGCTCTGCCGCGTCTGCCTTGCCCTCTCCACTGAGATACGCGACGCCCGAAGGCCCTGCTTCATCGCCACCATCATCGTCTTCACCGACGGGCACTGAAGATCGCCGACTCCGATTCGGCACGTCTAGAGCTTCCCCGACTTCGCCGTCTTCCCTGCTAGCCCCCCCGTGAGCGCTCCTACGTTTCCCCTCTCTCCCCGTGGTTTTCCCGCGCTGTAGCCATGCTAGCCACCATACCGAGCACCGCCGTCCGCCATGGACGCCGGGCATAGCGCTGCCGTGTTACTGCGCTCAGTCCGACGAGCCTAGCGAGCTCCTAGCTGCCCCAGGAGTCCACATAGCCCCTCAACCAGATCCTAGCACTCTGTAGCCTCGCTCCGCCCAAACCCGTAGCTCCGGCCGCCGCCCAAGTGGTCGCCGCCGTCGACCCCGGCCTCCCTGTGCCCAGCTACATGCGCCCCTAGATGCGCGGGAGCATGGGCTCCCTCCTGGTGCCCTCAGTGCGACCAGTCGTGGCCTGTAGCGCCGCCCCGACCAACTCCGACGAGATCCCGCCATTGCTGTGGTCGCCAGCGTCACCTGCTGATGTGACGCCGGTTTATTTAGCACTAATAACCTCGCTAAACACCCCTAGAGCCACTACCATGTGGGCCCTAGTGCATGTTCAGGTTAGATCAATTTTCTGTTTAGATTAGTGATAACCCTGTGGCCCACGTGTCGGCGTTGACTTTGACCTAGTCAGCGTTGACTGGACCCACCTGTCTGTGGGACTAACCAGCGTGAGTCACTGACATGCAGGACCCACGCGTCCAGTTTGACCTAGACCGGGTCTGTTGACCTGCTGAGGTCAGCATGACGCAATGCTGACGCAGTAAATGATTTTCTGGATTTAAAATAAATCAGAAAATCTAGAAAATGCCCAAAACTTCTAAAATTCATAGAAATTCAACCATAGCTCCAAATGAAACAAGTTATATATGAAAAATGATCAGAAAAATCCAATCTATCCATCTGTACTGGTTTCATGCATGACTAAACAACTTAACCTTGTTGTTTAGATCAAAACATTATAATGCACATTATGAATTCATAATTTGAGTTTGAACCTTTGGTTCAAATCAACTCAAACCCTTTTATTGCTAGCTGCATTAGCTCAAATCATAGCATATTGTCATGTCATGATCATGCATCATATTGTGCATTGCATTGATTGTGTCCTTTCTCTCTTTGCCGGTGGTTGTTCCCCCTCAGTAGATGTATGTTCCGACGATCTTCAGAAGTGCCAGGCAAGCAAAACCCCCTTGTTCATTCCGATACAACCCCACTCTCTCGCTCCTGCTCTCTTTTACTGCATTAGGACAACAACGATTCATCTGTTACTTGCTGCGGTAGTTGAACCCCTTATCCTCTGCATGACCTATCATTGCCACAGTAAATA
Organism: Triticum aestivum; assembly: GCF_018294505.1. NCBI lineage: Eukaryota > Viridiplantae > Streptophyta > Magnoliopsida > Poales > Poaceae > Triticum > Triticum aestivum. Next base: position 497,892,980 of record NC_057803.1, on the reverse strand, counting down.
GATGAAACCCACTAGCATGAGTAGGAGTTGTTTGAGCCCTGTTGTGCCTACTCATTCATGCTTGTTTTTCATGCCTGCTACTGCTTAGAGTTGAGTCAGGTCTGATTCATCGGGGATGAATCGGAGGTGTGTAAACATGTCCTACTATTGAGAGCTAAATGTGTGAACACGATTTGGTAAAGGTAGCGGTGAGAGGCCATGTAGGAGTACATGGTGGGTTGTCTCATTGAAGCCGTCCTCAGGAACTGAGTTCTGTGTTTGTGATCCATGAAACAGTTACTACCACACATTGGGCCCGAAACCAATGGACCCTCTCGGCTTTTTGATCACCCTTGTCCTCTGTCTAGGAGTTGCAACTAGTTTCTGGTGTTTATAGGATATGTGTTGGCGGCCGTGCGTAGTGCTGACCCTAGGGGTGGGCTATGATGCGGTAGCTACACCTTGGCCGGGCATGCCGGGTGCCCGTTTGGTGTCTCGGAACCCTGTACACATCGCCCGGGGCCGTATGTGGAAACCTCGGCCGGACTCCCTTTGGATGGAACCTGGATAGGCGATAAACCTAGACTAGAGACTTGAGTGTTTAGGTAGGCCGTGGCCGACACCCTCGTTGGGATTCCGCTTGAAGGTTGCCGAGTACATGTCGTGTAAACGGCGGTAAGTGGTGAGAGCGTGTGTGAAGAAGTACACCCCTGCAGGGTTAACATCATCTATTCGAATAGCCGTGTCAGTGGTAATGGACTTCTGGGTTGCCTATAACAGTTCATAGACAAGTGAAAGTGGATACTCTAAAACTCGCAAGATAAGTGTGAGTGCTATGGATGGCCTTCTCGTAGGGAGACGAGAGCGGATCCATAGTGGTGTATTGAATGGTGAATATGTGGACTCGTGTGCGCCACCTCAAAAGAGTTGCTTGCAGTCGTAGTTCAGGTTAGCCACTGAGTCAAAGCTGGCTTGCTGCAGTTAAACTCCACCACCCCCTTTATTGATACCGATGCATATCTAGATAGTTCTGATGTAAGTCTTGCTGGGTACATTTGTACTCATGTTTGCCTATTTTATGTTTTGCAGAGAGACATCAGTCTCGCTAGTAGTTCCGTGTGGACTTCGACGTTTAGCTTGATACCTCAGCTATGATCTTGTGCCCTCGGCAGGATCTGGTAGATAGTCAGGCTTCTTAGCCTTTTTATTTATAGATGTCTGTAGTCAAACATGTTAAGCTTCCACATGTGCTTTGATTTGTATGCTATGATTGTTTGGTCATGAGACCCATGTTTGTAATTTCTCGCTCCTCGGAGCCTAATGAATAAATACTTGAGTCGTAGAGTTATGTTGTGATGTCATGTTGTATTTACACATATCAAGCATATTGTGTGTATGATTGAAATGCTTGGTGTCGGTGTCAAAACCGGCGGATCTCGGGTAGGGGGTCCCGAACTGTGCATCTAGGCCGGATGGTAATAGGAGGTAAGGAACACGATGTTTTACCCAGGTTCGGGCCCTCTTGATGGAGGTAAAACCCTACGTCCTGCTTGATTAATATTGATGATATGGGTAGTACAAGAGTAGATCTACCACGAGATCAAGGAGGCTAAACCCTAGAAGCTAGCCTATGGTATGATTGTTGTATGATGAAGTTGTCCTACGGACTAAAACCCTCCGGTTTATATAGAAACCGGAGAGGGTTAGGGTTACACAAAGTCGGTTACAACAGTAGGAGATCTTGAATATCTGCATCCCCAAGCTTGCCTTCCACGCCAAGGAAAGTCCCATCCGGACACGGGACGAAGTCTTCAATCTTGTATCTTCATAGTCCTGGAGTCCGGCTGAAGGTATAGTCCGGCTACCCGAACACCCCCTAATCCAGGACTCCCTCAGTAGCCCCTGAACCAGGCTTCAATGACAACAAGTCCGGCGCGTAGATTGTCTTCGGCATTGCAAGGCAGGTTCCTCCTCCAAATTCTTCATAAAAGTTTGTAAACACCAAGAGTAGTGTCCGGCTCTGCAAAATAAGTTTCCATGTATTGCCACAGAGAGAATAATATTAACACAAATCTAATCTGCTGACGTATTCCGCAGCGTGACATCACACTACGGCCAAGCCTTTATTCGAATCGTTTTCACTTTTCCACCTCAGCGTGTTTTGCGAGGCGGTTTCCTTGGCACGTCTTGTCAAAGCAGAGATCATGCCCCCTTCATTTACGGGATTCTCATCAATATGAACGTGGGTAACCCAATCGTGCCCGTTAGCATGTCTTCTCGATTAAAGGCGAGTCCCAAACGGTTACAGGGAGGGCTCCTGTTATTCAACCTCTTATAAAGAGACCAAGGCCTTACTCCTTTTCTCCAATCTCAAAACAAGTCCACCCGTCGCCTCGAGTTCCAACACCCTAGGCTCCAGATTCCAAGCGCTTCGGACCTTCGACAATGTCCGGTTCTGACCTTCAAGGCCGATGGATGCCCTCCTCCGTCACGGAGGAGGACATGCTAAAGTTGAGAGAGGCTAAGTTCTTGACTGCCAAAATTTTGCATAGGTTGCCTGCTCAAAGGCAGGCTATTCCCAGTCCCCAGCCCGATGAGAGCGTAGTGTTCATGTCTCACTTCCTTCGGGGGTTAGGCTTCCCGATGGATCCCTTCGTGAGGGGGCTGATGTTCTATTATGGGCTGGAATTTCATGACTTAGCTCCGGAGTCCATCCTCCACATTTCCTCATTCATCATTGTGTGCGAAGCGTTCCTCCGTGTTACTCCTCACTTCGGATTATGGCTCAAGACTTTTGGAGTGGAGCCGAAGATGATCGAGGGACGGCACGCAGAGTGCGGAGGCGCTGTCATAAGTAAGAATGCTGATGCTCCATGGCCCGAGGGCTCCTTTCAAGAGGAGCTCGGCTTGTGGCAACGAGAGTGGTTCTATATCACCGCTCCCAGGAGCGCCAATTGGGTGGCGCCTCCTGCCTTTCGCTCGGGTCCCCCGCCACGGCTAGCGTCATGGGTCAACAAAGGATTAGATTGGGGGTTATCCAAAGACGTGCCCTTGTTGCAGGGCCGCATTAGGGATCTCTTAGAAAGAGACCTCAACCTGGTCAAGGTGACGCAGGTCATGCTGATTCGCCGAACACTGCCCGGCAAACGTCGCTCCCTTCATCTGTGGGAGTTTAATCCGGAGGGACCATGAGCTCTCCAGCATTTTATGGGCGCAACGCCCCTGGAGATGTATAAAATGTTCTTCGGATCACAAGCAATGTGTCCGGATTTGACCGAGGACACAGGTTTAAGCTGCAATCGCCCGGATACTCAAGTAAGTAACCTTGTGCCCGAACTCGCTATCCGTAAAATTGTCATAAATTCGCCCCTAAAAAGAGCTGTCCTTTTAAACAGGAGTGGATAGCGAAGGCAAAGCTGATCAGGTGTCCGGCTCCCCTTCCTGAGACCAGGCCGGATCCCGTTCTAGTCAGGATGTTGAAGATCATGCCTTTGGAGGGAAGTGAGGGGGAGGACAAGGAAACTATGGCCTCCTCGAAGGAGGCTGCTCCGAAGGGAAGAACCGACAATTCCTCTCCTAAGGGGAAGAAGAGGGCCACCTCTGACGACCCGGAGATCATGGCCTCAAAGCGGGGGAAAAAGTCCTCGTCAGAGGGTCCGACGCCGGGGAGATCCTCGGCCGAACTACGCCCTCAAAGGGGTCAGCCCTCCAGCGAGCCGTAAGTAGAGAAAGATTTTCCTTTAGAGGGGTGAGAGAAATCCGTGCTTTTCATTTGAGAAGATTAACCGAAATTTTACTTTGTAGCTCAAACCTCAGCCCTTCTCAGCAGAGCTCGTCTTCGGGGGATCTTCTTCTGGAGATGATGGAGAGTGGAACGCCTCCCCCAGCCGTACCGCCTGGCGAGGTGGGCGACCCTAAGGTGTCGTCGCGGAGGGTTTCTCTGAATCCGGAAGGGGTGGAAGGTAGCCATATGTCCCCCCAAGGTTCTCCGCGTCCGGCCTTCGATGGAGGTCATAGGATGACTTCGACACTGTCCGATGCGTGGTCGGAGGAGCTGATGATTCTGCTGGGGCGAGCTTCTATCTCAGAGGAGCACCATGCATTGATGGGTACGGTGATTGGAAGGATTTCGTCCGCGGAAAGCGGATTGCATGAGGCCGTCAGAAGTTTGCTGACGGGTTTTGAGGTACGTTTGATAATGTACTTATTTGTCAGTTGCGCATAAACAAGATGCGCCCTGTGTAGATAGTAGCCCCTGAGACTCTGTGCGTTGTCAAAATTTACGGCGCGCAGAGGATCATAATCCCAGGTCTAAAATGTCGCCTTTGTATACAGGTGGCGAAGTGTCCGGAATTGAGCCGAACTGATGATTTTGCCGAACTAAAGCGACAACTTGATGTGGCATATGCCGACATTGCTCTCGTCAACGAGCGGCTTGATGAGGCTCAAGGTATGCAATTCCTCGGGCGGCATCTGGTAAGAGGAGCTTTATGCCAGTATCTTACAATGTGTGTGCTTGACGCAGATGGTGCGGCCACCGTGGAGAGTCTTCGGGCGGAACTTTCCCGAGCTAAGGAACAAGCCAGGAAAAGTGATGCGGCTGCCAAGAAGGCCCTTGAAGAGCTGAGAGCCGAACAGGCTGCTCACTGCCGAAGCAAGAAGGAGATGGCCGTGATGGCCGTGAAGTTAAAAAGTGCTGCTGACCGTTGCAAGTTTCTTGAGAAAGAAGACCGGGCGAGACAGACGGACTTAGAGAAGGCCGTTGTTGATGCCAAGGACGCTCGCTCTGTGATGAGAGCTGCGAAGGAGGAGCTGTGTCAGGCCGGACAGATTGCGTCTTGAAAGCCCTTTATGCTGCGGAGGAAGTTTTGCGATCCGAAGTTTGCTCCGTTGGACCAGATGTGGAGTGCGGAGGACACCTATCTGGATTTGGCAGTGAGTGCTGCTGCTGCGACCGAATACTTTTGAGATCAAGAAGATCGCGAAGTGGAATGGCTTTTCTGGTCGCAGTTCCAGAATCCAAAGCGTCCACTGGCAGTGGAAGATCGTCTGGCTCAACGGGCCGAACTGAATAGATTGTCCGGACTCGCCATGAAGTACGTCATGGGTCATCTATGGCCGGGGAGATCGGAGCCGAAGAATTATTTCAGCTTGGTGCAGCAATTCCTTGATGCGGTGCCACGTATCAATGCGATGAAGAGGTCAGCATGCATAGAGGGCGCACGGATGGCTCTTCCCCATGTCAAGACATACTGGGCAGAGATGGAGACCACCGTTGTTGCATCCCGAGATTCGAACAAAAGCCGAGTACCCTCCGAGCACTATTTTCAGGAACTCCTTGAAGGCGCTCGTGTATTAGAGACGCAGTGCTCGAAGGATGCTATGTTCTGATAGCATATGTAATTATAAAGCAATATTTTGATGATTGTAGTAGCCTTTTATACTTGTGCCTTCAAGTATTTGGAACACCTCCGGTGTGGCCGTTTTAAGATATATGTACAAAATCTGAAAGATTGCAGTCGTTGGCTTCAGCCCCCATGCACATAGTGCGGGGGTGCTCGCAGAAGGCGCATTTTCACACTTAATCCAACGTCTTGGTCCTACAAAGGAGGTGATAGCGCAGCGAGCTAGGCAACTGAACTATAATGCTTTAACACTTTCACTTAGCCATAGGAGCTTGAGAATGGGACTATTTAGGTAGCCCCTGGTGGCGACTGCGCTCGCCCGAATTCGGGGCGCGTATGTGCCTGGTCAGGAAACGGCCCTTCGTTAATGGGGAGGAATCCTATAGATTCCAGAGAGTCATCGAGTGGTTGACCAGTCTCACGCCATATCATGACAGTCGGTTTTCGGCTTTCTCTACTGAGGTGCTCGCCTGGCCGAACCAGGGCACAATCGCAGTAGTTCTCCTGGTGCCGCCTTAGCCGATAGAGCGGAACGTTAGGCGGCCGAACACAGGAGCCGGGCAACCCAACATTTGACCAAAATCATGACTCAGAGCTGATGCATATAAGGCCAAACTCGCGACGCCGAACACTCCCTAAGGTATTCGGTCTTTATGAGAGCGAGCGAGGTAACACTCTGAGGTATAAGCCCCTAGTGTCCAGGTACGCGCAAGAATTCTGACGTGGCCACATGCCAAGACGCCAGCCTCCTCCTTGGTCATAGAACCAGGGGATGTGTATCAACAAGAGACAGTAAAAAAGGTTTACGCAGGGTCTTAATCTGAAAAGAATCCTTGGAACGGGTCCCTACTGCACGTCTGCGCATGTGTCTCCGTTGTGCCGTATCCTGGACGGGTGCAACTAAGTTGAAAAAGGGGCGTGTCGAACAAAAGTTATATGAAATAAACAAAGTGTAAAGTAAAATATGAAAAATTGATCTTTATTGTCTCTTATTTTATACGTGTGAAGCCCCTAGTGCAGGGGTATATGGCCACTAAGCCTTTATTAATGATACTTTTGTGCCGGACTCGTCTATCCGTGTCCGTGGTCTTAATGACCTGTTCTGATGTTCTGGCTGGTGAAGCCATTGTATTATGGGGCTGTTAAAGCGGCCACACAATCCTCCACTTGGGGGAGGTGTTCTCACTGCTTCCCCTTTAAGGAGATGATGCCACGTGGACCGGAAAAATTAAGCGTAAGAGATGCATAATGCGGTATTGCGTTAAAGCGGGTGAAAGCTTCGCGTCCCAGTAGTGCTTGATAGAGACTTGAGAATGGGACGATGTGGAAAGTCAGCTTTTCGCGACGGAAGTTATCGGCAGAGCCAAAAATAACCTCGAGCCAGAGAAAACCCATGCAATGGGTGTCCGGACCTGGCGTTACTCCTTTAAAGGAGGTTTTGCTGTGGCGAATTCTTTTTGGGTCGATCCCCATGTGGCGGATTGAGTCCTGATATATCAGGTTGAGTCCGCTGCCACCGTCCATAAGGACATTTCAAAATTGGAGTCCGCCAATTATTGGATCGAGTACCAGGGCAGTCCAGCCTGGGTTCCTGACACTTCTAGAATAATCCAGATGATCGAAGATGATTGGTTTTGACAACCAGTGGCGGGATTCCTTTGGGATAGGCCCTGGGGTGCATACCTGTATGGGCGCCGCACATTTTGTTATGTGGAGTAAGTTTACTATTTTTACTTCTTGTGGGAAATTCTTTTGTTTCCTGGTGCTCTGCTTTTGGGGTTCGTCCTCGTCTTCGCTTGGTGTGTCGAGCCCCTTGTGTTCGGCATTGAGTCTGCCGGATTGTTTGAAAACCCAACAATCTCTGTGGGTATGGTTAGCAGGCTTTCCGGGAGTGCTGTGTATTTGACATATCCTATCCAAGATTTTGTTTAGGTTGGATAGGTCGTCCCTGTTATCTTGGAGGGGCGACTTTTTCTGATTCTGTCGTGAGCTTTTGAATCCGGCGTTGACTGCCGTGCTCTTCGGACTTTTTTCCTTAGTCCGGCGACGGTCCTTATTGCGTCACGGTTTTCTGTTTCCATCCCTAGTTTCGGATGTACTTGGGTCACTGGTGCTGCATCTTGCCAACCAGCTGTCCTCTCATGCGCAAAAGCGGGTCATGAGGCTTGTTAGTGCGGCCATTGTTCTTGGCTTTTCTTGGCCGAGGTGTCTAGCGAGCCATTCGTCTCGGACATTATGCCTGAAAGCCGCTAAGGCTTCAGCGTCCGTACAGTCGACTATCTGATTCTTTTTAGTAAGAAATCTATTCCAGAATTGCCGAGCTGACTCTCCAGGTTGTTGAGTTATGTGACTAAGATTGTCTGCATCTGGAGGGCGGACATAGGTCCCTTGAAAATTTGCTCGGAAAGCGTCCTCGAGCTCTTCCCAACTTCCGATTGTGTTTTCAGGAAGGCTTTTGAGCCAATGCCGGGCTGGCCCTTTAAGCTTGAGGGGTAAGTATTTTATGGCGTGGAGGTCATCTCCTCTAGCCATATGTATGTGGAGGATATAATCCTCGATCCAGACTCCAGGGTCTGTTGTTCCATCATATGCCTCTATGTTTACGGGTTTGAATCCCGCTGGAAATTCATAATCCAGGACCTCATCGGTGAAACATAGGGGGTGTGCGGCACCCCTATATTTGGGTGTGCCAGATTTTGATAATGGCTTTACTGCATTGCTTACGAGAGCTTGCTTTCTTGGCCCATAAATGGACCTGGCTGGGCCATGATGCGAATCCTTAAGTGGGTCGCATGCCGGCTTAAGTGCGGTGCTGCTTGCCGCTTTAAGCTGGCCATGGGGTTGTCTACCCGACCGTGTGGCTTTCTCACTTTTGGAATGCGAGGGCTCTATGGCCTCCTTGTCGAATTCAGACAGTAGCTTTCTCTTCGGATAGCTTTTAGTGCGGCGGCTGTCGCCGTATTTGTCTGCGGTATTGATTACTTTATTCCATATTATCCTGAGTGCATCCTCTGCAATTTTTAGCTTCCGCTTCTGCTTTTTCAGGCTGCGTGCGGTTCCAACGAGCCATTTGTGGAGGTTCTTCTGCTTCGTGGGCTTGTCCGGCGTAGGGTCGTCCGGAATGCCATTTTCGCCGGGGGAGGGATGTTCGGTTTCTCTATCCGGGTTGTCTTGTTGGGACGGTTGCTCTAAGGCATGCTCGTCGTCTACCGGCTCATCAGGCGGGGCTTGGGTCGGCGTTCACGCCGACGCTTTGATTGTTTTTCGAGAGATTGATCACTCTTTCCATCCCCGTTTTCCTCCTTGTTGCTTCCTTTAGGTGGCTGTCCAATGCCCTATAGGCGTTGGTTCTTGGTTGTCTCCTGCATCGTCGTCCATACCGTTGATGTCCTCGGAATCAAAGTCGAGCATGTCGGTTAAGTCATCGATAGTGGCTACGAAGTGGGTGGTGGGTGGGTTTTGAATTTCTTCATCATCCGAATCCATCCTTGCTGACCGTAGTCCGGCCAGGGCTCTCCTCATAAAGAGAGAGACTTTAGCGAATTCAGGATGTCGCCGAAGGGCGAGTGCTGAAAGATGTCTGCGGCGGTGAACTCCATTTTCGGCGCCCAATCGGATTCGATCGGCAGGGGCGCGCGGGGCTCGGAGTTCGAAAAGGAATCCGGCTCCTCAGAGTCACGGGCCATGCGGAGTGCGGGGCTGGAGTTCGACTCGATCGCCTCTGAGATCGTAGCCCCTGAGGCAGCGTCCAATCGCTGATCCTCGATCGATGCAGTAGGCTCCGAATCAATGGTCGGAACCGATGCGTGTGCGGCCTCCAAGGCGCTGTTCGGTGGCAGAGCTATATCATGCCCATCGAGACAGTGCAGCGCGCTTGGCTGTGGCTCGAATCCGTCGAAGATCAAGTCCCCACGGACGTCAGCCGTGTAGTTTAGGCTTCCAAACCTGACCAGATGGCCAGGGGCGTAGCTTTCGATCTGCTCAAGGTGGCCAAGTGAATTGGCCCGCAGTGCGAAGCCGCCGAAGACGAAGATTTGTCCGGGGAGAAAAGTCTCACCCTGGACTGCATCTTTGTTGATGATCGAAGGAGCCATCGAGCCTAAAAGCGACGACACAGAGGAACTCTCAATGAAAGCACCAATGTCGGTGTCAAAACCGGTGGATCTTGGGTAGGGGGTCCCGAACTGTGCGTCTAGGCCGGATGGTAACAGGAGGTAAGGAACACGATGTTTTACCCAGGTTCGGGCCCTCTTGATGGAGGTAAAACCCTACGTCCTGCTTGATTAATATTGATGATATGGGTAGTACAAGAGTAGATCTACCACGAGATCAAGGAGGCTAAACCCTAGAAGCTAGCCTATGGTATGATTGTTGTATGATGAAGTTGTCCTACGGACTAAAACCCTCTGGTTTATATAGACACCGGAGAGGGTTAGGGTTACACAAAGTCGGTTACAATGGTAGGAGATCTTTAATATCCGCATCGCCAAGCTTGCCTTCCACGCCAAGGAAAGTCCCATCCAGACACGGGACGAAGTCTTCAATCTTGTATCTTCATAGTCCTGGAGTCCGGCTGAAGGTATAGTCCGGCTACCCGAACACCCCCTAATCCAGGACTCCCTCACTTGGTATGTGTGGGATCCGACAATCTAGTTGTTTATCCTTGGTAGCCTCTCATATGGGGAAATGTAGTCTAGTGCTTGCATGAGCCATAGTAGTCCGCTACAGCCCAGTTCACCGGAGTCCTGCTAGCCCAGCACTACTGCTCAGGACACTTGACTGGCCGGCATGTGTTTCACTTTGTTCCTGTGTCTGTCCCTTCAGAGAAATGTCACGCAGTGACATCCGGAGTCCTGCCTAGCCTGCTACAGCCCGGGTTCCCGGAGTCCTATTAGCCCAGTGCTACAGCCCGGATTCACACGCTGCTGACCGACATGCTCGATGTGATTCATGTATGCCTGTCCCCATAGGTTGGTACCGCTTTGGGTTCACGACTAGCCATGTCGTCCTGGGTTCTCTCTCATATGGATGCTAGCGACATTATCATATACGTGATCCAAAAGGCACAAACGGTCCCGGGCCAGGTAAGATGGCACCCGTGGGAATACCGTGCGTGAGGCCGTAAAGTGATATGAAGTGTTACATGCTAGATCAGTGTGACTTAGGATCGGGGTCCTGACAGCTTTGGTATCAGAGCCTGACCGCCTGTAGGATTACCAAGCCAAACTGGTCAAAGTTGAGTCTAGAAATGCTTTAGTTATGTAAGGGAATTGATTGTGGAAGGGAACATAAGGCTCTTTTTTACTCCTTTACCCTATGCCCTTCTGATCTGAGTCAACCTCTTCCTTTCTATGGGGATTAAGAACTACGCTTCTCATCTTTCTATCAGGATCACGTGTTACTAATCCGTAGACTTGTAGGATTAATGGATTCAAGTCTGTCGGATTTCGGGTTCTGGCAAACCCTTGAGGTTCGAACACTGGGGTGCGCGCGGAGATTTCGCCTCCTACCTACCTGCACCCCTCCGCCATGCTAGGATCTGAACTAAGGAAAGAACAACACAAGAGACACAGGATTTATACTGGTTCGGGCCACCGTTGTGGTGTAATACCCTACTCCAGTGTGTGGTGTGTGGATTGCCTCTTGGGCTGATGATGATGAACAATACAAGGAAGAACAGCCTCGCGAGGGTCTGTTCTTGGCTAAGGCGATGAACTGCTGGGAGGAGTTCAGCCACCTCTCTCTCTCTCTCTCTCTCTTTTCCGACCCTTCTAACGAGCCTCTTCCTTCCTCTTTCTCGTCCTATTTTTCTCCCCCCCAGCTATGTGGGTGGCTGGTCCTATTTATAAAGGCCCTGGTCCTCTCCCCAAATATTGAGCGGGGAGGGAGCCAACAATGGCGGGCTAATTTGAAGGGGGATAGCAAGTATAAGCTATCCTGACAAAAGTAGTCTTCGCCTGCGCAAAGCTCTGGTGATGACGTCGTCTTGGGCTCCACGGTGACCTCCATCTCATAGTCCTCCTGGTCTTGGTCTCGTTGCACCAAAATGGCAACCTTTGCCTGATGCCTTGGTACTGCGCGGCTACGCTTGCCCCCTTTGCACCAAAGAGGAAAGGAGGACGCTGCGCGGGCTGGCACCCTCCTGGCGCCCTGAGTTGTCATGGCTTGCGTCATGGGCACCTCCTGAGGTACCCCGCCTTGATCTCTCCGCCTTCTCGTGAGCCAGCCTGACGAGGTCGTGCCTAAGGAAGCTTCGCGTCGCCCGCCCCGCGAGGCTTGGCCCCTCGCGAGGGTCTTGGGTTTGTGTTGGTGAAGATGGGTCGTGCTGGGCCCCCCTTTGAGCCACACCGCAGGCCGCAGGCAGGCAAGTCTGGGGACCCTCGTTCCCAGAACGCCGACAGTAGCCCCCGGGCCCAAGGCGCGCCCGGACTTGGCCGTGCAGGGAGGCAGAAGGGCAAGGGCGAAGCGCCGCGGGCCCTAACAGCCTGCGGCCTTGGGCGCTGCGTGGCGGTTGACTGGACGTGGGCGCCTAAGTAACTGCGCGAGTTGATAAAGGAGTGGCATCCGCTTAGGCCCTGCTTCTTGCTTTCTCCGGTTGCTGCTTAGATCTCCTTTCTTGCGCCTCTCCTTCCTTCCTCCAAGATTTCCAGATCTGCTCTGACCGCGCGGCCTAGGGAGCCATGGCGCCTCGTCAGTCCCCGGCTGCAGCTTGGTACTCGTCTGCCCTGGACTCGCCGAACGTGTCGGAGGCGGGCCTTGCCTGGTTGTGCCAGATGGCGACGGCGTGGGGCATCGACGGGGAGAAGGTGTTCAAGGCCGGCTCCGCCACCCCTGAGGGTCAAAGGAGCACCTTCTATCCGCTGTTCGTAAGTGCCATTGTTGCTGGCCTGGTGGCTCCCTTCTCCGAGTTCTTCTTCTCTGTCCTCCGCCATTACAAGTTATAGGCTCTGCATCTCCATCCCAACTCCGTCCTTCTCCTGGCAATCTTTGCTTATTATTGCGAAGCACATGTTGGGGTGCAGCCCTCAGTGGCCTTGCCGCGCCACTACTTCTACCTCCGGACCTCTCGTGGGACTGCTTCCACGTGCGCGAGCTTCGTCGCGTCCGGCGGCGCCATTGCCATCTCGAACTCTGGGAAGAGGATTGAGGGCTTCAGGAGCAAGTGGATCTTGGTGGATGCTGGGCGCATCCACCCTCGGCTGATCCTCCCCACGGAGCATCCCACGAGCTCCAGTGACTGGGGTCGAGCGGAGCTCACGGATCCCCGCGCGAAGATGGTGTTGGAGAGGATGGACGCGGATCTGAGGCCGACCGACATGGCGGCGGCGAAGCTGACCGGCGCGTCGCAGCTGAGGGAGTTCCTGGAGCACCGGCTGGCTCCGCTTCGGCAGTACTCGCTTCCAATGTGGAGGCCTCGTCCGAACCCCGCGGCCTTGGCCGCCGGAGACCTGGCTGCGGTTCTCCAATCTCTGGTCGGGGGCAATGTGGCGAGGCTGGAGGGCGCTCCTACGCCCTTGTTCCTCCACAACTACTAGGAGCGGGTGGTGAAGTCCATTCCCGTCTTCAACGGGGATGGGCCAGTGCCCCTGGAAGCTCCCGAGGAACCGGTGGACGTGCCCTCCGGCGACTCCAGCGAAGAGGAAGAGGGAGGGGAGCGTGGAAGTCGAGGGCTCCCCTCCCCCGGCGCAGGTCCCGCGTTCTCCGCCTCTCTCCGAATGATGGCGACGAGGATGATGACGAAGACGATGATGAGCAGGACAGCGGGAGCTCGCCCCCGATCCCGAAGAAGGACAGGACCGGGGTGATCTCCCGCGGGTCTTCCCCGGCCCCGGGGCGAACCGCAAACGCACCTTCCGCCTCCAAGCTTCCCGAGGTTGACCCTTCCAGCCGGCTTTCAGGCTTCAAATTTGGCCGGAGGCCGCTTGAGCTCACTAGCGACGACCCGTAAGCATTCGATTCTTGTCTTTATCTCTTGCTCTGCTTTTGAGGCTTGACGTCCGCATCTTTGGATAGGTTGGCGCCCGCAGCAAAGAAGCCGAAGGGGGCTCCCGAGGTTCCATCCGTGGCAGCGCTTCTGCCCGCGAAGGAAGGTGACCGCGATGCACAGGCTTCTCCTTCCCGGTCGTCCTCGCGAGGTCTGGCTGAGCCGGTTGGGGCAAGCTCAGCCCCCGCGGCCCAAGTGGCTCCCGAGGTGCTCTTGCCTGCCGCCGCCACTACAGCTGTCGGGGCGTGGCAGACTCCGCCTCAGGATGCTGCGGCTGCGCTGCCGCCTTCTCCTCCTACTCCACCGGCCGCTATCTCTCCGACTCCTTCTGCCGTTCTGGATCGTGATGTTGCTGAGCTGGACCGACTGCGGCAAGATCTTCTTGGCGCCGACCCCCGCTTGGTGGTCGGGCGTTTGGATCTGGCTTCTGGATGGGTTCACTCCGATGCCTTGATTCAGGCGGCGCTGGTCCAGGCCTCAATGGCATGCGACAAGGAGAAGTAGGCCGTCCTGGAGGCGAAGGCTGTCCGCGATGCAGCCTTGGGGGTGGTGGTCGACGTCCGCGGTCGCTGCAAGGCGCTGGAGGACGAGCTGCAAGGCCTGCGCGATCGGCTCGCGGAAGAGGTTCGCCTTTGCCAAGAGCAGGAAGAAGGCGTGAAGGCTCGCGAGGCAGCCGTCGAGGGCCAGGAGGCCAAGCTCAGGAAGCACCGTGACGCCTAGGCATGTTGGAGCAGGAGTTGGGGCCGAGGAAGGCCGAGCTGGACGGCAAGGCCCTGGTTCTTGCCGAGGACCGTGCGGCCTTCATGGAGTTGGAGGCGAAGGCTCGCTCCTCGCTAAGGACGCTTTATGACAGCGGCCTGGAGATCCCGCTGGTCGGCGCCGAGGACGGCCCCGCCAAGCTGCTTCCCTTCCTGGTTCACGCTCTTGAAGATGTCGCCCTTGGCCTTGGCCCCAAGGCCGAGGCCGAGGCGCGTGTCCTGTCTTCTGCAGCACTGACGCGGGTCCTCACCCACATCTACCTTCGCGATCCCGGTGTCGACCTCGACAGCCTGCTGGAGCCAGTGAGCGGTGAGCGTGCCGCTGCCGCTGCCGAGGCCGTGAAGGGTCGCGCGGAGGCTCTGCTGGGGAAGTTCCGGGCCTTCAGCACCAAGCCGGAGCAAGGCGCTGCCGGCCCCGCTGCTCCGTGAGGCGAACCTGCTCCGCGCTGCTCCCCCGCCGCCAAGTGACTCTGTCGTGGCTCCTGTCCTGCTTTTAATTCCTGCACACGTATCATGCCTCGGGGAGGCGTTTAAACTTGCGTTTGGCATTGAAATAACAGTGTGGACTGTAATATTTGCGTTCGAATTCCTTGAAATTAGCGCTTTTCCTTCCTACTTGCTTATGTTCTACGCCGGCAGAGCCCGGCCCCGCGCGTACCTCACCCAGCAATAGTCCCGACCGGAAACCAGGACGGGACCAAGGAGTGAGGGGCTACGTGACAAGTTAGGCTCCTGAGTCGCGATGCTCAGGAGTCCCCCTTGGCGCACGAACAACAAGTAGGGAGGTGTGATGCGGGTGGATCCACCGTTCTACGTCTGCAGAGCCCGGCCGCGCGCGTGCCTCACCCAGCGATGGTCCCGACCGGAAACCAGGACGGGGCCACGGAGTGAGGGGCTACGTGACCAGTTAGGCTCCTGAGTCGCGATGCTCAGGAGTCCCCCTTGACGCTCAAACGGCCTTCGTACCTTGGCTCCGCTCGGGGAGAGACGTGCGACGAACCAGGCCCGGGGGGGACCTGGCCGGGCGGCGTGCGTCTGGGTGTGACCCAGGCGCAGCCCCCGTGCCCAGCCCCCTCGCGCGGCACTCCCGAGGGGAGGCGTTACGATGAGGCTAGACACTGAGCTCTGGGCTCCCTGAGGTTGGTGCGGCCCGGGGGCCACCCTCAGTTGTTTATCACCAGCGCGGAGCATAGTGCTACCGTATGTGTACGGGCATAGCCGCTCCTCGGCAGTGTCGTCAGCCAGCACGGAGCATGGTGCTTCCACTGGTACGTGGGAGGGGGCCCCCCTCCGGGAGGAGCCCCCGGGGCGTGTACAGCCCCGCCCTGACACGTGGCTGGCACGGTAGGGCCTGGCGAGGTGTATCTGGGCACCCATGAGCCAGCGCAGGACTCACAGGGCCCTACCTCTAGGCGGGTTGCGCCTGGCACTGGGCCTTATCTTGTGATGTGTTCCTGCAAATTTGGTTAGATGTCGGCACTCTACGTCCTCGGGTCCCGGCCCTCGAGCTGGTCTCAGCCGTCGCTGGTATGCCAGGTCGCGATGCCATGGACAAGGCCAGAGGGTGAGGGCTGGAGAGCCAGTAAGAGCCCTGAGTCACGATGCTTAGGTGCCCCCCCTTTAACGTGCAAGTGGTCGGCATGGAGGAGAAGAGGTGCTGTGGACTGGCATCAAATAATCAAGCATGGTGGGTCTAACGCATGATCGGAAATAAACGCAAATGGGATATATGCCACTGGGCCTGGCCCGAGCGGCTTGGGCATCATGCAGCCTGAGGGGCGCCCCCAACAAGGTAAGCTAACAACATGGAATAAAGGGATAGACGCCGCAGGGACGGACCCACGCGGCCTGGGAATAATGCAGCCCTGGGGGCGCTCCCAGCTGGAAATGAAACTTAAAAGATGTCACCTAATGATGTTGAGGACGGAGGGGTGTTGGTGTAGTAGGCTCGGGGGGCTGCGGGAGCCGATCCTCACGAGCCCCCAGGCCCAGGGGCCTCGGGAAGCTCGGAGGCACTGGCGGCTCCTCACGGGCCATCTCCATCTCTGCCAGGGCTGCAGAACGCCTGGCCTCTCGTGCCTCTGTGATGCCCCTCATGAGGCGCTGGTATGCGTCAGCCGCGTTCGACAAGCCATAAGGCATGCGAACGTAGCTGTGGGGTGGACCTCCGCAGCGCCCCACTCGCGAGGGCCAGAGGCGCTCCAGAGAGACGACTTGGTTGAGCCCTGGTATGTCGATACAGACGCGCAGCCCACCATCCTCGCCTGGATGGGGGGCCACTACTGTTGGTAGGCGGTGGGCGCCTCTCATGACTCTTGACTCCTGTAGCTCCTGAATGGCCTTGCTGACGAACTCCTGTGGGTCTGGATCTCCTTGCCTTGCTCCTTCTTGAGGGAAACGTGCTTCAAAACACGCCTCCATGTGGTGCCCAAGCGCCTCCCTCGTGACCCTAGCTAGGTCGGTGGCCCTCTAGGGGAGAGCCCTCGAGCCCTGCCTGAGGAGGGCACCGGGCGCGCTTTCCTATGCGATGGAGGGAGGCTCCCCCTGGGCAGGCGCGGGCCTAGAGGGGCCTGCCTCCAGAGTGGTCGAGCCGGACGATGTCTTCTTCTTCTTGGGGTGGTCTCGGGAAGCCTCCTGCTTCCGCGATCCGGGTCTTCCAGTGATGCGGCCTGAAAGGCTCGTTCCAGGGAACACACCACGTCCTTCTCTTCACAGGGCACCGTGATGACTTCGCCACTTCCTGGCATCTTGAGCACGTTGTAGCCATGGTGAGTTACGGAAATGAACTTGGCCAGCGCTGGGTACCCAAGGATGGCATTGTATGGCAGGCGAATGTGAGCGACGTCAAAGTCGATGAGCTCGGTGCGGTAGTTATCGCGTGCCCCGAAGGTGACAGGGAGGCGGACCTGCCCAATCAGGACCGTGGAGTCGTCAGTGATACCGGAGAAGGGCTTGGTTGGCTGAAGCTGGCTGTAGGGTACTTGGAGGTTGTTGAACGTCTCCACGGACAGGACGTTGAGCCCTGCCCCGCCATCGATGAGGGTCTTGGTGACCACCATGTTGCTGATGATTGGGGAACAAAGCATTGGGAGGACTCCGGCTGTTGCCGCACACTTGAGCTGATCTGCTGAGCTGAACGTGATGGCGCACGTCGACCACCTGAGAGGGCATGTGGCTTCGAGTCTGGGGAGTACTGCGTTCACTTCACGGGCGAACTGCTTGAAGATGCGCTGAGAGGCTGGGGCTTGAGCTCCGCCCAGGATGCAGGCGATCGCGCGCGGCTCCTGGAAGCCCCCAGCCTCCTCGTCCTGATGGCGGTCCTCGTTTCTCCTTGGCTGCGGCGGCAGCGGTGGGAGGCCTGCATTGCCTAGCGGGCGATCCTCGCGAGGCTAATCCCTCCAGTCTCCCTCGCGAGGCTGATCCCTCCATCCTCTCTCGCGAGGCGGGTCTTGCCAGCGATCCTCGCGAGGTTGGTCGCGCCACCCTTGGCGCGGCCCACGGTCTTCCCAGCGTCCTGTGTTTCTTCCTCCTCCTCGACAGTAGCCCCGGTCACCACGGTCGGGGCGACGACCGATCCTTCCTTTACGCACGGCTCGGAGTTCTTGGCATTCGTTGGTGGTGTGGGTGTGGAGTTCGTGGTACACGCAGTACCGGCTGCCCTTGGGAGGTTCGGGCTGATCTCTGCCCCGCTTGGTGTCTGGTTCTGCCGCGAGCACTGCAGCCCCCTTGCGCTTCACATCCTTGGCCTTGAGCTTCTTCTCTTCTGGGTCTACGGCAGGCAGCTCGAGGAGGGAGAGACGCCCCTCCTCAGCCCTGGCGCACTTGTTTGCCAAGTTGAACAGCTCCAAGGAAGTGCACAGTTCTTCATGCATCGCCAGCTCCTCCTTCATCTTGACGTCGCGCACGCCGTCGGAGAAAGCTGAGATGATGGCCTCCTCAGTCACCTTGGGGATCTTGAGGCGTGCGTTGTTGAAGCGCTGGATGTACTTCTGCAGGGTTTCCCCGGGTTGTTGCTTGATGCGGCGCATGTCGCTCACGGCGGGTGGCCGGACGCGAGTCCCTTGGAAGTTGGCGATGAAGCGGGTGCGCATCTCTTCCCAGGAGGAGATTGTGCCTGGAGCCAGGTTCAGGAGCCATGTGCGGGCCCCGTCCTTGAGCGCCATGGGAAACCAGTTCGCCATGACCTTCTCGTCTCCGTTGGCAGCTTCGATGCCCAGCTCGTAGAGCTGGAGGAACTCCGCAGGGTCGGCCGTGCCGTCATAGCGAGGAGGCAGGTCTGGTTTGAACTTGCCAGGCCACGCGACGCTGCGTAGTTCGGTGTTGTAGGCGCGGCAGCCTGCTGTGGCCATGGGAGGGCTTGGGTGACGGAGAGCCTGGTCTTGCATGTCCCCACGCGCTGGAGCAGGGGGATGGTCGCGACGTGCTGGAGCAGGGAGCGCCCGGGCAGCTTCTGGCGGGTGAGGGACTTCTTGGCAGCCCTGTTCTTGCTGCGCTGGCACCTGACGGAACGGGTTCTGCCCAGGGGCCATGCGCCTTGGAGCCATGGCGTCTTCTTGAGGAGGAGGCGGCCGGGGCGCCGCCGGATCCTCTTCGCCCGCGTGGGGCGGGGTGCGGTGCAGCGGAACGGACGGCGCCGAAGAGCCCCCTGCAGCACGGACGAGCTTGGCGACGCGGTCAAGCCATTCCTCGTAGACGTCGTCGATGGGACGGTAGCGCAGGAGCTCGTTATCCGCGATGAGTGCAGCCCGAGCCTCCATGGGCGCGCGGAGCGTGCGGGACGAAGATCCAGCTGGGGCGAGCCAGGGAGTTGCGGTGCGGCCGTCTTGCTGCACGGACGGATGCTGGGACGATGCTTGCCGCTCGTCCCCCGCCGGGCCGGTGGGGGCGTTGACGGCAGGTGACGGGGAACGGCGTGGATGCCCGCCGACAGGGGCCGTTTGGGCGACGCGGGAAGCGAGTGCGGACCGGTGCTCAGTGTGGGCCTGACGAGCGTCAGACATGGGCGTGACGGTCGGAGGAGAACGGGGCGGTGGAAGACGAATTCCGGCGCACCCCTACCTGGCACGCCAAATGTCGGATTCCGGGTTCCGGCAGACCCTTGAGGTTTGAACACTAGGGTGTGCGCGCAGATTTCGCCTCCTACCTACCTGCACCCCTCCGCCATGCTAGGATCTGAACTAAGGAAAGAACAACACAAGAGACACATGATTTATACTGGTTTGGGCCACCGTTGTGGTGTAATACCCTACTCTAGTGTGTGGTGTGTGGATTGCCTCTTGGGCTGATGATGATGAACAATACAAGGAAGAACAGCCTCGCGAGGGTCTGTTCTTGGCTGAGGCGATGAACTGCTGGGAGGAGTTCAGCCACCTCTCTCTCTCTCTCTCTCTCTCTCTCTCTCTCTCTCTCTCTCTCTCTCTCTTTTCCGACCCTTCTAATGAGCCTCTTCCTTCCTCTTTCTCGTCCTCTTTTTCTCCCCCCCAGCTATGTGGGTGGCTGGTCCTATTTATAGAGGCCCTGGTCCTCTCCCCAAATATTGAGCGGGGGAGGGAGCCAACTATGGCGGGCTAATTTGAAGGGGGACAGCAAGTATAAGCTATCCTAACAAAAGTAGTCTTCGCCTGCGCAAAGCTCTGGTGATGACGCCGTCTTGGGCTCCACGGTGACCTCCATCTCGTTGTCCTCCTGGTCTTGGTCTCGTTGCACCGAAATGGCAACCTTTGCCTGATGCCTCGGTACTCCGCGGCTGCGCTTGCCCCCTTTGCACCAAAGAGGAAAGGAGGACGCTGCACGGGCTGGCACCCGCCTGGCGCCCTGAGTTGTCATGGCTTGCATCATGGGCACCTCGTGAGGTACCCCGCCTTGATCTCTCTGCCTCCTCGTGAGCCAGCCTGACGAGGCCGTGCCTGAGGAAGCTTCGCGTCGTCCGCCCCGTGAGGCTTGGCCCCTCGCGAGGGTCTTGGGTTTGTGTTGGTGAAGATGGGCCGTGCTGGGCCCCCCTTTGAGCCACGCCGCAGGCCGCAGGCAGGCAAGTCTGGGGACCCCCGTTCCCAGAACACCGACAAAGTCTCAGTTCAGTTTCTATTACTTCTGTATGTTCTTAGCTGGCATCAGAACCTTGATATTGTGTTGTTAAGTGACTATGAAAATCCTTGTGAATATCTCAAATCTTTTTCTAAGCATTTACAGCCGTTATGCTGTCCGAGTCATCCCAGGTTTCTAAGTAGTCTGATGCAATTGCAAACCCCTTCCTCCTGTTCCTGTTGTCCATTTGGGCCACATTAACCACACTAATCGGTGAGTTGAGGTACTCTGTTGCCTCGACATATATGTTGGAGCTATTATTATGACCCTAGGTGTTTTAGGGAGTCACCTAGTAATCTAGCCATGTTTTGTGTTCCGGTGTGATGATTCTGGCCACCATTCTCGAAAGCATCCCGTGATGCCATTTAGTAGTAGGTATTCTATTCTTGGGTTCTTGAGCCCGAGATTCACCCTACTTACCTCCTGTTCATAGTGTTTGCTCGTTCCTTTAGGATATTAGTAACCTTGCGACAGTCCTTGAGGTCCGTGGTATTTCTTTCTTCCAAATACCATGAACCATTAAGGCAGAAGTTCTTTGAACCAAAATATCACTATCAGAGTACTCTTGAGGAGTTCTCCATTCATAATTGTGATTCTGCCAGTTCTACCTTCCTACATGGGTTATCTGGAAGAAAGTTGTTGAACTTGGTTCGACATATTAATATATACATCCACAACTCAGAAAGATATACGTCCTCTTGAGTTTTCCCTCTTCATTTGTATTGCGATCATCGCCTATCAATTGATAGTCAGGAGTATATTGTGCATCCGTGTTATCGATGCTTATTATTCTTGTGGTCCGTTAAGCCATTCTATTTCCGAATAACTAGGGGAAACAAACTCCAGTACCTCATCCATATCCAGGATTGGGTCAAAGTAGTTGTATTCCGCAGATCAAATGCAATCAAGCTTTATGTCAAGAATATCGTGAAGTATTACCCACTTTATGTCAAGAATATCATGAGAATTGCACCATCTCTTATGAATTCTTGATGCAACGATACGTCTTGCCATCATTTTTCATTCCTCGGTCCCGTGTTTTCGCAACCGGAATGCCGGCAAGTGAACTATGATGTGTGAAATAAATACTCCTAGAAACTCCGCTGCTTGGTAGTTAATGGACATTAATATCATTCTTAGTGTGCTGATTATTGAATCATCACCCTCAGGTTGATCGTGCTACCTAGTTCTTATTTCTGGTGCACTCTTCGATCAATGAGTTAGGATTATTCAACCCCTTTCTTATTTGATCATATCATCTTGCCTCGAAAGCAAGATTGTTCTCGAGCATAGTAACATATCGGTGGTTCATGATGTTCCGAATATCTTCTTAGAAGTATTACCAGGTTGACACCTGACCGCTATGTTGAGTTCGTGATCATGCTGGTTTTCCTCCAAACGACCCATTCTCCAAGAATCTGTGTTGGATACCCTTGAGCTAGTTGGTTAAGCTAAACAACAACTTGGAGAGTTGAAAGATAAAAGCTTGTCTGACTTAGTTCGTGTCAAGGGATATCTTTTGTGTGTGTGTTGAAGAAAGATGATATCTTCATCGATTTGTCCTCGTGATCAGTTGTTGGATCTATTGTCTTGTCCAAACTTTGTTTTGAGTGTGGGCTATCCTCAAATCAAACCAGAACCAACGATGTTCGTAATGTTGTCTTACTCGTGGTTGACTCCTCGAGCATACACCATTACATCTTTGGTCTGACCAATACTATCACATTGTTCACATAGTGGTGGAAGTCCAGAGATATGGAAATTCCGATGAGTTGTTGTTGAGCCCATTAGCAGCATTTTGTCTCCTCCATGATTTGTGTTGAACATCCAGCTAGTGTTGGAAACTTGTGTAAGCATTTTCTTCACGCCCCGTTCATGAAGTATATGTTTGGATGAAAGAAGTGACTTCCTTTAATTCACGTGCATTTGATGTAAGTTGCCGCCGTGAATTCGGGAAAGTTTGTTTTGCTACCTCTGGAATCATCCCAAGTCAGTCATGCACGTGCGAAGTATTCTATGGTCTGATAGACTGATCATCTTCATTCCATATGTATCCCTAGCACACCAAGCCACTGATTGACTTGTTCAGGGAGAAGAAGTTCTCCCTAAGAGCTAGTCATATGACTTATACAAGGACTTCGATATCCTTGATGATGGTTCCCAACCAGGACTCGGTAGTGTTTCATTGTAAGACCACCATGTGGTCATGCTTGTCTGGGACAGCGTGTTCACGTGTGTTTAGCAGAACCATCTCATGTTTTGGAGCTTACTACCATAGTCCATTTCCTGAGAATCTCGCAATGTCATCTCGTCGATGTGTGTTGCAAACTTTCATTTTCTTTCTAGACTCGATGAGTCTGGAATATCCTGACACCAACCAGATCTGAATCTCAGGCAGATGTGATGGTTGGGACATTTTCCCAAGAGCTGTAATATTGGTCTCTCTGTAACCGGGAAAAGTGGATGCCGTGGCCAACACACCCAGCCGGAAGACCTATTATTGTAGTATCTTGATTGAGTAAGTTGGCCACCTCCCCATAAGGATTACGTAGGATTTACTCCAGTAGTTATTCCTTATGGATTCCTGAGCTCCCGGAGTCTGACCTGCTGCCTGATGTTCTAGATACCAAACCATTTCAATGAATGGGTTAGGCTAGCACATCAAGGAGAACATTAGGAGCGGAGCGCTAAATGTCTCTCGGTCGACCATCTAGATTTTGATTCCTTGGCCTCGCTAAGGTGAAATCTGAAAAAGTGTTATCTTTCTTTGCATCTGCATCTTCCACCATTATTCATCATCGTAGCATGTTGTGTTGTCAGGATCCTTGACACGGATATTGGTAAAACCTTGATGAATACGGAAATGCTCAAGTTCTTGAGAGCACGCGCAAGCACTAGGATTTATCGTCGGCATTAACTGGGATCCGTTCCCAGATTCTTTGATTATGCCATAACCTTTCAAACAGTGGAATCTCTCTCTACTGTTGGGTTTCTCCCCAGTTACTAGAATCATTCCCAGCATTTGCATTTTGTTCCCAGCTTGCACCGCCATTGTGTCATCCTACTACGGACTACCCTTCTCAGTAATTACTGATTAGGATCATCTTCAAAGTGGTCCTACCACGGGTCCTATCCATTTCCGATGATAAGCAAAAATCATCCATTGCGTTGTCTTCAACAAGGTAGTCCACATCATCCATCCTAGCCTGAGTATGGCAATCATTCGAACTCTTCCAAACGATCGATTGACAATTGCCTTAGGCTGGTATAGAGTTTTTCAATGATCTATGGATCAAAAGTAATTCTTTTTGCCACTTTAGGGAATAGTTCTTCGAGTCACCTTCCTCGAGGTGCCCCGTTTCGGAATCATGGCAATTTCCCTCGCTACTTTGAAGCCCTCGTCAAATTGTTTCTTCTGTCACTCCTGATGCAAGTTTTGCCTCTCAGCTCCAGAAATGTTTCTATGTCTCATCCCGTGAGTTGATCTTGTGATCATCAAGATGATCCTAAGTTGCTCGAACCTCAAGAAGATCGACTCTTCTAAATTTTCCCTTTCTTCTCGTTGTCATGTTGGATGTAGTTCTCAAAGCAAGACGTCAAGATCAACGTGATGCAATATATCAGTATCTTCAAGAAGGGCAGTTGGATCGAGAAGACTGTGATAGTTTTGTGACCCCTCTGTCTTCTTACTTCACTTGTTGAATCTCGGGACGAGATTCTTGTTTAGTGGGGGTGAGTTGTCACAGCCCTAGAATATTGCCTGTAAATAGTTGCATCTTCATTCAGGCATCATATTTAAATTTGTGAAACTTGAATTGAGGATTGTTGAAGCCTCAAAACTTTAGTTAAAAGAAGGGCAAGAACCCTTTAAATTGCATTCAGTGAATCCAAAATTCCCTAAAAATAGTTTTGAGAATTTTGGCAAGGGTTATATACCAAACCAAAATTTTGGAACATTTTAAAGAAATTATTTGGTCTCTGAATTTAAAACAATATTCCATTTGAATTTGAAAACATATTCAAATATATATATATATATATGGATATGTCTTTAAATGCTCTGTGATAATTTATGAGCATTTGGAAATGTCCAATGAGCAACATAAATTATACTTGGAGGATATTGGGCACTGTTTTGATTGTTCTAAATTTTAAACAGTGGCAAGTTTAAATAAAAGAAAACAAAACAAAAGAAGTAAAACAGATAAAGGAAAGGGCCTTACCTGGCTTACCTACAGCCCACCTGGCCTGGCACTGCTGGCCCAGCCCACCAGGCCCTCCACCGTCTTCAACCTCCTGCCAGTGAGCAGGAGGGCGTGTGGCCGCCGTGCGCGCCCACGCGCTCCGCGCCACCTCTTGCTTGCCGACGAGCCCTGGACGCGTGGACGATTCTCCACGTGTCGTCACAATCCCGCTGACCCCTCTCACTCTCTCTCGAGCTCGTCCCCCTCCTCTGCTCTCTCTCCCTCTCACCACCGAACGCCGCCGTCGCTGCCGTTTGCCGTACCCAAGGCCACCGACCACCCCTCGCCCTGCCGCTGAGCCTAGAAGCTCCGCCTCGTCTGCCTTGCCCTCTCCACTGAGATACACGACGCCCGGAGGCCCTGCTTCCTCGCCACCATCGTCGTCTTCAACGACGGGCACCGAAGATCGCCTGCTCTGATTCGGCGCGTCCAGAGCTTCCCCGACTTCGCCACCTTCCCCGCTAGCCCCCCCCCCCCGTGAGCTCTCCTACGTTTCCCCTCTCTCCCCGTGGTTTTCCCGCGTTGTAACTGTGCTAGCCACTGTACCGAGCGCCGCCGTCCGCCATGGACGCCAGGCATGGCGCTGCCGTGTTGCTGCACTCAGTCCGACGAGCCTAGTGAGCTCCTAGCTGCCCCAGAGTCCGCATAGCCCCTCAGCCAGCCCCTAGCGCTCTGTAGCCTCGCTCCGCCCATACCCGTAGCTCCGGCCGCCGCCCAAGTGGTCGCCGCCGTCGACCCCGGCCTCCCTGTGCCCAGCTACATGCGCCCCTAGATGCGCAGGAGCACGGGCTCCCTCCTGGTGCCCTCAGCGCGACCAGTCGCGACCTGTAGCGCCGCCCCGACCAACTCCGGCGAGATCTCGCCACTGCTGTGATCGCCGGCGTCACCTGCTGACGTGGCGCCGGTTTATTTAGCACTAATAACCCCGCTAAACACCCCCAGGGCCACTGCCATGTGGGCCCCAGTGCATGTTTAGGTTAGATCAATTTTCTGTTTAGATTAGTGATAACCCTGTGGCCCACGTGTCGGCGTTGACTTTGACCTAGTCAGCGTTGACTGGACCCACCTGTCCGTGGGACTAACCAGCGTGAGTCACTGACATGCAGGACCCACGCGTCCGGTTTGACCTGGACCGGGTCTGTTGACCTCCTGAGGTCAGCATGATGCAATGCTGACACAGTAAATGATTTTCTAGATTTAAAATAAATCAGAAAATCCAGAAAATTCCCAAAACTTCTAAAATTCATAGAAATTCAACCGTAGCTCCAAATGAAACAAGTTATATATGAAAAATGATCAGAAAAATCCAATCTATCCATCTATACTGGTTTCATGCATGACTAAACAACTTAACCTTGCTGTTTAGATCAGAACATGATAATGCACATTATGAATTCATAATTTGAGTTTGAATTTGAACCTTTGGTTCAAATCAACTCAAACCCTTTTGTTGCTAGCTGCATTAGCTCAAATCACAGCATATTATCATGTCATGATCATGCATCATATTGCGCATTGCATTGATTGTGTCCTTTCTCTCTTTGCCGGTGGTTGTTCCCCCTTAGTAGATGTATGTTCCAACGATGAGTTCGATGACACCGATGAAGAGCTATACTATCTTTAGAAGTGCCAGGCAAGCAAAACCCCCTTGTTCATTCCGATACAACCCCACTCTCTCGCTCCTGCTCTCTTTTACTGCATTAGGACAACAATGATTCATCTGTTACTTGCTGCGGTAGTTGAACCCCTTATCCTCTGCATGACCTGTCATTGCCACAATAAATAGATGAAACCCACTAGCATGAGTAGGAGTTGTTTGAGCCCTGTTGTGCCTACTCATTCATGCTTGTTTGTCATGCCGGCTACTGCTTAGAGTTGAGTTAGGTCTTATTCATCGGGGATGAATCGGAGGTGTGTAAACATGTCCTACTGTTGAGAACTAAATGTGTGAACATGATTTGGTAAAGGTAGCGGTGAGAGGCCATGTAGGAGTACATGGTGGGTTGTCTCATTGTAGCCGTCCTTAGGAACTGAGTTCTGTGTTTGTGATCCATGAAATAGTTACAACCATGCATTGGGCCCGAAACCAATGGACCCTCTCGGCTTCTTGATCACCCTTGTCCTCTGTCCAGGAGTTGCAACTAGTTTCTGGTGTTTATAGGATATGTGTTGGCGGCCGTGCGTAGCGCTGACCCTAGGGGTGGGCTATGATGCGGTAGATACAGCATGGCCGGGCATGTCGGGCGCCCGTTTGGTGTCTCAGAACCCTGTACACATTGTCTGGGGCCGTATGTGGAAACCTCGGCCGGACTCCCTGCGGATGGAACCTGGTTCGGCGATAAACCTAGACTAGAGACTTGAGTGTTTAGGTAGGCCGTGGCCGACACCCTCGTTGGGCTTCCGCTTGAAGGTTGCCGAGTACATGTCGTGTAAACGGCGGTAAGTGGTGAGAGCGTGTGTGAAGAAGTACACCCCTGCAGGGTTAACATGATCTATTCGAATAGCCGTGTCCGCGGTAATGGACTTCTGGGTTGCCTATAACAGTTCATAGACAAGTGAAAGTGGATACTCTAAAACTCGCAAGATAAGTGTGAGTGCTATGGATGGCCTTCTCGTAGGGAGACGGGAGCGGATCCATAGTGGTGTATTGAATGGTGAATATGTGGACTCGTGTGCACCACCTCAAAAGAGTTGCTTGCAGTCGTAGTTCAAGTTAGCCACTGAGTCAAAGCTGGCTTGCTGCAGTTAAACTCCACCACCCCCTTTATTGATACCGATGCATATCTAGATAGTTCTGATGTAAGTCTTGCTGGGTACATTTGTACTCACGTTTTCCTATTTTATGTTTTGCAGAGAGACGTCAGTCTCGCTAGTAGTTCCGTGTGGACTTCGACATTTAGCTTGGTACCCCAGCTATGATCTTGTGCCCTCGGCATGATTTGGTAGATAGTCAGGCTTCTTAGCCTTTTCATTTATAGATGTCTGTACTCAAACATGTTAAGCTTCCGCATGTGCTTTGATTTGTATGCTATGATTGTTGGGTCATGAGACCCATGTTTGTAATTTCTCTCTCCTCAGAGCCTAATGAATAAATACTTGAGTCGTAGAGTTATGTTGTGATGCCATGTTGTATTTACACATATCGAGCATATTGTGTGTATGGTTGAAATGCTTGGTATGTGTGGGATCCGACAATCTAGTTGTTTATCCTTGGCAGCCTCTCTTATGGGGAAATGTAGTCTAGTGCTTCCATGAGCCATAGTAGTCCACTACAGCCCGGTTCACGGGAGTCCTGCTAGCTCAGCACTACTGCTCGGGACACTTGACTGGTCGGCATGTGTTTCACTTCGTTCATGTGTCTGTCCCTTCGGGGAAATGTCACGCGGTGACATCTGGAGTCCTGTCTAGCCTGCTACAGCCCGGGTTCCCGGAGTCCTGTTAGCCCAGTGCTACAGCCCGGATTCACACGCTGCTGATCGACATGCTCGATGTGATTCATGTACGCCCGTCCCCATAGGTTGGTACCGCTTTGGGTTCATGACTAGCCATGTCGGCCCGGGTTCTCTGTCATATGTATGCTAGCGACATTATCATATACGTGAGCCAAAAGGCGCAAACGGTCCCGGGCCAGGTAAGGTGGCACCCGTGGGAATACCGTGCGTGAGGCCGCAAAGTGATATGAAGTGTTACATGCTAGATCGGTGTGACTTAGGATCAAGGTCCTGACAGCTTTTCAAAATTGCATTAGAGGCCTAAATCAATGTTCACTTTGTCCGCAATATTATTAGGGGACCGTGAAAATTTATTTCAGGATTTTTGGACTCCGTTTACTATTTCTTTTATTTGTTTTTCCGCATTAGGGTCTATTTTAAAAAAAGTCACCGACCTACCGGGCCGTACCCGAGCCGGAGACCTCCGGCCAGGGGCTTTATAAGCCGAAGCCCGTGACCCTGAGGCCCAGCTCGAGCCGCCGTCGCCAGCCCCACGCCCGAAACCCTAGCGCCGCTTTGCCGCCACCGCGCCGTCATCCGCCGTCGCCGCCGGGTTTTTTTCGAAACCCTAGATCTCGATTTTTTTTCCGGTTTTGTTTGCCTTTTTTCTTTGTTTAGTTAAATAGCGGACGTTCGTCCGTACGTTCGTTTTAACGAACGCCGTTCATACGTTAGCCGTAGACAGCGAACGTTCGTTAGCCTCTTCGTCTCGTTTTATTTTCCAGGGTTTTTCCATGATTATTTTCGATCACGATTTCTGCCCTAATCTTTGATCTAATATATCTTTTCGCTCGTTTATCCAAATTAGGTGAAACAAGCGCCTAGGTCTTCGTCTCGAAGTCCTCTTTGTGTTTAACCAACTTGAACAAGATTTTGATACTGTAAAATTTGATTTTAGTCTAGATTAGTAATCAAATCTTGTTTCTTTCGTAGTTTGAGTTTCGTTGCTCCGTTTGATTTGATTCCTTTTGCAACCAGAGTTCTTCAGTTGAACTTTCTGGTTAGATCTTTTATTCAAAGTTTTCCCCATGCATCTTTGCCTGAATTCTTATGTATGCTATTGTTTGTTTGAGATAGAACACCCTTAGTGCGAAGCATGCTACTATGAGTCTTTAGGATTTGCATATTGTCAGCAAGGCAAGTAACACATTGATCATACTCTTTCATACCCAATTTTTATGCATTAGTTTCAACCCTCACACATTTCATGAGTAGGATCTCTTAATATGTGGGTCTGGGAAGTAGATGATGAGGTAGAACCTATTACCTGTTTATTATCAAACCCTTGGGAGTTACTTCTACGTTATACTTATATTACCAAACTATGCTCGTAGACGTGGATTGGATTTGAGAGTATCCATGACAAATGTGAGATTGTTACTTAATGGTTCAACTTAAGGTGGCAACTTTAATACACATCTGGGTGGATTGCTTGTGGGCACCTGGGGTTATACCAGTGTTGTCCTAGGAGATCCTAGGGTTATACCGTGTGATCCTCCTATGGTCCGCCACCCAGGCTCAAAGGGATCATAAGATTATTCATGCTTGAAACTTCCGTGTGCAGCCACAAGCTATTATGGGCTCTAGCATAGTGGAGTAAGTTGCATGACCTCTTCCGGTGGTAGACTAGCAGATGTAGGGGATGTAGGTTTGTACGGTCTACTCGGGGTTAGAGTTAATGCTTCTAAAAGACTGTGCCTCGGTCATCTGTTTCTCAAACACCATGTAGTGCGAGAAATCCAATGGAGGAGATCGAGTCTTGTGGGGAAAAGTGCGCAAACCTCTGCAGAGTGTACAAACTAATCATGGTTAGCCGTGTCCCTGGTTCTGGACATCTTGAGTATCTGGTTCTTGAATTATCCTATGGATTTCATCACTCTAAATTAATTTGTTGGGTTGATAATTACTTTTAATTGGGATTGAGATGGGGGTACCATTCTCAATGTTGTTTCAACTACCATGATAGTTAAATAAAATACATTCCTTTGTTGTAGGGAAAAATTGGCTTTTCGCAAAAACATTGTAACCATAGAGCCTCCACCAGCCATATATGCATGTAGTGATAGCATTTATCTATTCTCTGCTCTACTGTGTTACATTGCCAGCATATTCCATGTGCTGACCCGTTTTCGGGCTGCAACTTATCATGTTGCAGACTTTTCAGACTAGGAGTAAGGCGCCATAGGTTGTTTGTCGTGCACTCAGCTATGCCGTTGGAGTTGATGGACTCACTTTATCTTCCAGGTCTTCCGTTGTTGTCTTATTTAGATGGCCTTTAGCCATATTTATTGTAATAAGTTCTCTTTTGATACATTCGATGTAATAAGTGTGTGATTGCTACTCTGTTATAAATCCTTCGAGTACTGTGTGTGTCAGCGTTACCGATCTAGGGATGACACCGAAACACAGAGACTTAACCGTCTGAGGTCGGGCGCTACACTTCAGATCAAGTTTCTACCAAACCTCGTAGGTCAACCAGAGTACGATCCGCACCAGAGTGGTATGGTAATCCTGTTCTGGAAGTCATGTTACTAGACCATGATGAACCTGCAAACTATGAGGAAGCGATGATGAGCCCAGATTCCGACAGATGGCTTGAGGCCATGAAATCTGAGATAGAATCCATGTATGAGAACAAAGTGTGGACTTTGGTGGACTTGCCCGATGATCGGCAAGCCATTGAGAATAAATGGATCTTTAAGAGGAAGACGGACGCTGATAGTTGTGTTACTATCTATAAAGCTCGACTTGTCAAAAAGGGGTTTTGACAAGTTCAAGGGGTTGAATACGATGAGATTTTCTCACTCGTATCGATGCTTAAAATCTGTCCGAATCATGTTAGCAATTGCCATGTTTTATGAAATCTGACAAATGGATGTCAAAACTACATTCCTTAATGGATTTATTAAAGAAGAATTGTATATATGAGAAGGTTTTGTCAATCCTAAAGGTGCTAACCAAATGTGCAAGCTCCAGCGATCCATCTATGGACTGGTGCAAGCATCTCGGAGTTGGAATATACGCTTTGATGAGTTGATCAAATCATATAGTTTTATACATACTTCGGTGAAGCCCGTATTTACAAGAAAGTGAGTGGGAGCACTATAGCCTTTCTGATAAGTATATGTGAATGACATATTCTTGATCGGAAATGATGTACAATTTTCTGGAAAGCATAAAGGAGTGTTTGAAAGGACTTTTTCAAAGAAAGACCTCGGTGAAGCTACTTACATATTGGGCATCAAGATCTATAGGATAGATCAAGACGCTTGATAAGAGTTTTCAATGAGTACATACCTTGACAAGATTTTGAAGTAGTTCAAAATGGAACAGTCAAAGAAGGAGTTCTTGCTTGTATTGCAAGGTGTGAAGTTGAGTAAGACTCAAAACATGACCACGACAGAAAATAGAAAGAGAATGAAAGTCATTCCCTATGCCTCGGCCATAGGTTCTATAAAGTATGCTATGTTGTGTACCAAACCTATTGTGTACCTTGCCATGAGTTTGGCAAGGGGGTACGATATTGATCCAGGAGTGGATCACTGGACAACGGTCAAAATTATCCTTAGAAGGCTAAGGGGATATGAGGGAGTCCTGGATTAGGGGGTCTCCGGACAGCCGGATTATATCCTTTGGCCGGACTGTTAGACTATGAAGATACAAGATTGAAGACTTCGTCTCGTGTCCAGATGGGACTCTACTTGGCGTGGAAGGCAAGCTAGGCAATACGGATATGTATATCTCCTCCTTTGTAACCGACCTTGTGTAACCCTAGCCCCCTTTGGTGTCCATATAAACCGGAGGGTTTTAGTCCGTAGGACACAACAATAACATACAATCATACCATAGGCTAGCTTCTAGGGTTTAGCCCCTCTGATCTCGTGGTAGGTCTACTCTTGTACTACCCATATCATCAATATTAATCAAGCAGGACGTAGGGTTTTACCTCCATCAAGAGGGCCCAAACCTGGGTAGAACTTCGTGTCCCCTGCCTCCTGTTACCATCCGCCTAGACGCACAGTTCGGGACCCCCTACCCGACATCCGCCGGTTTTGACACCGACATTGGTGCTTTCATTGAGAGTTCCTCTGTGCTGTCACCAGAAGGAAGGATGTCCTGTCTCGTCTTTAAAGACGGTACTACTGTCGGGGGAGCTTTGGTTGTCGGCCAAACTCTTCGGCTAGGCAGTTTCATCATGACCGCCTGTTCGGCCGCCGCGCCAACGATGACTTCTCGGGTCATTGGAAACAGCCTCCACGTCAAATCGGCACTCGCCGAACAGATGGATCCAATGGAACTCGCCTCCTTAAATGAGCTCTTAGATCGCATCACCGCCTTGGGAGTCGCTACGGACTATGATCGGATTGGGCTTAAACCCGGTCAAAGGGAGATTAGCTCTCCACCGGTCACCCATCATATTGCAGTGGTGGAGGAACAATGCGGCGACCTTTCCTCCATCTTGAGGACCAACTATGTCCGGATTCCCGATCTCTCTGAGCCGGATGCCCGTTCACGGGAGGACAACATCCAATCCCTGAACTTAGAGTCAGGCAGTGGGCCAGGATTATCGGGTCACACCCCAGAACCGGAACTTCCAAAATTGGAAATTCCTCGGCCCCTGGATCCCAGATCAGGAGAGGGTTCGGATTCAATTCCACCCACCCACCCAAACATAAGCGAGCTTTCCCGCATCAGGCAAGAGCCCCAGGAAACAGTACATCATTATTGGGCCAGATTCCTCCTTGCGATGAACAAGGTTAAGGACTGTCGCGAGGAAGACGCAATCCTATTTTTCTGCAATAATTGCACGGACAAGGGAATCCTTAACGCCATACATCTCCATGAGATAACACGCTTCGCTGAGTTGGCATCCATAGTACGAAAGTACTATGCGATGGAAAGTGCCAGGAAAACCGAAATAAACTTTTGGGATAATCCGGCCCTGAATACAAACCCAGTCTGAAACAAAAGGGTGCATTATCACAATACACCCGGGTCAACTACCAAAAAGCAAAAACCCTCTACGGGGTATGGAACCGTACTAGAAGGATGGCTCAATGGACCCTGCAAAATTCATAGTACAGCGGATACAGTACCAACGCACATCCTTAGAGCATGTTGGATACTCCGGCATGTGGGCAAAAGTGGTGAGGATCTACTTCTCCCAAATACCACAGAGCACCATCCCGTGGATAACAGTACAGTGTTAACGGTCTTTGAGACCTTCGCGTCAAATAACATACGCAAGCAAACACTCCGCAGCATGGCCGAAATCTGCCACGTAGCAGC
The DNA here is from genome assembly GCF_018294505.1 of Triticum aestivum. Lineage (NCBI taxonomy): Eukaryota > Viridiplantae > Streptophyta > Magnoliopsida > Poales > Poaceae > Triticum > Triticum aestivum. The sequence continues at coordinate 497,859,746 of NC_057803.1, read as the reverse complement.
AATAAATCCATGGAGTGACACGGCTATTACCTTCAATGCCAGTGACGAACCTAAATTCCAAACAGCCCGAGCACCAGCCGCACTGGTCCTCAGTCCAATCGTGGACGGCTTTCGACTCACCAAAGTACTCATGGACGGCGGCAGCGGATTAAACCTCATCTATGAGGAAACTCTTCAAAAGATGGAAATAGACTGGAACCGCATTGAGCAAAGTAGCACAACCTTTAGAGGAATCATCCCCAGTCGGGAAGCACACTGTGCTAGGAAAATCACACTTAGATGTGGTATTCGGCACGCTGGATAATTACAGGTCCGAAGAAATTACATTCCACGTGGCCCCGTTCAGCAGTGGTTATCACGCTCTTTTAGGACGGGAGGCATTCACAATCTTCCAAGCCGTACCCCATTACGGGTACATGAAGCTCAAAATGCCCGGGCCCAACGGAATCATCACTCTCGCCAGTGATCCGGACACAGCACTCCCCGCCGAAAACAAAACAGCCGCATTGGCCCTCGAGGCATTATCCGAAGCCCTCTCGGCCGAGGAATTAACCACGCTACGCTCCACAGTGGATAGGGATGACGTGATACTCAACAAGAGATCCAAGTCCACCTCTTTTAAACCAGCGGATGAAATAGTCAAATTCCAAGTCCACCCAACGGACCCTACAAAAACAGCCTCCATCAGGGCACAACTAAGCCCTGCTGTGGAAGCCGCACTACGAGAGTTCCTGCGCGAGAACTGGGACATATTCTCCTGGCATCCCTCAGACATGTCAGGAATCCCACGCATGCTGGCCGAGCATAGCCTCAATATCCTAAAGGGATTCAAGCCGGTCAAGCAAGCTCTTCGGCGTTTCTGCGAACCTAAGAGACAGGCCATGGGAGAGGAACTAGCCAAGTTATTGGAGGTCGGATTCATCAAAGAAATAAAACACCCGGACTGGCTAGCAAACCTGGTGATGGTACCAAAGAAGGACAAATCCTGGCGCCTTTGTGTCGATTTCAAAGACCTCAATAAAGCTTGCCCAAAGGATCCCTTCCCCCTCCCACGCATCGATCAAATCATTGATGCTACCGCAGGACACGAGTCATTGTGTTTCCTCGACGCATACTCTGGTTACCACCAAATCAAGATGGCGGAGTCCGACCAAGCCGCAACGGCATTCATCACACCATATGGTCCCTTCTGTTTTAACACAATGCCTTTTGGGCTCAAGAACGCCGGCGCAACATATCAGCGCATGATTCAGACATGTCTGGAGAAACAAATCGGCAAAACAGTAGAGGCATACGTAGACGATGTGGTTTTTAAAACCAAACACGTCGACTCTTCGATAGACGACTTGAGGCTCACATTCGACAACCTCTAAACATACGACATCAAGCTCAATCCAGAAAAATGCATTTTTGGTGTACCAGCCGGAAAGCTCCTGGGTTTCATTGTCTCCAGTAGAGGTATCGAAGCTAATCAGGCCAAAATCCAAGCTTTGTCACAGTTAGCTACACCAACAGACCTCAAACAAATCCAGGAGTTAACTGGATGTGTGGCAGCTCTAAGCCGCTTTATCTCCCGCTTAGGAGAAAAAGCTTTACCCCTTTATCGCCTTCTTCGGCGCACCGAACACTTCGAGTGGACGAACACTGCCACAGCCGGAGTGGAAAAAATAAAGGCCATTTTGGCAACCAACCCAATCCTAGCCGCGCCAAACATTGGTGAACCAATGCTATTGTACATTGCGGCAACTCATCAAGTTGTAAGCGCAGTGCTCGCCATCGAACGAGAAGCTGCCAGACATAAATTCCCTCTTCAAAAGCCGGTATACTATGTATCTACTGTCCTCAGTCCATGCAAATCCCGGTACCCACATTATCAAAATATAGCCTATGCGGTATTCATGGCGTCCCAGAAGCTACGACACTACTTTCAAGAGTGTTCGATTATGGTAGCCTCGGAAGTGCCACTTAATGATATTATAAACAACCGGGACGCTACGGGCCGGATTGCCAAATGGGCCATTGAGCTCCTCCCGTTCGACATAACATACTTACCCCAACGAGACATTAAATCTCAAGTATTGGCCGACTTCGTCGCCGAATAGACGGAGGCCGAACTCCCTAAAGAGTACGGCGCATACTCCAACTGGATCATGCACTTCGACGGTTCTAAAATGTTGGCCGGTCTAGGGGCTGGCGTCGTCCTGACATCCCCAACCGGGGATACCGTTCAGTATGTACTACAAATATTGTATATAGACTCCAACAATGCAGCCGAATACGAAGCTCTGTTGCATGGTCTTCGGATGGCAGTCTCCATGGGCATTCAACATCTGGAGGTGCGTGGGGATTCAAACCATGCAATATCCCAAATAAATGGAGACTTTGACGCCAAGGATCCGAAAATGGTGGCCTATCGAAACGCCGTCCTAAAAATGTCAGCTCGGTTCGAGGGGCTCGAATTTCACCATGTGGCTCGAGAAAACAATTAGGCGGCGGTTGTCCTTGCTCTCATCGGTGCAAAACGCGATACGGTCCCCCCCCCCAACATATTTCTGGAAAGGCTGTTCAAGCCATCCGTAGTATGGGAAGGAGACACCAGTAACAATAGTCCGGACCCGGCCAAAATGCCCGATACCGAATACTCTCACACAATCGGAGGCTCTGCCACCGAAATAACACCTTCAACCCACGTCATAATGGCCATTATTGCCCCGTGGACAGAACCATTCCTGGCCTACCTAACCAGATAGGAACTTCCAAAGGACCAAAATGAGGCACGCTGCATAGTGCGACGATCCAAGGCCTACAGGGTCCATGAGGGAGAATTGTACAAAAAAAGCACTACCGGAGTCCTTTAAAGGTGCATCTCTGAAGAGGAAGGGCGGAATCTTTTGGCAGAAATTCACGCCGGACTCGGCGGTCATCACGCCGCAGCCCGGGCCCTTGTAAGAAAGGCCTTCCGCACAGTATTCTATTGGCCAACAGCCTGGGCAGACGCACAGGACTTGGTCCAACGTTGTGCCGGTTGCCAGCTCTTTGCAAATCAAAGCCACAAGCCACCCACCGCCCTCCAAACAATCCCCATTACATGGCCCTTTGCGGTCTGGGGGCTTGACATGGTTGGACCCCTTAAAGGGGGAACCGATAAGAAAAAATACTTACTGGTCATGGTGGATAAATTCACCAAATGGATAGAGGCCAAACCTGTTAAAACAGCCGAATCGGGACCAGTGGTAGACTTCATATCCGGGGTTGTGCACCGTTATGGCGTCTCCCACAGCATCATCACTGACAATGGCACAAACTTCACGGCCGACGAGGTAAAACTCTGGTGCAGCAAAATGGGCATCAAGCTCAATTATGCTTCAGTCTATCACCCACAAACCAATGGTCAAGTCAAGCGAGCAAACGGTCTTATAATGAGAGGCATTAAACCCAGATTAGTGCGTTCCTTAACAAAGTCTGACACGCATTGGGTAGAGGAGCTCGACTCTGTACTCTGGGGGCTGCGGACCACGCCAAATCGTAGTACCAGATATACACCGTTCTTTATGGTGTACGGCGCAGAGGCAGTCTTGCCCTGCGACATAATTCATGACTCACCTTGAGTGCGCATGTACGAAGAAAGAGAAGCCGAGCTCGATCAGCAGGACAGTCTAGACACCTTGGAGGAGGAGCGCGACGTAGCCAAAGCCCGTTCCGCATTTTATCAGCAACAGGCTCATAGATACCAAAGCAGAGAAGTACGGGCCAAAACTTATAACGTTGGTGAACTAGTTCTACGCCTGCCGGATAAGAAAAAGAACAAGCTTGAGCCCAAATGGGAAGGTCCCTTCATTATTGACCAAGTTCTAACCGGTGGAGCGTACCGACTGCGGGATGCATCGACTAGTCGACTCGAGCCGAACCCATGGAACGTGGCCAGGCTCAAAAGATTCTACGCCTAGCACCGGACTCTATGTTAGTCCCCTCCCTTTGTCCATTTTCTGCATATACATCATCTGTCATGTTTCCCTTTCTTTCTTTCTCTTATTATTTCTCTAGGCCTTCAAGGGTCACCTTGTGCCTCACTTTTACATTATAGATGCGCTAGCCGCACTCTTCATAACCTGGGGGCTTCTTTCATAGAAGCCTAAATTATTTATCTGGGCCTCACGCCCCACACATGTGTTATACTTCCGCATGTACCTTTTTTCACCATTATATGCATCGATATGACTTAAGTTTTGGCCAAGCTGGGTTGCCTGGCTCTTGTATTTATGCCCTACGTTCCCGTTAATTCGGCTAGCGCATAAGGGGAGCACCTCTGCGATTGTTACTGCCGGGTCAGCCGGATGTGTACCTCAGACTGGGTGAAGCCGAAAGCTAGCGTTCTTAAGGGAATATTTGGTCGGTGAACAAAAGATGATTTTTATTTATTGTCCATACCTGCCCCCAGATGTTTTTCCTGCGTTTTCTATCATAGTCCGGACATGCACTTTAGGGCATGCTCACCCAGGGAAAGGAACCCCTAACGGAACTATTCTCCCTGGAAGATGTTTCTTACTACCCATGTAATATAACATAACTAGTTGGGCACTTGTCTGATAAAGCACTAATGACCCCTAGCCTGGTCTCCACGCATCCCCGGTTCTTATATAACTGAGCGGGTATTCGGATACACTCCGGACTATTGGGCCCGGAGGTTGAAGCAAAAAGGCCCGCAACGACAAATGATCTACAATCCGGCTAGAAGGCATTATACATGTCACTTTAATTACATAGTCATGCAGATTGACTAAATTCCTCTTCTATACCATCCAACGGGCGGTCTAGCTTACAATCCTGTTGGGAATACTTTGCGGCTAATTCTACTTGCCCATAAACTAAGCTAACGGGGATCTCTTTTCCGCCGGGCCCCACAGGTCCGACCTCGGCCATGTGATTTGGGTCTGCCTTGGTATACCGAGTCTTCACCATGGCCCAGGCCTCTCTGGCACCCTGTCGGCAGGACGATATCTTCCATAATCGGAGGCGCCGCCGTGCCCCCTTGAGCTTCTCTGTAAGCTCTGCAACGCCCTCTGGCAGGGAGACGGATGGCCACAAAGCCTGGGCAACACCTTGCATCACCTGCCGAACTTGTTCATGCAGATGTGACAGCTTGGATAGAAGATCACCCGCAGACCCGGGCATTTCCTCCGCGGGACGACCCGTCAGCATACCTACAGACATAACGCTGTTAGTCGGCTTCTTCGCCGAATTCCTTTAAAAGGATTCGTTCAAGCACGTACTGAAAAAGCCGCGCCGAAGCCGCTTATTCTCCTTCTCGGAGTCGGCAAGCTGGCCCCGAATGTCTTTTAGTTCCACGCTCAGTTTAATATTGGCGTCCTGGAGATTGTTTTTCTCCCGCCTAACCTCAGTCAGCACGCGTTTGCCAACCTCTAGCTGTCGCATAGCATGCTGGTCCTCCGGATTTTCTCCGGATTCATCTGCAACATCTGTTGTTAGATCTGCAGCCATGCCGCACATTATATGGTAACTATCACTCTTTAAAATAAATGTTACCAGCAGGTGACTTTTTCGGTTCCTGCAATGCGGCCACAGCAGCCCGTAGTTGGGTCTTGCATTCCTCTAGCTCCTATGTTAGCCTAGTATTCTTCTCTGTATGAACCTGCACAATAAAGATGATCCTTAAATCAGTTGTGCTAACTGTTTCAAGTCTCAGGGGCTACTGATACATATGAATCGTCAGATTCACTTACCCGTACATCCTTTACATATTGATCCGTGGCTCTGGCTAGGCCATCTTGAGCAGCACGGAGGTACGCCTCTCTGGAATTAAAGGCATCAAATGCCTCTGGTGAGAAACAAGCGTCCCGGAGTACGGCCCGGCGGCGCCTATGGTTCATGGCGCTTTCCACTTATGAGTTAGTAGCGGATAATCTATCCGCATCCTCCGCAGGGGGATTATCCGGCGCCTGCCCCATATCGGCTTCCGCCTCTATGTCCGGTCCTGGCGCCCGGCTGGTGGAAGCATGATTAGTAACATCGCCGGACATATTCCGGCAAGCGTTTTTCTATTAAAGAAACGCGGGCATCGTTATATTTCAAGAAAGACGATAACCATGGAGCGGGGTTTGTTATACCTTTGTGTCGGCATCTCCGTCCTGACCGCCTTCCTTTTTGGCCTACCCGGCCTCGGTGCCTCCTGTTGGTGCGTTGTCGTGGGTTCGGCAGGGCATCCCGAATGCCCTCCCTGTAAAATGCCATGTGTATATGGTGGGTGAAGTGTCTAAAAGGGGATCCTAGTTTTGGAGTTGGGATTTTTGGTTTTTCTTACGTGCGATGCAGGGAGCAGTCTGGGATAGTCGGACGTAATGGCCACCATGGCATCGTCGCAGCTTAACTGATAGAACTGCCGGTCTATCAGCTCCACAGATATAACCGAATCTTCTTCGAGTCCGGGGTCGAGGGCCCTGTCAGGGTCCTCTGATTGTGGAGAAGGGCTGCTGACCTCCTTTATGGCTTTTCGCAATTCCTGCTGCAAAGTGGCAAGGTGAATACTTACGACAAAGAATGCGGGAAAAATGCGATCAGGGAGATATAACTTACCCAGCTTGGAGGATTGTACATGGAGAATCCATCCCGTGGCTTGATGCGGGTGAACTCCTCCTCCTCACCCTTGAATAGTTCGGACAGAATCTTCGCTAGAGCGGAAGCATTGTCCGGACCCTTACGCCCGCAGCGGGTGGCGTCATCCGCCCCATTATAACACCACAAGGGGTGCCCAAGATATTGAAGTGGATGCACTCCCCGCAATATGCAAATCAACATAACTTTGATTATTGTCAATCCTGATCAAGCCAGTGCTTTGATCCGGTTCATCAGATAAAGGACTTCTCCATTGTCTTCCGCCTGGGGGCTCCGTGGGCACCAACTTCAGCGCTTCTTCAAAGGAGCATTGTTGAACTCAGGAAGACCCCGCCGAACAGGGTCCGGAAGGGGGACGTCCTCCATGTAGAACCATTCTGAAGGCCAGTCTTCGAACGGCTTCTTCGGGGTACTGGACAGGTATCCGATATTGGCGTTGCGCCATATTTCGTCTCCGCCCACTTGATAAAGCAATTCCCTCTGTGTGCGAGGGACAAGGCAGAATAGCCTTTTCCACAACTCGAAGTGAGCCTCGCAGCCCAGGACCAACTCGCAGAGAGCAACATAGCCGGCGATATGTAGAATGGAGGCAGGGGTGAGGTTGTGTAATTGGAGGCCGTAGAACTCCAGGAGCCCGCGGAGGAACGGATGAATTGGAAATCCGAGTACCCTTAGTAAATAAGGAACAAGGCAGACCCGTTCTCCCATGGAGGGACAAGGAAGGCTCTTTGCTTGTGCCCCGCCATTATAGGTGGCGAGCCCGGCTAGAACCCTTAGTCTGCAGCTCAACTAATCGACTGTGCGGCACTGAACACCTCTCCCAATCATCGAGCTTAGGGCTACGGGGGCGAGAGGAGGAGTTGCGGAGGTCGGCCATGCTGGAATGGATCTTCCGGAGCACGCTCTGATGAATTCTCGCTAGGGGAGGATGATTGGATCGGATCTAAGAATCCCCATCCCTTTAATAGACAATTTATTTATTTGGCTACGGGGGCGAATGTAAAAACGCCCTAGCGCCTCGTATTCATTCGACGCATGGGAGATAGCCCTTATTGGGCACAGAAGCCGAGAGGTTCAACATTTATGGAGCCGGACACTGCTTACGAACACTTGAAAGTTGGAGAAGAACCCGCCTTGCAATGTCAAAGACAACACTGCGTGCCGGACTCATTGTCATTGAAGCCTGGTTCGGGGGCTACTGAGGAAGTCCTGGATTTGGGGGTCTCCGGACAGCCGGACTATATCCTTTGGCCGGACTGTTAGACTATGAAGATACAAGATTGAAGACTTCGTCTCGTGTCCGGATGGGACTCTACTTGGCATGGAAGGCAAGCTAGGCAATACGGATATGTATATCTCCTCCTTTGTAACCGACCTTGTGTAACCCTAGCCCCCTTCGGTGTCTATATAAACCAGAGGGTTTTAGTCCGTAGGACACAACAATAACATACAATCATACCATAGGCTAGCTTCTAGGGTTTAGCCTCTCTGATCTCATGGTAGATCTACTCTTGTACTACCCATATCATCAATATTAATCAAGCAGGACGTAGGGCTTTACCTCCATCAAGAGGGCTCAAACCTGGGTAAAACTTCATGTCCCCTGCCTCCTATTACCATCCGCCTAGACACACAGTTCGGGACCCCCTACCCGAGATCCGCCGGTTTTGACACCGACAGGATATTTCTCGGTTATGGAGGTGATAAAGAGTTCGTCGTAAAGAGTTACGTCGATGCAAGCTTTTACACTGATCCAGATGACTCTGAGTCTCAATCTGGATACATGTTGAAAGTGACAGCAATTAGCTAGAGTAGCTCCATGCAGAGCATTGTAGACATAGAAAATTTGCAAAATACATACCGCTCTGAATGTGACAGACCCATTGACTAAACTTATCTCACAAGCAAAACATGATCACACCTTAGTACTCTTTTGGTGTTAATCACATGGCGATGTGAACTAGATTATTGACTCTAGTAAACCCTTTGGGTGTTAGTCACATGGTGATATGAACTATTGGTGTTAAATCACATGGCATTGACTCTAGTGCAAGTGGGAGACTGAAGAAAATATGCCCTAGAGGCAATAATAAAATTGTTATTTATATTTCCTTACATCATGATAAATGTTTATCATTCATGCTAGAATTGTATTAACCGAAACTTAGTACATGTGTGAATACATAGACAAAACTGAGTGTCCCTAGTATGCCTCTACTTGACTAGCTCAATAATCAAAGATGGTTAAGTTTCCTAACCATAGACATGTGTTGTCATTTGATGAACGGGATCACATAATTAGAGAATGAGGTGATGGACAAGACCCATCCGTTAGCTTAGCATAATGATCGATTAGTTTTATTGCTATTGCTTTCTTCGTGACTTATACATGTTCCTCTTACTATGAGATTATGCAACTCCCGAATACCGTAGGAACACCTTGTGTGCTATCAAACATCACAACGTAACTGGGTGATCATAAAGATGCTCTACAGGTGTCTCTAATGGTGTTTGTTGAGTTTCCATAGATCAAGATTAGGATTTGTCACTCCGTGTATCAGAGAGGTATCTCTGGGCCCTCTCGGTAATGCTCATCACTATAAGCCTTGCAAGCAATGTGACTAATGAGTTAGTTGCGGGATGATGCACTATGGCATGAGTAAAGCGACTTGCCGGTAACGAGATTGAACTAGGTATGATGATACCGATGACCGAATCTCGGGCAAGTAACATACTGATGACAAAGGGAACAACGTATGTTGTTATTGGTTTGACCGATAAAAGACCTTTGTAGAACATGTAGGAGCCAATATGAGCATCCAGGTGTCGGATTTCGGGTTCCGGCAGACCCTTGAGGTTCGAACACTAGGGTGCGCGCGGAGATTTCACCTCCTACCTACCTTCACCCCTCCGCCTTGCTAGGATCCGAACTATGGAAAGAACAACACAAGAGACACAGGGTTTATACTGGTTCGGGCCACCGTTGTGGTGTAATACCCTACTCCAGTGTGTGGTGTGGTGGATTGCCTCTTGGGCTGATGATGATGAACAATACAAGGAAGAACAGCCTCGCGAGGGTCTGTTCTTGGTCGGGGCGATGAACTGCTAGGAGGAGCTCAGTCACCTTTCTCTCTCTCTCTCTTTCTGATCTTCTCTCTCTCTCTCTCTCTCCCAGCCTACCTGCCTTGCTCTGTGGGTGGCTGGTCCTATTTATAGAGGCCCTGGTGCTCTTCCCAAATATCGAGCGGGAAGGGAGCTAACAATGGCGGGCTAATTTGAAGGGGGACAGCTAGTATCAACTATCCTGACAAAAGTAGTCTTCGCCTGCGCAAAGCTCTGGTGATGACGCCGTCTTGGGCTCCACGGTGACCTCCATCTCGTAGTCCTCCTGGTCTTGGTCTCGTTGCACCGAAATGGCAACCTTTTCCTGATGCCTCGCTACTCCGCGGCTGTGCTTGCCCCCTTTGCACCAAAGAGGAAGGGAGGACACTGCGCGGGCTGGCACCCGCCTGGCGCCTCCGGTCGTCATGGCTTGCGTCACGGGCACCTCGTGAGGTACCCCGCCTTGATCTCTCCGCCTCCTCGTGAGCCAGCCTGACGAGGCCGCGCCTGAGGAAGCTCCGCGTCGTCCGCCCCGTGAGGCTTCGCCCCTCGTGAGGGTCTTGGGTTTGTGTTGGTGAAGATGGGCCACGCTGGGCCCCCTTTTGAGCCATGCCGCAGGCCGCAGGCAGGCAAGTCTGGGGACCCCCGTTCCCAGAACGCCGACAGTAGCCCCCGGGGCCAAGGCGCGCCCGGACTTGGCCGTGCAGGGAGGCGGAAGGGCAAGAGCGAAGCACCGCGGGCCCTAACAGCCTGCGGCCTTGGGCGCCGCGTGGCGGTTGATTGGACGTGGGCGCCCTAGCAACCGCGCGAGTTGATAAAGGAGTGGCATCCACCTAGGCTTTGCTTCTTCCTTTCCCCGGTTGCTGCTCAGATCCCCTTTCTTGCGCCTCTCCTTCCTTCCTCCAAAATTTCCAGATCCACTCCGACCGTGTGACCTAGGAAGCCATGGCGCCTCGTCAGCCCCCGGTCGTAGCTTGGTACTCGTCTGCCCTGGACCCGCTGAACGTGTCGGAGGCGAGCCTCGCCCGGTTGCGCCGGATGGCGACGGCGTGGGGCGTCAACGGGGCGAAGGTGTTCAAAGCCGGCTCCGCCACCCCTGAGGGTCAAGGGAGCACCTTCTATCCGCTCTTCGTAAGTGCCATTGCTGCTGGCTTGGTGCCTCCCTTCTCCGAGTTCTTCTTCTCTGTCCTCCGCCACTATAAGCTACAAGCCCTGCATCTCCACCCCAACTCCGTCCTTCTCCTGGCAATCTTCGCCTATTACTGTGAGGCTCACATAGGGGTGTAGCCTTCAGTGGCCTTGCTGCGCCACTACTTCTACCTCCGGACTTCTCGTGGTACTGCTTCCGCGTGCGCGAGCTTCGTCGCGTACGGTGGCGCCATTGCCATTTCGAACCCCGGGAAAAGGATTGAGGGCTTCAGGAGCAAGTGGGTCTTGGTGGATGCTGGGCGCATCCACCCTCGGCTGATCTTGCCCACGGAGCAGCCCACGAGCTCCAGCGATTGGGGTCGAGCGGAGCTCACGGACCCCCGCGCGAAGCTGATGTTGGAGAAGATGGACGCGGATCTGAGGCCGGCCAACATGGCGGCGGCGAAGCTGACCGGCGCGTCGCTGCTGAGGGAATTCCTGGAGCACCAGCTGGCCCGCTTCGGCAGTACTCACTTCCGATGTGGAGGCCCCGTCCGAGCCCCGCGGCCTTAGCCGACGGAGATCTGGCTGCTGTCCTCCAATCTTTGGTCGGGGGCGATGTGGCGAGGTTGGCAGGCGCTCCTACGCCCTTGTTCCTCCGCGACGACTGGGAGCAGGTAGTGGAGTCCATGCCCGTCTTCAACGGGGATGGGCCCGTGCCCGTGGAAACTCTCGAGGAACTGGTGGATGTGCCCTCCGACGACACTAGCGAAGAGGAGGAAGGAGGGGAGTGGGGAAAAGGGCCTGACTCCGAGGCGACTGACGGAGAGTCGACGGCTCCCCTCCCCCGGCGCTGATCCCGCGTTCTCCACCTCTCTCCGAGCGATGGCGACGAGGATGACGATGAAGACGACGACAAGGACAACGATGAGCAGGACGGCGGGAGCTCACCCCCGATCCCTAAGAAGGACAGGACCGGGCTGATCTCCCGCGGGTCTGCCCCGGCCCCGGGGCGGACAGCAGATGCGCCTTCCGCCTCCAAGCTTCCCGAGGTTGACCCTTCTAGCCAGCTTTCAGGCTTCAAATTTGGCCGGAGGCCGCTTGAGCTCACTGGCGACGACCCGTAAGCGTTCGATTCTTGTCTTTATCTCTTGCTCTGCTTCTGAAGCTTAACGTCCGCATCTCTTGGATAGGCTGGCGCCCGCCGCAAAGAAGCCGAAGGGAGCTCCCGAGGTTCCATCCGTGGTAGCGCTTCTGCCCGCGAAGGAGGGTGACCGCGACGCACAGGCTTCTCCTGCCCGGTCTTCCTCGCGAGGCCTGGCTGAGCCGGCTGGGGCGAGCTCAGCCCCCACGGCCCAAGTGGCTCCCGAGGTGCTCTTGCTTGCCGCCACCATTTCGGTTGTCGGGGCGCGGCAGACTCCGCCTCAGGATGTTGTGGCTGCGCTGCCGTCTTCTCCTCCTACTCCACCGGCTGCTGTCTCTCCGACTCCTTCTGCCGTTCTGGATTGTGTTGTTGCTAAGCTGGACCGACTGCGTCAGGATCTTCTTGGCGCCGACCCCTGCTTGGTGGCCGGGCGCTTGGAGCTGGCTTCAGGATGGGTTCGCTCCGACGCTTCGATTCGGGCAGCGCTGGTCCAGGCCTCGACGGCATGTGACGAGGAGAAGCAGGCCGTCCTTGAGGCGAAGGCTGCTCGTGATGCAGCCCTGGGGGAGGCGGTCGACGTCCGTGGTCGTTGCAAGGCGCTGGAGGGCGAACTGCAAGGTCTGCGGGACCAGCTCGCGAACGAGGTCCGCCTTCGCCAAGAGCAGGAAGAAGGCGTGAAGGCTTGCGAGGCGGCTCTCAAGGAGAGGGAGGTCAAGCTCAAGAAATGCCGCGACCGCCTAGGCACGCTGGAGCAGGAGCTGGGGGCGAGGAAGGCCAAGCTGGACGACGAGGCCCTGGTTCTTGCCGAGGACCGCATGGCCTTCGCGGAGATGGAGGCGAGGGCTCGCTCCTCACTGAGGATGCTTTACGACAGCGGCCTGGAGAGCCCACTGGCTGGCACCGAGGACGGCCCCGCCAAGCTGCTTCCCTTCCTGGTTCACACTCTTGAAGATGTCGCCCTTGGCCTGGGCCCCGCGGCCAAGGCCGAGGCGCGTGTCCTGTCTTCTGCAGCAATGACGCAGGTCCTCACCCACATCTACCTTCGCGATCCCGGTGTCGACCTCGACAGCCTGCTGGAGCCAGTGAGCGGCGAGCGTGCCGCTGCCGCTGCCGAGGCCGTGAAGGGTCGCGCAGAGGCCCTGCTGGGGAAGTTCCAGGCCTTCAGCACCAAGCCGAAGCAAGGCGCTGCCGACCCCACCACTCCGTGAGGCGTACCCAATCCGCGCTGCTCCATCGCCGACAAGTGACTCCGTCGCGGCTCCTGTCCTGCCTTTAATTCCTGCACATGTATCATGCCTCGGGGAGGCGTTTAAACTTGCGTTTGGCATTGAGATAATAGTGTGGACTGTAATATTTGCTTTTGAATTCCTTGAAATTTGTGCCTTTCCTTCCTACTTGCTTATGTTCTACGCCGGCAGAGCCCGGCCCCGCGCATGCCTCACCCAGCATTGGTCCCGACCGGAAACCAGGACGGGGCCAAGGAGTGAGGGGCCACGTGACAAGTTAGGCTCCTGAGTCGCGATGCTCAGGAGTCCCCCTTGGCGCACGAACAGCAAGTAGGGAGGTGTGATGCGGGTGGATCTACCGTTCTACGTCTGCAGAGCCCGGCCGCGCGCGTACCTCACCCAGCGTTGGTCCCGACCGGAAACCAGGACGGGGCCACGGAGTGAGGGGCTACGTGACCAGTTAGGCTCCTGAGTCGCGATGCTCAGGAGTCCCCCTTGACGCTCAAACGGCCTTCGTACCTTGGCTCCGCTCGGGGAGAGACGCGTGACGAACCAGGCCCGGGGGGACCTGGCTGAGCGGCGTGCGTCTGGGTGTGACCCAGGCGCAGCCCCCGTGCCCAGCCCCCTCGCGCGGCACTCCCGAGGGGAGGCGTTACGATGAGGCTAGACACTGAGCTCTGGGCTCCCTGAGGTTGGTGCGGCCCGGGGGCCACCCTCAGTTGTTTATCACCAGCGCGGAGCATAGCGCTACCGTATGTGTACGGGCATAGCCGCTCCTCGGCAGTGTCGTCAGCCAGCGCGGAGCATGGTGCTTCCACTGGTACGTGGGAGGGGGCCCCCTTCGGGAGGAGCCCCCGGGGCGTGTACAGCCCCGCCCTGACACGTGGCTGGCACGGTAGGGCCTGGCGAGGTGTATCTGGGCACCCGTGAGCCAGCACGGGACTTAGGGGCCCTACCTCTAGGCGGGTTGCGCCTGGCTCTGGGCCTTATCTTGTGATGTGTCCCTGCAAATTTGGTTAGATGTCGGCACTCTACGTCCTCGGGTCCTGGCCCTCGAGCTGGTCTCAGCCGTCGCTGGTATGCCAGGTCGCGATGCCATGGACAAGGCCAGAGGGTGAGGGGTGGAGAGTTAGTAAGAGCCCAGAGTCGCGATGCTCAGGTACCCCCCCCCCCTTTAACATGCAAGTGGTCGGCATGGAGAAGAAGAGGTGCCGTGGACCGGCATCAAATAATCAAGCATGGTGGGTCTAACGCATAATCGGAAATAAACGCAAACGGGATACATGCCGCTGGGCCTGGCCCGAGCGGCTTGGGGATCATGTAGCCCGAGGGGTGCCCCCAACAAGGTAAGCTAACAACATGGAATAAAAAGGGATACACGCCGCAGGGACGGACCCACGCGGCCTGGGAATAATGCAGCCCTGGGGGGCGCTCCCAGCTATAAATAAAACTCGAAAGACGTCACCTGATGATGTTGAGGACGAAGGAGTGTTGGTGTAGCAGACTCGATGGGCTGCGGGAGCCGATCCTCACGAGCCCCCAGGCCCAGAGGCCTCGGGGGGCTCCGGAGGCGCTGGCGGCTCCTCACGGGCCATCTCCATCCCTGCCAGGACTGCGGAACGCCTGGCCTCTTGTGCCTCCGTGATGCCCCTCATGAGGCGCTGGTACATGTCAGCCGTGTTCGGCAAGCCGTAAGGCATGCGAACGTAGCTGTGGGGTAGGCCTCCGCAGCGCCCCACTCGGTTGAGCCCTGGTATGTCGATGCAGACGTGCAGCCCACCATCCTCGCCTGGATGGGGAGCCGCTGCAGGTAGGCGGCGGCCGCCTTTCATGACTCTCGACTCCTATAGCTCCTGAATGGCCTTGCTGACGAACTCCTGAGGGTCTGGATCTCCTTGCCTTGCTCCTTCTTGAGGGAATCGTGTTTCGAAACATGCCTCCATGTGGTGCCCAAGCGCCTCCCTCGTGACCCTGGCTAGGTTGGTGGCCCTCCAGGGGAGAGCCCCCGAGCCCTGCCTGAGGAGGGCGCCGGGCGCGCTTTCCTATGTGATGGAAGGAGGTTCCCCCTGGGCAGGCGCGGGCCTAGAGGGGCCTGCCTCCTGAGTGGTCAGGCCGGACGATGTTTTCTTCTTCTTAGGGGCGGTCTCGGGAGGCCTCCTGCTTCCACGATCCGGGTCTTCCAGTGACGCGGCCTGAAAGGCTCGTTCCAGGGAACACACCGCGTCCTTCTCTTCACATGGCACCATGATGACCCTGCCGCTTCCTGGCATCTTGAGGACGTTATAGCCGTGGTGAGTTACGGCCATGAACTTGGCCAACGCTGGGTACCCAAGGATGGTGTTGTACGGCAGGCGAATGTGAGCGACGTCGAAGTCGATAAGCTCGGTGCGGTAGTTGTCTCGTGCCCCAAAGGTGACAGGGAGGCGGACCTGCCCAATCGGGACCGTGGAGCCGTCGGTGATACCGGAGAAAGGCTTGGTTGGCTGAAGCTAGCTGTAGGGCACTTGGAGGTTGTTGAACGTCTCCACGGACAGGACGTTGAGCCCTGCCCCGCCATCGATGAGGGTCTTGGTGACCACCACGTTGTTGATGATTGGGGAACAAAGCATCGGGAGAACTCTGGCTGTAGCCGCACGCTTGAGCTGATCTGCTGAGATGAACGTGATGGCGCACGCGCGACCACCTGGGAGGGCGCGTGGCTTCGAGCCTAGGAAGGACTGCGTTCACTTCGCGGGCGAACTGCTTGAAGATGCGCTGAGAGGTGGGGCTTGTGCCCCGCCCAGGATGCAGGCGATCGTGCGCGGCTCCTGGAAGCCCCCAGCCCCCTCCTCCTGGTGGCGGTCCTCGTTTCTCCTTGGCTGCGGCGACAGCGGTGGGAGGCCTGCGTTGCCTTGCGGGCGATCCTCGCGAGGCTGATCCCTCCAGTCTCCCTCGCGAGGCTGATCTCTCTAGCCTCCCTTGCGAGGTGGGTCTTGCCAGCAATCCTCGCGAGGTTGATCACGCCATCCTTGGCGCGGGCCATGGTCTTCCCAGCGTCCTGCGTTCCTTCCTCCTCCTCGGTCGTAGCCCCGATCACTGCGGTCAGGGCGACGATCGATCCTTCCTTCTCGCACGGCTCAGAGCTCTTAACATTCGTTGGTGTTGTGGGTGTGGAGGTCGTGGTACACACAGTACCGGCTGCTCGTGGAAGTTTCGGGCTGATCTCTGCCCCGCTTGGTGTTTGGTTCTGCCGTGAGCACGGCAGCCCCCTTGTGCTTCACATCCTTGGCCTTTGGCTTCTTCTCTTCTGGGTCTGCGGCAGGCAGCTCGAGGAGGGAGAGACGCCCTTCCTCGGCCCTGGCGCACTTGGTTGCAAGTTGAACAGCTCCAGGGAAGTGCACAGGTCTTCATGCATCGCCAGCTCCTCCTTCATCTTAACGTTGCGCACGCCGTCGGAGAAGGCTGAGATGATGGCATCCTCAGTCACCTTGGGAATCTTGAGGCGGGCGTTGTTGAAGCGCTGGATGTACTTCTGCAGGGTCTCCCCGGGCTGTTGCTTGATGCGGCGCATGTCGCTCACGGCGGGTGGCCAGTCGCGAGTGCCTTGGAAGTTGGCGATGAAGCGGGTGCGCATCTCGTCCCAGGAGGAGATTGTGCCTGGAGCCAGGTTCAGGAGCCAGGTCCGGGCCCCGTCCTTGAGCGCCATGGGGAACCAGTTCGCCATGACCTTCTCGTCTCTGTTGGCAGCTTCGATGCCCAGCTCGTAAAGCTGGAGGAACTCCACAGGGTCAGCCGTGCCGTCGTAGCGAGGAGGCAGGTCTGGCTTGAACTTGCCGGGCCACGCGACGTTGCGTAGCTCGGCGGTGAAGGCGCGGCAGCCTGCTGTGGCCACGGGAGGCCTTGGATGACGGGGAACTTGGTCTTGCATGTCCCCGCGCACTGCAGCTGGGAGCAGCACGGGGTCCTGACGCGCGGGAGCAGGAGCATGGTCGCGACGTGCTGGAGCAGGGAGCGCCCGGGCAGCTTCCTGCGGGCGAGGGGCTTCTTGACAGCTCTGCTCTTGCTGCGCTGGCGCCTGCCGGAGCGGGTTCCGCCCAAGGGCCACGAGCCTTGGAGCCATGGCGCCTTCCTGAGGAGGAGGCGGCCGGGGCGCCGCCGGGGCTTCACTGCCCGCGCGGGGCAGGGTGCGGTGCAGCGGAACAGACGGCGCAGGAGAGCCCCCTGCGGCGCGGACAAGCTCGGCGACGCGGTCGAGCCATTCTTCGTAGACGTCGTCGCCGGGACGGTAGCGCAGGAGCTCGTTCGCCGCGATGAGTGCAGCCCGAGCCTCCATGGGTGCGCGGAGCGCACGAGACGAAGAACCAGCTGGGGTGAGCGAGGGAGTTGCGGTGCGGCCGTCTTGCCGCACAGACGGATGCTGGGACGATGCTTGATGCTCGTCCCCCGCCGGGCCGGTGGCGGCGTTGATGGCAAATGTCGGATTTCGGGTTCCGGCAGACCCTTGAGGTTCGAACACTAGGGTGCGCGCGGAGATTTCGCCTCCTACCTACCTGCACCCCTCCGCCTTGCTAGGATCTGAACTATGGAAAGAACAACACAAGAGACACAGGGTTTATACTGGTTCGGGCCACCGTTGTGGTGTAATACCCTACTCCAGTGTGTGGTGTGGTGGATTGCCTCTTGGGCTGATGATGATGAACAATACAAGGAAGAACAGCCTCGCGAGGGTCTGTTCTTGGTCGGGGCGATGAACTGCTAGGAGGAGCTCACTCACCTTTCTCTCTCTCTCTCTCTTTCTGATCTTCTCTCTCTCTCTCTCTCCCTGCCTACCTGCCTTGCTCTGTGGGTGGCTGGTCCTATTTATAGAGGCCCTGGTCCTCTTCCCAAATATCGAGCGGGAAGGGAGCCAACAATGGCGGGCTAATTTGAAGGGGGGCAGCTAGTATCAACTATCCTGACAAAAGTAGTCTTCGCCTGCGCAAAGCTCTGGTGATGACGCCGTCTTGGGCTCCACGGTGACCTGCGTCTCGTAGTCCTCCTGGTCTTGGTCTCGTTGCACCGAAATGGCAACCTTTACCTGATGCCTCGGTACTCCGCGGCTGCGCTTGCCCCCTTTGCACCAAAGAGGAAGGGAGGACGCTGCGCGGGCTGGCACCCGCCTGGCACCTCCGGTCGTCATGGTTTGCATCACGGGCACCTCGTGAGGTACCCCGCCTTGATCTCTCCGCCTCCTCGTGAGCCAGCCTGACGAGGTCGCGCTTGAGGAAGCTCCGCATCGTCCGCCCTGCGAGGCTTGGCCCCTCGCGAGGGTCTTGGTTTTGTGTTGGTGAAGATGGGCCGCGCTGGGCCCCCTTTTGAGCCATGCCGCAGGCCGCAGGAAGGCAAGTCTGGGGACCCCCGTTCCCAGAACGCCGACACCAGGTTCCGCTATTGGTTATTGACCAAAGATGTGTCTCAGTCATGTCTACATAGTTCTCGAACCCGTAGGGTCCGCACGCTTAACGTTCGATGACGATTTGTATTATGAGTTATCTGATTTGCTGAACCGAAGTTTGTTTGGTGTCCCGGATGAGATCACGGACATGTCGAGGAGTCTTGAAATGGTTGAGACATAAAGATTGATATATTGGAAGGTTATGTTTGGACACCGGAATGGTTTCGAAAAGGTTCAGACATTTTTCGGAGTACCGGGGGGTTACCAGAACCCCCCGGGGGGGTTAATGGGCCTTCATGGGCCCTAGTGGAAGAGAGGAGGCGGCGACCAGGTGGAGGCGCGCGCCCCCCAAGCCCAAACTGTATTGTACTAGGGTTGGGGGGCAGCACCCCTTTCCTTCATCTCCTCCACCTCTTTCCCCTTCCCCCTTCTTCGGAAAGGAAAGGGGGGACGAATCGTACTTGGACCAGGAGTCCAAGTTGGACTCCCCCCCTTGGCGTGCCCCCCTTGGGCCAGCCTCCTCTCCTCCCCCCTTTATATACATGGGAGGGGCACCCCAAAGGCACACCAAGTCTTCTCTTAGCCGTGTGTGGTGCCCCCTCCATAGTTACACACCTCGGTCATATCGTTGTAGTGCTTAGGTGAAGCCCTACGCTAGTAACTTCATCTTCACCATCAACACACAGTCGTGCTGACGAAACGCTCCCTCGACCTCAACTGGATCAAGAGCTCGAGGGACGTCATCGAGCTGAATGTGTGCTGAAGACGGAGGTGCCGTACGTTCGGTGCTTGGGTCGGTTGAATCGCGAAGACATTCGACTACATCAACCGCGTTACTAAAATGCTTCCGTTTTTGGTCTATGAGGGTACGTGGACTATCACAGCCCTAGAGTTTGATTGCAATTAGTTTCATAAGCATCCTTGCATCATGTCTATATTTGTTTGAAACTTGAAATGGGGATTGCCTAAACCCCTGGCATCAAAGGAATTCACTAGGTTCACCTAAAATATTTTCAGTAAATCCAAATGGCTTTCAAAAATATTCATCGTTTATGGAAAATTATGTAAATAGTAACCAGAGGTGCTGCACATTTTTCCATGACCTATTTGGGCTCTGAATTAAATCATACTCTATTTGCATTTGGACATTTAAATGTTATAAAATATTTTAAATGTCCAAATAATCATAAACTTAAATGTTTACTGTTGGATATATTCCAAACAGTGGGCTTGAGCAAGTTTCATGATTTTTTAGGGTGCCTAAGTATTTTTAATAAAGCCCTGACACTACAAAAGAAATAGAAAAATAGAAAACAATTAGAAAAAGAGAGAGAGAGAGAAAACCCACCTGAGGTTACCTGCGCAGCCCACCTGGTGGCCCACTTACCTGGCCCAGCCCACCAGAGCCGCCACCGTCTCCCACCTTGCGCCAGAAGGACGCGTCGCGTGTGGCCACCGCCCACCGGCACGCGCCCGGCCACATCCTCCCTCCCTGCCTGCCTGGCTCCTCCTCGACGCGTCTGAACGACGCCACACGATCCCCAGAGCCGTCTGACTCTCCCTCTCTCTCTCTCCCCCTCCTCTGTTCTCATCACCGAAGGCGCCCGCCGCCGCCGACGAGAACCCCGTGGCCACCGTCCACCCCTCGCCTTACCGAAGCATCCATAAGGACCGGCGTCATCTCCTTCATCGTCTACACCAGTACGTTCGACCGCGGGAGCACCGCGGCGACGTTTTTGCCTCGTCTTCAACCTCGGGCACCCGATCTCGCCATCGGTCGATTCGGCGCCACCAGGACCTCCCCGGGCTCGCTGACCTCCTCTTCGGCATCGTTGTGAGCTCCCGCTACGAACCCCTCTCTTCCCTGCCTCTTTTGCACTGCGTAACCCTAGTTTCACCGGAGCCGATAGCTCCTCGCCGCCGGCCATGCCGCCACCACGGCTACGGCCGTGCAAACTTGCCTCCGAGCACGTCAATGCACTCAGGGAGTCTCCAGGAGCTTGAATCACCCGCATGTTAGGCCTGCCCTGCATCATAGCTGCAACACCGTGCACACCTGAACTTCGGTCGCCGCCCAACTTGCCGCTGCCGCCATAGACCACCCCAGGTCCAGCCACCACCACCATCGGATGCGCCCTGCTACGGGCGTTCCAACGTGCCCGGCCACGCGACCTCTCGTCGCCGGAGTTTTGGATGACGTGGACACGTCATTAGCGGCTAATTAACCCACTAACTAACCCCCTGGCTCGCTGACATGTGGGCCCCACTGTCTAACTAACCAGCTAACAAAAATAGTTTAAGTTTAATCTAAACACCGTGGCCCCATGCGTCGGTGTTGACCTCGCTGACGTGGCCGTTGACCGGACCCACTTATCTGTGACACTAAATGTCACAGGGTCACTGACCAGTGGGTCCCACTGGTCATGTTTGACCCGGACCATGCCCCGTTGACCTGCTGACGTCATGATGATGTCAGGCTGACGCAGTAATCTTTTTCTAGAATTTAAATAAATCTTAAATGATTTGTTTATTTCAGAAAATGTCCAAAACTTTGAAAAATCATAGAAATTAATCTATAGCTCCAAATGAAATAAGTTATATATGAAAAATTATCAGAAAAATCCAAGAATCTATTTATGGCATTTGCATGCATGTTTGAACAACCTAAGGTTGCTGTATATGGCAATTTGAATAATTGACATTTAAATAAGCACATATGGAGTTTGAATTTGAACCCTTGGTTCAAACCAACTTCATTTAATCTGGTTTCTAGTTGCATTAGCTCAAACCACAGCATATTGCCATGTCATGATCATGCATCATATTGTGCATTGCATTGATCGTGTTTCTTCTCTCTTTGCTAGTGTTGTTCCCCCTCGGTAGACGTTGTTCCGACGATGAGATCGATGACACCGATGAAGAACTATACTATCTTCAGAAGTGCTAGGCAAGCAAAAACCCCTTGGTCATTCCGATACAATCCCACTCTTTCGCTCCTCGGAGCCTAATGAATAAATACTTTGAGTCGTAGAGTTTTGTTGTGATGCCATGTTGTATTTACACATATCGAGCATATTGTGTGTATGATTGAAATGCTTGGTATGTGTGGGATCCGACAACCTAGTTGTTTATCCTTGGTAGCCTCACTTATGGGGAAATGTAGTCTTGTGCTTCCATGAGCCATAGTAGTCCGCTACAGCCCGGTTCACCGGAGTCCTGCTACCCAACACTACTGCTCCGGAACACTTGACTAGCCAGCATGTGATTCACTTCGTTCCTGTGTCTGTCCCTTCGGGGAAATGTCACGCGGTGACATGCGGAGTCCTGCCTAGCCTGCTATAGCCCGGGTTCCCGGAATCCTGTTAGCCCAGTGCTACAGCCCGGATTCACACGCTGCTGACCGGCATGCTCGATGTTGATTCATGTATGCATGTCCCCGTAAGTTAGTGCCACTTTGGGTTCACGACTAGTCATGTCGGCCCGGGTTCTCTGTCATATGGGTGCTAGCGACACTATCATATATGTGAGCCAAAAGGCGCAAACGGTCCCGAGCCATGGTAAGGCGACACCCGTAGGAATACCGTGCGTGAGGCCACAAAGTGACATGAGGTGTTACCGGCTAGATCGATGTGACTTGGAATCGGGGTCCTGACAACTTTGGTATCAGAGCCTGACTGCCTGTAGGATTACCAAGCCAAACTGGTCGAAGTCGAGTCTAGAGATGCTTTAGTTATATAAGGGAATTTATTGTGGAAGGGAAGGTAAGGCTCTTTTTACTCCTTTACCTTATGCCCTTCTGATCTGAGTCATCCTCTTCTCTTTTACGGGGATTAAGAACTAGGCTTCTCATATATCTATTAGGATGACCAGTTACTATGATAGAGACTTATAGGATTGATGGATTTAAGCCCCAGTTCAGTTTCTACTACTTCCGTGTGTTCATAGTTGGTCTCGGAACCTTGATGTTGTGCTTCTGAGTGGTCATTTCACTATTTTGCAGGATGTCTCGAATCTTTTTGAGCATTTATAGCCGTTATGTTGTCCGAGTCATCCCAAGTTTCTAGATAGTCTGATGCATTTGCAAATTTCTTCTTTCCATTCCTGATGTCCCTTTGGGCCAGTTCAACCACACTAATTAGTGAGTTGAGGTACTCTATTGCCTCGACATATATGTTGGAGCTATTATTATGACCCTAGGTGTTTTAGGGAGTCACCTAGTAATCTAGCCATGCTTTGTATCCCTAGTGTGATGATTCTGCCCATTATTCCCGAAAGCATCTCGTGATGCCATTTAGTTAATATGCATTCTATTCTAGGGTTCTTGAACCCGAGATTCATCCTACTTCATGTTGTTAGTATTTACTAGTTCCCTTAAGATATTAGTAACCTTTGCGATAGTTCTTGAGGTCCGTGGTATTTCCTTCTTCCAAATACCATGAACTTCTTATGGCAGAAGTTCTTTTGAACCCAAAGATCATAACCAGAGTGCTCTTGATGAGTTCTCGATTATATATTGTTACTCTGCCAGTTCTACCTCTCTGCAGGGTTATCCGGAAGAAACCTGTTGAACTTGATTCGACATACTAATCTATGCATCCACAACTCAGAAAGTTATATGTTCCTTTGAGTTGTCCCTATTTAGTTGTATTCTGACCCTCCTCCATTAATTGATAGTCAGGAGTGGTTGTGCATTCGTGTTATCGATGCTTATTATTCCTGTGGTCCATTGAGCCATTCTATTTCAGAATGACTAGGAGAAACAAACTCCAGTACCTCATCCATATCTAGGATTGGGTCAAAGCAGTTTTATTCCGCAGATCAAAATGCCAATCCAGCTTTTGATTCTCTTCTACCCTGAAGTATTGCCCTCTTTATGTCAGGAATATCATAGGAATTGCACAACCTCCTATGAACTCTTGATACAGTGATACTTCTCGCCATCATTATTCATTCCTCGGTTCCGTGTTGTTGTAACCGGAATGCCGACAAGTAAACTATGATGTGTGAAATCAATACTCCTAGCAACCCTGTCGCTTGGTAGTTAATTGACAATAAACTCATTCTTAGCGTGTTGGTTATTGTTTTATCATTCTAAGATTGATCGTGCTTCCTAGTCCATATTTCTGGTGCACCCTTCGATCAAATTTGTTAGGATTGTGTAATCCATCACTCTCCTGATCACATCGTCTTGCCCTGAAAAGCAAGATTGTTCTCGATCTTAATAACATGTCAGTGGATCGTGATTTTCCAAATATCTTCTTGGAAGTACCACCAGGTTGTCCCCTGATCGATATGTTGAATTTGTGATCAAGTTGGTTCTCCAATAAACCACTCTTTCTCCAAGAATCTGTGTTGCATACCCCTGAGCTAGTTGGTTAAGCCAAACAACAACTTGGAGAGTTGGAAGATAAAAGTTTGTCTGACTTTGTTCATGTTAGGGGATATCTTTTTTTGGTGTGTGTGTGTGTGTTGAAGAAAGATAATATCTTCATTGATTGGTCCTTGCGATCAGTTGTTGGACCTATTGTTGTATCAAAACTTTGATTTGAGTATGGGCTATCATCAAATCAAATCAGAACCAACGATGTTCATAATGTTGACTTACTCGTGGTTGATCCCTCAAACATACACCATTATATCTTTTGGGTCTGACCAATGCTATCACTTGTTCACATAATTATGGAATTCCATCTCCATGGAAACTTGGATGAGTTGTATTTGAGCCCATCAGCAACACTGCTACCTTCTCTATGATTTGTGTTGAACATCCAGCTAGTATTGGAAACTTTATAAGCATTGTCTTTGTCAGGACCCCGACTCAATGCCACATCGATCTAGCATGTAACACCTCATATCACTTTGCGGCCTCACGCACGGTATTCCCACGGGTGTCGCCTCACCTTTGCCCAGGACCGTTTGCGCCTTTTGGCACACGTATATGACAGTGTCGCTAGCATCCATATGATTAGGAGCCCGGGCTGACATGGCTAGTCGTAAACCCAAAGCGGCACAGACTTACAGGGACAGGCATCCATGACCCAGCATCGAACGTGTCGGTCATCAGCGAGTGAATCCAGGCTGTAGCACTGGGCTAGCAGGACTCCGGTGAACCGGGCTGTAGCGGGCTAACAGGACTCCGGTATTCACCGCGTGACATTTCCCCGAAGGGACAGACACAGGAACGAAGAAGGACACATGCCGGCCAGCCTAAGTGTTCCGGAGCAGTAGCAAGCTACCATGGCCCAGTGGAAACACTAGGAGACATTTCCCGGTAAGAGAGGCTACTAAAGATAAACAACTAGATGGTCAGATCCCACACATACCAAGCATTTCAATAACACACACACAATATGCTCGATATGTGCAAATACAACATGGCATCACAACATGACTCTACGACTCAAGTAATTTATTCAATAGGCTCCGAGGAGCGAGGTATTACAAACAGGGGTCTCACGACCCAACATTCAGAGCATACAAATCAAAGCACAAGCGGAAGCTATCATGTCTGAGTACAGACATCTATAAATGAAAAAGGCTGAGAAGCCTGACTATCTACCAGATCCTGCCGAGGGCACAAGATCGTAGCTGGGGTATCAAGCTAAACGTCGAAGTCCACGTGAAACTACTAGCGAGACCGAAGTCTCTCTGCAAAAACATAAAATAGGCAAACGTGAGTACAAATGTACCCAGCAAGACTTACATCAGAACTATCTACATATGCATCATTATCAACAAAGGGGTGGTGGGGTTTAACTGCAGCAAGCCAGCTTTGACTCGGTGGCTATCCTAAACTACGACTGCAAGTAACTCTTTTGAGGTGGCGCACACGAGTCCACATATTCACCATATCAATACACCACTATGGATCCGCTCCCGTCTCCCTACGAGAACGCCATCCATAGCACTCACGCTTATCTTGCGTATTTTAGAGTATCCACTTTCACTTGTCTATGAACTGATATAAGTAACCCAGAAGTCCTTTTCCGTGGACACGGCTATTCGAATAGATGATGATAACCCTGCAGGGGTGTACTTCTTCATACATGTTTCCACCACTTAGCGTCTGCACACGACATGTGCTCGGCAGACTTCAAGCGAAAGCCGACGTGGGTGTAGACCACGACCTACCTAAACACTCAAGTCTCTAGTCCAGGTTTATCACCTATTCGGGTTCCATCCATGAGGAGATCCGGCCGGAGTTTCGCTCACAGCCCCAAACGATGTGAACAGGGTTCCGTGACACCAAACGGGCGCCCGGTTTACCCGGCCACGTGCCTACCGCATCACAGCCCACCCCTACGGTCAGCGCTGTCCACGGCCTCCAGCATACTACAAACACCAGAAACTACTTGCAACTCCTGGACAGAGGACGAGGGTGAATGAGAAGTCGAGCGGGGTCATATTTCAGGGCCCAATGTATGGTAGTAGCTGAATCATGGATCACAAACACAGAACTCGGTTCCTAAGGACGGCTTCAATGAGACAACCCACCATGTACTCCTACATGGCCTCTCACCGACACCTTTACCAAATCGTGTTCACACACTTAGCTCACACACAGTAGGACATGTTCACACGCCTCTGATCCATCCCCGATGAATCAGACCTGACTCAACTCTAAGCAGTAGCAGGCATGACAAACAAGCATGAATGAGTAGGCACAACAGGGCTCAAACAACTCCTACTCATGCTAGTGGGTTTCATCTATTTACTGTGGCAATGACAGGTCATGCAAAGGATAAAGGGGTTCAACTACCGCAGCATGTAACAGTTGAATCGGTGTTGTCCTAATGCAGTAAAAGAGAGCAGGAGCGAGAGGGTAGGATTGTATCGGAATGAACAAGGGGGTTTTGCTTGCCTGGCACTTCTGAAGATAACATTGAGTCTTCATCAGTGTCAACGATCACATCATCGGTATCACGTCTATCGAGAGGGGATAATTACCGGCAACACAGAAGGGAACACAATCAATGCAATGTACAATATGATGCATGATCATGACATGGCAAAATGAATGTGTTTTGGGCTAATGCAACTAGCAACGGATTAAATGAAGTTGGTTTGAATACAAGATTCAAATTCAAACTCCATATGTGATTATTCAAATGCCATTCACTTCATTTGTCCTAAACAGTAGCGATAAGTTGTTCTAACATGCATGAAAATTGTACAGATGGATTCCTTGAATTTTTCTGATAATTTTTCATATATAATTTATTTCATTTGGAGTTACGGTTAATTTTCTATGATTTATTGAAGTTTTAGCTATTTTCTGAAATTATTAAATCATTTAAGATTATTTAAATTCCAGAAAATACTTATTGCGTCAACCTGACATCATCATGACGTCAGTAGGTCAACAGGGCGCCTCCAGGTCAAACCTGACCAGTGGGGTCCACTGGTCAGTGACCCAGAGCTGTTTACTGTCAATGGCAGGTGGGGCCGGGTCAAAGGCCACGTCAGCAGAGTCAATGCTGACGGGTGGGGCCACTGGATTAGTTTAAAACTAAACAGAAACTAATCTATGATTAATTAGCAGGTGGGGCCCTGCTGTCAGTGTCTATTAAACTAACTAATATTTAGTTAATACTAATCCTAGCCTAATTAGCCGGGCGGGGCCCGCAGGTCAGTGAGAGAGGGGGGGGGTCAAACCCGGGTCAACTCGCCGGAGTTGACCCGCGGCTCGTCGCCGGCGAGGCCAGGGATGGCGGAGGGGGTCGGAATTCCTCCTCCGGCGACCAAATGGCCGGCGGAGGGCAGCTACGTGACGCTGAAGATCCCGCGCGTCGAGTGGTGCGGTCAGTTAGACCGGGGGCGACCTATATCGACGGCGGCGAGCTCAAAGGCGGCGGCCGGAGTTCGGGCAACCGCGGAGATGGCGTTATAGGGCATGGCAGGGAGCACTCGTGGGTGTTTCGGGTTCGCAGGAGCGCGGTGAGCACGCTGGTGATGCTCGGGCGAGCGGACGAGCTCAGGAGCATGGAGCTCGTCGGCCGTGGCGGCGGCGAGCTTCGGCGGAGGTGGGGAACGGGGCTAGAGCAAGAACGCGAGCAGGAGAGGAGGGGGAATCGATCCAAGAGCTCACTGTGGTTGCAGAGCGCGTCTCAGCGGGCTCGGGGGCGACCTGTCGGCGGTGAATCGAACGGCGACGACCTCCGGTGGCCGAGGAGGGGAACGGCGACGTGGGTGGCGATGCAGGGCGTCCGGGGCCTCGTGGCTTGGTGGAGAGGAAGAGGAGGTCGAGGCGGAGCCTCTGGGCTATTCGGGGGAGCGAGGGAGGCCCGGTGGCCACGAGAGAGCTCGTCGGCGGCGGCGGGTGTGTTCGGTGGCTGCGCGCGAGAGAGCCAGAGGAGGAGAGGAGCTCGGGGAGAGAGTGAGAGGCCTGGGGGGGTGCGTGGCGTCGCGGACGGGTCCAGGGCGACGAGAGGAAGCAGGAGGTGGCCAGGGGGAAGCAGGAGGTGGCCGAGGCGGCATCGGCGCTCGCCACCGAGCTGCTTCGGTGCGAGGGGAGGAAGAAGACAAGGGGGAGGAGGAGGTGGGCTGGGCCAGCGGGAGGAGCTGGGCCGGCTACAGGTAAATGGCCCAGGTGGGCTGCAGGTAATGTTTCCCTCCCTCTCTCTGTTTTTCCTATTTTACTTCTGTTTTCTATTTTTCTGACATTTGTTTGATTTAATAAATATATTAAATCATTTAATTTTATTATGCCAATTTTTGTAGGGGCTAATGGTATTATTCCAGAGCTCTTTTATAATTGGCATAATTTTTGGACCATATTTCATATATATAGAAATATCTTTCCAATGCAAATATTTATCGAATTAATACAAATGGCCAAAATAAATGTCCATGAGCTCCTAAAAATATTGTTTTGATTTTTATCTCTGTCCAATATTTTCAGAGGGCAACATGAGCATTTTCTTGGACCCTTTTGGGGAATTTTTTTATTTGGGTCATTTTCAAAATGATTCTGAGGGTTCCACCAATCCTCATTTCAAATTTAAATGAAATTTAAACATGATGCACACATGAAGCTAGCCTAGAGCATTACCAGAAGCTAGGGATGTGACAACTCACCCCCACTAAACAAGAATCTCGTCTCGAGATTCAAGCGTAGGGTAAGGTGAAGGGGAAACGCAACTAGTATAATCTTCACGATCCAGGGTGCACTTCAGTTGAACGTTGATTTGAACACCATCTTTGTCTTGATGTCTTGCTCTGAGAACTCCAGCTAATCATGACAAGAAGAGGAAGGAAACTCTAGAACAATCGATCTTCGAGAAGACCGAACAACTTAGGATCAACTCATGGGATGAGACATAGCAACATCTCTTGAGCTGAGAGACGAAGCACAGATCCGAAGAAAAGGAGTGAAGCAGATGACGAGGGTTCACTAGGTAGACAACAATTTCACGCTTAAGAAGGTGGTAAACAATTGTCAACGTAGCGAGGAGTTGAGTTGCCATGATACCACAACGAGACACCTTCGGAACCGTGACTCGTAGAGATATTCCCTTAAGTGGCAAAAAGAATTACTTTTGATTCAGAGATCATTGAAACTCTTTAAACCAGCCTAAGACAATTCTCGAGCGATCGTTTGGAGGGGGTCGGTAGAATGGCATACTCAAACTTGGATGATGTGGATTACCTTGTTGAAGACAACGTAATGGATGATTTTTGCTTATCACCGGAAATGGAAGGGACCCATGGTAGAATGACACATTGGCGGTGCAAGCTGGGAACAAAATGCAAATGCTGGGAATGATTCTGGTAACTGGGGAAGAACCCAACAATAGAGAGTGAATTCACTGTTGGAGTGGTTATAGCATAACCGAAGAATCTGGGGCAATCCCAGCTAGTGCCGATGATAAGACGTAGCGCTTGTGCGTGCTCTCAAGAACTTAAGCATTTCCACAATCATCAAGGTTTTATCAACAACCGCGTCAAGGGTGCTGACAACACAACATACTACCATGATGAATAGCGATGGACGATGCAGATGCGAAGGAGGATAACACTTTCTCAGATTTCACCTTAGCGAGGCCAAGCAAATAAAATCTGGATGATCGACCGAGAGACATTTAGCACTCCGCTTCTAATGTTCTCCTTGATGTGCTAGTATAACCCATTCATAGATATGGTTTGATATCTAAAACATCAAGTAAAAGGTCGGACTTCGGGAACACAATAAGCATAAGGCACAACTAGGAAGTAAATCCTACGAAGTCCTTATGGGAAGGTGGCCAACTGCTTCAATCAAGATACCACAATAATAGGTCCTTCGGCTGGGTGGTGCTGGCCACGACATCCACTTTACCGGTTATCAAGGGACCAATATTATAGTTCTTGGGAAATGTTCCAAACCATCATATCTGCCTGAGATTCAGATCTGGTTGGTGTCAGGATATTCCAGACTCATCGAGTCTAGGAAGAAAAATGAAAGTTTGCAACACAATTCGACGAGATGACGTTGCGAGATTCTCGGGAAATGAACTACGATAGCAAGCTCCAAAACATGAGCTGGTTCTGCTACAAACATGTGAACACGTTGTCCAAGACAAGCATGACCACAAAGTAGTCTTATAATAAAACACTACCGAGTTCAGGAGGGGGAACCATCAGCGAGGATATCGAAGTTTTGTACAAATCCGTCTGGTACCTTCGGGACTAGCACTTAAAACTTATTAATCTTGAACAAATCAATCAGTGGCTTGGTGTGCTAGGGACCCATATAGAATGGAGGTTGCAAGTCTCCGAACCACAGAATACTTCGCACGTATGCATGACTGATTTGGGATGATTCCAAAGGAAACAACATTGACTTTCTCGAATCCACGGCGGCAACTTGCATCAAATGCACATGGACTGGAGGAAGTCACTTCTTACATCCGAACATTTGCTCCATGAACTAGCATGAAGAAATGCTTTCAAAAGTTTCCAACACTAACTTAATGTTCAACAACATCATGGAGGAGATAAGAATGTTGTCAATGGGCTCAACAACAATTCATCTAGGTTTCCTTTTAAAAGGAATTCCATAGTTGAGTGAACACGGTGATAGCATTGGTCAGACCAAAAATGTAATGGTGTATGCTCAAGGGATCAACCACGAATAAGACAACATTACGAGCATCGTTGGTACCGATTTGATTTGACGATAGCCCACACTCAAATCAAAGGATTGATAAGACAATAGGTCCAGCAACTGATCACAGGGACCAATCGATGAAGATATCATCTTTCTTCAATACACACTACACAAGAATATCCCTTTGGAACGAACTAAGTCAGGCAAGCTTTTATCTTCCAACCCTCCAAGTTATTGTTTAGCTTAACCAACTAGCTCAGGGATATCTAACACCGATTCTTGGGGAGAAAGTGGTTCACAAGAAACCAACTTGATCACGGGCTCAACATAACGGTCAGGTGACGACCTGGTGATACTTCCGAGAAGATATTCAGAAAATCATGAACCACCGGTATGTTACTAAGCTCGAGAACAATCTCGCTTTTGAGGGCAAGACGATATGATCAAATGAGTGAGGACTTGACAAGATCCTAACTCATCAATCGAAGGGTGCACCGAAATAAGGACTAGGTAGCACGATCAATCTTAGAATGATGATTTAATAACCAACACACTAAGAAAGAAATTATTGTCCTTTAACTACCAAGCAACAAGGTTGCTAGGAGTATTGGTTTCACACATCATGATTCACTTGTCGGCACTCCGGCTGCAACAACACGGAACCGAGGAATGAAAAAGGATGGCGAGAGATATCACTATGTCAAGAATTCACAAAGGGTAGTGCAATTCTCATGAAATTCCTGTCATAAGGAAGGTAATACTTCAGGGTAGAGCAGACCAGAAGCTGGATTGTAACTTGATCTGCGGAACACAACTACTTTGACCCAATCCTAAATATGGATGAGGTACTGGAGTTTGTTTCTCCTAGTCATTCCGGAATAGAATGGCTTGACAGACCACAAGAGTAATAGGCATCGATGAACGAATGCACACATAATCTTGACTATCAATTGATAGACGAGGGTCAGAAGACAACTAAAGGGACAACTCAAAGAACATATAATTTTCTGAGTTGTGGATGCATGGTTTAGCATGTCGAACGAATTCCACATATTTCTTCCGGATAACCCATGCAGAAAGGTAGAACTGGCAGAGTCACAATATAGCATGGAGAACTCATAGAGGGCCTGTTGTGATCTTTTGATCCAACAAACTTCTGCCATAATGGTTCATGGTATTTGGAAGAACGATATACCACGGACCTCGAGGACTATCGCAAAGGTTACTAATATACTAAAGGAACTAGCAACACTATCAACATGATGTAAGTAGGGTGAATATCGGGTTTAAGAACCCAGGAATAGAATACCTATTACTAAGTAGCATCACGGGATGCTTCCGAGAATAAAAGCCAGAATCATCACACTGGGATCACAAAACATTGCTAGATTACTAGGTGACTCCCTAAACACCTAGGGCCACAATAATATCTCCAACATATATGTCAAGGTAACGAAGTACCTCAACTCACTGATTAGTGTGGTTAATCTGGCCCATGGGAACATTGAAACGGGAAGAAAGGATTTGCAATTGCATCAGACTACTTAGAAACCTGGGATGACTCGGACAGCATAACGGCTGTAAATGCTCAGAAAAGATTTGAGACATTCACAAAAATGATGGCATAACCACTCAGAAGCACAATATCAAGGTTCCGAGATCAACAATTCACATACGAAAGTAGTAGGAACTGAACTGAGACTTAAATCCAACAATCTTATAAGTCTACTGATTAGTAACTCGTGATCCTGATAGAAAGAAGAGATAGCCTAGCTCTTAATCCCCGCAGGAAAGATAAGATGACTCAGATCAGAAGGCATAAGGTACAAGGAGTAAAAAGAGCCTTACGTTCCATCCCACAATCAATTCCCTTATATAACTAAAGAATTTCTAGACTCAACTTCGACCAGTTTGGCTTGGTAATCCTACAGGCAGTCAAGCTCTGATACCAACGCTGTCAGGACCCCGACTCAATGCCACATCGATCTAGCATGTAACACCTCATATCACTTTGCGGCCTCACGCACGATATTCCCACGGGTGTCGCCTCACCTTTGCCCGGGACCGTTTGCGCCTTTTGGCACACGTATATGACAGTGTCGCTAGCATCCATATGATAAGGAGCCCGGGCTGACATGGCTAGTCGTAAACCCAAAGCGGCACAGACTTACAGGGACAGGCATCCATGACCCAGCATCGAACGTGTCGGTCATCAGCGAGTGAATCCAGGCTGTAGCACTGGGCTAGCAGGACTCCGGTGAACCGGGCTGTAGCGGGCTAACAGGACTCCGGTATTCACCGCGTGACATTTCCCCGAAGGGACAGACACAGGAACGAAGAAGGACACATGCCGGCCAGCCTAAGTGTTCCGGAGCAGTAGCAAGCTACCATGGCCCAGTGGAAACACTAGGAGACATTTCCCGGTAAGAGAGGCTACTAAAGATAAACAACTAGATGGTCAGATCCCACACATACCAAGCATTTCAATAACACACACACAATATGCTCGATATGTGCAAATACAACATGGCATCACAACATGACTCTACGACTCAAGTAATTTATTCAATAGGCTCCGAGGAGCGAGGTATTACAAACAGGGGTCTCACGACCCAACATTCAGAGCATACAAATCAAAGCACAAGCGGAAGCTATCATGTCTGAGTACAGACATCTATAAATGAAAAAGGCTGAGAAGCCTGACTATCTACCAGATCCTGCCGAGGGCACAAGATTGTAGCTGAGGTATCAAGCTAAACGTCGAAGTCCACGTGAAACTACTAGCGAGACCGAAGTCTCTCTGCAAAAACATAAAATAGGCAAACGTGAGTACAAATGTACCCAGCAAGACTTACATCAGAACTATCTACATATGCATCATTATCAACAAAGGGGTGGTGGGGTTTAACTGCAGCAAGCCAGCTTTGACTCGGTGGCTATCCTAAACTACGACTGCAAGTAACTCATTTGAGGTGGCGCACACGAGTCCACATATTCACCATATCAATACACCACTATGGATCCGCTCCCGTCTCCCTACGAGAATGCCATCCATAGCACTCACGCTTATCTTGTGTATTTTAGAGTATCCACTTTCACTTGTCTATGAACTGATATAAGTAACCCAGAAGTCCTTTTCCGTGGACACGGCTATTCGAATAGATGATGATAACCCTGCAGGGGTGTACTTCTTCATACATGTTTCCACCACTTAGCGTCTGCACACGACATGTGCTCGGCAGACTTCAAGCGAAAGCCGACGTGGGTGTAGACCACGACCTACCTAAACACTCAAGTCTCTAGTCCAGGTTTATCGCCTATTCGGGTTCCATCCATGAGGAGATCCGGCCGGAGTTTCGCTCACAGCCCCAAACGATGTGAACAGGGTTCCGTGACACCAAACGGGCGCCCGGTTTACCCGGCCACGTGCCTACCGCATCACAGCCCACCCCTACGGTCAGCGCTGTCCACGGCCTCCAGCATACTACAAACACCAAAAACTACTTGCAACTCCTGGACAGAGGACGAGGGTGAATGAGAAGTCGAGCGGGGTCATATTTCAGGGCCCAATGTATGGTAGTAGCTGAATCATGGATCACAAACACAGAACTCGGTTCCTAAGGACGGCTTCAATGAGACAACCCACCATGTACTCCTACATGGCCTCTCACCGACACCTTTACCAAATCGTGTTCACACACTTAGCTCACACACAGTAGGACATGTTCACACGCCTCTGATCCATCCCCGATGAATCAGACCTGACTCAACTCTAAGCAGTAGCAGGCATGACAAACAAGCATGAATGAGTAGGCACAACAGGGCTCAAACAACTCCTACTCATGCTAGTGGGTTTCATCTATTTACTGTGGCAATGACAGGTCATGCAAAGGATAAAGGGGTTCAACTACCGCAGCATGTAACAGTTGAATCGGTGTTGTCCTAATGCAGTAAAAGAGAGCAGGAGCGAGAGGGTAGGATTGTATCGGAATGAACAAGGGGGTTTTGCTTGCCTGGCACTTCTGAAGATAACATTGAGTCTTCATCAGTGTCAACGATCACATCATCGGTATCACGTCTATCGAGAGGGGATAATTACCGGCAACACAGAAGGGAACACAATCAATGCAATGTACAATATGATGCATGATCATGACATGGCAAAATGAATGTGTTTTGGGCCAATGCAACTAGCAACGGATTAAATGAAGTTGGTTTGAATACAAGATTCAAATTCAAACTCCATATGTGATTATTCAAATGCCATTCACTTCATTTGTCCTAAACAGTAGTGATAAGTTGTTCTAACATGCATGAAAATGGTACAAATGGATTCCTTGAATTTTTCTGATAATTTTTCATATATAATTTATTTCATTTGGAGTTACGGTTAATTTTCTATGATTTATTGAAGTTTTAGCTATTTTCTGAAATTATTAAATCATTTAAGATTATTTAAATTCCAGAAAATACTTATTGCGTCAACCTGACATCATCATGACGTCAGTAGGTCAACAGGGCGCCTCCAGGTCAAACCTGACCAGTGGGGTCCACTGGTCAGTGACCCAGAGCTGTTTAGTGTCAATGGCAGGTGGGGTCGGGTCAAAGGCCACGTCAGCAGAGTCAATGCTGACGGGTGGGGCCACTGGATTAGTTTAAAACTAAACAGAAACTAATCTATGATTAATTAGCAGGTGGGGCCCTGCTGTCAGTGTCTATTAAACTAACTAATATTTAGTTAATACTAATCCTAGCCTAATTAGCCGGGCGGGGCCCGCAGGTCAGTGAGAGAGAGGGGGGGTCAAACCCGGGTCAACTCGCCGGAGTTGACCCGCGGCTCGTCGCCGGCGAGGCCAGGGACGGCGGAGGGGGTCGGAATTCCTCCTCCGGCGACCAAATGGCCGGCGGAGGGCAGCTACGTGACGCTGAAGATCCCGCGCGTCGAGTGGTGCGGTCAGTTAGACCGGGGGCGACCTATATCGACGGCGGCGAGCTCAAAGGCGGCGGCCGGAGTTCGGGCAACCGCGGAGATGGCGTTATAGGGCATGGCAGGGAGCACTCGTGGGTGTTTCGGGTTCGCAGGAGCGCGGTGAGCACGCTGGTGATGCTCGGGCGAGCGGACGAGCTCAGGAGCATGGAGCTCGTCGGCCGTGGCGGCGGCGAGCTTCGGCGGAGGTGGGGAACAGGGCTAGAGCAAGAACGCGAGCAGGAGAGGAGGGGGAATCGATCCAAGAGCTCACTGTGGTTGCAGAGCGCGTCTCAGCGGGCTCGGGGGCGACCTGTCGGCGGTGAATCGAACGGCGACGACCTCCGGTGGCCGAGGAGGGGAACGGCGACGTGGGTGGCGATGCAGGGCGTCCGGGGCCTCGTGGCTTGGTGGAGAGGAAGAGGAGGTCGAGGCGGAGCCTCTGGGCTAGTCGGGGGAGCGAGGGAGGCCCGGTGGCCACGAGAGAGCTCGTCGGCGGCGGCGGGTGTGTTCGGTGGCTGCGCGCGAGAGAGCCAGAGGAGGAGAGGAGCTCGGGGAGAGAGTGAGAGGCCTGGGGGGGTGCGTGGCGTCGCGGACGGGTCAAGGGCGACGAGAGGAAGCAGGAGGTGGCCAGGGGGAAGCAGGAGGTGGCCGAGGCGGCATCGGCGCTCGCCACCGAGCTGCTTCGGTGCGAGGGGAGGAAGAAGACAAGGGGGAGGAGGAGGTGGGCTGGGCCAGCGGGAGGAGCTGGGCCGGCTACAGGTAAATGGCCAGGTGGGCTGCAGGTAATGTTTCCCTCCCTCTCTCTGTTTTTCCTATTTTACTTCTGTTTTCTATTTTTCTGACATTTGTTTGATTTAATAAATATATTAAATCATTTAATTTTATTATGCCAATTTTTGTAGGGGCTAATGGTATTATTCCAGAGCTCTTTTATAATTGGCATAATTTTTGGACCATATTTCATATATATAGAAATATCTTTCCAATGCAAATATTTATCGAATTAATCCAAATGGCCAAAATAAATGTCCATGAGCTCCTAAAAATATTGTTTTGATTTTTATCTCTGTCCAATATTTTCAGAGGGCAACATGAGCATTTTCTTGGACCCTTTTGGGGAATTTTTTTATTTGGGTCATTTTCAAAATGATTCTGAGGGTTCCACCAATCCTCATTTCAAATTTAAATGAAATTTAAACATGATGCACACATGAAGCTAGCCTAGAGCATTACCAGAAGCTAGGGATGTGACAGTCTTCGTGTTTTGTTCATGAAGCATATGTTTGGATGAAAGTAGCGACTTACTCTAAGTTCACGTGCAATCGA
This sequence comes from Triticum aestivum, assembly GCF_018294505.1. Lineage (NCBI taxonomy): Eukaryota > Viridiplantae > Streptophyta > Magnoliopsida > Poales > Poaceae > Triticum > Triticum aestivum. Next base: position 497,822,720 of record NC_057803.1, on the reverse strand, counting down.
TGCAAGTTGTCGCCGTGAATTCAAGAAAGCTTGTTTTTTCTTCCTCGGGAATCATCCCAAGTCATTCATGCATATGTGCGAAGTATCCTATGGTTTGGAGACTTGCAACCTTCATTCCATATGTTCCCTAGCACACCAAGCCACTGATTGACTTGTTCAAGGAAAAGAAGTCTAGCGCGTGTAAAGACTTCGAAATCCTTGATGATGGATCCTAACCTGAACTCGATAGTGTTTTATTATAAGACTACTATGTGGTCATTCTTGTCTTGGGCAACATGTTCACATGTATGTAGTAGAACCAGCTCATATTTTGGAGCTTGCTATCGTAGTTCACTCCCCGAGAATCTCGCAACATCATCTTGTCGATTTGTGTTGCAAACTTTCATTTTTCTTTCTGGACTTGATGATCCTGGAATGTCCTGACACCAACCAGATCTGAATCTCAGGCAGATATGATGGTTGGAACATTTCCGACATTTGGATTTTGTTCCCAGCTTGCACCGCCTTGTGCCAATCTCCCTTGGATTGCCCTTCTCAGCAATTGTTGTTCAGGATCATCTTTAGAGGTGGTCCTACCATGGGTCCCATCCATTTCCGATGATAAGCAAAATCATCCATCGCGTTGCCTTCAACAAGGTAGTCCACATCATCCATTCGAATCCGGATATGCCATTCCTTTGAACTCCGCCAAACGATCGATTGTGATTGCCTTAGGCTGGTATAAAGAGTTTCAATGATCTAGACATCAAACGAAATTTTTTTGCCATCTAAGGGAATAACACTACAAGTCACCTTCCCCAAGGTGCCACGTTGTGGAATCATGATAGTTAACTCCTCGCTACATCGTGATCGAGTGTGGATTTGTTGCCTACCTAGTGGACCGTCATCATTTGTTACACCCCATCCCCCCGAATGTATGTTTCATGTCTCAGCTCAAGAGATGTTTTATATCTCACCCTAAGAGTTGATCTTGAGTTGCTCGATCTTCGAGAAGATCGATTCAGGTAGAGTTCATGTCCGTCATCATCGTGTTGGATGAAGATCTTGAAAGGAAGGACGCCAAGATCGATCTGAAGCAATGGATCATGAAGATCATGTTAGCTTGTACCCCCTATGTCTTCTTACCTCATGTCTTGAGTCTCGGGACGAGATTCCTGTTTAGTGGGGGTGAGTTGTCACAGCCCTAGAGTTTGATTGCAATTAGTTTCATAAGCACCATTGCATCATGTCTATATTTGTTTGAAACTTGAAATGAGGATTGCCTAAACCCCTGGCATCAAAGGAATTCACTAGGTTCACCTAAAATATTTTCAGTAAATCCAAATGGCTTTCAAAAATGTTCATCATTTATGGAAAATGATGTAAACAGTAACCAGAGGTGATGCACATTTTTCCATGACCTATTTGGGCTCTGAATTAAATCATACTCTATTTGCATTTGGACATTTAAATGATATAAAATATTTTAATTGTCCAAATAATCATAAACTTAAATATTTACTGTTGGATATATTCCAAACAGTGGACTTGAGCAAGTTTCATGATTTTTGAGTGTGCCTAAGTATTTTTAATAAAGCCCTGACACTACAGAAGAAATAGAAAAACAAAAAAGAATTAGAGAGAGAGAGAACCCACGTGAGGTTACCTGCGCAGCCCACCTGGTGGCCCACTTACCTGGCCCAGCCCACCAGAGCCGCCACCGTCTCCCACCTCACGCCAGAAGGACGCGAGGCGTGTGGCCACCGCGCACCGGCACGCGCCCGGACACCTCCTCCCTCCCTGCCTGCCTGGCTCCTCCTCGACGCGTCCGGACGATGCCACGCGATCCCTAGAGCCATCTGGCTCTCCCTCTCTCTCCCCGAAACACTCTCCCCCTCCTCTGTTCTCCTCACCGAACGCGCCCGCCGCCGCCGACGAGAACCACCGTGGCCACCGTCCACCCCTCGCCTTGCTGAAGCATCCAGAAGGACCGGCGTCGTTTCATCGTCTACACCAGTCCATTCGACCAGGGGAGCACCGCAGCGACGTTTCTGCCTCGTCTTTAACCTCGGGCACCCGAGCTTGCCTTCGGTCGATTCGGCGCCGCCAGGACCTCCCAGGGCTCGCTGACCTCCTCTTCGGCATCGCTGTGAGCTCCCTCTCCGAACCCCTCTCTTCCCCGCCTCTTTTGCACCGCATAGCCCTAGTTTCACCGGAGCCGATAGCTCCTCGCCGCCGGCCATGTCGCCACCATGGCTAGGGCCGCGCAAGCTCGCCTCCGAGCACGTGAACGCACTCAGGGAGTCTCCAGGAGCTCAAATCACCCGCCCGTTAGGCCGGCCCTGCACCGTAGCCGCAACCCCGTGCACACCCGAACTCCGGCCGCCGCCCAACTTGCCACCGCCACCGCCACATACCACCCTAGGTCCAGCCAACACCACCATCAGATGCACCCTGCAGCGGCCGTTCCAAAGCGCCCGGGCGCGCGACCTCTCGTCGCCGGAGTTCGCCGGACGGGCAACCCTGCCGTGTCCTGATTAGCACCGGCGACTAACCGCCATTTGGGATGACGTGGACACGTCATTTGCGGCTAATTGACCCATTAACTAACCCCCTGGCTCGCTGACATGCGGGCCCCACTGTCAAACTAACCAGCTAACAAAAATAGTTTAAGTTTAATCTAAACACCGTGGCCCCACGCGTCGGCGTTGACCTCGCTGACGTGGCCGTTGACCGGACCCACCTGTCTGTGACACTAAATGTCACAAGGTCACTGACCAGTGGGTCCCACTGGTCAGGTTTGACCTGGACCGTGCCCCATTGACCTGCTGACATCACGCTGATGTCAGGCTGACGTAGTAATCCTTTTCTAGAATTGAAATAAATCTTAAATGATTTGTTTAATTCAGAAAATATCCAAAACTTTGAAAAATCATATAAATTAATCTATAGCTCCAAATGAAATAAGTTATATATGAAAAATTATCAGAAAAATTCAAGGAATATGTTTATGGCATTTACATGCATGTTTGAACAACCTAAGGTTGCTGTATATGGCAATTTGCATAATTGACATTTAAATAAGCACATATGGAGTTTGAATTTGAACCCTTGGTTCAAACCAACTTCATTTAATCTGGTTTCTAGTTGCATTAGCTCAAACCACAGCATATTGCCATGTCATGATCATGCATCATATTGTGCATTGCATTGATTGTGTTTCTTCTATCTTTGCTAGTGTTGTTCCCCCTCGGTAGACGTTGTTCCGACGATGAGATCGATGACACCGATGAAGAACTATACTATCTTCAAAAGTGCCAGGCAAGCAAAAACCCCTTGTTCATTCTGATACAATCCCACTCTCTCGCACCTAGGAGCCTAATGAATAAATACTTTGAGTCATAGAGTTTTGTTGTGATGCCATGTTGTATTTACACATATCGAGCATATTGTGTGTATGATTGAAATGCTTGGTATGTGTGGGATCCGACAACCTAGTTGTTTATCCTTGGTAGCCCCACTTATGGGGAAATGTAGTCTTGTGCTTCCATGAGCCATAGTAGTCCGCTACAGCCCGGTTCACCGGAGTCCTGCTAGCCCAGCACTACTGCTCCGAAACACTTGACTGGCCGACATGTGATTCACTTTGTTCCTGTGTCTGTCCCTTTTGGGAAATGTCACGCGGTGACATCCGAAGTCCTGCCTAGCCTGCTACAGCCCGGGTTCCCGGAGTCCTGTTAGCCCAATGCTACAGCCCGGATTCGCACGCTGCTGACCGCCATGCTCGATGTTGATTCATGTATGTATGTCCCCGCAAGTTAGTGCCACTTTGGGTTCACGACTAGTCATGTCGGCCCGGGTTCTCTGTCATATGGATGCTAGCGACACTATCATATACGTGAGCCAAAAGGTGCAAACGGTCCCGGGCCATGGTAAGGCGACACCCGTGGGAATACCATGCGTGAGGCCACATAGTGATATGAGGTGTTACCGGCTAGATCGATGTGACTTGGAATCGGGGTCCTGACATGGACACACTCTTCCCTCTCGTTGCTATGCACCTCCTAGATAGATCTTGCGTGATCGTAGGTAAAATTTTGAAATATGGCATTCCCCAATAGTTCTATCGACCACCGATACAACTCTGTGCACACTTGATGTTTGCTTTACCTAAAACAAGTATGAAACTAATTTGCAAGAATAAAACTATGAGTACTTTGCGAGAATAAAACTACGAATAAATTGCAAGGTAATAAAAGTGGATAGATTTTATCAACAAGAAAGTCATTTGTCCCTAGGCAATCGATAACAAGTACCGGTAACCATTCTTGTAATTTTACATGAGGGAGAGGCATGAGCTAACATACTTTCTCTACTTGGATCATATGCACTTATGATTGGGCCCCTAGCAAGCATCCACAACTACTAAAGATCATTAAGGTTGTTGTCGTGGAATTGTCACGGCAGATGTCCTAGTGTGAGGACTTGGTCGTGAGGCCAACACATCTATGTGGTAGCTTGAACGGGGTTGGTCGGAATTGAGAGACGCGAGGTTTTACCCAGGTTCGGCCCCTCATGTGGAGGTAAAAGCCTACATCCTGCTTCATTGATATTGATGATGATGATCATGATTACATTGGTGCTCTTTGTCGAGAGCTATTGAGTTGTCTGTCTAAACCTAACTTGTAAAAACATGTGGAACATGTCCCTCTTCTGGGGTGCCCTGCCCCTCCTTATATATGTTGAAGGGGCGGCTTACATGACTAGTCCTATTAGGATTAGGATTATTCTATCTTCTATTACAAGTGGAGTCCTAGTCTTGCTTCCTTTGTTATGGAATATTCCTTATGCTTTCCTCTTAAGCCGGCCCACCATAATACGAGCCGGCCCTGCATGAACCGCCTGTTGGGCCACCGGGTCTTGTCGCTCCTCTGACCCGTCGGTCGGGTCATCAATGAGTCACCTGGTTCGACCGGGTCATCAGTGAGTGGAGAGATCCGGACGGGTCACCAATGAGTCGCCAAATCAGGGAGGGTCACCAGTGAGTCGCCAAGTCCAGCCAGGTCATACCGCAGGGTATATCCCCGACATTAGCCCCAGTTTAGCTTGGCTTTATCCATGGTAAACTTATCCTGCAAAACAAACACAACAACAAATTTGACAGGTTGTGCTCCAGGTTAACAATTCTTGTAAGTCGATACCTGATCACCCTTAAGTCCTTGTTATTTCCTCCTTCTGGAAAGTCTGGGTCAATAGACCAGCTTCATAATCAATTTGCTAACATTGGCTTCTCACAGAAATATATTGTGAAGAATATTTGATTCATCTCCCAATACTTAACAAAAATATTGGTCTTGAATACTCATCTGATTTTCAGCCGGCTTGAAGATGTAGAACTTGCCAGTTTATGATTACCACCATTGCCGGGTTATAAAAATTGATAATTTCGGGTCATGATTGTTGCCAATGCCGGTTCATGATTGTTGTCAACGTTGGTTCATGGTTATTGATGACGCCGGGCTATGATTGTTGCAGACACTGAGTCATAATGATTGGTGACACCGGGTCAATCTGGTTTTCTCAAAATAGAGAATTTGAAAATATTTCTCCCTTATATCCGTGTTACCTGTAGCCCCCAAGTCTTGAGCAGGACAAAGTGATGACTTAAGACTTGCTTCAATATAAATATTACCACTTTGAAGAAATCCATGTTGTTCATCTCAGTCATTAGTCAAAACTGAATGTTCCACATATGTAGCCCCCAAGTGTCGGGTTGTCATGCTTGCAGCATCCTCGGACTTATAATTGCCTTTATGCTCATAAAAACTTCAACCAGTGTAGCCCCCAAGGGCCGGGTCATTATGCAATAATGAGCAGGGACTTTATAGATGTAGACTTGAGCAGCAACGTGTAGCCCCCAAGGGCCGGCTTAGTAAGATAATACTGAGTTGGGACTTTATATATACTTCATTGAAAATAATATCATATGATGTAATACTCTCCATGGGGCTCGAACCTTGAATTGGTGACAAGAGCAATTGGTAGCCCCCAAGGGCCGGCTCATTACAATGTGATGAGTCAGGTCTTCAATAAGGTGAGCAAATATGACTTTGCATTCGCCCCCAAGTGTCATGGTGCATGCTTGCAGCGACATGAGACTTGCATATTTGATGTAAGCTCAACTTGAATAATGTAGCCCCAAGCGCCGGGTCGTAAGCCTGCAACGACTCGGGACTATTCCTTTCATTGTAGAACAAATTATATCCATTGGTAAAATAATAGTCATTGCGCTGAAGCGACTTTGAAAACCTCCATCATAATATCGGTTATTGATAACCATAATAAAAATCCAGCCATGTTGGCTATTCAAGATTTGAAGAATATAATCCGGTATAAAAATCTCAATCATTCAATATTATCATGAAAATCCAGTCAATTTTGTCTATGAAAGATGTGAATACCTTATCGGTTGACAAGTAAATCCGGAGTTTAAATACTCAGTGGCTCTTGGCCGATAGCGACTTAATGCGCATCCATTGTAATCCAGGATTTTTGTAACCCGGCGGCTTATAGCCTTTGTGAAAATCGATAATTGATAACCCTTTTGATGATGGGCTTGAGCTTAATCATTTATGTAAGTCATAGCTCTACAAATCCTGCACAGAGTTTTAAACAATATATGCCCTGGCGACTTAATGTCAAAAGCCAGGGCTGGTTTAATCATAACTGTATATAATAAGAACAAAATATCATACCTGTGATATTTGTTCACACCGTCGGCTTATCATACCTGTGCAGTAAGGGTGATAACCCAAAAATTTGAACACGCAATGTTCTTTCTCCATTGTTATATATGGCCGGCTTATAATATCATAAACTGGAAGGGGTAATATCCCAAACCTTAGAGCACAATGCTTCCAAGTATATAAGATCATCATACAGTGGTGATAGTCCACAGCCAGGCAGGGTTAATAAACACCGGATAATTTCTCATCATACACTGGCGAATTAACGTCAAAAGCCAGGTCGGGTTAATAAACACCGGATAATTTCTCATACTGGCGACTTATAGTCAAAAGCCAGGCCCGGTTAATAAACACCCGATAATTTCTCATACGGGCGACTCATAGTCAAAAGCCAGGCCAGGTTCATAAACACCGGTGAATTATAATCACAAAACTTTATAAGGTTTATCAAATAAACCTCAAAAGAAAGAAAGAATATGTTGAAAACAAACGAGAAGCGAGGCTTTTCATGGGCTGCCAGGCCCAAAATGAGGCTTTTCACGGGCTGCCAGGCCACTGAGTTAAACCATTTTACAAACCTTATAAGATGGACCTCACATTAACCAATCGTCATTTTAACTTTGACAAGTTCAGGGTCTGCATAAAATTGACTTGTCAAACTTTCGGTGGGTCATTCCAGGATTACCTGGGCGGAGTGACTTACTTAAAAAGGCTGGATAACCCGGGGTTTTAGGTGAATACACCTGGCTTCCAAGCCTGGCTTTTATATCCTATCACAAGGGTTATAGCAACTTTTGTTCTTTAGAACAAAAGGGCCCCCAAGCAATATTTTGAGATGTGCTCAAGGGGAACCTATGTTTGAGTTGTGCTTTTGCAATGGACTCTCTTTGGTCCCTTTCACTTGGGTATAAGCCCCCAAGCTTTTTTTGTGTGGCCAATAAGCCAGATCAAAGGGTAATCATAACTTCGCTCTATAAAGCAAAAGCCCTCAAGTGACCATAATAAGATAAGCCATAAGGTAGGATACCCATGTTTGAACTGCGCATCATGGCAGCAAGTTCTCTTTGGCAACCTTTAATTTTTCTGAGAACTCGAACTTGCAAGAGATGAATTCTTTTTGAACCGGAATTTCAAACCGGACATTGAGAGCTTCAGAGCTTTATGGGAGACAGATTTCCCTTGAACCGGATTTTAAACCGGAATTCTTCATTTTGAGCCGAAAATTGTCTGACGGCCTTCAAATTCTCATCAATATAGCAATAGCCTCCAGGACCGGGTTATCTTCCCTCCAATGACTAGGAGTTCTTGAATTCACTGAAACCAGCCAATTCTACCGAGTCATGTCATTGTAGCCCCCGAGTCTCAAGACGACTCGAGGAGTTAGCTTGAGATTCTTCATACTTGGTCGTGATATAAACCGGCATATAGCTGAACAGCGGAACGCTGGAATATGTTGAAGCTCGGCGGGTTATAAATGACCCCATATGACTTGCATTAGTAATCTGGCCAGCAGTTCATCCCAGCTGGTTGTTGAAGTTAATCAAACTGCAGTGACGGCGACTTGTGTGCCTGTCCATTGAGGCATCCGGTGCAGGCGAATGCTGATAATATATTATGGCTTGCTTCAGAGTTGTTGGAATAAACCGGGCTGCAAGAGCGGCAACTTTCATGCACTCACTAATCAGCTCATGCAGAAAGGTGCAGCTCCGATGTGTTGATGCAGACCAGACCACGGGGGCGGATGGCAAAGACGACCGCAGCATTAGAGGCGGCATGGATGCAGGCGAGTGGCCCGCAGGCATGGATAGATGAGTCGGCACCGGCATTGTATGCCGGTGCAGACGGGCGAGTCAATCGCAGGCGCGGTAAGCCGCGTGGATGGGCGAGTTGATGTAGGCTGGGCCACAGGGACGGCGACTTGCCCACGTCCATCCATCGGGTAGTGTGGCACGGACGAAACGCCGGTGTAGAACATTGCCAGCACATGCTCTGTACCCGCAGTATAACGCCTCATTTGTAATGAACAATTGTCCTAATTTATTTGGACAACAGATGTGAAACGTCCGCGAGAATTTGATCATGTTTTGCTGACCGTACTACGGTTTCCACTTTTGAACAGAGAAAAGTACTACTAGTACTCGGCCTTGTGTGACAGTACATTGCTTCTACGTAATTAGGTTTGTTCATCCAAAGCCTAGGACTCCATGCCCAAGTGACTTTATGCCAGCGGTAGAAAATTATAACTCTTGGCCTTGTGTGGGATGCAGCAGTGATAGTAGCGACAACAAATTTCATCCGTCTGGTGGCCGCTTGTTGTACATGCACCTGTGGTGCTCTGGCCAGATACACCATTGTGGCACCCTTTTTTAAAATCCAATTGATGGAAACTACAACGGGAGGTTTCCTTTAATTTCCTCGGGGCTTGAGCAGACAGATCGTATATAGAACGTATCTCTTTCAGCTGATCCTTTGGATAGCCAGTCGAAATGGGCGGACGAAGTGACAGGCAAGCCAACGCACATTCATAGCCGGCCGACGGAGTGAAGGGAAGTTGCTGTAGCAGCTCAGGCACGTGACTCCAGCCATGGTAGGCTGTTGTGGCGGCTCACGGTAGTGGCGAAGCAAAGCATGGGCGCCTTGGAGCAGAGACCAGAGCAACTTGATGGCAGGAGCAAGGCCGGCTCCATGCGCAGGCACCTCACGGAGGCCACGGCGGAGGCTGGAAGTGGTGATTTGAGGCCGCAGCTCGGTGATTTTTTAGCACATCAGGCGGCTTGTGCTGCTGCAGGAGACGGGGATAAGTCGATAAGGTGATGCGCGAAGGTAGGAGGGATGGCCATGAGGCCGTAGGGGCGGCTCCAGAGCAGCGGCGGAGGTGGCTCATCTCCAGCGGAGGAGGCCAAGCCTTGGCCGCGTCGACAGACACCGGCAGCTTCGTCGCGCGGCTGTGGGGACTAGGGCACAACAACGGAGGCGGCTGCTCGAGCTCGGCCACGGCGGAGGCGTTGCGACACCGGGGCGGCTCAGAGGCACCGACCACTTCAAGCTCGGGCCAAGACGAAGCCGGCAGGTGGCAGAGCCGGGACAGCTGGCCCCTGGCCGCAGGAGGCTCGTGACGAGGCCAAGGCAGCTCGGTGGCGGAGCGTCGAGGCGGTTTCGCCGGTTCGAGGTGCGGCTGCAACCACACGACGGTAGTGACAAAGGAGTCCGGAAGTCGGCCATGGACGCAGAGATGCAGAGGTTTGGTGCAGGGCCTCGGCGGCTCATGGAGGCCGCGGGGTTGCGGTAGAGGGCGCGCCAGCGGAGCACAGCTGCAGCGGAGACGGCTTGTTGCCGAGGTGAGCAAAGGCGGCTCTGATACGTCTCCAACGTATCTATAATTTTTTTTATTTTTCAATGCTATTATATTATCTGTTTTGAATGTTTATGGGCTTTATTATACACATTTATATTATTTTTGGGACTAACCTATTAACCGGAGGCCCAGCCCAAATTGTTGTTTTCTTGCCTATTTCAGTGTTTTGTAGAAAAGGAATATCAAATGATGTCCAAACGGAATGAAACCTTCGGGAGTGTTATTTTTGGAACGAAAGCACTCCAGGAGACTTGGAGTATACGTCAGGGAAGCTTCAAGGTGGCCACGAGGCAGGGAGGCACGCCTGCCCCCTGGGCGCGCCCCCCACCCTCATGGGCCCCTTGTGGCTCCCCTAACCGACTTCTTTCGCCTATATATGTCCATATACCCTAAAAAAATTGGGGGACAGAATAGATCAGGAGTTCCGCCGCCACAAGCCTCTGTAGCCACCAAAAACCAATCTAGACCAGTTTCAGCACCCTGTCGGAGGGGGGGATCCCTCTCCGGTGGCCATCTTCATCATCTCGGTGCTCTCCATGACGAGGAGGGAGTAGTCCACCCTCGGGGCTGAGGGTATGTACCAGTAGCTATGTGTTCGATCTCTCTCTCTCTCTCTCGTGTTCTTGAGTCGGCATGATCTTGATGTATCGCGAGCTTTGATATTATATTTGGATCTTATGATGTTTCTCCCCCTCTACTCTCTTGTGATGAATTGAGTTTTCCCTTTGAAGTTATCTTATCGGATTGAGTCTTTAAGGATTTGAGAACACTTGATGTATGTCTTGCATGTGTTTATCTGTGGTGACAATGGGATATCACATGATCCACTTGATGTATATTTTGGTGATCAACTTGCGAGTTTCGTGAACTTATGCATAGGGGTTGGCACACATTTTCGTCTTGACTCTCCGGTAGAAACTTTGGGGCACTCTTTGAAGTTCTTTGTGTTGGTTGAATAGATGAATCTGAGATTGTGTGATGCATATCGTATAATCATACCCACGGATACTTAAGGTGACATTGGAGTATCTAGGTGACATTAGGCTTTTGGTTGATTTGTATCTTAAGGTGTTATTATAGTACGAACTCTATGATATATCGAACGGAAAGAATAGCTTCATGTTATTTTACTACGGACTCTTGAATAGATCAATCAGAAAGGATAACTTTGAGGTGGTTTTGTACCCTACCATAATCTCTTTGTTTGTTCTCCACTATTAGTGACTTTGGAGTGACTCTTTGTTGCATGTTGAGGGATAGTTATATGATCCAATTATGTGATTATTGTTGAGAGAACTTGCACTAGTGAAAGTATGAACCCTAGGCTTTGTTTCCTAGCATTGCAATACCATTTGTGCTCACTTTTATCATTAGTTACCTTGCTGTTTTTATATTTTCAGATTACAAAAACCATTATCTACTATCCATATTGCACTTGTATCACCATCTCTTCGCCGAACTAGTGCACCTATACAATTTACCATTGTATTGGGTGTGTTGGGGACACAAGAGACTCTTTGTTATTTGGTTGCAGGGTTGTTTGAGAGAGACCATCTTCATCCTACGCCTTCCACGGATTGATAAACCTTAGGTCATCCACTTGAGGGAAATTTGCAACTGTCCTACAAACCTTTGCACTTGGAGGCCCAACAACGTCTACAAGAAGAAGGTTGTGTAGTAGACATCAAGCTCTTTTCTAGCGTCGTTGCCAGGGAGGTGAGTGCTTTAAGATATATCTTTAGATCTTGCAATCGAATCTTTTAGTTTCTTGTTTTATCACTAGTTTAGTTTATAAAATAAAATTACAAAAAAATGGAATTGAGTTTGCCTCATACGCTTCATCTTTTGAATATCTTTCGTGAGAATGATGGAACGGAAAATTGTGCTCAAGTGCTAGAATAAGAAGACTATAAAATGTTTGGCACTAAGAATGATGAGCATGATTGCAATGTTGTCAGTATGAACTCCTTGAATATCCATAGTACTAATGATGATTGAACTAGTCATGATGAAAATGTCTCTTATAAGCATGTCAACTTTTGTGGAATATATAGAGCCTGCAAGTACACACCAATTAGGGAAAATAGATTTTGCAAGACGCATAAGTATTTGGAAACTAAATGGTTGCAAGAGAGGCTAGATGTTTGTGCTGAAAATTTAAATTTTCTTCACCATACTTGTGAACTTTGCAATGAACATGGTCATTTAAATCTCTGATGCAAATTGTTTCATGATCGAAACGTGTCCAAAAATTGTGATGATTTGATTTCCCTTGCACATTATAATGAACTTAGTTTGCTTTTGGGTTATGAAGAAATGAAACGTATAACTAAGCATATTCCAGAATATAACCTTTAGAAATTCCTCGATGTTGATCTAGAAGAAACTTTTATGTATTGTGCGGTGAATTGCATTGAAAATCCTTATATTGCCAATTACATAAAGAAAAGAAAACAAATAGAAGATGAAGAGAATACTAATTAAAGGGAAGAGGCTTCCCAATATCCTCCTATTATTTCTTATGATGAATCAGGTAACGAGGAGGAGCCTTCTATTCAACCAATCTCATTAATAAGGAGCTCAAAAAAGAGGGTTAACCCCACGCATGATGTGAAGAAAAAAAGAAAAGACGGAGGATCAAAGGTAGAAAGGTATCCCTCCCAAATTATGTTGCTCCTATTACTCATCGTGATGATGATAATTACTATACCATTGGTGCTATCCATACTATTAATGATGAGAGTGATTATGCTTATGATATGAAAAGGCCCAAGCTTGGGGATGCTATGTTCGATGAGAATGACATGTTTGAGAATGTATTTTCTGCAATTAATGTTTGTCCCAAGCTTGGGGATGCTATGTTTGATGAAGATGATATTTCTAGCCTCCCAAGTTTTGATATGCAAATTTATTATGATGATAGCATGCCTCCTATTTATGATGGTTATATTGATAAAAGTGGGTTTGGAAGAGTGTCAACTTTAGGAAGTAAAGATCCCACTATTTTGGAGGATGTTGAATCTTATTTTGACAATTATGAAAGTGGATTTGGAGAGGTCAAGACTTTATTTAGTAATGATTCCACTATCTTGGAAGAGGTTTCAATTGATTATGATGAGAATAAAGTTGCTACTTATGATGATTATTGTGATGATACTTATGCTATAAAAAGTAGTGAGATTATATTAAAACTTGTCATGATTATGATTACCATTTTTCTGAACCTTACTCTTTTAATGTGGAAACAATTTATAGTATTCAAGTTTCTTATGATACTCCCACTATTCCGAATGAGAAGAATTTTGCTTATGTGGAGAGTAGTAAATTTCTATGCTTGTAGATCATGAAAAGAATGCTTTAGGTGCTGGTTATATTGTTGAATTCATTCATGATGGTACTGAAAATTAATATGAGGGAGGAACATATGCTTGTAGGAATTGCAATAATATCAAGTTTCCTCTCTATGTGCTTAAAGTTTTGAGGTTATGCTTGTTTTGCCCTCCTATGCTAGTTGATTATTGTTCCCATAAGTTGTTTGCTCACAAAATCCCTATGCATAGGAAGTGGGTTAGACTTAAATGTGCTAGTCATATTCTTCATGATGCTCTCTTTATGTTACAATTCTTATCTTTTATGTGAGCATCATTGAAATCATCATGCCTAGCTAGGGGCGTTAAACGATAGCGCTTGTTGGGAGGCAACCCAATTTTATTTTTGTTCCTTGCTTTTTGCTCCTGTTTAGTAATAAATAATTCATATAGCCTCTGTTTAGATTTGGTTTTATGTTTTAATTGGTGTTTGTGCCAAGTAGAACCTTTGGGAAGACTTGGGGAAAGTCTTTGCGATCATGCTGTAAAAAACAGAAACTTTAGCGCTCACGAGATTTGCTTTCATTTCTTATTGGAGAGCGCTATTTAGTTAATTCTTTTTGCAGATGATTAATAGATAAATGCCTCACGTCCAGAAATTTATTTTAGAATTTTTGGGGTTCCAGAAGTATACGTTTGATACATATTACTACAGACTGTTCTGTTTTTGACAGATTCTGTTTTCTATGTGTTGTTTGCTTATTTTGATGAATCTATGAGTAGTATGGGAGGGTATGAAGCATAGATGAGTTGGAATACAGTATATATTACACCAATATGAATTTGAAATGAGTTCACAACAGTACCTAAGTGGTGATTTATTTTCTTATACTAACGGAGCTTACGAGTTTTCTGTTAAGTTTTGTGTTGTGAAGTTTTCAAGTTTTGGGTAAAGATTCGATGGACTATGGAATAAGGAGTGGCAAGAGCCTAAGCTTGGGGATGCCCAAGGCACCCAAGGTAATATTCAAGGACAACCAAGAGCCTAAGCTTGGGGATGCCCCGTAAGGCATCCCCTCTTTCGTCTTCGTTCATCGGTAACTTTACTTGGAGCTATATTTTTATTCGCCACATGATATGTGTTTTGCTTGGAGTGTCATTTTATTTTATTTTGTTTTGCTTGGTGTTTGAATAAAATACCAAGATATGAAATTCTTAAATGTTATAGAGTCTTCACATAGTTGCATAATTATTCGACTACTCATTGATCTTCACTTATATCTTTTGGAGTAGTTTGTTATTTGCTCTAGTGCTTCACTTATATCTTTTTAGAGGACGACAGTGGTTTTATTTTGAAGAAATAGATGAACTCTCGTGCTTCACTTATATTATTTTGAGAGTCTTTTAGAACAGCATGGTAATTTTCTTTTAGGCATAATAAAAACTTTCATATAAGTGCATTGAATACTATGAGAAGTTTGATACTTGATAATTGTTTTGAGATATGGAGATGGTTATATTAGAGTCATGCTAGTTGAGTAGTTGTGAATTTGAGAAATACTTGTGTTAAAGTTTGTGATTCCCGTAACATTCACGTATGGTGAACCGTTATGTGATGAAGTCGGAGCATGATTTATTTATTGATTGTCTTCCTTATGAGTGGTGGTCGGGGACGAGCGATGGTCTTTTACTACCAATCTCTCCCCCTAGGAGCATGCGCGTAGTACTTTGTTTCGATAACTAATAGATTTTTGCAATAAGTATGTGAGTTCTTTATGACTAATGTTGAGTCCATGGATTATACACACTCTCACCCTTCCACCATTGCTAGCCTCTCTAGTACCGAGCAACTTTCGCCGGTACCATAAACCCACAATTTACCTTCCTCAAAACAGCCACCACACCTACCTACTATGGCATTTCCATAGCCATTCCGAGATATATTGCCATGCAACTTTACATCGTTCTGTTTATTATGACACGCTTCATCATTGTCATATTGCTTTACATGATCATATAGTTGACATCGTATTTGTGGCAAAGCTACCGTTCATAATTCTTTCATACATGTCACTCTTTATTCATTGCATATCCCGGTACACCGCCGGAGGCATTCACATAGAGTCATATTTTGTTCTAAGCATCGAGTTGTAATTCTTGAGTTGTAAAGTAAAATAAAAGTGTGATGATCATCATTATTAGAGCATTGTCCCATGTGAGGAAAGGATGATGGAGACTATGATTCCCCCACAAGTCGGGATGAGACTCCGGACGAAAAATAATAAAAAAAAAAAAGAGGCCAAAAAGAAAAAAGAAGAGAAAGAAGGCCCAAATAAAAAATATGAGAGAAAAAGAGAGAAGGGACAATGTTACTATCCTTTTTCCACACTTGTGCTTCAAAGTAGCACCATGATCTTCATGATAAAGAGTCTCCTATGTTGTCACTTTCATATACTAGTGGGAATCTTTCATTATAGAATTTGGCTTGTATATTCCAATGATAGGCTTCCTCAAAATGCCATAGGTCTTCGTGAGCAAGCGAGTTGGATGCACACACACTAGTTTCTTTTGTTGAGCTTTCATACACTTATAGCTCTAGTGCATCTATTACATGGCAATCCCTACTCACTCACATTGATATCTATTAATGGGCATCTCCATAGCCCGTTGATACGCCTAGTTGATGTGAGACTATCTTCTCCTTTTTTTGTCTTCTCCACAACCACCATTCTATTCCACCATAGTGCTATATCCATGGCTCACGCTCATATATTGCGTGAAGATTGAAAAAGTTTGAGAACATCAAAAGTATGAAACAATTGCTTGGCTTGTCATCGGGGTTGTGCATGATTTAATATTTTGTGTGATGAAGATAGAGCATAGCCAAACTATATGATTTTGTAGGGATAACTTTCTCTGGCCATGTTATTTTGAGAAGACATGATTGCTTAGTTAGTATGCTTGAAGTATTATTATTTCTATGTCAATATTAAACTTTTATCTTGAATCTTTCGGATATGAACGTTCATGCCACAATAAAGAAAAATTACATTGAGAAATATGATAGGAAGCATTCCACATCAAAAATTCTGTTTTTATCATTTACCTACTCGAGGGCGAGCAGGAATTAAGCTTGGGGATGCTGATACGTCTCCAACATATCTATAATTTTGATTGTTCCATGCTATTATATTATCTGTTTTGGATGTTTATGGGCTTTATTATACATTTTTATATTATTTTTGGGACTAACCTATTAACCAGAGGCCTAGCCCAAATTGTTGATTTCTTGCCTATTTCAGTGTTTTGAAGAAAAGGAATATCAAATGGAGTCCAAACGTAATGAAACCTTCGGGGGAGTTATTTTTGGAACGGAAGCAATCCAGGAGACTTGGAGTATACGTCAGGGAAGCTTCGAGGTGGCCACGAGGCAAGGAGGCACGCCTACCCCCCTGAGCGCGCCCCCACCCTCGTGGGCCCCTCGTGGCTCCTCTGACCGATTTCTTTCGCCTATATATGTCCATATACCCTACAAACATCGGGGGACAGAATAGATCGGGAGTTCCGCCGCCAGAAGCCTCCGTAGCCACCGAAAACCAATCTAGACCCGTTCCGGCACCCTACCGGAGGGGGGATCACTCTCCGGTGGCCATCTTCATCATCCCGGTGCTGTCCATGATGAGGAGGGAGTAGTCCACCCTCGGGGCTGAGGGTATGTACCAGTAGCTATGTGTTTGATCTCTCTCTCGTGTTCTTGAGTCGACACGATCTTGATGTATCGCAAGCTTTGCTATTATATTTGGATCTTATGATGTTTCTCCCCCTCTACTATCTTGTGATGAATTGAGTTTTCCCTTTGAAGTTATCTTATCGGATTGAGTCTTTAAGGATTTGAGAACACTTGATGTATGTCTTGCATGTGTTTATCTGTGGTGACAATGGGATATCACATGATCCACTTGATGTATGTTTTGGTGATCAACTTGCGAGTTCCGTGAACTTATGCATAGGGGTTAGCCCACATTTTCGTCTCGACTCTCTGGTAGAAACTTTGGGGCATTCTTTGAAGTTCTTTGTGTTGCTTGAATAGATGAATATGAGATTGCGTGATGCATATCGTATAATCATACCCACGTATACTTGAGGTGACATTGGAGTATCTAGGTGACATTAGGGTTTTGGTTGATTTGTATCTTAAGGTGTTATTCTAGTACGAACTCTATGATAGATTGAACGGAAAGAATAGCTTCATGTTATTTTACCACGGACTCTTGAATAGATCGATTAGAAAGGATAACTTTGAGGTGGTTTCGTACCCTACCATAATCTCTTTGTTTGTTCTCCGCTATTAGTGACATTGGAGTGACTCTTTGTTGCATGTTGAGGGATAGTTATATGATCCAATTATGTTATTATTGTTGAGAGAACTTGCACTAGTGAAAGTATGAACCTTAGGCCTTGTTTCCTAGCATTGCAATACCATTTGTGCTCACTTTTATCATTAGTTACCTTGCTGTTTTTATATTTTCAGATTACAAAAACCATTATCTACTATCCATATTGCACGTGTATCACCATCTCTTCGCCGAACTAGTGCACCTATACAATTTACCATTGTATTGGGTGTGTTGGGGACACAAGAGACTCTTTGTTATTTGGTTGCAGGGTTGATTGAGAGAGACCATCTTCATCCTACGCCTTCCATGGATTGATAAACCTTAGGTCATCCACTTGAGGGAAATTTGCTACTGTCCTACAAACCTCTGCACTTGGAGGCCCAATAATGTCTACAAGAAGAAGGTTGTGTAGTAGACAACAGGCTCGAGGCCACAGCGGCGGGTGACTCGAGGCGACGGAGTCCCGCGACGTAGTACTGGGCAGTTCAGTGCGAGATGGGCTACTTGAAACTCTGGCAGAGGCGATTCGGACTCGCCGCGACTCGAAGCTCTGACCAAAACAAAGCAGGCGGAGTTGGAGTGAGGCAAGTCAGGCGGGGACTCGGAGTGGAGACTGAGGCGAAGACGGGTCTTGGTGGAGGTGGAGTAAGGCGGCAGGCGGTAGTGGTGCGAGGCCGAGCGGGGGCGGCTCGCAGGCACAAGGCCATGGCGGAGGCAGAGACCGCTCAGCCGCCAGGTCCGATGGAGTTAGTGCGAGGGAAGGACGCGGTTGAGTGGACGCATCCCTGTTCGCCTCGTAACTGCTTCTGCATCCTTGTACCCATTGTTGTCCTCTTCCTTCTTTTCTTTGTTCGCTTCAACATGCAAGGAGCAAAAAGTACTTCTCGGATGATGAATTTACTTTGGTATTCACGTAGGCAGACAGGTCTCTGCAGCAGTCATCGATCCATTGGATTGACTGATCGCCGTAGACGCGTTCGGCGGCGCATACGACAAAACCCTAGCTTCTCTTGAACTCGATCTTCTAAACTTTGATTCAACGGTTCGTCGACGTCAGATCTTCGGCACCGGCTCTTTTCCTTCCGGCACGTCGCAAACTTTTTGATCCCTGAAGAAATCCCTCCAAGAACTCAACACCACCGTGCGCAGCCCCACAGTGGGCGCCAACTGTCGTGGAATTGTCACGGCAAATATCCTAGTGTCAGGACTGATACATCTCCAACGTATCTATAATTTTTGATTGTTCCATGCTATTATATCATCTGTTTTGGATGTTAATGGGCTTATTTATACACTTTTATATTATTTTTGGGACTAACCTACTAACCCAAGGCCCAGTGCAAATTGTTGTTTTTTTGCCTATTATAGTGTTTCACAGAAAAGTAATATCAAACGGAATGAAACCTTCGGGAGAGTTATTTTTGGAACAAACGTGATCCAGAGGACTGGAGTGGACGTCAAGAAATCAACGAGGAGGCCACGAGGCAGGGAGGCACGGTTGCACCCCCTAGGCGCGCCCCCACCCTCATGGGCCCCTCGTGGCTCCACCGACCTACTTCTTCCTCCTATATATGTCCACATACCCCGAAAACATCCAGGAGCACCATGAAACCCTATTTCCACTACCGCAACCTTCTGTACCCAAGAGATCCCATCTTGGGGCCTTTTCCGGAGCTCCGCCAGAGGGGGAATCAATCACGGAGGGCTCTACATCAACACCATAGCCTCTCCGATGATGTGTGAGTAGTTTACCTCAGACCTTCAAGTCCATAGTTATTAGCTAGATGGCTTATTCTATCTCTTTGGATCTCAATACAATGTTCTCCTCGATCTTCTTGGAGATCTATTCGATGTAACTCTTTTTGCGGTGTGTTTGTCAAGATCCGATGAATTGTGGGTTTATGATCAAGATTATCTATGAACAATATTTGATTCTTCTTTGAAATCTTTTATGTATGATTTGTTATCTTTGCAAGTCTCTTCAAATTATCAGTTTGATTTGGCCTGCTAGATTGATCTTTCTTGCAATGCGAGAAGTGCTTAGCTTTGGGTTCAATCTTGCGGTGTCCTTTCCCAGTGACAGTAGGGGCAGCAAGACATGTATTGTATTGTTGCCATCGAGGATAAAAAGATGGGGTTTATATCATATTGCTTGAGTTTATCCCTCTACATCATGTCATCTTGCTTAATGTGTTACTCTGTTCTTATGAACTTAATACTCTAGATGCATGCCGGATAGCGGTCGATGTGTAGAGCAATAGTAGTAGATGCAGAATCGTTTCGGTCTACTTGTCGTGGACGTGATGCCTATATACATGATCATGCCTAGATATTCTCATAATTATGCACTTTTCTATCAATTGCTCGACAGTAATGTGTTCACACACCGTAATACTTATGCTATCTTGAGAGAAGCCACTAGTGAAACCTATGGCCCCCGGGTCTATTCTCTATTATATTAATCTCCCGTCAACTAGCTATTTCTGGCACCATTTATTTTGCAATCTTTACTTTCAATCTATATCATAAAAATACCAAAAATATTTATTTTATTATTATTATCTCTATCAGATCTCACTCTCATAAGTGACCGTGAAGGGATTGACAACCCCTTTATCGCGTTGGTTGTGAGGTTCTTATTTGTTTGTGTAGGTACGAGGGACTTGCGTGTAGTCTCCTACTGGATTGATACCTTGGTTCTCAAAAACTGTGGGAAATACTTACGCTACTTTGCTACATCACCCTTTCCTCTTCAAGGGAAAACCAACGCAGTGCTCAAGAGGTAGCAAGAAGGATTTCTGGCGCCATTACTGAGGAGATCTACGCACAAGTCAAGACATGCCAAGTACCCATCACAAACTCTTATCCCTCGCATTACATTATTTGCCATTTGCCTCTCATTTTCCTCTCCCCCACTTCACCCTTGCTGTTTTATTCACCCTTGTTCTGTTCGTCTTTTCATTTGCTTTGATGTCTTACTTGGCTCGTTTGCTTGTTTGGTTGGAATAGTTGCTTATTTATTGCTAAACAGAGAATCTAAGATCTATGGATCCTCATCCGCTTGCTAATCTTTTTAAGAGATCCAATTATGATGAACCAATTGCTAGTGAGTTTTGTGCACTAGATTGTCTTTATGAAGTTTTGCTTGAAATTCATGATTCTGAAAATTGTGATGAAGTACTTTATGAAGTGATTCACGATGGATCTTTGAATAAAAAGCATGATTGCAATGATGATAGTATAAATTCTATTAATGTCAATTGTGCTTATAATATGCAAAACCCTAAGCTTGGGGATGTTAGTTTTGCTATGTCTACTACTTGTTGCAATGATCATGATTGGGGTGATTCTTCTTTTGATCTTGAAAATTTATTTAAGCCCCATGATGAATATGAGATTGATTATAACATTTGCAATAGTATTGAAAGTGGGTTTGGAAGAGTGTCAACTTTAGATCCCACATATTTGGAGAATGTTCAATCTTATGAAGTTTTTGATAAAAGTGGGTTTGAAGAGGTCATGACTTTAGTTAATGTTAATCCCACTATTTTGGAAGAGTGTCAACTTTGCATACACGTGGATCGTGTTAAGAATATGTGTTGTGATAGCTGTATTTTTGAATTTGATTATGATCCTACACGCAGTTAGTATGAGAGAGGAAAATATGGTGGTAGAAATTTTCATGTTACTAAATTACCTCTCGTTATGTTGAGATTGCTATTGTTTCTTCCGCTTCCTTGCATATGCTAGTTTTTGCTTTCCTTGATAATATGTTTGTCTATAAGATGCCTATGCATAGGAAGTATGTTAGACTTAGATGTGTTTGTCACATGTTTTATGATGCTCTCTTTGTGCTTCAATTCTTGTCTTTCATGTGCGCATCGTTGAAATCTTATGCCTAGCTATAACGCTTTAAAGAAAAGCGCTTGTTGGGAGACAACCCAATATTTTTCCTTGCTGTTATTCAATAAATAATTCATCTAGACTCTGTTTAGATGTGGTTTTATGATTTTAATTAGTGTTTGTGCCAAGTAGAACCTTTGGGAAGACTTGGGGAAAGTCTTTGCGATCTTGCTATGAAAACAGAAACTTTAGCGCTCACGAGATTTGCTGCCATTTTTTACTGGAGAGTGCAATTAGGTTGATTCTTTTTGAAGATGATTAATAGATGAATTACTCACGTTCATAAATTTATTTTAGAATTTTTGGGGTTACAAAAGTTTTTGAAACCTATAGATTACTACAGATTGTTCTGTTTTTGACAGATTCTGTTTTTCGAGTGTTGTTTGCTTATTTTGATGAATCTATGGCTAGTATCGGAGGTTATAAACCATAGAGAAGTTGGAATGCAGTAGGTTTAACACCAAAATAAATAAAGAATGAGTTCATTACAGTACCTTAAGTGGTGGTTTGTTTTCTTATACTAATGGAGCTCATGAGATTTTCTGTTTAAGTTTTCTGTTGTGAAGTTTTCAAGTTTTGGGTAAAGATTTGATGGATTATGGAACAAGGAGTGGAAAGAGCCTAAGCTTGGGGGTGCCAAAGGCACCCCAAGGTAAAATTCAAGGAAAACCAAAAGCCTAAGCTTGGGGATGCCCGGAAGGCATCCCCTCTTTCGTCTTCTTCTATCGGTAACTTTACTTGAGGCTATATTTTTATTCACCACATGATATGTGTTTTGCTTGGAGCGTCTTGTATGATTTGAGTATTTGATTTTTAGTTTACCACAATCATTCTTGCTGTACACACCTTTTGGGATAGACACACATGAATTGGAATTTATTAGAATACTCTATGAGCTTCACTTATATCTTTTTAGCTAGATAATTTTGCTCTCGTGCTTCACTTATATCTTTTTAGAGCACGGTGGTGGTTTTATTTTATAGAAATTATTGATCTCTCATGCTTCACTTATATTATTTTGAGAGTCCTTTAGAACAGCATGGTAATTTTCTTTGGTCATAAAGTTTGTCCTATGATACGTCCATTTTGCATCATGCTTTTATATCGATATTTATCACATTATGGACTGTTATTTCACTTTATATCACAATACTTATGGCTATTCTCTCTTATTTTACAAGGTTTAAATAAGGAAGGAGAATGCCGGCAACTGGAATTCTGGGCTGGAAAAGGAGCAAATATTAGAGACCTATTCTGCGCAACTCCAAAAGTCCTGAAACACCACGGAACATCTTAAAATAAATAAAGAAAAATCCTCGACAAAGATGAGGGCCAGGGGGCCCACACCCTGCTCACGAGGGTGGGGGCGCCCCCCTAGGGCGCGCCCCCTACCTCGTGGGCCCCTTGGTGGCTCTCCGACGCCCATCTTCTCCTATGTGAGGTCTTTCGATGAGAAAAAATAAGAGGAACTTTTCAGGACGAGACTCCGCCGCCACGAGGCGGAACCTTGGCGGATCCAATCTAGAGCTCCGGCAGAGCTGTTCTGCCGGGGATACTTCCCTCCGGGAGGGGGAAATCATCACCATTGTCATCACCAATGCTCCTCTCATCGGGAGAGGGCAATCTCCATCAACATCTTCACCAGCACCATCTCATCTCCAAACCCTAGTTCATCTCTTGTATCCAATTCTTGTCTCAAAGTCCGGGATTGGTGCTAGTAGGTTGCTAGTAGTGTTGATTACTCCTTGTAGCTGATGCTAGTTGGTTTATTTGGTGGAAGATCATATGTTCAGATCCTATATGCATATTATTACCCCTCTGATTATGAACATGAATATGCTTTGTGAGTAATTACGTTCGTTCCTGAGGACAAGGGAGAAGTCTTGCTATGAGTAGTCATGTGAATTTGGTATTCATTTGATATTTTGATAAGATGTATGTTGTCTAGCCTCTAGTGGTGTTATGTGAACATCGACTACATAACACTTCACCATTATTTGGGCCTAGAGGAAGGCATTGGGAAGTAATAAGTAGATGATGGGTTGCTAGAGTGACAGAAGCTTAAACCCTAGTTTATGTGTTGCTTCGTAAGGGGCTGATTTGGATCCATATGTTTCATGCTATGGTTAGGTTTACCTTAATACTTTTGTTGTAGTTGCGGATGCTTGCAATAGAGCTTAATCATAAGTGGGATGTTTTTTCAAGTAAGAACAGCACCAAAGCACCGGTCCACCCACATATCAAATTATCAAAGTATCAAACGTGAATCATATGAACGTGATGAAAACTAGCTTGACGATATTCCCATGTGTCCTCGGGAGCGCTTTTCCTATTATAAGAGTTTGTTCCGGCTTGTCCTTTGCTACAAAAGGATTGGGCCACCTTGCTGCACTTTATTTACTTTTGTTACTTGTTGCTCGTTACAATCTATCTTATCACAAAACTATCTGTTACCACTTATTTCAGTACTTGCAGAGAATACCTTGCTGAAAACCGCTTATCATTTCCTTCTGGTCCTCGTTGGGTTCGACACTCTTACTTATCAAAAGGACTACGATAGATCCCCTATACTTGTGGGTCATCAAGACTCTTTTCTGGAGCCGTTGCCAGGGAGTGTAGCGCCTTTGGTAGGTGGAATTTGGTAAGGAAAAATTTATATAGTGTGCTAAAATTTATTATCACTTGTTACTATGGAAAGTAATTCTCTAAGGGGCTTGTTCGGGGTATCTTCACCCCGTCCCGTAGAGCAAAGAGTTGCTCCTCAATCTACTGAACCTATTGAAAATGAAGTTCCTTATGAGTATCCTTCGGGTATGATAGAAAAACTGCTAGCTAATCCTTTTACAAGAGATGGAACAAAGCATCCTGATGAGCACTTAATATATGTGGATGAAGTTTGTGGATTACTTAAGCTTGCAGGTATACCCGATGATGTTGCTAAGAAGAAGGTCTTCCCTTTATCTTTGAAGGGAGACGCATTGATATGGTATAGGCTATGTGATGATATGAGATCATGGGACTATAAAAGATTGAAGCTGGAATTTCATCAAAAGTATTACCCTATGCATCTTGTTCATCGTGATCGCAATTATATATATAACTTCTGGCCTCGCGAAGGAGAAAGCATCGCTCAAGCTTGGGGGAGGCTTAAATCAATGTTATATTCATGCCCCAATCATGAGCTCCCGAGAGAAATAATTATGCAAAGTTTTTATGCTCGGCTTTATAATAATAATCAAACCATGCTCGATACTTCTTGTGCTGGCTCTTCTATGATGAATACTATTGAATTCAGATGGAATTTATTGGATAGAATTAAACGCAACTCTGAAGATTGGGACCTTGACGAAGGTAAGGAGTCAGGTATGACACCTAAGTTTGATTGTGTTAAATCTTTTATGGATACCGATATTTTCCGTAAGTTTAGCACTAAATATGGACTTGACTCTGAGATAGTAGCTTCTTTCTGTGAATCTTTTGCTACTTATGTTGATCTCCCTAAGGAGAAGTGGTTTAAATATCATCCTCCCATAGAAGTAAAAGTAGCTGCACCTATTAAAGTTGAAGAAAAGACTGTCACTTATAATGATCCTATTGTTCCTACTCCTTATATTGAGAAACCACCTTTCCCTGTTAGAATAAAGGATCATGCTAAAGCTTCAACTATTGTTCGTAAAAGCAATATTAGAACTTATACACCTCCTGAGCAAGTTAAAGTAGAACCTAATATTGCTATTGTTAAAGATCTCTTGCCTGACAATATTGATGGGCATGTTATTCAGTTCGAAGGTGAAACTGCTAGAATTGCTAAACCTTGTGCTAAATATAAACATAGACCTGTGGTAGGTGTTAGTGTCAAAACCAGCGGATCTCGGGTAGGGGGTCCCGAACTGTGCGTCTAAGGCGGATGGTAATAGGAGGCAGGGGACACGATGTTTTACCCAGGTTCGGGCCCTCTTGATGGAGGTAAAACCCTACGTCCTGCTTGATTTATTCTTGATGATATGAGTATTACAAGAGTTGATCTACCACGAGATCGGAGAGGCTAAACCCTAGAAGCTAGCCTATGGTCTGATTGTATGTTGTCTATCGACTAGCCTAGCCTCGGTTTATATAATGTACCAGAGGCCTAGGATAACAAGAGTCCTAGCCGAATACGCCTGTGGGGAGGAGTCCTTGTCTTGATTACCAAGTCTTGTGGAATCTTCCATGTATGCGGCAACTGTCCGAACTGGCCCATGAGTATACGGCCATGGGGGTCCTCGGCCCAATCTAACAGATCGGGAGATGACGTGGTGAGTACCCCCTAGTCCAGGACACCGTCAGTAGCCCCCTGAACCGGTCTTCAAGTTAGGGACGCTCCTCAATTCTTCCGAACTGTTCTTCATCTTTGGTTGTCGGTCTTGAAAACTGGTTCAACAAATCTTCTCATCTTCGATCTTGAGGATTGCCGAAATGCATTCGACGAGTTTACACATCGGGTATCCGAGGAGCCCCTTTAAGTTTTCGGCCTTTATCAATGCCTTGTTATTTTTATGCCACACCTCGGGTTTGAAGTTGTTCCCGGGAGGCAGTGTCCTCTTGCGTCCGAGTTCTAACGCCGGACTGCATTCGAGGTATTTTTTGCAGCCGAGCACCAATGCCGGACTGCTTTCGAGCTCCAACGCCGAAATGTATCCGAGCTCCAACGCCGAAATATATCCGAGCTCCAACGCCGGACTGTGTCCAAGCTCCAATGCTGGACTATATCCGAGGTGTCATATCACCTGGGTTCAAAAAAGTTGAAGGAGTTTAGCCGAGCTTAATGCTGGAAATGCCCTCTATGGAGCCAGCCACTAGCGCCCGAGCTTTATGCCGGACTGCTTCTGAGGTGGTGCACCACCCCGACTGTGGGCCGATTTTCTGTCAATATTTTTGATTGGTGCAATTTATTCTCTACCGAGATATATAGCCAGTAGCCCTCAAGGTGTGTATCGGTTTAAAACCTGAGATGCACCTGAAGGATGACGTAAGACCGCTGATCCCAGTAGCCGCTGAGACTCAGGTTGATTTGAAAAATCGGCCTGAGGGTCAAGTCCTAGCTCGGCAGAATACTTCGGGACACAAAAAGCGGCGTGATCAGTCCTCGAGACTCAGGTTGGGTGTAGCCGACCAACCTGAGGATCAAAATCTCCTCGGCAATTGTATTGCACTTAAAATTTTCTGCATTGGACAGGCAATGCAGTAGCCCCCGAGACACTGGTCGGGTGGCAACACAAGATCAGGGGATTGATGTGCCCCTTTAATATTTTTAAATAATAAGCCCGAAGCCCAGTAGCCCCCGAGCCTTAATGCGGGCACGGGTGGCCGAATTAAGGATTGATATCCATATTAAAATCACAAATTATGTGTAATGACTCTATGTATCCAAGTACTTTACGTCATTAATGCTCGGATCCGCATTGTACAAAACTTTGTTGACCGACCATCGGCTTCCACCTCCTCGGCCAGTAGCCGAGGAGTGTTTGTCTTACTTTATAAAGCCTTTATGAGGGCAAAGATTTACGACAAACAAGGCAATCTGGCCATACGGTTTTATAAACAAAGGTACACAGAGAGATATGTTATATTACTGTTTAACATAAGAAATGTCTTCCAAAGAAAATAGTCCCACTATCGATCCCTTTCTTTGGGTTGTCATGCTAAGCATGATCATGAAACCTCAGCTCTAATGTAAGAGCAAAATATTGAGGATTTTAGTTTGGGAGGCCAGTTACTAGCCCTCGGTAGTGTTCGGCGACAATCGAGGTCAAGCCGTAAACACTTCGGCCAATGTTATGAATGGCCCGTCATTTAATACAGTCATCGGATTGCTGACCAGTTTACGCTTATTGTGACAGTTAGTTTTCGGCTTTCTCCACTGAGGTGCTTAACCAAGTGAGCTGGAAGCACAATCGCAGTGGTTCTCCCTTTGCACACCTAGCCGAACAGAGCGGAACGTAGGAGGCAAGCGCAGGAGCCGGGCAACCCAACTATTGACCGAAGACACAATTCAACACCGATGCATATATAGCAATATCCGAGAATGTGTTTGCCGAATCTCTAAAGGTGTCCGGCGTTGCACTGCGAGACTTGTGCTGAAAACACACAAATAGTTTATAAGTGCCAAAAGCTTGAAAAACCAAAAAACGTCAGTAAAAACATGACGTTCGAACAAGATCAAGTGTTCGGTGCCAATCCGAAAATTGGAAGAGAAAGAAAAAATTGTGCTTCTGTCGTGTTTTGACAACGACCAAGAAGAAAACACATTTACAGCTCATATATAAATTTTAAGAGCCCCCAAGTGACTTGGGTAAGAATTTTATGTATAATGATTGTATGTACCGAAGTACTTGTATCATATTTGTGTTCACCCGAACTTTAAACGCGTCTTAACCGACCGTCGGCTTCTCCCTCTTCGGCCAAGGGCCGAAAAGTGTCATGTACTCCGCCTGTCGAGAGTATCGACGGTGTTTCCGATGACCAGGCAATCAGGCCATAAGGCTGTAACAGACAAAGCGCGCTCAGGGAACTTATGCTATATTACTAACAAAGTGTAAGAAGCATCTTCGAAGAAAATAGTACCCCCACCGATACCTTTCTTCGGTGCTCATTATTACTATGAGACTTGTGCAATAGATTTTTTGTACTCATGAGTTCCGTTGTGTGCCGACCATGATTGAAAACAATAAGAGCGCTAGCTTTCGGCTTCACCCAGTCTGAGGTCAGAGCTCAGATGACCCGGTCGTGACAATCGCAGAGGTGCTCCCTTTACTCCCTAGTCGAACAATCGGGAACGTAGGGGTAAGCACAGGAGCCAGGCAACCCAGCTTGCAAATCGATTATGTCAATATGGTGCATATTGTGGCGTAATACATGAACAAGGAACGAAGCTGTACAAGTATAATCATATGCAAGAGGAAAAGCTCCGTCAAGGGAGCCCCCAAATAAACGGGGTATTTGAATTTGCATGTCACAAACAAAGTTTTGACAAGGAGATTTTTTACAAGCAACTTTTTTCCAAAAAAAAGTATAATGCTTGGTCGAACCGAACACGAGTTAAAAATTAAAACTTTGAGAATGAAAGCGACTTAGCTGGTTAATGTGTTCGGCATTGATGACGCGGTCCGAGCTTGATGCGGGACAAGGTTCCATCCCCCAAGCCGGTCCTGAGGTGGCGGAGCGGAGAGCTCGACACGCCGAAGTGATGACATAGCACGGTCAATGCAGGCCGGCAGAGTGATGCCCAAGTCCTCGGCATGGGGTAATGAAGTGTTGACAAAGCCCCCCGTCTAGCCGAGGTGGCGTGGTATGTCAGTACGCCGAGTTGACGATACTACCCAACCCGGATCATTTTCCTGTGCACAAAAAATAGTGCAAACCGGAGATAATAATAATAATGATAAAAAAATGCTAGATAATAAATAATT
Source organism: Triticum aestivum (assembly GCF_018294505.1). NCBI lineage: Eukaryota > Viridiplantae > Streptophyta > Magnoliopsida > Poales > Poaceae > Triticum > Triticum aestivum. Next base: position 497,793,584 of record NC_057803.1, on the reverse strand, counting down.
TATGCAAAGTGAGTAATAAAAGAAATATGGCCTGGCGCATAAGTCAATGTCGATGCAAGGCGTCGGCGTGATGCGGTAAAGGCGTGGCAAAGCCTGAATTCACAGGTCGGTCCGAGTTCCAGATGCGGCATTCGCCGGACTATGTACGGAGACTGACCGAACCACCATGCGACCGTCGTTAATGCGGCCACCATTTGATAGACCTGTGTACATATGATGGACAAGCCAGAGTAATAATTCCTTGGGAAAAATGAACCCAAACAAGCAAAAAATACTGGGATTAATAGCACCTGGTTTATTTGTTGTAGCAATCTGAAGGAAGGTGATTCCCAAAATTGGGACTCGATCCGCACACCCATTGCTTGATGGGAGATAAAATGACGGCATGGCAATGCTGGCAAAGGTTGGCTCGCCAAGGCAAAGCCCTCGGTCCAGCTAACGTGACGGAGCTGGTCGGCTAGTGACGCCGAAGTGTCCGGAGTAGGTTGATGAAGAGATGGCGAAGCCCCCAGTTCAGACGAGATGTCGAAGCCTCGATGTCAGCTGATGAGTCGAAGTAGGTCGGTGTGATGGACAGCAGCTTGAAGAAACAATAGTGCGGCCCTGCCGATGCAGGTCATGACGTGATCGATGTCGGCTTGATGAAGCGACCATGCGGCGATGCCGGTATGCCCGCTCCATGTAATCCGTGGGGCGGCGATGTTGGTGATGATTTATCCTTCGCGATCCCGGACTCTTGTTCGGCTTGCCGAGATGATGATCCGAAGAAGTTGAGCTCGGCTCAACAAAGTGTAGACGTGTCAAGCGTAGGTCGGCAGCCGTGGAGCAATATTGCCGGACTGGTTTGACACCAGCATGATGTTGAAGATCATGTTCAAAAGATCTTAAACTTGGTGGGATGTGTTCGGGAACAAAACACAATACCCCATACAAAACTTCCTTCGAAAGGGATGTCCGAAATCCCGTTCATAAAAAAGACAAACTTGGATCGGATTCGTTTTCGCCCAGAAAACAGATCCGAAAAGTGATGCACTAATCGGAAGGTTTCCGGAGTTTGGACGGTCGGATCGAGCTGAAATTTTGAGAGGTGGTAGATATAGGAATTCCGCAGCCGATCAACGGTTGGATTTTCCAAAGGACGTCCAAGCTAGAAGCTGAACACCACGCCCTAAACTCGTCCAGATTTCCATCCAAATTTGACAAGGCTCCGGTATATCGTGGATTGCCAGAGATTCCTCCATCGGAACTCGACTAAATTTTCCAGGGTTGTTGTAGACTCAATTTTGCACAATTACACCGAAGCAATCATTAAAAAGATACTTGAGGAGGCAGTGGCGACGGACACAAATTTGTTGTCCAGAAAAACAGCACGGTCGCCCGAGGGCAATGTTGACGTTGAGCCCTTGGGCTCCCTGGATGATTCCTCCATGATCTTGATAGAGATCGGAGTTGATGTTTATAAAGGCCCTCATCCAAAAATGACGATCGGAGGTAGGGCCTAGTCCTTAGTCGAACCAAGGTGACCAGTCGAGCTGGTAACAAAGATGCCGAAGTCGCAGTTGATCTGCAGGCGAGCCATCAACCTTTTGCCGAACACACAGCGGAGCTCTCAATGAAAGCACCAATGTCGGTGTCAAAACCGGCGGATCTCGGGTAGGGGGTCCCAAACTATGCGTCTAAGGCGGATGGTAACAGGAGGCAGAGGACACGATGTTTTACCCAGATTCTGGCCCTCTTGATGGAGGTAAAACCCTACATCCTGCTTGATTTATTCTTGATGATATGAGTATTACAAGAGTTGATCTACCACGAGATCGGAGAGGCTAAACCCTAGAAGCTAGCCTATGGTCTGATTATATATTGTCTATCGACTAGCCTGGCATCGGTTTATATAATGTACCAGAGGCCTAGGATAACAAGAGTCCTAGCCGAATACGCCGGTGGGGAGGAGTCCTTGTCTTGATCACCAAGTCTTGTGGAATCTTCCATGTATGCGGCAACTGTCCGAACTGGCCCATGAGTATACGGCCATGGGGGTCCTCGGCCCAATCTAACAGATCGGGAGATGACGTGGTGAGTACCCCCTAGTCTAGGACACCGTTAGTAAGCGTGCCTGTTATTTCTGTTAAAATAGGAGATCGTTGTTATCATGGCTTATGTGATATGGGTGCAAGTGCTAGTGTTATACCACATACTTTATACGAAGAAATTAAGAATGAAATTGCACCTACTGAGTTAGAAGATATTGATGTCACAATTAAACTTGCCAATAGAGATACTATTTCACCAATTGGAATTGTTAGAGATGTTGAAGTCTTGTGGGGGAAAACTAAATATCCTGCTGATTTTCTTGTTCTTACTTCTCCGCAAGATAGCTTTTGTCCCATTATATTTGGTAGACCCTTCTTGAACAATGTTAATGCTAGGATAGATTGCGAAAAGAATGTTGTTACTATTGGCTTGGATGATATGGTTCAAGAGTTTAATTTCTTTAAATTTAGTAAACAACATCGTGGGGAAGAATTACCTAGTAAAGATGAAATTATTGGTCTTGCTTCTATTGCCGTACCTCCTAGTGATCCTTTAGAACACTATTTGCTAGACCATGAAAATGATATGTTCATGAATGAAAGAAGGGAAATAGATGAAGTATTCTTTAAATAGGAACCTATTCTACATCACAATTTGCTTGTTGAAATTTTAGGGGATCGTCCTCCACCCAAGGGTGATCCCGTGTTTGAGCTTAAACCTTTGCCTGATAATCTTAAATATGCTTATCATGATGAAAAGAAGATATATCCTGCTATTATTAGTGCTAACTTTTCAGAGCATGAAGAAGAAAGATTATTGAAAACTCTGAAGAAGTATCATGCTGCTATTGGATATACTCTTGATGATCTTAAGGGCATCAGTCCCACTCTATGTCAACATAAAATAAATTTGAAAGCAGATGTCAAACCAGTTCGTGATCCTCAACGACGTCTGAATCCTAAAATGAAAGAAGTGGTAAGAAAAGAAATACTAAAGCTTCTGGAGGCAGGTATAATCTATCCCGTTGCTGATAGTGAGTGGGTAAGTCCTTTCCATTGTGTCCCTAAGAAGGGAGGTATTACTGTTGTTCCTAGTGATAAGGATGAATTGATTCCACAAAGAATTATCACAGGTTATAGGATGGTAATTGATTACCGCAAATTAAATAAAACTACTAAGAAAGATCATTACCCCTTACCTTTTATTGATCAAATGCAAGAAAGATTATGCAAATATACACACTATTGCTTTCTAGATGGTTATTCTGGTTTCTCTCAAATACATGTGTCGGCTAGAGATCAATCAAAGACTACTTTTACATGCCCTTTTGGTACTTTCGCTTATAGACGTATGCCTTTTGGTTTATGTAATGCACCTGCTACCTTTCAAAGATGCATGATGGCTATATTCTCTGACTTTTGTGAAAAGATTTGTGAGGTTTTCATGGACGAATTTTCCGTCTATGGTTCCGCTTTTGATGATTGCTTGAGCAATCTTGATCGAGTTTTGTAGAGATGTGAAGAAACTAATCTTGTCTTGAATTGGGAAAAGTGCCACTTTATGGTTAATGAAGGTATTGTCTTGGGGCACAAAGTGTCAGGACCCCGACTCAATGCCACATCGATCTAGCATGTAACACCTCATATCACTTTGCGGCCTCACGCACGGTATTCCCACGGGTGTCGTCTTACCTTTGCCCGGGACCGTTTGCGTCTTTTGGCACACGTATATGGTAGTGTCGCTAGCATCCATATGGTAAGGAGCCCGGGCTGACATGGCTAGTCGTAAACCCAAAGTGGCACAAACTTACAGGGACAGGCATCCATGACCCAACATCGAACGTGTCGGTCATCAGCGAGTGAATCCAGGCTGTAGCACTGGGCTAGCAGGACTCCGGTGAACCGGGCTGTAGCGGGCTAACAGGACTCCGGTATTCATCGCGTGACATTTCCCCGAGGGGACAGACAGAGGAACGAAGAAGGACACATGCCGGCCAGCCTAAGTGTTCTGGAGCAGTAGCAAGCTACCATGGCTCAGTGGAAACACTAGGAGACATTTCCCGGTAAGAGAGGCTACTAAGGATAAACAACTAGATAGTCAGATCCCACACATACCAAGCATTTCAACAACATACACACAATATGCTCGATATGTGCAGATACAACATGGCATCACAACATGACTCTACGACTCAAGTAATTATTTATTAGGCTCCGAGGAGCGAGATATTACAAACATGAGTCTCATGACCCAACACTCAGAGCATACAGATCAAAGCACAAGCGGAAGCTAAACATGTCTGAGTACAGACAACTATAAATGAAAAAGGCTGAGAAGCCTGACTATCTACCAGATCCTGCCGAGGGCACAAGATCGTAGCTGAGGTAACAAGCTAAACGTCGAAGTCCACGCGGAACTACTAGTGAGACTGAAGTCTCTCTGCAAAACATAAAATAGGCAAACGTGAGTACAAATGTACCCAGCAAGACTTACATCAGATCTATCTACATATGCATCATTATCAACAAGGGGGTGGAGGGGTTTGACTGCAGCAAGCCAGCTTTGACTCGGTGGCTATCCTGAACTACGACTGCAAGTAACTCTTTTGAGATGGCGCACACGAGTCCACATATTCACCAACCAATACACCACTATGGATCCGCTCCCGTCTCCCTACGAGAACGCCATCCATAGCACTCACGCTTATCTTGCGTATTTTAGAGTATCCACTTTCACTTGTCTATGAACTATGCAAGGGGTCCAAGTTTCCATATCCGAGGAATCCGGCTATTCGAATAGATGATGTTAACCCTGCAGGGGTGTACTTCTTCACACACGCTTTCGCCACTTATCGCCCTGTACACGTCATGTACCTCGGCAACCTTCAAGCGGAAGCCAGGCGAGGGAGTCGGCCACGACCTGACTAACCGAACAAGTCTCTAGTCCAGGTTTATCGCCTATTCGGGTTCCATCCGCAAGGAGATCCGGCCGGGGTGTCGCTTACGGCCCCAAACGATGTGTGCAGGGTTCCCAAGCCCACCAACCGGGTGCCACTTGGTACACCGGGCCACTGTGCCTAGTCTGTCCCAAGCCCACCTGTACCGGGTGCCACTTGGTAGACTACTAACACTACCTACAAACACCAGAAACTAGTCGCAACTCCTGGACAGAGATCATGCTGATTAATAAGTCGAGAGGGGCACTTAAGCATTCCAATGTGTGGTAGTAGCTGGTCATGGATCACAAACACAGAACTCAGTTCCTGAGAACGGCTGCAATGAGACAACCCACCATGTACTCCTACATGGCCTCTCACCGCTACCTTTACCAAATCGTGTTCACACACTTAGTTCACCCATAGTAGGACATGTTCACACGCCTCTGATTCATCCCCGATGAATCAGACCTGACTCAACTCTAAGCAGTAGCAGGCATGACAAACAAGCATGAATGAGTAGGCACATCAGGGCTCAAACAACTCCTACTCATGCTAGTGGGTTTCATCTATTTACTGTGGCAATGACAGGTCATGCAGAGGATAAAGGGGTTCAGCTACCGCAGCAAGTAACAAATATATCGTTGTTGTCTTAATGCAGTAAAAGAGAGCAGGAGCGAGAGAGTGGGATTTTATCGGAATGAACAAGGGGGTTTTGCTTGCCTGGCACTTCTGAAGATAATATAGCTCTTCATCGGTGTCATCGATCACATCGTCGGTACACGTCTATCGAGAGGGGACAATTACCGGCAAATACAGAAAACATGATCAATGCAATGCACAATATGATGCATGCTATGACATGGCAATATGAACGTGTTTTGGGCTAATGCACCTAAAACCAGATTAAATGAAGTTGGTCTGAATCCAAGATTCAAATTCAAACTCCATATGTGGTTATTTAAATGTCATTCACTTCATTTGCCCTAAACAGTAGTGATAAGTTGTTCTAACATGCATGAAAATGGTACAGATGGATTCCTTGAATTTTTCTGATAATTTTTCATATATAAATTATTTAATTTGGAGTTACGGTTAATTTTCTATGATTTATTGAAGTTTTAGCTATTTTCTGAAATTTCCTGAATTATAATAAAATAAACTAAATTCCAGAAAAGGAATATTGCGTCAGCATGACGTCATGCTGACCTCAGCAGAGTCAACAGGGGCTGGTCCGGGTCAAACTGACCTGTGGGACCCATATGTCAGCGTCACAGTTAGTTAACAGGGGGTTATCTGCTTAATTAAAGGATTAGGGGGGGTCGGGGCCCACTGGTCAGTGTTAGTGGCTAATTAGGTTTAGTTAATGGCCTGGGGCCCACACGTCAGTGAGAGAGAGGGGAGGGTCAAACCGGGCAGTGGGTCAACCCACGCCGGTCAAGGGTCAACGGTCGCCGGCGTTTAGCCGCCGGCGATTCCCGACGCGGTGGTGCGCTGCGGAAATGGCCTACAGAGCGCCGTTTGGCGCGCGGAGCACGACTACGGGATGCGGACGCTCGTCCGCATCCAACCAGGGTGGTGGCGCGGCCGGGGAGTGGCCGGAGAGTGGTCGGCGACGAGCTTTAGCGGCGGCCAGAGTTCGGGCGTCGATGGAAACGACGACACCGTGCACGGGAGGGTCCACGGTTAGCACCTACGCGTTCTACGAGAGCTCACGAACCCAACGGAGGCACGCACGGGACCAAATGGCCACCGGAGCCTCGTCGACGATGAGCTCGTGCGGCGGCGTGCTGTCGGGGGAGAGAGGCGCGGCGGCTACGGCATGCTAGAGAGAAAACGGAGAGGGGGAGGATGATCAGGAGCTCACGGCGGGGTCGTAGGTGATCTCAGCGGCCTCGGGGACGGCCTGGTGATGACGAATCGGTCGACGGCGGCCGTCGGTGCAGGGAACGAAGATGGCGTCGGCGACGGCGCTGCTGGGCATCCAGGGGGTCTTCTGGTCGCGTGAGATGACGAGGAGGATGAGGGAGGACCGGCGGAGCTCAGGAGCGCGTCGGGGAGGAGAGGGGGTGGCTGTGGCCGCGAGGGAGCTCGTCGGTGGCGGCGGCTCCGTTCGGTCCGGGCGAGAGAGAGGGAGCAGAGGAGAGAGGGGATGCAGCGGGGGAGGAAGAGGAGCGAGGGGACACGAGGCCTCGTCGTGGCGTCGCTAGGGAGGCCGGGGGAAGCAGGAGGTGGCCGGGAAGCAGGAGGTGGCCGAGGCCTCTCAGGCGCGCGCCACGCCTCGCCTCTGTTCGTCCTCCTGCCAGAGGAGGAAGAGGACAAGGGGGAGGAGGTGGGCTGGGCCGGCTGGGCCGGTTGGTGGCGCCAGGTAGGCTGCGGGTAAGTGGCCCAGGTAGGTTTTCTGCTCTGTTTTATTTTTTTCTTCTGTTTTGTTTTATTCAATTTATTTTGCCACTGTTTTGAATTTAAAATAATTCAAACAATGCCAAAAACTCCTCTGAATATTTTATATTGCTAGATGGACTTTTCCAAAAGCTTATAAAATATTTCAGGGGTATTTGAAATTATATTCTAATTATATGAATATAATTCAAATTCAAATAGCTAATGAATTAAATCCAAAGTCCCAAAAATAAATCCTTAAAAATGTTCAATATTTTGGTTGGGACCAGAACCCTTACCAAAAATTATCAAACATTTAAGAAGAGCATTTTGGAGCAATGAATGAGATTTCTAGGGTTTTTGCCCCTCTTTTATTTAAGTTTTTGAGGCTTCCAAAATTCCTCAGTTCAAGTTTCGAAAATATAGACATGATGCACACATGAAGCTAGCCTAGAGCACTACCAGCAGCTAGGGATGTGACAACTCACCCCCACTAAACAAGAATCTCGTCTCGAGATTCAAGCGTAGGGTAAGGTGAAGGGTAATGCAGACTAGTATAATCTTCACGATCCAGGTTGCACTTCATAGGAACGTTGATTCGATCACCATCATTGTCTTGAAGTCTTGCTCTGAGAAATCCTGTCAACATGACATGGAGGGAAGAAGGAGACTCTAGAAGGGTCGATCTTCTCGAAGATCGAACAACTCACAGAATGAGACATAGGACCATCTCTCGGTTTGAGACACGAGATACACATCAAGAGGGGTGGAAAGAAATGGATGACGAAGGTCCACTAGGTGGACAACAATTCCACACTTAAGAAGGTGGTAAACGATTGTCCACGTAGCGAGGAGTTGAGTTGCCATGATACCACAGCGGAACATCCTGGAGGAGGGTGATTCGTAGATTAGTACCTTAAGTGGCAAAAAGAATCACTTTTGATTCAGAGATCATTGAAACTCTTTAAACCAGCCTAAGGCAATTCTCGAGCGATCGTTTGGAGGGGGTCAGTAGAATGGCATACTCGGACTTGGATGATGTGGATTACCTTGTTGAAGACAACGTAATGGATGAATTTGCTTACCACCGGAAATGGAAGAGACCCATGGTAGAATGGCACATTGGCGGTGCAAGCTGGGAACAAAATGCAAATGCTGGGAATGATTCGGGTAACTGGGGAAGAACCCAACAATAGAGAGTGAATTCGCTGGTTGAAAAGATCATAGCATTGCCGAGGAAACTGAGAGCATCCCAATTAGTGTCGATGATAATACCTAGCGCTTGTGCGTGCTCTCAAGAACTTGAGCATTTCCATATTCATCAAGGTTTTACCAACATCCGTGTCAAGGATCCTGGCAACACAACATACCACCATGATGAACAACGATGGACGATGCAGATGCAAAGGAAGATAACACTTTCTCAGATTTCACCCTTGGCGGGGCCAAGGAAATAAAATCTGGATGATCGACCAAGAGACATTTAGCACTCCGCTTCTAATGTTCTCCTTGATGTGCTAGTGTATCCCATTCATAGATATGGTTTGATAACTAGAACATCAAGTAAAAGGTCGGACTTTGGGAGCAATAGAATCCATAAGGAACAGTTACGGAGGTAAATCCTACGAAATCCTTATGGGAAGGTGGCCAACTTCTTCAATCAAGATACTACAATAATAGGTCTTTCGGCTGGGTGGTGCTAGCCACGACATCCACTTTACCAGTTATCGAGGAACCAATATTATAGTTCTTGGGGAAATGTTCCAACCATCATATCTGCCTGAGATTCAGATCTGGTTGGTGTCAGGATATTTCAGACTCATCGAGTCTAGGAAGAAGAATGAAAGTTTGCAACACAAATCGACGAGATGACGTTGCGGGATTCTCGGGAGATGAACTACGATAGCAAGCTCCAAAACATGAGCTGGTTCTGCTACAAACATGTGAACACGCTGTCCCAGACAAGCATGACCACATAGTAGTCTTATAATAAAACACTACCGAGATCAGGAGGGGGAACCATCAACGAGGGTATCGAAGTCCTTACATAAGTCCGGATTAGCTCTTATGAAGGAACTCCTTCTCCTTGAACAAATCAATCAGTGGCTTGGTGTGCTAGGGATACATATAGATTGAAGGTTGCAAGTCTTCAAACCACAGCATTCTTCGCACGTGTGCATGACTGATTTGGAATGATTCCAAAGAAAGCAACATTGACTTTCTCGAATCCACGGCGGCAACTTGCATCAGATGCACATGAATTAAAGGAAGTCACTACCTTCATCCAAACATATGCTTCATGAGCTAGCATGAACAAATGCTTTCAAAAATTTCCAACACTAGCTTAATGTTCAACAAAATCATGGAGGAGATAAGGATGTTGTCAATGGGCTCAACAACAATTCATCCGGGTTTCCTTTTAAAAGGAATTCCATAGTTAAGTGAACACGGTGATAGCATTGGTCAGACCAAAGATGTAATGGTGTATGCTCGAGGGATCAACCACGAATAAGACAACATTACGATCATCGTTGGTACTGATTTGATTTGACGATAGCCCATACTCAAATCAAAGGATTGATAAGACAATAGGTCCAGCAACTGATCACAGGGACCAATCGATGAAGATATCATCTTCTTCAACACACACTACACAAGAATATCCCTTTGGGACGAACTAAGTCAGGCAAGCTTTTATCTTCCAATTCTCCAGGTTGTTGTCTAGCTTAACCAACTAGCTCAGGGGTATCCAACACGGATTCTTGGAGAAGGGTGGTTTACAGGATAACCCAACTTGATCACGAGCTCAACATAACAGTCAGGTGACAACCCGGTAACACTTCCAAGAAGATATTTGGAAAGTCATGAACCACCGGTATGTTACTAAGCTCGAGAACAATCTTGCTTCTGAGGGCAAGACGACATGATCAAATGGGTGAGGACTTGAAATAATTCCTAACTCATTGGTCGAGGAGTGCACCAGAAATAGGGACTAGGTAGCACAATCAATCTTAGGGTGACGATTCAATAATCAACACGCTAACAATGAGGTTATCGTCCATTTAACTACCCAGCAACGAGGTTGCTAGGCGTACTGGTTTCACACATCACAATTCATTTGTCGGTATTCCGGTTGCATCAACACGAAGACCGAGGAATGACTAATGATGGCAAGAAGTATCACTGTACCAAGAGTTCATAGGATGGTGTGCAATTCCTATAACAATCCCGATATAAAGATGGTAATACTCCAAGGTAGAGCAGAACAAAAGCTGGATTAGCAATTTGATCTGCGGAGCACAACTTCTTTGACCCAATCCTGGATATGGATGAGGTACTGGAGTTTGTTTCTCCAAGTCATTCAGGACAGAATGGCTTGACGGACCACAAGGGTAATAGGCATCGATAAACGAATGCATGCATACCCTTGGACTATCAATTGATAGACGAAGGTCAGTAGACAACTAAAGAGGGACAACTCAAAGGAACATATAATTTTCTGAGTTGTGGATGCATAGATTAGTATGTCGAGCGAGATCAACATTTCTTCCGGATAACCCATGCAGAAAAGTAGAACTGGCAGAGCCATAACATATAATGGAGAACTCATCAAGAGCACTCTGGTTGTGATCGTTCAGTTCAACGAGGAACTTCTGCCATAAGTAGTTCATGGTATTTGGAAGAAGGATGTACCACGAACCTCGAGGACTATCGCAAAGGCTACTAATATCCTAAAGGAACTAGCAAACCCTATCAACATGAAGTAAGTAGAGTGAATCTCGGGTTCAAAACCCAAGGAGTAGAATACCTACTACTAAGTAGCATCACGGGATGCTTTCGAGAATGATGGCCAGAATCATCACACTGGGAACACAAATCATGGCTAAATTACTAGATGACCCCCTAAGCACTTAGGGTCATAATAATAATTCCAACATATATGTCGAGGCAATAATTACCTCAACACACCGATTAGTGTGGTTAATCTGGCCCATGGGAACATTGGAACGGGAAGAAAGGATTTGCAAATGCATCAGACTACTTAGAAACCTGGGATGACTCGGACAGCATAACGGCTGTAAATGCTAAGAAAAGATTTGAGACATTCACAAAAATGGTGGCATAACCACTCAGAAGCACAATATCAAGGTCTCGAGATCAATAATTAACATACAGAAGTAGTAGGAACTGAAACGAGGCTTAAGTCCAACAATCTATAAGTCTACGAATTAGTAACACGTGATCCTGATAGAAAGAAGAGATAGCTTAGTTCTTAATCCCCGTAGGAAAGATAAGATGACTCAGATCAGAAGGGCATGAGGTATAAGGGTAAAAAGAGCCTTACGTTCCATCCCACAATCAATTCCCTTACATAACTAAAGAATTTCTAGACTCAACTTCGACCAGTTTGGCTTGGTAATCCTACAGGCAGTCAAGCTCTGATACCAACGCTGTCAGGACCCCGACTCAATGCCACATCGATCTAGCATGTAACACCTCATATCACTTTGCGGCCTCACGCACGGTATTCCCACGGGTGTCGTCTTACCTTTGCCCGGGACCGTTTGCGTCTTTTGGCACACGTATATGGTAGTGTCGCTAGCATCCATATGGTAAGGAGCCCGGGCTGACATGGCTAGTCGTAAACCCAAAGTGGCACAAACTTACAGGGACAGGCATCCATGACCCAACATCGAACGTGTCGGTCATCAGCGAGTGAATCCAGGCTGTAGCACTGGGCTAGCAGGACTTCGGTGAACCGGGCTGTAGCGGGCTAACAGGACTCCGGTATTCATCGCGTGACATTTCCCCGAGGGGACAAATACAGGAACGAAGAAGGACACATGCCGGCCAGCCTAAGTGTTCTGGAGCAGTAGCAAGCTACCATGGCTCAGTGGAAACACTAGGAGACATTTCCCGGTAAGAGAGGCTACTAAGGATAAACAACTAGATAGTCAGATCCCACACATACCAAGCATTTCAACAACATACACACAATATGCTCGATATGTGCAGATACAACATGGCATCACAACATGACTCTACGACTCAAGTAATTATTTATTAGGCTCCGAGGAGCGAGATATTACAAACATGAGTCTCATGACCCAACACTCAGAGCATACAGATCAAAGCACAAGCGGAAGCTAAACATGTCTGAGTACAGACAACTATAAATGAAAAAGGCTGAGAAGCCTGACTATCTACCAGATCCTGCCGAGGGCACAAGATCGTAGCTGAGGTAACAAGCTAAACGTCGAAGTCCACGCGGAACTACTAGTGAGACTGAAGTCTCTCTGCAAAACATAAAATAGGCAAACGTGAGTACAAATGTACCCAGCAAGACTTACATCAGATCTATCTACATATGCATCATTATCAACAAGGGGGTGGAGGGGTTTGACTGCAGCAAGCCAGCTTTGACTCGGTGGCTATCCTGAACTACGACTGCAAGTAACTCTTTTGAGATGGCGCACACGAGTCCACATATTCACCAACCAATACACCACTATGGATCCGCTCCCGTCTCCCTACGAGAACGCCATCCATAGCACTCACGCTTATCTTGCGTATTTTAGAGTATCCACTTTCACTTGTCTATGAACTATGCAAGGGGTCCAAGTTTCCATATCCGAGGAATCCGGCTATTCGAATAGATGATGTTAACCCTGCAGGGGTGTACTTCTTCACACACGCTTTCGCCACTTATCGCCCTGTACACGTCATGTACCTCGGCAACCTTCAAGCGGAAGCCGGGCGAGGGAGTCGGCCACGACCTGACTAACCGAACAAGTCTCTAGTCCAGGTTTATCGCCTATTCGGGTTCCATCCGCAAGGAGATCCGGCCGGGGTGTCGCTTACGGCCCCAAACGATGTGTGCAGGGTTCCCAAGCCCACCAACCGGGTGCCACTTGGTACACCGGGCCACTGTGCCTAGTCTGTCCCAAGCCCACCTGTACCGGGTGCCACTTGGTAGACTACTAACACTACCTACAAACACCAGAAACTAGTCGCAACTCCTGGACAGAGATCATGCTGATTAATAAGTCGAGAGGGGCACTTAAGCATTCCAATGTGTGGTAGTAGCTGGTCATGGATCACAAACACAGAACTCAGTTCCTGAGAACGGCTGCAATGAGACAACCCACCATGTACTCCTACATGGCCTCTCACCGCTACCTTTACCAAATCGTGTTCACACACTTAGTTCACCCATAGTAGGACATGTTCACACGCCTCTGATTCATCCCCGATGAATCAGACCTGACTCAACTCTAAGCAGTAGCAGGCATGACAAACAAGCATGAATGAGTAGGCACATCAGGGCTCAAACAACTCCTACTCATGCTAGTGGGTTTCATCTATTTACTGTGGCAATGACAGGTCATGCAGAGGATAAAGGGGTTCAGCTACCGCAGCAAGTAACAAATATATCGTTGTTGTCTTAATGCAGTAAAAGAGAGCAGGAGCGAGAGAGTGGGATTTTATCGGAATGAACAAGGGGGTTTTTCTTGCCTGGCACTTCTGAAGATAATATAGCTCTTCATCGGTGTCATCGATCACATCGTCGGTACACGTCTATCGAGAGGGGACAATTACCGGCAAATACAGAAAACACGATCAATGCAATGCACAATATGATGCATGCTATGACATGGCAATATGAATGTGTTTTGGGCTAATGCACCTAAAACCAGATTAAATGAAGTTGGTTTGAATCCAAGATTCAAATTCAAACTCCATATGTGGTTATTTAAATGTCATTCACTTCATTTGCCCTAAACAGTAGTGATAAGTTGTTCTAACATGCATGAAAATGGTACAGATGGATTCCTTGAATTTTTCTGATAATTTTTCATATATAAATTATTTAATTTGGAGTTACGGTTAATTTTCTATGATTTATTGAAGTTTTAGCTATTTTCTGAAATTTCCTGAATTATAATAAAATAAACTAAATTCCAGAAAAGGAATATTGCGTCAGCATGACGTCATGCTGACCTCAGCAGAGTCAACAGGGGCTGGTCCGGGTCAAACTGACCTGTGGGACCCATATGTCAGCGTCACAGTTAGTTAACAGGGGGTTATCTGCTTAATTAAAGGATTAGGGGGGGTCGGGGCCCACTGGTCAGTGTTAGTGGCTAATTAGGTTTAGTTAATGGCCTGGGGCCCACACGTCAGTGAGAGAGAGGGGAGGGTCAAACCGGGCAGTGGGTCAACCCACGCCGGTCAAGGGTCAACGGTCGCCGGCGTTTAGCCGCCGGCGAGTCCCGACGCGGTGGTGCGCTACGGAAATGGCCTACAGAGCGCCGTTTGGCGCGCGGAGCACGACTACGGGATGCGGACACTCGTCCGCATCCAACCAGGGTGGTGGCGCGGCCGGGGAGTGGCCGGAGAGTGGTCGGCGACGAGCTTTAGCGGCGGCCGGAGTTCGGGCGTCGATGGAAACGACGACACCGTGCACGGGAGGGTCCACGGTTAGCACCTACGCGTTCTACGAGAGCTCACGAACCCAACGGAGGCACGCACGGGACCAAATGGCCACCGGAGCCTCGTCGACGATGAGCTCGTGCGGCGGCGTGCTGTCGGGGGAGAGAGGTGCGGCGGCTACGGCATGCTAGAGAGAAAACGGAGAGGGGGAGGATGATCAGGAGCTCACGGCGGGGTCGTAGGTGATCTCAGCGGCCTCGGGGACGGCCTGGTGACGACGAATCGGTCGACGGCAGCCGTCGGCGCAGGGAATGAAGATGGCGTCGGCGACGGCGCTGCTGGGCATCCAGGGGGTCTTCTGGTCGCGTGAGACGACGAGGAGGATGAGGGAGGACCGGCGGAGCTCGGGAGCGCGTCGGGGAGGAGAGGGGGTGGCGGTGGCCGCGAGGGAGCTCGTCGGTGGCGGCGGCTCCGTTCGGTCCGGGCGAGAGAGAGGGAGCAGAGGAGAGAGGGGATGCAGCGGGAGAGGAAGAGGAGCGAGGGGACACGAGGCCTCGTCGTGGCGTCGCTAGGGAGGCCAGGGGAAGCAGGAGGTGGCCGGGAAGCAGGAGGTGGCCGAGGCCTCTCGGGCGCGCGCCACGCCTCGCCTCTGTTCGTCCTCCTGGCAGAGGAGGAAGCGGACAAGGGGGAGGAGGTGGGCTGGGCCGGCTGGGCCGGTTGGTGGCGCCAGGTAGGCTGCGGGTAAGTGGCCCAGGTAGGTTTTCTGCTCTGTTTTATTTTTTTCTTCTGTTTTGTTTTATTTAATTTATTTTGCCACTGTTTTGAATTTAAAATAATTCAAACAATGCCAAAAACTCCTCTGAATATTTTATATTGCTAGATGGACTTTTCCAAAAGCTTATAAAATATTTCAGGGGTATATGAAATTATATTCTAATTATATGAATATAATTCAAATTCAAATAGCTAATGATTAAATCCAAAGTCCCAAAAATAAATCCTTAAAAATGTTCAATATTTTGGTTGGGACCAGAACCCTTACCAAAAATTATCAAACATTTAAGAAGAGCATTTTGGAGCAATGAATGAGATTTCTAGGGTTTTTGCCCCTCTTTTATTTAAGTTTTTGAGGCTTCCAAAATTCCTCAGTTCAAGTTTCGAAAATATAGACATGATGCACACATGAAGCTAGCCTAGAGCACTACCAGCAGCTAGGGATGTGACACAAAGTTTCTGAAAGAGGTATTGAAGTTGATAAAGCCAAGGTTGATGCTATTGAAAAGATGCCATGTCCCAAGGACATCAAAGGTATAAAAGGTTTCCTTGGTCATGCCGGGTTTTACAGGAGGTTCATTAAGGACTTCTCAAAAATTTCTCGGCCTCTGACCAATTTATTGCAAAAAGATATACCATTTGTCTTTGATGATGATTGTGTAGAAGCATTTGAAATACTTAAGAAAGCATTAGTCACTGCACCTATTGTTCAGCCACCTGATTGGAACCTACCCTTTGAAATTATGTGTGATGCTAGTGATTATGCTGTAGGTGTTATTCATTATGCTAGTAAGACTCTAGACAATGCTCAAAGAAATTATGCTACTACTGAAAAAGAGATTTTAGCAGTTGTATTTGCTTGTGATAAGTTCAGATCTTATAGTGTTGATTCTAAAGTAACTATTCAAACTGATCATGCTGCTATTAAATATCTTGGAAAAGAAAAGATGCTAAGCCTAGACTTATTAGATGGGTTCTCTTGCTACAAGAATTTGATTTGCATATTGTTGATAGAAAGGGAGCTGAGAACCCCGTTGCAGACAACTTGTCTAGGTTAGAGAATATTCTTGATGACCCACTACCTATTAATGATAGCTTTCCTGATGAACAATTAAATGTTATAAGTACTTCTCGTAGTACTCCATGGTATGCTGATTATGCTAATTATATTGCTGCTAAGTTTATACCACCTAGCTTCACATATCAACAAAAGAAAAAGTTCTTCTATGATTTGAGACATTACTTTTGGGATGACCCACATCTTTATAAAGAAGGAGTAGATGGTGTTATTAGACGTTGTGTACCTGAGCATGAATAGGAACAGATCCTACGCAAGTGTCTTTCCGAGTCTTATGGAGGACACCACGCTGGAGATAGAACTGCACATAAGGTATTGCAATCTGGTTTTTATTGGCCTACTCTCTTCAAGGATGCCCGTAAGTTTGTCTTGTCTTGTGATTGTCAGGACCCCGATTCCAAGTCACATCGATCTAGCCAGTAACACTTCATATCACTTTGCGGCCTCACGCACGGTATTCCCACGGGTGTCGCCTTACCATGGCCCGGGACCGTTTGCGCCTTTTGGCTCACGTATATGATAGTGTCGCTAGCATCCATATGACAGGGAACCCGGGCCGACATGGCTAGTCGTGAACCCAAAGCGGCACCAACCTATGGGGACAGGCATACATGAATCACATCGAGCATGTCGGTCAGCAGCATGTGAATCCGGGTTGTAGCACTGGGCTAACAGGACTCCAGGAACCCGGGCTGTAGCAGGCTAGGCAGGACTCCGGATGTCACCGCGTGATATTTCCCCGAGGGGACAGACACAGGAACCAAGTGAAACACATGCCGGCCAGTCAAGTGTCCTGAGCAGTAGTGCTGGGCTAGTAGGACTCCGGTGAACCGGGCTGTAGCGGACTACTATGGCTCATGGAAGCACTAGACTACATTTCCCCATAAGAGAGGCTGCCAAGGATAAACAACTAGATTGTCAGATCCCACACATACCAAGCATTTCAATCATACACACAATATGCTCGATATGTGTAAATACAACATGGCATCACAACATAACTCTACGACTCAAGTATTTATTCATTAGGCTCCGAGGAGCGAGATATTACAAACATGGGTCTCATGATCCAACAATCATAGCATACAAATCAAAGCACATGCGGAAGCTTAACATGTCTGAGTACAGACATCTACAAATGAAAATGGCTGAGAAGCCTGACTATCTACCAGATCCTGCCGAGGGCACAAGATCGTAGCTGAGGTATCAAGCTAAACGTCGAAGTCCACGCGAAACTACTAGCGAGACTGAAGTCTCTCTGCAAAACATAAATTAAGCAAACGTGAGTACAAAAGTACTCAGCAAGACTTACATCAGAACTAGCTACATATGCATCGGTATCAACAGGGGGTGGTGGGGTTTAACTGCAGCAAGCCAGCTTTGACTTGGTGGCTATCTTAAACTACGACTAGAAGTAACTCTTTTGAGGTGGCGCACACGAGTCCACATATTCACCATATCAATACACCACTATGGATCCGCTTCCGTCTCCCTACGAGAACGCCATCCATAGCACTCATGCTTATCTTGCGCATTTTAGAGTATCCACTTTCACTTGTCTATGAACTGTTATAGGCAACCCAGAAGTCCTTTACCGTGGACGCGGCTATTCGAATAGTTTTATACCCTGCAGGGGTGTACTTCGTCACACATGTTTCCACCACTTAGCGTCTGCACACGACATGTGCTCGGCAGACTTCAAGCGAAAGCCGACGTGGGTGTAGACCACGACCTGACTAACTGCACAACTCTCTAGTCCAGGTTTATCGCCTATACGGGTTCCATCCGCGAGGAGATCCGGCCGAAGTTTTGCTCACAGCCCCAAACGATGTGTGCAGGGTTCCCAAGACACCAAACGGGCGCCCAGTACACCATGCCAGGGTGTATCTACCGCATCATAGCCCACCCCTAGGGTCAGCGCTACGCACGGCCGCCAACACATATCCTATAAACACCAGAAACTAGTTGCAACTCCTGGACAGAGGATGAGAGGGGTCAGTAAGTCGAGCGTGGTCATATTTCAGGGTCCAATGTGTGGTAGTAGCTGTTTCATGGATCACAAACACAGAACTCAGTTCCTGAGAACGGTTTCAATGAGACAACCCACCATGTACTCCTACATGGCCTCTCACCGCTACCTTTACCAAAACGTGTTCACACACTTAGCTCACACACGGTAGGACATGTCCACAACTTTCCAATTCATCCCCGATGAATCAGACCTGACACAACTCTAATAAATAGTAGGCATGACAAGCAAACATGAATGAGTAGGCACATCAGGGCTCAAACAACTCCTACTCATGCTAGTGGGTTTCATCTATTTACTGTGGCAACGACAGGTCATGCAAAGGAAAGGGGTTCAACTACCACAGCATGTAACAGTTGAATCGTTGTTGTCCTAATGCAGTAACAGAGAGCAGGAGCGAGAGAGTGGGTTTGTATCGGAATGAACAAGGGGGTTTTGCTTGCCTGGCACTTCTGAAGATAATATAGTTCTTCATCGGTGTCATCGATCACGTCGTCGGAAACATCGTCGTCTGAGAGGGGACGGTTACCGGCAAACAGAGAAGGACACAATCAATGCAATGCAACAATATGATGCATGAATGTGACATGGCAATATGTTGTTGATTGGCCTAATGCAACTAGCAACAAGTTAAATGGAGTTGGTTTGAACACTAGGTTCAACTTCAAACTCCATATGTGCTTTCTTAAATGCCATTTAATTAGCTTGTCCTAAACAGCAATGTTAACTTGCTCAAATATGCATGAAAATGCCATAAACAGATTCCTTGAATTTTTCTGATAATTTTTCATATATAACTTATTTCATTTGGAGTTATGGTTGAATTTCTATGATTTTTAGAAGTTTATACTATTTTCTGGAATTTTTTAAAAAATAATAAATCCAGAAAATAATTAACTGCGTCAGCACTGCGTCACTGTGACGTCAGCGGTCAACGGGGCTGGCCAGAGTCAAACCTGACGCATGGGACCCACTGGTCAGTGACTCAGGGCCAGTTAGTGTCGCTGACAGGTGGCCCTGGTCAACTGCCACGTCAGCCGGTCAACCCTGACGCGTGGGTCCCGCTGGGTTAATCTAAACTAAACAGGAAATAAAACCCGGGGTTAATTAGGGTGTGGGGCCCATGTGTCAGTGGATGTGTGGTTGGTTAGCGGGGTTATTAGCAGGTGGTTAGGTGCTAATGACGGCGCCGCGTCGGCGTTGCCGGAGTTCAACACCGGCGACCTGTAACCGCGGCGGTGTCCGCTAAGGAGGCCGCGGGAGGACCACCCGAGCTCGCCAGGCGGGAGAGCGCACTCGTGCGCATCCACTGAAAGTGGCAGAAGGGCATGGGGTAGCCGGAAACGATGCCGGTGACGACCTCGCGTGGCGGCGCACACACGAGCTCAACGGGGAGGAGGCTACGGAGCACGGGCGAGCAAGCTGAAGCTTCCTACGGCCATCTGGGAGCGCAAGGAGGACGGTAGCATCCTTAGGCCCTACTGGTTCAAGCTCAGGCTACGACGGCGACGAGGCCGTGTGACGGCGAGCTTCGGCTCATGCGGGCAAGGAAGATAGAGGGCATGAGAGAGCAGGAGAGATGGGGGATTCGATGCGTCAGCTCACAACGGTTTGGAAGAAGCAGACGGCAAGCTCAGGGAGGCGGAGACGGCGAAGAATCGTCGGCGAAGATCCATGGCGGCCGAGGAGGAAGACGAGGACACTAGCGACGAAGCAGAGCCCTCTGACTCCTTTCCTTCGGCTTGGGGGCATGGTGATCGATGGCCGAGATTCTGGTCACGGTCACGGGGCGAGGGGCGGCCGGTGGATCCGGTGGTAGCAAGCGGTGGCGACGGTGGTGTTCGGTCGCGGGAGAGAAAGGGCGGCAAAGGAAGGGATGAGCACGAGAGGGAGTGAGAGGGGCCTGTGGGGTGCGTGGCGTCTCGAGGGAGCCGCAGGAGGAAGCAGGGAGGCAAGAGGTGGCCTAGGCGCATGCTCACGCGCGCTGGCCATGCGCTCGTCCTCCTGGCGCGGTGGAGAAGACGACAGTGGCTGCGCTACTGGGCTGGGCTGCCAGCTACAGTGCTGGACCAGGTAGCCGGCCCAGGTAATTCCTCTGCCTCTTTTTTAAAAATTGTTACTGTTTTCTATTTTTGTTCTGTTCGTTTTGATTTAGTAGGAGTACTAAACCAATTTATTTGCTTCTGTAAAGTATTGTATGGACTAGAGATATTATTCTATAGCCCCACAATAATTTCTAGAATTATTGGGCATGTATTTCTTTTATAACAGAAATAAAGCCAATTCAAATACATTATGATTTAATTCAAATGCCCAAAATAAATATTTCTGTGACTCCAAAAATATTGGTTTGAATTTTACCTCTTACCAACATTTTCACAGGATAACACAGACATTTCCTTGGACTCATTTGATGAGAATTAAATGTTGATTATTTTTGAACTAGTTTCTGAGGGTTTCAACGAACCTCAATTCAACTTTCAGAAATTTTAGACATGATGCATGAGTGCAGATGCAACTATTTCACTCAGGTACTCTAGGGCTGTGACAACTCACCCCTACTAAACAAGAATCTCGCCCTGAGATTCAGGTCGTGAGGTAAGAAGACAGAGGGGGCACCAACTAACACAATCTTCTTGATCCAACTGCTGTTCTCGATGATGTTGATTCATTGCATCATATTAATCTTGACATCTTTGCTTTCGAGATCTTCACCCAACACGACAAGGGAAAGAGAGGGAAGCTCTACAGGATTCGATCTTCACGAAGATCAAGCAAATCATGATCAACTCATGGAATGAGATGTAGTAACATCTCTTGAACTGAGACACAAAACACACATAGAGAGGGATGGAAGAAACAGATGGCGAAAGTTCAATTTGGTAGGCAACAATTCCACACCTAAGAAGATGGTGGACGAAGTCAGAGTAGTGAGGAGTTAATTGCTATGATTCCATAACGGGGCACCTTAGGAAAGGTGACTCGTAGAATTATTCCCTTAAGTGGCAAAAAGAATTACTTTTGATTTAGAAATCATTGAGACTCTTTATACCAGCCTAAGGCAATCACAATCGATCATTTGAAGGAGTTCGAAGGAATGGCATACCCGGACTAGAATGGATGATGTGGACTACCTTGTTGAAGGTAACGCAATGGATGACTTTTGCTTATCACCAGAAATGGAGGGGACCCATGACAGGACCACTTTTGAAGATGATCCTGGATAGCAACTATCGAGAAGGACATCCCATGGAAAATTGACACGATGGGGTGCAAGCTGGGAACAAAATGCAAATGTTGGGAATGTTCCAACCATCATATCTGCCTGAGATTCAGATCTGGTTAGAAGCAGGATACTTCAGACTCACATGTCTGAAAAGGAAAGTTGCAACACAAATCGACGAGATAACGTTGCGAGACTCTCGGGAGAAGAACTACGATAGCAAGCTCCAAAACATGAGCGGGTTCTGCTACACTCCTGTGAACACACTGTCCTAGACAAGCATGACCACATGGTAGTCTTATAATAAAACACTACCGAGTTCTGGTTGGGAACCAACATCGAGGATAACGAAATCCTGTACAAATCCGTCTGGTACCTTCAGGACTAGCACTTAGAACTTATTATCCTTGAACAAGTCAATCAGTGGCTTGGCGTGCTAGGAAATACATTTGGAATGGAGGTAGCTAATCTCACAAACCAATGTATACTTCGCACATGCATGACTGACTTGGGATGATTCCAGAGGAAGCAACAACAAGCTTTCTCGAATCCACGGCGGCAACTTACATCGATTGCACGTGAACTTTGAGTAAGTCGCTACTTTCATCCAAACATATGCTTCATGAACGGAACATGAAGGCATCGTTTACAAAGTTTCCAACACTAGCTTCATGTTTAACACGAATCATGGTGGAGACAAGATGCTGCTGATGGGCTCAACAGCAACTCATCGGAATTTTCCATATCACTGGAATTCCACCATTATGTGAACAATGTGATAGTATTGGTCAAACCAAAGGATGTAATGGTGTATGCTCGAGGAACAACCATGAGTAGGACAACATTATGAATATCGTTGGTTCTAACTTGATTTGACGATAGCCCACACTCAAATCAAGGTTTGTATAAGACGATAGATTCAACAACTGATCATGAGGAACAATCGATGAAGATATCATCTCTCGTAAACACACACACACACACACACACACACACACACGCAAGATATCCCCTTTAAAGTGGACTAAGTGGATTAAGCTTTTATATTCCAACTCTCCAAGTTGTTGTTTGGTTTAACCAACTATCTCAAGGGTATCCAACACAGATTCTTGGAGAGTGGGTGGTTTGGAGGAAAACCAACATGATCACGAACTCAACATAGCGGTCAGGGGACAACCTCGTAATGCTTCCGAGAAGATATTCGGAAAATCACGAACCACCGATATGTTACAAGGCTCGAGAACAATCTTTCTTTTCAGGGCAAGATGATATGATCAAAAGAGCGAGGAATGACACAATCCTAACTCATTGATTGAAGAGTGCACCAGAAATAAGGACAAGGTGGCACAATCAATCCTAGAATAGTGTTTCGATAACCAACACGCTAAGAATGATATTAGTGTCCATTAACTACCAAGCAACATGGTTGGTAGGAGTATTGATTTCACACATCATGGTTCACTTGCCGGCATTCCGGTTGCGACAACACGGGACCGAGGAATGAATGATGATGGTGCGAAGTATAACTGCATCAAGAATTCATAAGAGATGGTGCAATTCCCACAATAATCTTGACATAAAGTGGGTAATACTTCAGGGTAGAACAGAATCAAAAGCTTGATTGCATTTGATCTGCGGAATATAGCTGCTTTGACCCAATCCTAGAAATGGAAGAGGTACTGGAGCTTGTTTCTCCTAGTCATTCTGGAATAGAATGGCTTGACGGACCACAAGAATAATAAGCATTGATAACACGGATGCACAATCACTCCTGACTATCAATTGATAGATGATGGTCGAAATACAAATGAAGAGGAACAACTCTAGGAACATATAATTTTCTGAGTTATGGATGCATGGATTAGCATGTTATTTCTTCTAGATAACCCATGAAGAAATGTTGAACTGGCAGAGTCACAATATAGAATGGAGAACTCCTCAAGAGTACTCTGATTGTAATATTTTGGTTCAAGAGAACTCCTGCCATATTGGTTACTGGTATTGGAAGAACGTTGTACCACGGACCTCGAGGACTATCGCAAAGGTTGCTAATATCCTAAAGGAACTATCAAACACTATCAACATGAGGTATGTAGGGTGAATCTCGGGTTCAAGAACCCATGAATAGAATACCTACCACTACATGGCATCACGGGATGCTTTCAAGAATGATGGCCAGAATCATCACATTGGGGATACGAAAGCATTGCTAAATTACTAGGTGACTCCCTAAAACACCTAGGGTCATAATAATAGCTCCAACATATATGTCGAGGTAGTAGAGTACCTCAACAGACCGTTAGTGTGCTTAATCTGGCCCAAAAGGACATTGGAAACGGGAAGAAGGGATTTGCAAATGCATCAGACTAGTTAGAGACCTGGGATGACTCGGATAGCATAACGGCTGTAAATGCTCAAAAGATTTGAGACATCCTGCAAAATGGTGGCATAACCACTCAACAACACAATATCAAGGTTCCGAGATCAACTGTCAACATACGGAAGTAGTAGGAACGAAACTGAGGCTTGAAACTATCAATTCTATAAGTCTATGGATTAGTAACACGTCATCCTGATAGATAGATGAGAAGGCCTAGTTCTTAATCCCCGTAGAAAAGAAGAGGTTGACTCAGATCAGAAGGGCATAGGGTAAAGGAGTAAAAAGAGCCTTACGTTCCCTTCCACAATCAATTCCCTTACATAACTAAAGCATTTCTAGACTCGACTTCGACCAGTTTGGCTTGGTAATCCTACAGGCAGTCAGGCTCTGATACCAAAGCTGTCAGGACCCCGATTCCAAGTCACATCGATCTAGCCGGTAACACTTCATATCACTTTGCGGCCTCACGCACGGTATTCCCACGGGTGTCGCCTTACCATGGCCCGGGACCGTTTGCGCCTTTTGGCTCACGTATATGATAGTGTCGCTAGCATCCATATGACAGGGAACCCGGGCCGACATGGCTAGTCGTGAACCCAAAGCGGCACCAACCTATGGGGACAGACATACATGAATCACATTGAGCATGTCGGTCAGCAGCGTGTGAATCCGGGCTGTAGCACTGGGCTAACAGGACTCCAGGAACCCGGGCTGTAGCAGGCTAGGCAGGACTCCGGATGTCACCGCGTGACATTTCCCCGAAGGGACAGACACAGGAACAAAGTGAAACACATGCCGGCCAGTCAAGTGTCCTGAGCAGTAGTGCTGGGCTAGCAGGACTCCGGTGAACCGGGCTGTAGCGGACTACTATGGCTCATGGAAGCACTGGACTACATTTCCCCATAAGAGAGGCTGCCAAGGATAAATAACTAGATTGTTGGATCCCACACATACCAAGCATTTCAATCATACACACAATATGCTCGATATGTGTAAATACAACATGGCATCACAACATAACTCTACGACTCAAATATTTATTCATTAGGCTCCGAGGAGCGAGATATTACAAACATGGGTCTCATGACCCAACAATCATAGCATACAAATCAAAGCACATGCGGAAGCTTAACATGTCTGAGTACAGACATCTACAAATGAAAATGGCTGAGAAGCCTGACTATCTACCAGATCCTGCCGAGGGCACAAGATCGTAGCTGAGGTATCAAGCTAAACGTCGAAGTCCATGCGAAACTACTAGCGAGACCGAAGTCTCTCTGCAAAACATAAATTAAGAAAACGTGAGTATAAAAGTACTCAGCAAGACTTACATCAGAACTAGCTACATATGCATCGGTATCAACAGGGGGGGTGGTGGGGTTTAACTGCAGCAAGCCAGCTTTGACTTGGTGGCTATCTTAAACTACGACTACAAGTAACTCTTTTGAGGTGGCGCACACGAGTCCACATATTCACCATATCAATACACCACTATGGATCCGCTCCCGTCTCCCTACGAGAACGCCATCCATAGCACTCACGCTTATCTTGCGCATTTTAGAGTATCCACCTTCACTTGTCTATGAACTGTTATAGGCAACCCAGAAGTCCTTTACCGCGGATGCGGCTATCCGAATAGTTTTATACCCTGCACGGGTGTACTTCGTCACACATGTTTCCACCACTTAGCGTCTGCACACGACATCTGCTCGGCAGACTTCAAGCGAAAGCCGACGTGGGTGAAGACCACGACCTGACTAACTGCACAAGTCTCTAGTCCAGGTTTATCGCCTATTCGGGTTCCATCCGCGAGGAGATCCGGCCAGAGTTTCGCTCACAGCCCCAAACGATGTGTGCAGGGTTCCCGAGACACCAAACAGGCGCCCGGTACACCGTGCCACTGTGTATCTACCGCATCATAGCCCACCCCTAGGGTCAGCGCTACACACGGCCGCCAACACATATCCTATAAACACCAGAAACTAGTTGCAACTCCTGGACAGAGGACGAGAGGGGTCAGTAAGTCGAGCGGGGTCATATTTCAGGGCCCAATGTGTGGTAGTAGTTGTTTCACAGATCACAAACACAGAACTCAGTTCCTGAGAACGGTTTCAATGAGACAGCCCACCATGTACTCCTACATGGCCTCTCACCGCTACCTTTACCAAAACGTGTTCACACACTTAGCTCACACACAGTAGGACATGTCCACAACTTTCCAATTCATCCCCGATGAATTAGACCTGACACAACTCTAAGCAATAGCAGGCATGACAAGCAAACATGAATGAGTAGGCACATCAGGGCTCAAACAACTCCTACTCATGTTAGTGGGTTTCATCTATTTACTGTGGCAATGACAGGTCATGCAAAGGAAAGGGGTTCAACTACCGCAACATGTAACAGTTGAATTGTTGTTGTCCTAATGCAGTAAAAGAGAGCAGGAGCGAGAGAGTGGGTTTGTATCAGAATGAACAAGGGGGTTTTGCTTGCCTGGCACTTCTGAAGATAATATAGTTCTTCATCGGTGTCATCGATCACGTCGTCGGAAACATCGTCGTCTGAGAGGGGACGGTTACCGGCAAACAGAGAAGGACACAATCAATGCAATGCAACAATATGATGCATGAATGTGACATGGCAATATGCTGTTGATTGGCCTAATGCAACTAGCAACAAGTTAAATGGAGTTGGTTTGAACACTAGGTTCAAGATCAAACTCCATATGTGCTTTCTTAAATGCCATTTAATTAGTTTGTCCTAAACAGCCATGTTAACTTTCTCAAATATGCATGAAAATGCCATAAACAGATTCCTTGAATTTTTTTAATAATTTTTCATATATAACTTATTTCATTTGGAGTTACGGTTGAATTTCTATGATTTTTAGAAGTTTATACTATTTTTTGGAATTTTCTAAAAAAGAATAAATCCAAAAAATAATTAACTGCGTCACTGTGACGTCGGCGGTCAACGGGGCCGGCCAGAGTCAAACCTGACGCATGGGACCCACTGGTCAGTGACTCAGGGCCAGTTAGTGTCACTGATAGGTGGCCCTGGTCAACTGCCACGTCAGCCGGTCAACCCTGACGTGTGGGTCCCGCTGGGTAAATCTAAACTAAACTGGAAATAAAACCCGGGGTTAATTAGGGTGTGGGGCCCACGTGTCAGTGGCTATGTGGTTGGTTAGCGGGATTATTAGTAGGTGGTTAGGTGCTAATGATGGCGCCGCGTCGGCGTTGCCGGAGTTCAACACCGGCGACCTGTAACCACGGCGGTGTCCGCTTAGGAGGCCGCGGAAGGACCACCCGAGCTCACCAGGCGGGAGAGCGCACTCGCGCGCATCCATTGAAAGTGGCAGAAGGGTGTGGGGTAGTCGGAAACGATGCGAGTGACGACCTCGCGCGGCGGCGCACACACGGGCTCAACGGGGAGGAGGCTACGGAGCACGGGCGAGCAAGCTGAAGCTTCCTACGGCCATCTGGGAGCGCAAGGAGGACGGTAGCGTCCTCAAGCCCTACTGGTTTGAGCTCAGGCTACAACGGCAACGAGGCCGTGTGACGGCAAGCTTCGGCTCATGCGAGCAAGGAAGATAGAGGGCATGAGAGAGCAGGAGAGATGGGGGATTCAATGCGTCAGCTCACAACGGTTTGGAAGAAGCAGACAGCAAGCTCGGGGAGGCGGAGACGGCGAAGAATCGTCGGCAAAGATCCATGGCGGCCGAGGAGGAAGACGAGGACGCTAGCGACGAAGCAGAGCCCTTCGGCTCCTTTCCTTCGGCTTGGGGACATGGTGATCGATGGCGGAGCTTCTGGTCACGGTCACGGGGCAAGGGGCGGCCGGTGGACGCGGTGGCAGCGAGCGGCGGCGACGGTGGCGTTCGGTCGCGGGAGAGAAAGGGCGGCAGAGGAAGGGATGAGCACGAGAGGGAGTGAGAGGGGCCTGGGGGGTGCGTGGCATCTCCAGGGAGCTGCGGGAGGAAGCAGGGAGGCAGGAGGTGGCCTAGGCGCGTGCTCGCATGCGCTGGCCACGCGCTTGTCCTCCTGGCGCAGTGGAGAAGACGACAGGGGCTGCACTGCTGGGCTGGGCTGCCAGCTACAATGCTGGACCAGGTAGGCCGGCCCAGGTGATTCCTCTGCCTCTTTTTTTAAAATTGTTACTGTTTTCTATTTTTGTTCTGTTCGTTTTGATTTAGTAGGAGTACTAAACAAATTTATTTGCTTCTGTAAATTATTGTATGGACTAGAGATATTATTCTAGAGCCCCACAATAATTTCGAGAATTATTGGGCATGTATTTCTTTTATAACATAAATAAAGCCAATTCAAATACATTATGATTTAATTCAAATGCCCAAAATAAATATTTATGTGACTCCAAAAATATTGGTTCGAATTTTACCTCTTACCAATATTTTCACAGGATAACACAGACATTTCCTTGGACTCATTTGATGAGAATTAAATGTTGATTATTTTTGAACTGGTTTCTGAGGGTTTCAACAAACCTCAATTCAACTTTCAGAAATTTTAGACATGATGCATGAGTGCAGATGCAACTATTTCACTCAGGTACTCTAGGGTTGTGACAGTGATGAATGTCAAAGAATTGGTAATATTAGTAGACGTCAAGAAATGCCTATGAATTATTCTCTTGTTATTGAATCGTTCGATGTTTGGGGCTTTGATTATATGGGACCTTTTCCTGCCTCTAATGGATGCACACATATTCTAGTTGCTGTTGATTACGTTACTAAGTGGGTAGAAGCTATTCCAACTAGTAGTGCTGATCACAACACTTCTATTAAAATGCTTAAGGAAGTTATTTTCCCGAGGTTTGGAGTCCCTAGATATTTAATGACTGACGGTGGTTCACACTTTATTCATGGTGCTTCCATAAAATGCTTGCTAAATATGATGTTAATCATAGAATTGCATCTACTTATCACCCCCAGTCTAGTGGTCAAGTAGAGTTGAGCAATAGAGAGTTCAAATTAATTTTGCAAAAGACTGTTAATAGGTCTAGAAAGAATTGGTCTAAAAAACTTTATGATGCATTATGGGCTTATAGAACTGCATATAAAAATCCTATGGGTATGTCTCCGTATAAAATGGTTTATGGAAAAGCATGTCACTTACCTCTCGAACTAGAACATAAGGCATATTGGGCTATTAAAGAGCTCAACTATGATTTTAAACTTGCCGGTGAGAAGAGGTTATTTGATATTAGCTCACTTGATGAATGGAGAACCCAAGCTTATGAAAATGCCAAGTTGTTTGAAGAAAAAGTTAAAAGATGGCATGACAAAAGGATACAAAAGCGTAAGTTTAATGTAGGTGATTATGTATTGCTATACAACTCTCGTTTGCAGGCAAACTTCTCTCTAAATGGGAAGGCCCCTATATTATCGAAGAGGTCTATCGTTCCGGTGCCATAAAAATCAACAACTTTGAGGGCACAAATCCGAAGGTGGTAAACGGTCAAAGAATTAAACATTATATCTCCGGTAATCCCATAAATGTTGAAATCAATATTATTGAAACCGTAACCCCGGAGGAATACATAAGAGACACTTTCCGGAACGTTTCAGACTCCGAAAAGGAATAGGTATGTGGTACGGTAAGTAAACCGACTCCAAAACAATTTTTAAGGCAATATTTCTCTGTTTTAGAATATTTAGAAAAATAGAAAAATAAGTAGCAGTCCGGGAAGGACACGAGGACCCCACAAGGGTGGTGGGCGCGCCCTACCCCCTGGGCGCGCCCCCCTACCTCGTGAGCACCTTGTGTGCCTTCCGGACTCCGTTTTCTTGCATGATACGTATTTTGGTCGGTAAAAATTCATTATATATTCTCCCGAAGGTTTTGACTCCCGTATCACGCAAATTTCCTATGTTTTTGTTTTCGAGCTGTTGCTGCTGCAGATTAGAGCAAGATGTCTTCTCAAGAGTCAATCGGGGAGAGCCGGGTATCTAATCCGGCACCGGAACCAAGGGCAAACAGCGACGCTGACCACTTTGGGCCAGCAACGGAGGAGGAGATGGAGGTTGACTTGATGAGAGTAGATGCTATGGAGGATCAAGAAGTCACCTCTCGCCTCCGAGCTGGGTTCACGATGGGGGAACTACAGAGCTCAGCTATTCCAAACTCGGTTATCCCTTCTAATGTTAGATTTCTTACTTATGAAAATATGAAGAGGAGTGTCACTTGTTCTCCCGCAGCTATCCAATACCCTTGGGTGCAAGGAGCTTTAGCTGTCACAGGAAAGCTTTGTAAGGAAATAATGGACCTCAAGCAGCAAGTCAATAAGCTCGAGGAGGAGAACCGTATCCTGAGAGGAATAATCACCAAGAATATTACACCAACAACAAAGAAGGAGACATGATCACATGGGTATGGGCACTCCCCTTGGCAACTGCCAAACTTGGGGGAGGTGCCCCGGTATCGTATCACAATCACAACTCTTATCTTTACCGTTTTTCTTAGTTCGATCCTATTAGTAGTATCTTGATCTAGTAGAATAAAGTTTATGGCATGATCTAGTTTTGAGTTTTGCTTTATGATCTCTCTATGTAATCGAGTTAGTGAGATATATATAATAAAGATTAGTGTTGAGTCAAGGGCTTGATTATTTCGCCATGATCTTGGGTGAATGAAAGAAAAGAGAAAAGGAATAAAAAGAAACAAAAAGTTCTTATTGATCTTATTGATAGTAATGACTTCACATAGAAAGAGTATGATGCTTAAAAGTTGTTGGGAGTTGGCAGACATAGCTTTCATCATTGTTGCAATAAATAGGAAGTAATAAGGAAAGAGATGTTTTCACATATAGATATATTATCGTTGACATCTTTTATGATTGGGAGCACTCATTAAAATATGACATGCTAAAGAGTTGATGTTGGACAAGGAAGACAACGTAATGAGTTATGTCTTTCTTATATCTGAGATAAAGTATGTTGTCATGGATCCTCTAACTTGTTGAGCTTGCCTTTCCCCCTCATGCTAGCCAAATTCTCTCAGCACTAAGTAGAAATACTACTTGTGCTTCCAAAATCCCTAAACCAGTTTTGCCATGAGAGTCCACCATATCTACCTATGGATTGAGTAAGATCCTTCAAGTAAGTTGTCATCGATGCAAAGCAATAAAAATTGCTCTAAATATGTATGATTGATTGGTGTGGGAGAAATAAGCTTTATACGATCTTGTGATATGGAAGTAATAAAAGCGACGGACTGCATAATAAAGGTTCATATCACAAGGGGCAATATAAAGTGATGTTCTTTCGCATTGAGATTTTGTGCATCCAACCATAAAAGCGCATGGCAACCTCTGCTTTCCTCTACGAAGGGCCTATCCTTTATTATTATCTTCTACCTTATGCAAGAGTCATGGTGATCTTCACCTTTTCTTTTTCATTTTATCCTTTGGCAAGCTCAGCATGTTGGAAAGAGCATGATATATATATCTAATTGGATGTAGGGGAGCATGAACCATTATTGTTGACATTACCCCTGAGGTAAAAGGTTGTGGGGCAAAACTATAAGCCCCTATATTTCTCTGTGTCCGATTAAAACTCCGTAACCACAAGTATCGCGTGAGTGTTAGCAATTATGGAGGACTAAATGATAGTTGAGTATGTGGACTTGCTTTTTAGCTCTGACATAGACTCTTTCCGATGTTATGATAAATTGCAATTGCTTCAATGACTGAGATTATAGTTTGTCGAAGCCCAATAAGGTTTATGATTTATACTTTTGCATTGTGAATAGATCATCACTTGAATATAAGTAATCATATGACAAAATCTATATATGTTGATGTTATGAAAATAATCATGATGCCTTCATGTCCGTATTTTATTTTTATCGACACCTCTACCACTAAACATGAGGACATATTTATTGTTATCGGCTTTTCGCTTGAGGACAAGCAAGGTATAAGCTTGGGGGAGTTGATATGTCCATTTTGCATCATGCTTTTATATCGATATTTATCGCATTATGGACTATTATTTCACTTTATATCACAATACTTATGGCTATTCTCTCTTATTTTACAAGGTTTGCATAAGGAGGGAGAATGCCGGCACCTGGAATTCTGGGCTGGAAAAGGAGCAAATATTAGAGACCTATTCTGCGCAACTCCAAAAGTACTGAAACTCCACGGAACGTCTTAAAATAAATAAAGAAAAATCCTCGCCAAAGATGAAGGCCAGGGGGCCCACACCCTGCTCACAAGGGTGCGGGGCGCCCCCCTCCCCTAGGGCGCGCCCCCCTACCTCGTGGGCCCCCTGGTGGCTCTCCGACGCCCATCTTCTCCTATATGAGGTCTTTCGATGAGAAAAAAATAAGAGGAACTTTTCGGGACGAGACTCTGCCGCCACGAGGCGGAACCTTGGCGGATCCAATCTAGAGCTCCGGCAGAGCTGTTCTGCCGGGGATACTTCCCTCCGGGAGGGGGAAATCATCACCATCGTCATCACCAACGCTCCTCTCATCGGGAGAGGGCAATCTCCATCAACATCTTCACCAGCACCATCTCATCTCCAAACCCTAGTTCATCTCTTGTATCCAATTCTTGTCTCGAAGTCCGGGATTGGTGCTAGTAGGTTGCTAGTAGTGTTGATTACTCCTTGTAGTTGATGCTAGTTGGTTTATTTGGTAGAAGATCATATGTTCAGATCCTATATGCATATTATTACCCCTCTGATTATGAACATGAATATGCTTTGTGAGTAATTACGTTCGTTCCTGAGGACAAGGGAGAAGTCTTGCTATGAGTAGTCATGTGAATTTGGTATTCATTTGATATTTTGATAAGATGTATGTTGTCTAGCCTCTAGTGGTGTTATGTGAACATCGACTACATAACACTTCACCATTATTTGGGCCTAGAGGAAGGCATTGGGAAGTAATAAGTAGATGATGGGTTGCTAGAGTGACAGAAGCTTAAACCCTAGTTTATGCGTTGCTTCGTAAGGGGCTGATTTGGATCCATATGTTTCATGTTATGGTTAGGTTTACCTTAATACTTTTGTTGTAGTTGCGGATGCTTGAGATAGAGGTTAATCATAAGTGGGATGTTTGTTCAAGTAAGAATAGCACCCAAGCACCGGTCCACCGACATATCAAATTATCAAAGTATCGAACGCGAATCATATGAACGTGATGAAAACTAGCTTGACGATATTCCCATGTGTCCTCAGGAGTGCTTTTCCTATTATAAGAGTTTGTTCCGGCTTGTCCTTTGCTACAAAAGGATTGGGCCACCTTGCTGCAATTAATTTACTTTTGTTACTTGTTGCTCGTTACAATCTATCTTATCACAAAACTATCTGTTACCACTTATTTCAGTACTTGCAGAGAATACCTTGCTGAAAACCGCTTATCATTTCCTTCTGCTCCTCGTTGGGTTCGACACTCTTACTTATCGAAAGGACTATGATAGATCCCCTATACTTGTGGGTCATCATCCTAATATGATAGGCATCCAAGATAGGAATAATAAAAACTATCATAAAAGTGCATTGAATACTATGAGAAGTTTGATACTTGATGATTGTTTTGAGATATGGAGATGGTGATATTATAGTCATGCTAGTTGAGTAGTTGTGAATTTGAGAAATACTTGTTCTAAAGTTTGTAATTCCCGTAGCATGCACGTATGATGAACCGTTGTGTGATGAAGTCGGAGCATGATTTATTTATTTATTGTCTTCCTTATGAGTGGCGGTCGGGGACGAGCGATAGTCTTTTCCTACCAATCTATCCCCCTAGGAGCATGCGCGTAGTACTTTCTTTCGATAACTAATAAATTTTGCAATAAGTATGTGAGTTCTTTATGACTAATGTTGAGTCCATGGATTATACGCACTCTCACCTGTCCACCATTGCTAGTCTCTCTAGTATCGTGCAACTTTCGCCGGTACCTTAAAACCACCATATACCTTCCTCAAAACAGCCACCATACCTACCTATTATGGCATTTCCATAGCCATTCTGAGATATATTGCCATGCAACTTTCCACCGTTCCGTTATTATGACACACTTCATCATTGTCATATTGCTTTGCATGAGCATGCAGTTGACATCGTATTTGTGGCAAAGCCACCGTTCATAATTCATTCATACATGTCACTCATGATTCATCGCATATCCCGGTACACCGCTGGAGGCATTCACATAGAGTCATATTTTGTTCTAAGTATTGAGTTGTGATCTTTGAGTTGTAAGTAAATAAAAGTGTGATGATCATCATTATTAGAGCATTGTCCCAAGTGAGGAAAGGATGATGGAGACTATGATTCCCCCACAAGTCGGGATGAGACTCCGGATGAAAAGAAAAAAAGAAAAAAAAAGAGGCCATAAAAAAAGAGAGAAAAGGCCCAAATAAAAAAAGAAGAGAAAAATATGAGAGAAAAAGAGAGAAGGGACAATGTCACTATCCTTTTTCCACACTTGTGCTTCAAAGTAGCACCATGATCTTCATGATAGAGAGTCTCCTATGTTGTCACCTTCATATACTAGTGGGAATTTTACATTATAGAACTTGGCTTGTATATTCCAATGATGGGCTTCCTCAAAATGCCCTAGGTCTTCGTGAGCAAGCGAGTTGGATGCACACCCACTTAGTTTCTTTTATTGAGCATTTCATACACTTATAGCTCTCGTGCATCCGTTGCATGGCAATCCCTACTCACTCACATTGATATCTATTGATGGGCATCTACATAGCCCGTTGATACGTATAGTTGATGTGAGACTATTTTCTCCTTTTTTGTCTTCTCCACAACCACCATTCTATTCCACCTATAGTGCTATGTCCATGGCTCGCGCTCATGTATTGCGTGAAGATTGAAAAAGTTTGAGAACACCAAAAGTATGAAATAATTGCTTGGCTTGTCATCGGGGTTGTGCATGATTAAATACTTTGTGTGATGAAGATAGAGCATAGCCAGACTATATGATTTTGTAGGGATAACTTTCTTTGGCCATGTCATTTTGAGAAGACATGATTGCTTTGTTATTATGCTTGAAGTATTACTATTTTTATGTCAATATTAAACTTTTGTCTTGAATCTTTCGAATCTGAACATTCATGCCACAATAAAGAAAATTACATTGAGAAATATGCTAGATAGCATTCCACATCAAAAATTCTGTTTTTATCATTTACCTACTCGAGGACAAGCAGGAATTAAGCTTGGAGATGCTTGATACGTCTCCAACGTATCTATAATTTTTTATTGTTCCCTGCTATTATATTATCTGTTTTGGATGTTAATGGGCTTATTTATACACTTTTATATTATTTTTGGGACTAACCTACTAACCCAAGGCCTAGTGCAAATTGCTGTTTTTTGGCCTATTTCAGTGTTTCGCCGAAAAGGAATATCAAACGGAATCCAAATGGAATGAAACCTTCGGGAGAGTTATTTTTGGAACAAACTTTATCCATAGGACTTGGAGTGGACGTCAAGAAATCAATGAGGAGGCCACGAGGCAGGGAGGCGTGCCTGCTCCCCCTGGGCGCGCCCCCCACCCTCGTGGGCCCCTCGTGGCTCCACCGACCTACTTCTTCCTCCTATATATGTCAACATACCCCGAAAACATCGAGGAGCACCACGAAACCCTATTTCCACGGCCGCAACCTTCTGTACCCAAGAGATTCCATCTTGGGGCCTTTTCTGGAGCTCCGCCAGAGGGGGGAATCGATCCCGGAGGGCTTCTACATCAACACCATAGCCTCTCCGATGATGTGTGAGTAGTTTACCTCAGACCTTCGGGTCCATAGTTATTAGCTAGATGGCTTCTTCTCTCTCTTTGGATCTCAATACAATGTTCTCCTCGATCTTCTTGGAGATCTATTCGATGTAACTCTTTTTGCGGTGTGTTTGTCGAGATCTGATGAATTGTGGGTTTATGATCAAGATTATCTATGAACAATATTTGATTCTTCTCTGAAATCTTTTATGTATGATTTGTTATCTTTGCAAGTCTCTTTGAATTATCAGTTTTGTTTGGCCTACTAGATTGATCTTTCTTGCAATGGGAGAAGTGCTTAGCTTTGGGTTCAATCTTGCGGTGTCCTTTCCCAGTGACAGCAGGGGCAGCAAGGCACGTATTGTATTGTTGCCATCGAGGATAAAAAGATGGGGTTTATATCATATTGCTTGAGTTTATCCCTCTACATCATGTCATCTTGCTTAATGTGTTACTCTATTCTTATGAACTTAATACTCTAGATGCATGCTGGATAGCAGTCGATGTGTCGACTAATAGTAGTAGATGCAGAATCGTTTCGGTCTACTTGTCGCGGACGTGATGCCTATATACATGATCATGCCTAGATATTCTCATAATTATGCACTTTTCTATCAATTGCTCGATAGTAATTTGTTCACCCATCGTAATACTGATGCTATCTTGAGAGAAGCCACTAGTGAAACCTATGGCCCCGGGGTCTATTCTCTATTATATTAATCTTCCGTCAACTAGATATTTCTGGCACCGTTTATTTTGCAATCTTTACTTTCAATCTATATCATAAAAATACCAAAAATATTTATTTTATTATTACTATCTCTATCAGATCTCACTCTCGTAAGTGACCATGATGGGATTGACAACCCCTTTATTGCGTTGGTTGCGAGGTTCTTATTTGTTTGTGTAGGTACGAGGGACTTGCGTGTAGTCTCCTACTAGATTGATACCTTGGTTCTCAAAAACTGAGGGAAATACTTACGCTACTTTGCTGCATCACCCTTTCCTCTTCAATGGAAAACCAACGCAGTGCTCAAGAGGTAGCAAGGGCTTAGTCGTGAGGCCAACGCATCTATGTGGTAGCTTGAACGAGGTTGGTCGGAATCGAGAGACGCGAGGTTTTACCCAAGTTCGGCCCCTCACGGTGGAGGTAAAAGCCTACATCCTGCTTCATTGATATTTATGATGATGATCACGATTACACGGGTGCTCTATCTTGAGAACTATTGAGCTGTCTGTCTAAACCTAACTTGTAAAAACCTGTGGAACCTCTCACTCTTCTAGGGTGCCTTGCCCCTCCTTATATATGTTGAAGGGGCGGCTTACATGACTAGTCCTATTAGGATTAGCATTATTCTATCTTCTATTACAAGTGGAGTCCTAGTCTTGCTTCCTTTGTAAGGGAATATTCCTTATGCTTTCCTCTTAAGCCGGCCCACCATAATACGAGCCGGCCCTCCATGAACCGCCTGGTGGGCCACCGGGTCTTGTCGCTCCTCTGACCCGCCGGCCGGGTCATCAATGAGTCACCTGGTTCGGCCAGGTCATCAGTGAGTGGAGAGATCCGGACGGGTCACCAGTGAGTCGCCAAATCAGGGCGGGTCACCAGTGAGTCACCAAGTCCGGCTGGGTCATACATCCGGCCGGGTCATACCGTGGGGTATATCCCCGACAGTCGTGAAACCCGACCATAGCATTAAGTATCAAGTCCTCTTTACTCCCATACACCATAACCCACTTATCCGCGTTTAGGCTGTTGTCACCCCCGCAACACCGACAATAAGCAAACCATGAACATATTGCAACACCCTACAGTGGTGTCCCCTCGTGTTTGCGCGAGATGGAGGGCACCGTAGGACAGCACCATAATAAAATATATAATCATACCAACCAAGATCACAATTAACCCATAGGACAAAACGGATCTACTCAAACATCATAGAATAACCATAGATCATTGGGAAATAATATATGGAGTTGAGCACCAAGTCTAAGTAGAGATTACAGCGGGGAGAAGGGGTATTACACTGCTGCATAGAGGGTGACAGAGTTGGTGTTGACGGTAGCGAGATTGTTGATGTAGATCGCCATCACGATCCTAGCCCCGGCGGCACTCCGGCGCTACCGGGAGAGAGAGGGGGGAGAGCCCCCTCCTTATTCTTATTCCTTGGCCTCCCCTCTAGATGGGAGGAGAGTCCCCCCTCTGGTCCATGGCCTCCATGGCAGTGGAGGAGCGGGAGCCCCTCCGAGTTTGGATCTCCCTCTCTGTTCTCTTCTGTTTCGCGTTCCCCGGATCTGGCCGAAAACTGTTTCTTATATTTCGGGAGATTCGTAACTCCGATTGCACTGAGATTTTAACATGATTTTTTTCCGGATATAAGCTTCCTTGCGCCCGAAGTAGAGCTCCAACCGATGTACGGGGTGAGCACAACCCACCACCACGCGCCAGGCTCCTGGGTCGCGCCCTGGTGTCTTTTGGGCTGTGTGGGCCTCTGTTTGCGGTGATTCCAACTCCCAAAAATCACATATATTCCAAAATAATTCTCTATAAAATTTTATTGCATTTGGACTTCATTTGATATGGATTTTCTACGAGACAAAAAACATGCAAAAAACAGGAACTGGCACTAGGCACCGGATCAATAGGTTAGTCCAATAAATCATATAAAAAGTTGCCAAAATATGTGAAAGTTGTATAATATTGGCATGAAAGAATAAAAAATTATAGATACGACGGAGACGTATCACCCACATGAATTTGTTATCCATGCCGACCATGAAATGCTTAAGTACCTTAAGGGTCAAACTAAGTTGAACAAGCGTCATGCTAAGTGGAGTGAATTCATTGAGTCATTTCCTTATGTCATCAAATACATCAAAGGTAAGGAAAATGTTGTGGAAGATGCCCTTTCACGTAAATGCATGCTTGTTACTAAACTTGAATTGAATGTCATTGGCTTTGAGCACAAAAAAGACTTGTATGTGTATGATCCTACTTTTGCTATTCCATATGCCAAATGTTTGACGCATACATCTTGGGAACGCTATGACATCAAAGATGATTATCTTATGAGATCTAACAAACTTTGTGTCCCCGATTTTTCTCTTCTTTTGTTACTTTGCAAGAATCCCACGGAGGAGGACTTATGGGACACTTTGGACGCGACAAGACTTTCGCTACGCTCTCAAAGAACTACTATTGGCCGAAGATGTTCCGCGACGTCTCATGCTCTACCAACCAATGCTCTACATGTCGCAAAGCTAAATCTAAAGCTCAATCCAATGGTCTATATATGCCACTTCCTATTCCATATCAACCATGGGAATATATTAGTATGGACTTTGTGCTTGGTTTGCCTAGAACTAGAAGTGGCAAAGATTTTGTGTTTGTTGTTGTGGACCGATTCTCTAAAATGGCTCATTTCATCCCATGCAACAGGATAGACGATGCTTCACATGTTGCAAATATTTTTTGTAGGGAAATCTACGCCTACATGGAGTGATAAATACTATTTTTTCGAGCCGCGACGTCAAGTTCTTAAGCTACTTTTGGAAGACCTTATGCGCCAAGATCGAAATCAAGCTCTTGTTCTCTTCGGCATACCATCTGCAAACGGACAGCCAAACGGAGGTGACGAACCGGACGCTATCTACCATCCTACGTGTGTTGATCAATAAGAAGATCAAGGAGTGGGAAGAGTGCCTACCCATCACCGAGTACGCCTACTACCGCGCAAGGCATTTGACTACCGGCAAGTCCCCCTTCGAGGTCGTCAACAGTTTCAACCCGTTGTCCCCATTGGACATTCTACCTCTTCCACTACAAGAGCACATCAACATGGATGCGAATGCACAAGTGAAATATCTCAAGAAGGTGCATGAAGATACAAGAAACACCATCAAGCGCCAAGTACAACGCCTCGCGACCAAGCTCAACATCAACAAGCAACCCATGATATTCAACATTGGAGATCTTGTGTAGCTACACCTTCGCGAGGACCGCTTCCCCAATGAACGCAAGTCCAAACTTCTACCACGAGCCAATGGGCCCTTCAAGGTGCTCTAACACTACAACAACAACGCCTACAAGATTGACATCCTACGTGACAAGTACAATGTGAGCGGTGTCTTCAATGTCAAGGATCTTTCTCCCTACCATGGTGATGAAGATTTTGATCCGAGGTCGGATCTTTCCCAAGGGGGGGGGGGATGATACAGAGCATCCCAGGGTCGTCCCCATGGACCTATCATCGTCTCACCAAGTGCTTAGTGGACCCATGACACGAGCACGTGCAAGAGCTCTCGAAACTGAGGTAACATCTCTCCTCTCACAATTCCACTTCGATGCACATGAGACATGGCTACTACCTCAAACAGAGACATTATGCATACTCAGGTACCAAGGAGTTAGCCATGGAGAAGATAAGGAGCAAGGAGGATCAAAGAAGGAAGACATACGCGAAGACGGAGAAGAAAACGGCCAAGTCTACACTTTCCCGGACGATCCGGACCTTTGTTCACACGATCCGGCCCCAGCCTGGATGATCCGGATAAGTGGCACCCGAGACCAGCAAGCCTCACCGCGAAGCCGGACGGTCCGGACCGACGCCCGGATCATCCGGAACCACCCAGACGTCTGGACCGCCTCCCGGTCATCCGGACCCTCCTCGACGGCCACGACACATCCAGACGATCCGAACGGCCGCCCGGATCATCCGGGCCACCATCCGGATCATCCGGACCCCCACCTGCATGTGCTTTTTGGGCCGAAGCCCATGTACCCTTTCGTCCCTCTAGCCTATATAAACGACTCCACCTCCACTTTTCTAGGGTTAGCAAAGGATTAGCTCATTTGAGAGATAGAGATTTGCTCATCCACTTGGTTACTTCTCCATTGGAGTCCACGACCTCTTCGGAGAAGATCCCCCAAGTGGATTCAAGACCCCTCATGGGAAGACCCCCTGAAGACCTCCTCACGGAGAAGAACTCACTACTTGTATCATCCTTAGTTGATCGTGGATCGTGTATCTCTTTGTGTTTCGAGGATCTAGCACATGTGAAATCGAATCTTGTTGGTTTGAGTGATTCTCTCATGTTTCCCCTCGTGTTTCCCCTCGTGTTCTTCGTCGGATCCGCTCCAATCGTGAAAGATCGGGCATCTAGGGTTCTACCCTACATCACAAACTAGGCAAGATGTAGATTGGATCAAGCGAAGATGCGAACGACCTCAAGTATGATTATGACAATGAACGATGGGTGGCATGTGGTGGAAATTGATGGATGGAGGTGGTGGAAAGAGGAAGGAATAACGATGTAGTGGCGGTGTGACTAATGTGAACAGAACTCGGAACTCTAAATGAACTAGACACTAAGACCAGCAACTCGACACGACGATGCAACCGATAATTCCACTATGCAACACTCTAAATGAACTAGACACTAAGACCAGCAACTCGACACGATGATGCAACCGATAATTCCACTATGCAACCAATGAAAAGAAAATTGCAAAGGCTCAGACTGGCTTGGACAAAGGATAAACAGATCTACCTTTTTTATGGATTTTTCTTGGATAGTAGGTAAGAAAATAAATCTAGTCTAGGGATAACTGGAAATTCTCACCGAGCAACCTAAAAACTGACACCACTTGATAGAGGTGGGGTGTCCTGATCTTTCGATGAGATGATAACTATCCATTTGGTGGAGACGACTTTGACGATCCGACTACAAATGTGTAACATCCCAAATTTTTCAATTTGGAATGTTATACATAGTCATCCATGCATATCATATTTTATTTGCATTTCGTCTAGCGATCCTCGAAATCCTAAGCAACTCAAGGACCCTCGGAGAGAGTTGGGGATTTCCTAGTTTTCAAATTTGATTTTATCAAATTTTGAAACGAGGATTTTGGTTTTAATTATTTTCTCTCCACAAATATTTCATACTAAAATATATGAGAGGAGATAATATGAATTCTCCAAGATAATTGAAATATTGGAAGAAAAATATTAAAATCAAATATTTGTTTTATTTGACTTTATTTGGATTTTATTTGCATTAGAAAAATCACACGTTTTTCAAAATTGCATTTTAGGGCCAAGAAAATGTTCATCTTGTTCTAAATATTTTATTTAGACGGTGAAATTTTGTTTTGGCATTTTTAGATTTTTATTTATTTTTCTAGGATTTTATTTCTGTCGGCGGAATTATTTAAAAAAAAAGTTCGCGCCCGACTGGGCCTAAGACCCAGCCAAGCCAGGCCGCCGCCGCCTCCTGCGCGCGCGCGCCACTGCCGTCGCTCAGACCGGAGTCCGAGTCGGACTCCGCCTGCCGCCGCGCCTTGCCCCCTCCTCCAAGTCGCGCCGCCGCCCTGCCCTTTATATACGCCCGCCCCCGAGCCCCAACACCACACCGCCACCGCCGCCAGCCCCCGCCGCCCGCCCGCGCTAGCCGCCGCCGCCGCTTGCCGCCGCCGCCCCGCGAGCCGCCGCACCATCGTTGCCCCCGCCTCGCTGGAGCCCCCTCGCCGGAGGTAGCCGCCGAACCTGCCGCCGGGTTTTTTTAAACCGTTCGGTTTTTTTAGAAAACCCTAGATCCGTTTTTTCGGATTCGCCGGTTTTTTTCGGTTCTTCTAGTTAGTGGACGTTCATCCGTACGTTTGTTTTAATGAACGGTTTTCGCCCGTTAGATCCATCTAACGAACGCTCGTCCGTTAGTCTGTTCGTCAGTTTTTCTTTTATCGGATTTATTCCGCGATTTTTCTGATCCGATTCTTAGTTTCTGTTTTTCTTTTCGCCGTTAGTCGGAATTAGGCGATTCAAGCGCCTAGAGTTTCGTCTCGAAACCCTCTTTCTGTTTAACCAACTCAAATAAGTTTTTGCTACTGTAAAATTCAACCTAGGTTCAGATTAGTAAATGAAGCTTCTTTCTTTCGCCGTTTGAGTTTCGTTGCTCCGTTTGATTTGATTCTTTTGCGAACCGGAGTTCTTAAGTTGAACCTTCTGGTCAACCCTCTTTATTTGAGTTTTACTGTGCATCTTTGCTTGTTGCTTATGTATGTTATTGT
Organism: Triticum aestivum; assembly: GCF_018294505.1. Taxonomy (NCBI): domain Eukaryota; kingdom Viridiplantae; phylum Streptophyta; class Magnoliopsida; order Poales; family Poaceae; genus Triticum; species Triticum aestivum. Next base: position 497,750,486 of record NC_057803.1, on the reverse strand, counting down.
TTGTTTGCGATAGAACACCCGGAGTGCGAAGCGTGCTACTACGAGTCCCTAGGTTTCGCAGACCGTCAGCAAGGCAAGAAACACTTTGATCATATCCCTTTTATCACCCAGTTTTTATGCATTAGTTCCAATCCTCAAACATTGCATGATTAGGATGTCATTAACATGTGGGTTGGGAAGTAGTTGATGAGGTAGAACCTATTACCCTGTTACATTCAAACCCTTGGGAGTTACTTCTACGCGTTGCTTATATTGCTATGCTATGCTATGCTCGTAGACGTGGTTTGGGTTTGAGTGAAATCCATGACAGATGTGAGATTGTTAATTAATGGTTCAACTTAAGGTGGCAACTTAAATTAACATCTGGGTGGATTGAGGCACCTGGAGTACCCAGTGTTGCCTGTATTTTTTGGAAATCCCGGATTACCCGTGTGATCTTCCTATGGACCGCCACCCAGGCTCAAAGGGAACTGAGATGATTCATGCTAGAAACTTCCGTGTGCAGCCACAAGCTATTATGGGCTCTAGCATAGTTGAGTAAGTTACGTGAAGCTCTTGAAGAGGCAGATCAGCAGGTAGTGGGATGTAGGTTTGGTATGGTCTGTCCGGAGTAGAGAGTTAATGTTTCTGAAAGACTGTGTCTCGGTCATCCGTTTCTCAAACACCTTGTAGTGCGAGAAATCCAACGGAGGCGATCGAGTCTTGTGGGGAAAAGTGCGCAAACCTCTGCAGAGTGTATAATCTAATCATGATTAGCCGTGTCCCCGGTTATGGACAATTCTTGAGTATCTAGTATTTGGGTTATCACATGTATCTCATCATTCTTAAATAATATTGTTGGGATGTTAATTACTTTAATTGGGATTGAGTTGGAGGAACCTTCTTAATGTTTGTTCAACTACCATGATAGTTAAATTAAAATCTATTCCTTTGTTGTAGGGAAAAATTGGCTTTTCGCAAAAACTATAACCATAGAGCTTTCCACCAGCCAAATATGCATGTAGTGATAGCTTTATTCTGTTCTTGCTCTACTGTGTTATTTTGCCAGCATATTCCATGTGCTGACCCGTTTTCGGGCTGCAACGTATTATGTTGCAGACTTTTCAGACGAGGAGTAAGGTTCGTTAGGTCGTTGCCGTGCAGCTCAGCTATGCCGTTGGAGTTGATGGACTCACTTTATCTTCCAAGCCTTCCGCTGTTATCGTATTAGATGGCCTTAAGCCATATTATTGTAATAAGTTCTCTTTGAGACATTCGATGTAATAAGTGTGTGATTGCCACTCTGTTATAAATCCTTCGAGTACTGTGTGTGTCAGCATTACCGATCCAGGGATGACACTGAAGCACAGAGACTTGACCATCTGAGGTCGGGTCGCTACAAGATGGTATCAGAGCACACGCTGAGTGTAGGACACGACCACTAAGATAAACCCTAGGTCACACTTCTCTTCTCATTTCTGACTTCTCTCCATTTTCTACTCTTTAGGATGGCGGAGATGAAGAACAAGTTTGCACAACCGGATGAAGACACACCTTTTGGACGCCACTTGAAGGAAGTCACTAGGTACTTGAACATTGGAATACCAAGCTTCACCGGAACGTACAACGCCACTTTACCTGAAGAGGAGCGCTGGATGGTTCAAGTACAAGTTCCAGGAAGGACGTTCTCGCCAACTTCTAAACCCATAGAGTTTTCTTTTGAAGCACCCACCTGGAGTCTAGGCAAGAGCATGGCAGCCCACATTACCATGGGACGCATTGGAGAGGTCTACAACAGGGAGCTTAAGGACACTATCTACCAAATATGTGGGCGCCGAGACGAGCAATGGGAAGTAATCAGCACCAGGAAGGATAGATCCATTGCAGCTTTCATCCAGGAGTTAAACTAGCACATTCGACGTCAGGAGAACCAGATGTGCGCGGACATGATGGACTTGAAGAAGGCGAAGACTAGAATCATCGAGCTGGAGGAAGAACTCAAGTTTACACGCGATGGATATGAGGAGGAAATCAAGACACTACTGGAGAAGAATGACGACTTAGTCAAGAAGATCGGAATATTCATGGGAGGACCAGCACCAATAGAAGAAGAAGAAGAACCCAAGGAGATACGCCCCGAGGACTACATCAGCATCGAAGACACCGATTCCGAACCTAGTGATGATGACTTTGAAGACGAAGCTGGAGCAGACATCATGGAGTCTTCCACCGATCAAAATTTCTAGATGACCACCAAATATTAGTAGTATTCCCCCATGTAATTAGTATTAGATGAGCACTTTTGCGATAGTTCTAGACCGTTTGTATGCCCTTGCTTGATTGATTGAGTGAAATGTTTGTGTTTGTCTCATGTGCATATGGGTAGTTTTTTATCATTAGACCCCCTTTCTATTCTGATCTCTTCCATCTAAAACCCATCAGATGCCTTTGAGACGTGACCCTGGTTTTGTTTTCCCACCGGAGCTCACTCAGTTGATCCAGCAGGAGAATACTTTGATGCAATTGCTAGTTCAGAACCAGGGCAACAACAACAACAACAACCCACCACTAGTGGACAACCTAGCCCATTTTCTAAGGTTACAGCCGCTGGTGTTTTCCAGTAGCACTGAGCCTATAGTTGCTGATGATTGGCTACGCCATATTGGAAGGGAGTTGACCACCACAGGTTGCACAGATGCTGAGAGGGTGCATTTTGCCGCACATCAATTGGATGGACCTGCAGCCTCATGGTGGGAGAATTACACAGCCACTTTCCCCATAGCCAACGTCACTTGGGACCAGTTTCAGCAAGCTTTCCGCACGTCCCATGTCTCAACTGGAGCTATGCAGATGAAGAAGTGGGAGTTCCGCAACCTATGTCAGGGGAACCACACTATGGCACAGTACGTGGATGAGTTTAGCAAGTTATCTCGCTATGCCCCTAATGATGTGGCCACCGATGCCGCGAAGCAGGAGAAGTTTATGGAAGGGCTGAATGATGAGATGAGCATGCAGTTGATGGTAGCAACCTTCAACAACTACCAGAAGTTGGTAGATAAGGCTCTTATGATTGAAGGGAAGCAGCAGCAGATTGATAGCCGCAAGAGAAAGTATGGACAAGGGAAGTATAACTCAGGAGCTCAGTAGGGGCCTCGCCTAACCCCGAACTCGGGAGGACTTGTTCATAACCATGGAGGTCACAACCACACTGGAGGAGGATCACATAATCACAATGGTTCTAAGAATGGAATGGGAACGGAACCAGCAATAATCAGAACCGCCCCAATCCATCCACACCCACCAAAAGAGATCTAAGTCACGTTACTTGCTTCAAGTGTGGGAAGACTGTACACTACGCCACGGAGTGCCCTGAAGGAAAGAATGGAAACGGAAATGGGAGCGCTGGGAAGAAGCCTAATCCATTCAACAAAGGACAAGTGAACCACGTTAACGTGGAGGAGGTTGAAGAGCAGCCGGACGCGGTAATAGGTAAGTTTTTGGTTAAGTCATTTACCGCTCTTGTTCTTTTCGATACTGGTGCATCGCATTCATACATATCAAGGGGATTTGTGGATAAGTTTAAACTACCAACCCAAACCCTTAGGACCCCTCTGTTAGTAAGCTCACCCGGAGCAGAATACATGGCTAGCCGATGGTGCGACCAGGTACCCTTAACCATTGGCACACATGTTTTTCCGTCCGACCTAATTATCTTGGAGTCACAAGGATTGGATGTGATATTAGGTATGGACTGGATGTCAAAGTTTGGAGGGAGTATTGACTGTGCTAGTAAGTCGATTTATCTTACCACCCCGGAGGGAAAAAGGATTAAGTATGTGTCTAGGCATGTGCCTAGGAGGAGCCAAGTGAATGCCCTTACGGGAGTTGTTCAGGAGGAAGTGCCTGTAGTGAAGGATTATCCGGATGTTTTTCCAGAGGAGTTACCAGGCATGCCACCGGATGGAGACATTGAGTTTTGATAGAGCTGTTGCCAGGAACAAGACCAATATCTAAGAGACCCTATCGGATGCTCGCAAATGATCTGGAGGAAATTAAGAAACAAATCAAGGAGTTATTGGAAAAAGGATACATTCGAAGAAGTTCATCACCTTGGGGAGCCCCTGTGCTTTTGGTTGAGAAGAAGGACAAATCCCTAAGGATGGTTGTTGATTATCGAGCCTTGAATGAGGTGACGATTAAGAACAAGTACCCACTGCCGATGATCAACGATCTGTTTGATCAGTTGCAAGGAGCTAAGGTGTTCTCGAAGATCGATCTGCGATCAGGATACCATCAGTTGAAGATACGTGAGAAGGATATACCAAAGACAGCATTCACGACGCGGTATGGATTATACAAGTACACGGTCATGTCATTTGGACTGTCTAATGCCCCTGCTTATTTCATGAGCATGATGAACAAGGTGTTCATGGAGTATTTGGACAAGTTTGTTCTGGTGTTTATTGATGGTATTATGGTATACTCGAAGAACAAGGAGGAGCACAGGGAGCATTTGCGCTTAGTTCTCGAGAAACTCAGGGAACACCAGTTGTATGCTAAGTTTAGCAAATGCGAGTTTTGGTTGAAGGAAGTCGGATTCCTTGGACATGTTATATCAGGAGAAGGTATAGCAGTAGACCCCAGCAAAATTCAGTCAGTCACTGAATGGTTGGCACCCACCTCAGTTAGCGAGATCCGCAGTTTCCTTGGACTCGCAGGTTACTATCGGAGATTCATTGAGAACTTTTCCAAGATTGCAAAGCCAATGACTGAACTGTTAAAGAAGGATACTAAGTTTAAATGGACAGAAGATTGCGAGGCAAGTTTCCAGGAGTTGAAGGAACGGTTGACTACAGCACCAGTGCTAACACTGCCGGATATACATAAGGAATTCCAAGTGTATTGCGACGCCTCTCGCTTAGGACTTGGATGTGTACTTATGCAGGATGGAAGAGTTGTTTCGTATGCCTCACGACAACTAAAACCTCATGAGTTGAACTATGCCACACATGATTTGGAGTTAGCAGCCGTAGTGCATGCATTGAAGACCTGGAGACATTACCTTATCGGAAACCGATGTGATGTATACATGGACCATAAGAGTTTGAAGTACATCTTCACCCAGAAGGAACTGAACCTTAGACAGAGGAGATGGTTGGAGCTTATAAAGGACTATGACATGAAGCTACACTATCACCCAGGAAAGGCCAATGTTGTAGGAGACGCTTTGAGTAGGAAGAGTTATGCTAATATCCTTGAAAGTAAGGGACTGCCGAAGGAGTTAACAGAGAATATCATGGAACTTCGATTGGAGATTGTTCCTAGAGGATTCGTTGCAACAATGGAAGTCCAGTCGACATTGCTGGACAAGATTCGGGAAGCTCAGAAGGATGACAAGGAGATTGCCGAGATAAAGGAGAAGATGAGCAAAGGAAAGGCCAAAGGTTTTCGTGAAGACGAGCACGATACCTTATGGTTTGAGGACTGAGTTTATGTGCCCAATAACCAGGAGATCAGGAAGTTAATACTTCAAGAGGCTCATGACTCACCATACTCGATACACCCCGGAAACACCAAGATGTATCTGGATTTGAAGGAACGTTTCTGGTGGACCGGTATGAAAAAGGATATTGCCGAGTATGTAGCCGTATGTGATGTATGTCAGCGAGTGAAGGCAGAACATCAAAAGCCAGCAGGATTATTACAGCCTATGCCGATACCCGCAATGGAAGTGGGATAAACTTGGCATGGATTTTATCACCGGGTTGCCCAGGACTAAAGCAGGGTATGATTCCATATGGGTAGTAGTTGATCGCTTGACCAAAGTGGCTCACTTCATCCCAGTGAAAACCACTTATACCAGTGCAAAGTTGGCCAAGATTTATATGTCCAGGATCGTATGTCTGCATGGAGTTCCAAGGACCATCGTATCAGATAGAGGAACACAGTTTACTTCAAAGTTCTGGCATCAGTTACATCAGACTTTGGGAACAAGGTTAGAGTTCAGTACAGCTTTTCACCCGCAGACAGATGGACAGACCGAGAGAGTGAACCAAATTTTGGAGGACATGTTGAGAGCCTGTGCGCTAGATTACGGATCTAGTTGGGATGACAATTTGCCTTACGCAGAGTTCTCGTACAACAATAGCTACCAAGCCAGTTTGAAGATGGCACCGTTTGAAGCCCTGTATGGACGCAGGTGCAGAACACCTTTGATGTGGGACGAGGTAGGAGACCGACAGTTGTTTGGACCAGACTTGATCAAAGAGTCTGAGGAGAAGGTTAAATTGATTCGTGATAGATTGAAGATTGCTCAGTCCAGGCAGAAGAGTTATGCGGACTCAAAACGCAAAGAGGTAACCTATGAAATTGGAGACAGAGTATATCTGCGAGTATCTCCCTTGCGAGGAGTGAAACGTTTTGGAGTTAAGGGGAAACTAGCTCCGAGATTTGTAGGACCGTATCGTGTTTTGGAACGGATGGGAGAAGTTGCCTACAAGTTGGAGTTACCCGAGGGATTGTTAGAAGTTCATGATGTGTTCCACGTTTCACAGCTGAAGAAGTGTCATGCTGAGATGGCCGATATACCGTTAAGAGATACAGTACCCTTGGAGGCAATTCAGTTGGACAGTGATTTGACCTACGAGGAAAAGCCAGTAAAGATTCTTGAGTTTGCCAGCAGAGTCACTCGCAGTAAAGTTATCAAGTTTTGCAAAGTTCAGTGGAGCCACCATACCGAGGACGAAGCCACCTGGGAATGAGAGGATGATCTTCGCAAAGACCACCCACACCTATTTTCTAGCCAACCCGAATCTCGAGGGCGAGATTCATCTTAAAGGGGGTAGGTTTGTAACATCCCAAATTTTTCAATTTGGAATGTTATACATAGTCATCCATGCATATCATATTTTATTTGCATTTCGTCTAGCGATCCTCGAAATCCTAAGCAACTCAAGGACCCTCGGAGAGAGTTGGGGATTTCCCGGTTTTCAAATTTGATTTTATCAAATTTGGAAACGAGGATTTTGGTTTTAATTATTTCCTCTCCGAAAATATTTCATACTAAAATATATGAGAGGAGATAATATGACTTCTCCAAGATAATTGAAATATTGGAGGAAAAATATTAAAATCAAATATTTGTTTTATTTGGATTTTATTTGCATTAGAAAAATTGCACGTTTTTTAAAATTGCATTTTAGGGCCAAGGAAATGTTCATCTCGTTCTAAATATTTTATTTAGATGGTGAAAATTTGTTTTGGTATTTTTAGATTTTTATTTATTTTTCTAGGATTTTATTTCTGTCGGCGGAATTATTTAAAAAAAAGTTTCGCGCCCGACTTGGCCTAAGGCCCAACCGAGCCAGGACGCCGCCGCCGCCTCCTGCGCGCGCGCCACCGCCGCCGCTCGGACCGGAGTCCGTGTCAGACTCCGCCTGCCGCCGCGCCTTGCCCCCTCCTCCAAGTCGCACCGCCGCCCTGCCCTTTATATACGCCCGCCCCCGAGCCCCAACACCACACCGCCACCGCCGCCAGCCCCGCCACCGCAGTCGTCGTCGCCCGCGCTAGCCGCCGCCGCCGCTTGCCGCCGCCGCCCCGTGAGCTGCTGCCCCCGCCTCGCCGGAGCCCCCTCGCCGGAGGTAGCCGCTGGACCCGCCGCCGGTTTTTTTTAAACCGTTCGGTTTTTTTTGGAAAACCCTAGATCCGCTTTTTCGGATTCGCCGGTTTTTTTCTGGTTCTTCTAATTAGCGGACATTCGTTCATACGTTCGTTTTAACGAACGGATTTCGCCCGTTAGATCCAGCTAACGAACGCTCGTCTGTTAGTCTGTTCGTCAGTTTTCTTTTATCGGATTTATTCCACGATTTTTCTGATCGTGATTTCTGATCTGATCTTAGTTTCTGTTTTTCTTTTCGCTCGTTAGTCGGAATCAGGCGATTCAAGCGCCTAGAGTTTCGTCTCGAAACCCTCTTTCCGTTCAACCAACTCAAATAAGTTTTTTCTACTATAAAATTTGACCTAGGTTCAGATTAGTAAACAAAGCTTCTTTCTTTCGTCGTTTGAGTTTCGTTGCTCCGTTTGATTTGATTCTTTTGCGAACTGGAGTTCTTAAGTTGAACCTTCTGGTCAACCCCTCTTATTTGAGTCTTACCTGTGCTTCTTTGCTTGTTGCTTATGTAAGTTATTGTTTGTTTGCGACAGAACACCCGGAGTGCGAAGCGTGCTACTACGAGTCCCTAGGTTTCACAGACCGTCAGCAAGGCAAGTAACACTTTGATCATATCCCTTTTATCACCCAGTTTTTATGCATTAGTTCCAATCCTCAAACATTGCATGATTAGGATGTCATTAACATGTGGGTTGGGAAGTAGTTGATGAGGTAGAACCTATTACCCTGTTACATTCAAACCCTTGGGAGTTACTTCTACGCGTTGCTTATATTGCTATGCTATGCTATGCTCGTAGACGTGGTTTGGGTTTGAGTGAAATCCATGACAGATGTGAGATTGTTAATTAATGGTTCAACTTAAGGTGGCAACTTAAATTAACATCTGGGTGGATTGAGGCACCTGGAGTACCCAGTGTTGCCTGTATTTTTTGGAAATCCCGGAGTACCCGTGTGATCTTCCTATGGACCGCCACCCAGGCTCAAATGGAACTGAGATGATTCATGCTAGAAACTTTTGTGTGCAGCCACAAGCTATTATGGGCTCTAGCATAGTTGAGTAAGTTACATGAAGCTCTTGAAGAGGCAGATTAGCAGGTAGTGGGATGTAGGTTTGGTATGGTCTGTCCGGAGTAGAGAGTTAATGTTTCTGAAAGACTGTGTCTCGGTCATCTGTTTCCCAAACACCTTGTAGTGCGGGAAATCCAGCGGAGGCAATCGAGTCTTGTGGGGAAAGGTGCGCATACCTCTGCAGAGTGTATAATCTAATCATGGTTAGCCGTGTCCCCGGTTATGGACAATTCTTGAGTATCTAGTATTTGAGTTATCACATGTATCTCATCATTTATTAAATAATATTGTTGGGATGTTAATCACTTTAATTGGGATTGAGTTGGAGGAACCTTCTCAATGTTGTTTCAACTACCATGATAGTAAAATTAAAATCTATTCCTTTGTTGTAGGGAAAAATTGGCTTTACGCAAAAACTATAACCATAGAGCTTTCCACCAGCCAAATATGCATGTAGTGATAGCATTATTCTATCTTGCTCTACTGTGTTATTTTGCCAGCATATTCCATGTGCTGACCCGTGTTCGGGCTGCAACGTATTATGTTGCAGATTTTTCAGACGAGGAGTAAGGTCGTTAGGTCGTTGTCGTGCAGCTCAATTATGCCGTTGGAGTTGATGGACTCACTTTATCTTCCAAGCCTTCCGCTGTTATCGTATTAGATGGCCTTAAGCCATGTTATTGTATTAAGTTCTCTCTTGAGACATTCGATGTAATAAGTGTGTGATTGCCACTCTGTTATAAATCCTTCGAGTATTGTGTGTGTCGGCATTACCGATCCAGGGATGACACTGAAGCACAGAGACTTGGCCATCTGAGGTCAGGTCGCTACAAAATGTGCAACGACGTTGCACCTTAGTAATCGCTAAACCAACTCCAAGAGGTTATTGACCATGCCGAAGCACGATCAGCCTGACCACGAAGGTCTATTCCTGCAAGCAATCGAAGAACAAGCAAGAATATGATTAAGCAATCTTAATATTGCGAATATGGAAGAAGTATTGATGAAAGTGGAGTTTTCATAAGCGGTCTTGGTCTGGTTGTTGGACACAAACAAAGTACACACAAAGTTGCAGCGATGGCTAACTTTTAACTAAATAAAACCCAAGGAAAAAAGCTACTAGATGGATCTACTTATATAGGAGCATGGGGTGGCGGACAAGGAGGTGGGAGGAAGTTCCAAGGCATCCTAAAACCAACCCTAGGTCATACAAGGCCCATGGGCCCAAGTGGAGATGATGCAACACCTTTGGACTTGTAGTTTGACTCAGATTCTGCTGTAGCATTAGATTGTTTTGTCAATAACTCAACGCTCCGGACTAATTTGAAGGTGAATCCAATTGTTTTGGAAAGAGCACGAAATCTACTTTTCAACAGAAAAAGAATCACCCGATTCAGAATCCGAATGAAAGAGTTATTGGCGTTTTGAGTCGGGTATGTATGTGTAGTCTGAATCTAAATCCAGAACGTGAGAGACTTGGACTCTATCTTCTCTTGGGCCAAAAGTGATGTGAGAGGATTTTTTGAACAGCAAGTAAACGTCTCTTTCTCCCTTATCTTCATATGTGGATTGTACAAATATCCCATACACCTGCAATTAGACATGGCACAAAAGTCTGTGAAGTATTTTTGTCCTTGATAACATAAATAAATTATTGCGTAGTTTGCATTAGAAATCACCTCACAAATATGCATGTATGCAATATTTTTGGTCATATCCAAGGTAGTCATGTCCTCATTAGAGAGTCTGTCAGTTGATTTGGTAAATTTTTCGTCTGGAACCATGATATGTCAAATTGTGCTCGCATCCTCATCAAAGTTTGTGTGCCTAGTCTGCTTGAAATCCCTTGCAGCCATGTTATATGTGAGAGCCTAGATGATTTTGGACATGGATAGTCTTGGACTTGTGCAGTTTATATTCTTCAGGCAGACCTTCTTGGCGCCATGGGTGGTGATGAAGATCCCATCCCCCCGGATGGTGTTATGCATCACATGCCTTTTGCTTCATTTGGTGGTATTTGGAATGATGTTGAGTTTGTGGATAATGAGAACCACCATGCTGCTCCTGCTGCCCATCATGCTCTGGAAGCTGGGAATGAGGATGTTCCTATGGTCCATACCCCCCCCTCAACCCTGAACAAGAGCAGCATGACCAACCTATCCAACCTGCTATTGAGGCCGCTGATTCTTTCATTGCTCTTCAAGACATGATGTCAAAAATATGGCCTCTGCACCTACCATATTAGAACAACTAGCTAGCTGGCACCACTGTCGTCAGCACCAGATGCCAATTAATTAATGTTGAGGAGGAACATGGAACTATCAAGAAATGTTTACTTACCATAACTACAGATTACCCTGCTGCACCACCTGCTCATTCTGTGTCAAACACTGAGTTACCTGAAGTTACAGAGCACAACACTATTTGGAATTCTGAGCAAGATGATGCTCCTGCACAGTTGGAGTTTATTGAGTGTACCCAACCCATTCAAGCCCATGAGAACCCACACACTGTTGCAAACGACACTACTGTTGTTAATCCCTCGCATGTTGTCAATAAGCGCAAGAAGATCAATGCTCCATTGGATGTGAACGATCTACATCATAGTCGTCGCCTAGCTGGACTGAGCATTGGATTCAAAGATGAAGCTGCTGCTATCAAAGAAAAAGACCTGGCAAAGTGCAAGAAGAACCTCTCTGCTGAATTTGAATATGAGATCCGTGATCCTATAGTTGAACCCCCTCCAGAGCTTCCACTCACCACCATCCAAGCCCTAGCAACCAAGCAGTGTCAGATCCCTCCTAAGGAGGTCTCTAGGGAGAAACTTAAGTCTGTTGGTGAACATGATTAAATTTAGCTCTCATATTAGCCGACCTTGTTGTGTCAAGACCCCTTTCGGTCTTATGCCTTTTTATTATGTCAGTTGTTGCTGGTTATCATGCTTTGATACTATCTTGAACTCGGTTTGTAAGGAGTTAAACTCCATAATAAGTTTCTTTTGTTGGGATTTTATGCTACGCTTATTATTTCACTTTATGAGAAGTCTTAATGGTCAGGTTGATAATGGTCTGTTATACTGTTCAATGAGATCAAGTTTAAACTCTTGGTTTATTACTGCTTACGAATACATACACCAGCTCCCAGTTGTGACAGGGATGATTAATTCATCTCCTACATATGAACCCCTCCCCCAATCCTTTTATCAATGAATAGAACATGGAATATTCACAACTGGAATGTTAGAGGGATTAATTCTCAAACTAGATGGGATGACTTTAGGGCTAGAATTGATGAGAGTAACCACGACATTATATGTATCCAGGAAAAAAAATAGACACTTTTGATCTGGCTTATCTTAGAAACTTCTCACCCAAAAGATATAACCTATATGCATACACCCCAACTATGGGACTCTTTGGCGGTCTAATTACTATTTGGAATGGTAACCTTTTCACTTGATCTATCATCAGTCAGTCCAACTTTCAAATTACTGTCAAATTGGTTTGAAACTTATCTAGGCACATTTTTTATATCACCAGTGCTTATGGTCCTTGAAAAAATGAAGACAAAGCTGATTTTTTTTAATTGGTTGGACAGTGTGGATGCCTCACAAATGGATCACTGGATATTAGTTGGGGATTTTAATCTGATCAGAAGTCCTCGTGATAGAAACAGACCAGGTGGGGACACAAATAACATGCTAATGTTAAATAGCCTTATACAGCAATTGGATCTAGTGGAAATCACACTTAAAGGAAGAAATTTCACTTGGAGCAATATGCAAGATCTGCCACTTTCGGAAAAAGTTAGACTGGATTTTTACTTCTGCAAATTGGACATTATCATTCCCAAATACAATGGCACATCCTCTTGCTAGAGTATCATATGACATATCCCCATTCGCATTCAAATTGGCAGTGACATACCAAGGGCCTCCATTTTTAGATTTGAAAACTACTGGTTTGAATTTGATGGATTTTATGAGACTATGATACAATGTTGGAACATAAATCAGCAAGTGAGTAATTCTGCCAAAGATGTTTCTGCCAGATTTAAATGCCTCAGACTAGGTCTAAAAAATGGAGCAAAAAACCTATCCAGACTTAACACCACTATTGCCGCATGCAACTATGTTCTCACTATGTTGGATGGCATTGAAGATCAGAGGGCACTGGCTACAATGGAATCCAATTTCAGGAAAATATTGAAGAGGCACACTGCTAAACTATTGGAAATTAAAATAATTTATTGGAAGACCAGATTCAAAATGAGAAGTGTCAAACTTGATGATGAAAACACTAATTTTTTTCATGCTATGGCTACTCAGAGCTACAGAAAAAATTATGTTACCACTATCCATGGAGATGATGGAGCATCATATCAGAATCATGATCATAAAGTTGCAATCATCTGGAAATCCTACAAAGACAGACTGGGCAGATCCATTAATCCTACCATGCTATTCAACCTTGATGAACTCATCCAATCCCATGACTCAGCTGAACTTGATGCAGCATTCTCAATGGATGAAATTGATGAGGTTGTCAAAGAATTCCCTACTGGCAGAGCTCCAGGACCTGATGGCTTTAATGGTTCTTTCTTGAGGAAATGTTGGGATATTATTAAACAAGATTTTTACGCTATGATTTGGGACTTCTTTGAAGGTAACTGTGATATTCAAAGTATAAACACTACTTTCATCACACTCATACCAAAGATTGCTAATCCTGAGAATATGAATGACTTTATACCTATATCACTGGTTAGCCTTCCTCTTAAATTCATCACCAAGTTAATGGCAAATAGAGCTCAAAAGATCATCACCACGGTTATTCGTCAGAACCAATATGGATTTATCAAAGGCAGAAACATACAAGACTGTCTGGGATATGCTTTTGAATACCTTCACTTCTGCCATCAATCAAAAACCTATCATCATTCTCAAGATGGATTTTGAAAAGGCATTTGATAAGATTGAATATAAGGCTATTATTGCTATGCTCAAGGCCAAAAGATTTGGACCTAGATGGATCAAATGGGTGTCCAACATATTACACTCTGCTTCTACTGCTGTTCTTCTTAATGGAGTTGTAGGTAAAAAAATATGCAGAAGAGGAGTTAGACAAGGTGATCCTCATTCACCACTCCTATATGTTATTGCTGCTGACCTGCTACAATCTGTGATTAATGCTGCTTGGTCAAATGGTGAAATTTCTCTACCTATTGATCATGCTTATGGTCAAGACTATCCAATCATCCAATATGCTGATGACACTCTAATGATAATGCCAGCTAATGAAGATCAGCTTATGCATCCGAAATATTTACTCCATCTATTTAGTTTATCTACTGGCATGTTTGTTAACTTCAGCAAGTCCTCCATGACCCCTATTAATATTGATCAACAATCAATCTCTATGCTGGCAAATTCATTTGGATACAAGGTAGAGAGTCTGCCATTTACTTGTCTGGGTCTCCCTATGGGCACTACCAAACGCACAGTTCAAGATCTTATTCCTGCAATTTCCAAGATTGACAAGAGGCTATCTGGAGTGGCCAAATTTATGAACCATTCTGGGTTGGGGCCAAAAGTAAAAAACCAAATAATGTTGAGAAGCTAAAAAGGGCAAAAGAAAAAGAAAACGTGGGCTAGAAATTGTAAGGGTAGGTGCTCAAAATTTGCATATTAAAGATGGAATTGTACCTGGGATAAAAAGTGACCGCTCACCCTGGTTGCAAGTTGACGTGAACTTGTAGTCGCGACAAAAAAACTTGAACTTGTAGTCGCGACAAAAAAACTTGAAGCCCAACTACAAGTCGGTAATGGACTTGCAACTGGGGTGAAGAATAAAAAAATGGACAACCTACTCGCAGAAACAAGGGTGGCCTTGTAACTAAGGCAACAAAAAGGTCAAAAAAAACCGATTGCAAGTAGAGGGTGGGCTTATAACTAGGAGTGTAGAACAAAAAAGGTCGGTGCTAGTTGTAAGCTGATGGCGGACTTGCAAACTGAGGCGACAATAAAAACTTCAAGCCCATTTACGAGTGGATGGTGGTCTTGCAACTTGGATGAAAACAAACTAGGGCCCAGTCACGAGCCGAGGGCGAACTTGTAACTGGGACAACTATACAAAAAACTACGAGACCAGTTGCTAGTCGAGAATGGACTTGCAACTGAGACAACTACAAGCCTAGTTGCGAGTCAAGGATGGAGTTGCAACTGGGATGAAAAAACAAACTATGGACGTAGTTACGAGTGGATGGTGGTCTTGCAACTTGGATGAAAACAAACTACGATCCAGTCACGAGCCGAAGATGGACTTGTAACTGGGACAACTACACAAAACTACGAGACCAATTGCGAGTCGAGTAGCTGAGACAACTACAAGCCTAGTTGCGAGTCAAGGGTGGACTTGCAACTAGGATGAAAAAACAAACTATGGGCGTAGTTACGAGTCGTGGGTGGACTTGCAACTGGGATAACTACGAAACTACGAGTCCAGTTGCGAGTCAAGGGTGGACTTGCAAATGAGGAGAAACAAATTATGGGCCCAGTTGTGAGTCAAGGCGGAAATGCAACTAGGACAACTACACAAAACTAATATACCATTCGCGAGTTGAGGGTGGACTTGCAACTGAGACCAAAACAAAATACGATCCCAGTTGTGAGATGAACGTGGACTTGCAAGTGGATGGAAAACAAAACATATGCATCAAGGGTGGACTTGCAACTGGAACAACTATGAGCCCATTTGCAAGTCGAGGGTGGATTTGCAACTGAGACAACTACGAAATTACGAGCCCAATTACGAGTCAAAGATCGACTTGCAACTAGGATGAAAGGAACTATGGATCGAGTTGTGAGTCAAGAAGGGTGGACCTGCAACTGAGGTGAAAACGAAAACAGAGGCTCTAGTTGGGAGTCGAGGGTGCGCTTGCAACTCGACAACCATAAATCCAGTTACGAGTCAAGGATAAACATGCAACTTGGTCGGACAAATTGTGTGTCCTTCTCACCAAGAACATAAAAAATCAAGTGGACACAACAGACAAAATAACACACACATGAAATATGTACAACTACGTTATGAAATAGCGAATCTAGGCTAAGTTGAATGTGCATGTGCTATCATTTCTCTTTTCCTAAAAAGATAACATAAACCAAACAAAACACAATGTGGACACATCCTCTCCGTGCAGGCAAAAAAAAGAGCACATGTGACCCACAAAGGAGGTGACCAACGCCACATCCCAACAAACAGAAAAACATAAAACGCAACCCAACAATCACACTTTTTGAGGACGACGATCTCCTACGAGTGTAACCATGCAACAAACACAAATCTTCGCAATCAGATCGTATGGTTTAAAACTTAGATGTAACATAACTAAAAATTATCTAGATGAGATTTATAGCAAAACTAAGCATAGAAAATCGAACATCTTTTATGGAAATCTATATTGGCGCAAGGATGACAAATTTAGTTTGAAAGCACGACAATTTCCTGACAAAATAATAAATAAACTAAAACGGATTTACAATGCTCATCAACTAAATTTGTCACCCTTGACGAACATTATGTGGCATGAAAAGCATTCCGTTTGTCATGCCAAAAATCTGAAGTGCTCTGAGTATTCATCTCTTAAAACGATCAATTTTATCTTAAGCACCAATATTTACTTGTGTAGCACAGCCGTTTCACCTATGCTATGAAAAGCAAACGCCGGTGCCTAAGTAAAAACTGGACAAACACAGCTTTAGGCCTTAAGAACCTCTCCTGAGCATCTTCCACTGTACCCTAAAAAAAGTATCTTTCATTGTACGAGGCCTAAAAACTCCATTGTGTATGATGTTCGTAGTTATAGTTACTACCGAAACGCTAGAACACCATGTGGAGATTAGCCTTGGTTCGCCTACTCCATCGTCACGGGCTGACTGCTGCTCCCGTTCCCGCCCCCCGCCGTCGCATCGTTCAAAGCGCCCTGCGACTGCGTCACGCTCCCGACAGGCGCCGCGGGAGGAGCGGAAGCACGCGCGCCCGGGTGAAACGGCGGGCGTCCTTGGAACCGCCCCGGCGCGGGCGGGCGGGGCCGCTTGGCGATGGGCCGGCCTTGGACCGGCCGGGGAGCGAACGGACGTGCGAAGTCGCGCGGAAGGAAGCGGAAGTGCTGCCTCGCGAGCGGGCGCTCCCGGAACGGGGGCGGCGCCGGCGGGCGGCTCCGCAGCGCGTGCGGGGGCAGCTCGCCTATGGCCACCAGGTACTCCGCGGCGAGGCGGCCGGCCTCCATGAGCACCTCCTCCCTCCTTTGCGGCGTCATCATCTGCTGCTGCTGCTGCGGCTGCGGCTGGCGGTAGGGCGGAGCATTGGGCCCGTCGCGGAAGCCGGCCCACCCGCCGTACGCGCCGGACGGGACCGTGCTGGGACGGGGGTCGTAGTAGCCGCCGTTCTGCATCTCTCGATCGATCTTAGGTCGCCGAGTGCAGAGCTCGGTTAATTTGAAGCGACGCAGACGACGGACGATACGATCCAACTCGGCGCGAGGTTAGCGTCGCTACGAGGGCCCATGGTGATTTAAAAGGCGCGTGTAAAGATGAGCCGGGGTCGGACTCGGATAATCGAGTACGAGCTGGTGACGGGTTCCACAAGTTGAATCTTGCGCAACGTGAACAATTTCAACTCCTTCCCGTAGCTGGACAACATATATGCAGAATTGCAGGGGTCCCCGATGCACGCGTGCAATTTTTGGGTTATTCAGCACATCCAGTCAGGCAACAGTGGACAAGGGGGGGAAATACTGTACTAGTGGTTTTGCTTTCTAAACAGAAATAACTGGAGTATAAGCTTGAGAAAGCGAGACATCTTTTCAACACAACCACCCAAGTGCAAAATCAGATCAAACTCCCTGAACACATCGAATGCGCAAACGCCAGACCAACCTTGCAGGTTGAACAGGACAGGCATCCCCATTTTCCCTCTATAAATGACAAACAATGACACCGTATTCGCTGGTTCACCCTCAATGTTCCAAAACAAATTGTGGTGCCAGTGTGACAGACAACATACATTGTTACTTTGTGCACATTCTATCTCCAACAAAGTTCACCATCAAAAAGAGTGTTAAGACATATTTTCGTGGGATATATTTACAATGCCACTTAAAACATCACTAATTTGCATCAAGTATCGACGACCTCTGATAATCTACGTACCTTCTTCCCGGTATCTTTTCCGGAAGCCACACTCAGCACCAGAGCTATTTGGGTCTCTCCAGACCAACTTGCTTTGCTTCTCCTTCCCGTATGTTGCAAATGAAAGTTTCTGCACAAACTCAGCCAGATTACTTTATGCATATAAGAAACACTAGCCGTTTTATGACATCAGAGTCTGTTTGCATTTACCTGTCTGGCTCTCTTGTCAACGGGAGTCCACGATGGATATATGGACGGCTCTATCCTGTTCTCCTGACTTACACTTGGTTGCATCTTGAAATCTTTTCTTGCTCTATGGGTATGTGCTTTAGTTCCTTCTCTGGCTTTCTCATAATGCCGAGTCCCAACTGATGGGCTCCGGTTCCTTGAAGGAGTATCTCCATCTCCCTGGTATCTGAAGGATCCAATAAGTGGAGGATTTATAATCTTTGAGGCTCCATCCCTCATCCTTGAATTTGACATCATTGCTGATGTATTACATCTTGATCTCTCCTCACGTGCTCTTCTTTTTTCGTTCATTTGCCTGAGATAATCAATTTCCCAGCTTGAGCCATGTGGAGTTGCATGAAAGCCAGAATCCTGTTTCAGAAAAGCAAGCGAACTTCCTGGATCATGCATTATTTCCTCTCTTGGCTCATGATATCTGCTGCCCACATCATTTCTGCAAGAGGTTGGGGCAATATCCCCATGTACATGACCCTTCTGCATTATTTCTTCTCTTGGCTCATGATATCTGCTGCCCACATCATTTCTGCAAGAGGTTGGGGCAATATCCCCATGTACATGACCCTTCTGCATTATTTCCTCTCTTGGCTCATGATATCTGCTGCCCACATCATTTCTGCAAGAGGTTGAGGCAATACCCCCATGTACATGACCCTTCCAAGTGCCATGTGCACCTCCTGGAATGTCCCAGTAACCAGTATCATCATTGATCTCCAATGCAGATGGAAATATTGGATGACTGTAACTTCGGCTGAATGATGGTTCGCTTGCGGGAAAAGAGCTTTTGATAGGTTCTTTACCCCCTGATTCTGGTTGCCAAGAGAAGTCATATGTGTCCACCATATTGTTAGCCCTTCTTTGGTTACAATGCCTCGTATCTGCAGTAAATCCATTGCTGATATGATCACCCATGATCTGATTGCCAATTATTGCACCAATATTGTGCTTTCTTGGCAGACAAGAGACCCCTTCACCTCCCCTACTCAAACTTTGATTGAACATAAAGACCTCTGGGAGCTGAGGCGTTGCATCCTCCGCGTCCGAGAACCTCCTCAACTTAGGCTGTGAGAATACATTGTTATGTTCTACATAATCACCAGGCAATTGGTTTAGAGAATCCGGATGGAGGGGATCACTAGTTGGTACTGCAAAAACTTGAGAGGCGCACCTTTTCCTTTTACTTGGAGACTGCAACAATGCACTACAGATGTCTGAATCTACAGAAGAGCCTTCAGTCATCACAGACCTAGATTCACCTAGCTCACCGAATTTGCACAAAGCATTGAACAGAGAAATGCTCTGCGGGGAGAACAGATACTTCTGAACAGCCTGTATACGACGCTCATGTGACCAACTGAGGAACTCCACAAGGCTGCTTCCACAAGAAAGCATACTGTATGCAGACAAGGGATTGATTGAAGGGAATTTTGTGAGAAATGATTCAGCCAAGCTTTCTGATTCAGGTATATCTGGAGAAGGAGCTTTATTCAACATATTCACATTCCTAATGCAACTGAGAACTATCTCATCTGTTAACTTGGGTGTGCATGAGAAGAATATCTGCACGTTCATCATCAGACTAGCAGCCGCAGCATACAGAGAATCAGATGTCTCCATTACAGCAGAAAGGGAGTGAGGTTCACCTTCAAAGACCTGCAAAAGTAGAAGCAACGAAACTGTTCAGTAATTGCAGACATAACTCAAAGACAGGTATACCATGATAACCCTATCAGGTAAAAGCAAATATCTCAGGAGTTCAAAACCAATTACCATTATACAACCACGGAAACAGAAGCTAATTGACATCAGAATGTTGGTCGCAATGATCTCTACAAAATTTGTTATACTAGATGTCTCTGCCGATGCTGTGAATTCATTGCTCCCAAAGATTTTTGTCTCAAACCATACTAGGCAAGCTGCAGTACTGAGTATTAGGTCCACAGGAAGATCAACGTCTCGTTCCACAACCTGCATTCCTCCTTTCTCCAAAGATAGTATCTGCTGATAAGATGATCTCCGAGAGAAAAGCATATTCTTTCCATGACTTCCAGTATTTACAACAATCGCCGGGGTGGATAATCTACCTGGAGTGAGACGACCAACTTCTACACCGGAAGGCAAGTCAGTACCAGATAGATTGTCTTGTGGGGCCTTTATGGCATTTCCAGATACAGAAGAAGTAGAGCTGCTCTTCTCAACTGCAGGCACAAAATGTTGTGAATGGAGGATAGTTCTTTTGCTCAACATTTCCTCTCTGTGCCGCTGTTCAGCTGTAGGAACAAAATGATGTGCATCAGCGAACTCTTTCTCCAAAAAATTTTGTTTGAGCAGTTGATCATCTGCAGGCAATTTTTTTGTTGAATCAGCAGTGCTATATTTGCACAGATTTTCCTGCCGTCCTTGCAGCTGATTAGTTGCTGGTATAAAGTTCAGTGAATCAACAATACGCATCTTGTTCATCTTCTCTTGCAGATCTTTCTGAAGTGCATGCAAAACCGTATCCTGCAAATAATCAGGACGGATTCTTATTTCTTCGTAGGCATTTATGTTTTGACAGGAGATCATTTACTGCCCCATCAACCATTGGTAGCATCTAAATGAGGGTCTCAAAAAAATTCTGAACAATTCAAATGCAATGTACACCATCCACAAGATCTGACATGTAAAACCCATGCGCAACAAAACTATGCAGCCACTGAAAACTTGAGTTAAGTGACCTATAATTGTTTGAATATTGCCAGTTGCTTATTTCTGCAAATTATAGTGAGATGTGCCAAGAAAAAGGTTGCATCATTTTGTAATCATCTATCCCTTCGTTCCAAAATATTATAAGTTCTAGGTTTGTCCTAAGTCAAACATCTTTAAGTTTGACCAAATCTGTTGAAAAATATACCAAACATCTACAACGCCAAATTAATTTTATTAGTTTCATCATAAAATATGTTTTCATATTATATATATTTGTTTTTAATATAAATATATTTTCCTATATACATGCTCAAACTTAAAGAAGTTTGACTTAGGACAAACCTAACAACAACAATCCCAAACAAGTTGGGGTAGGCTAGAGCTGAAATCTGTAAGATCTTGCAACCAACTCATGGTTCTGGCACATGGATAGCAAGCTTCCACGCACCCCTGTCCATGGCTAGTTCTTTGGTGATACTCCAGTCCTTCATATCTCTCTTTACGGACTCATCCCATGTCAAGTTCGGTTTACCCCGACCTCTCTTGACATTATCAGCACGCTTTAGCCGTCCACTTAGGACAAACCTAGAACTTCAATTTTGTTGGAATGGAGGTAGTCAATTTTCTGTTATGATCTGGAACTCACTAGAGAGTATAGAGTTTATCTAGAAGAAAACTGAACTTCGTCGGATACTAGAATTACTGAACTAAACAACAACCAATGAGTATCCTTCATATTTAACATGTGCATGGTAAAACAGTAGTAATTCCAAACAGCTTGACCAACATATGGTAAAACGAAAACAGCAATAAGTTCCTAACATCATGACTAACATATGAGGATCGAACTAATGCAAGTGTGAAGAAGTAATCGATAATCACCAGTGTGGCTCTCAACTCCTGGTCTGTAGGGTTGTCCTCAACAAGTGCAACCGAAGGATCTTCAACATCCACTTTGACATAGAGGAAATGCAGTTGTGGAAAACCATCTAAATTAGGAGCCAGAGACAACAAGGTAGATAATTTATCTGGACCTCCGTATTCCAGTACGATGCCAAACTCACTGAAAGGGAATGAAGCTGGAATGTTCCTTCAAAATTGAGACCAAAATAAATATTGATAACAGTTACACCAAAATCATGATGCTTGTAGAAAAAAAACATCTACCTAAAAATATAAATGAACTCAGCTACAAATTTTTGGGAGGGCAGTTTAATCATCAATGGGGGAAAATGCATAGGAAAAACAGAAGCCTCAAAAGTATTTAGGTAGGGCAGTTTAATCCAATGAGAACAGAAAATGCAAGATGGCTTGATAAGTACTCCCTCCGTCCGAAAAAGCTTGTCCCTCAAATCGATGTATCTAGATACATCCATTTGAGGGACAAGCTTTTTCGGACGGAGGGAGTACCAAGGCATAGATCCTTCTGAAAAATACAAATCATTTTACAAATATGCTTCTAGAGTTGTAAATTTGTAATCTGTCTAATCAGTTAGAAAGAAAGTCAACTAACGATTGGGCATGAACTGTTATACAACGCATACATGCGTTTGCTCACAAAAAATGGAAACAAATCTAGTCTTGGTTCAAGTGAAGTTCAAATGTTGCGAAGTATTCAGCCTGTTCAAAACTATAACCATTATTTATGGTTTCTTGTAAATAAATTGTCCTGACATTTGGATTTTTTGTAAGGATCCGACAAGAAAAACAAGTGGAGTACAATGCTGCAATGAAAGAGCTGATTTCATTCTATACTTATATGAATTCCCTCTAGGTGGCTTACTCATTCTGTATGCTAATTGGGGACATTTTGGTAGAGCTCACATGATTTTTTTTCATAAAGATTGAGTAGGTTACTCCAAGAACCAGAATATTTGCTTCTAGAAGTAACTTGGTCTGTAGTAAACTCTGTAAAACAAGAACTGGAGCAGATAACTGGCGTGGTTTGTTTATCATGTGTACTTACTTATTATCTAACAGAATGCAGTCTGATTTCGGCAATCCTCTGAGCACCCAAGTTGTAGGGTTTGGCTTGTCCACCGGATCTAAATAAGCTGCAGCAGGGTCTTTTCCTAGCTCAACAAATGTCATCTTCATCGAAGTTAATTTTTGACCCAATGGCAGCCAGAAAGTTGTGTCGGCAACTATAAGGATCTGTTGGCTGGTGTGTGTATTAGATCTCAGGATCATTTCAATGTCATGCAATGATGGGTGAGAGTCAATCTGATGCTTCTCAGCTTTCCACAGTGCTTCACCAATGAAACTGTGAATATTTCTTAACCTCTCAGGAATATTTTCAAAGCTTCCAATCAGGTTGCTTATGTACAGATGGCCAGCATGCAAACCAAAGAAACATAGATAATATGCAACCTGTTTTAATCCATAGAGTACAATGAGTTCCATCTTATCTTCATGTTTACAGTGATTATCAAAGCCATCTGAACCATCTCCAGTTATCAGTCCAAGAAGCTTCTGCTTCGGAATGCTTAAATGCCCATCCGAGAAAGTATGCCTCAAATATGCACTTTCTTGCAGAGCAGCTGTATAGCTTCTATGGATGTGTTTGATAAGGGCTCGGATTGAATCTGAGAGGCTGACAGGATGAATTTCTATGAGCTTGTCAACTTTAGGCCTGCTTGGAAAAGAAGCTGCTTGTTCATTTAAAGTAGGGATATCTAAAGTAGAAACATTTTCATCATTAGTTCCTCTCTTGGTGCCGCTTCTGACATTCAAGTAGAAATTTATGTCACTGGATTGTGACATTGACTTGAATAAGGAAGCTGCCTTTCCTGAACTTGGTTTTTCCATGTGGCCGTTGCCTCCAGTATCACTTTCTTGTCTGTATTTTTGAGCCGTTTCCACTGCAGGAGGTGGATCATGAGGTAGAGGGGTAGGCACATAAATATTGTTCTGTTTATCCTCATCTTGGTGTTTTGCACTTCTCCAGAAATACTCAAGAAAATCAAAACCAAGTGCTGATGTCTGCTGACAATTGACTTGCATCTCAGAATTGAACTGGCAACTTTTTACCTCCTCAACCATGATTGCATAGGTAGAGCATATCTCCCGGTTGCATGGACCTTCCAATAAAAGATGCCAGTCCAAATAAATTCTGTCGGCTGCAGAGAGTGAATAAGTTTTCAGGGAGCAAAGTACTTCTCCCATGGAGGGGACCATAGACCTCAGTGTCATATCATCATCAGATAAAATAGGTGTAGGTAGTGATTTGAATGTATCGTCAACCAGCACCAACTCAGAGCTAACCACTGATTCATAGAAACGCCTTGCTGGATTGAAGTCGTCTTTGAATATTTCATCAGATGTATTCAGCTCAGCTGCATCTGACTGAACAAACATTTTGAAGACATCCTCTGAAGGGAAATCAATGATCTGTGCTTCTTCTAAAAGAACTGAGCAAGGCAAATCTGAAAAGGTGCCATCAGGCTTGAGAGGGTATAATGCCGAGTTTCTCTCAAGTAGAAGATTATCACTGATCCTCACAAGATCCATTTCTACTGCAGCCTTAACTGTTATTGGTTTATCTGCTTGATAGTCTGCACATGGGGCATCTTTGGAAACAAAGGCCAACATGTCCATATCAGTTGATCTTGAGAACTCAGTTGAGTTCAACGCTGAATGCTGAACTTGTGCTTCACCCAAATGTTCAACAAGGTTATGAAAAATATTAGATATCTCTGCCTTAGTGGGACACCCATTAAGCTCCCAAGAATGCCTATGAACCTCCAGTAGTGGTATTGTCACACCACAATCTAATGCTGCAATGTCTAAAAAGTTAATATTCCTTGCAGACAAATGTTCCTCATCATTATGCTCCACAGGGATTTTCTCTACTTGATAAATTGAATCCACAAGTTCAGTTGGATAGCTTAATGTCATCTCAGTGTCAATATCAATGAAATCCTACGAGAAATTAAAACAGAAGATGGGACTGTGAGCAAAATGTATTACTCCCTCCGAACCATATTAAGTGTCGCAGACTTAGTAAAACTCCCTCCGATCCATATTAAGTGTCGCAGACTTAGTAAATTTTGTACTAAGTCTGCGACACTTAATATGGATCGGAGGGAGTAATAAATATCATGATGCTTTGAGTTAAGAGAACACGAGGGAACCGAACCGATAACATATTAATCACTAATTGTTGGGTGCAATCAACTTCAACCGCTATGCATAACAGATATGACTTCATGGTAATCACATATATTGTTACTACCTCTCTCTCAGTTTACAGGGCATGCGCGTATCCCTAGGTCGTCAATTTGACCAACCTAATACAAATCATATATTGTAAAAAATATACCAACATAAACTTCGGAGTTTCTACTTTCAAAAGGTATAATTTTTGTGTTATATAGTTTATATTAGGATGATAAAATTGGCAACTTAGGTATACGCGCAAGACTTGTAAACTGAAACGGAGGTAGTATTACTTATATATAGTACAGAACAGTGTCGAGATGGATATAAATTTTTACTTTTGAAACAACTGTGGATACAGAAGGTACAAGGGAAACCTGATTCACATCATTACGTATGTAACTGTAACGGTACCCAGTAAAAGGAACAGCAGTATCACAACCATTAAATTATAAGCACAACATAGATTCTGAAACAATAGACTGGCAACTGCTTGAAATTTTGATGAGATGATGTAAAGTACCAGGTGGATTTTCGCATCTGGAACACGAAACAATAAGGTGACACCATCACCAGACTCGTCACCACCAGAGGATGCAACGTGTCCTTCCAAAATCTTAAAAAACACAAAAACAACAAACCTTGAGCCATAACAATGAAATCACAGAAGATTTGACCGATATCTATGAACGAAGCTTACCTGCGGGAGATCAACCTCTACAACCTCAAATATGTGCTTCTTCAGCAGTTCCCATCTCTAACGTCACCACATGCAGAAATCAGTAAATCACACAGTAATCTCCTACGGAACAGTAACGAAACAGACGAACAACATAGGGGCAAACTTCAATCACCTTCGTGTCAGTGGAGGTCCCCAATCTATCTGACCTGGATCCGTCTCCCTTCCCATCCTTCTCGCGGCTAATCTCGTCCAATCCCTTCAATAAACACAAAATTGTTCACAAATGTTACCCGAAAAGAGGAGGGAAACCACGAATGCACGGAATACAAGCATAAAAGCTTCACTTACATCAGGGATTTCGAATGCAACAGACTCCCTCAAGCTAAAACCCTTGCGATAGCCGCCCCTGTCGTAGAGGAAGTCATCCAATCCCTGCGTGAAGCATCCAGGCCGTTGCAATTCACAAATGCCGCGCGAATTTTGTCACAGAATAACCAAATTAACTAGTAAAACCATACGAAGCGCCTCCAATCCGAGCTACTTCGACCAAACCAACACGAGTGGAGAACGCGAACCACCGTGGGAAAGCTGACTCACCTCGTCGGCGGCGGGGATAGCCGGCGCGGGCAGGGCCTGCGGAATAACGGCCGCGAGGAACTCAGATAGCGCGGAGGATATGGGGAGAGAGTCGAGATCGTCGCACGAGATGCTGACCGCGGGGAGGTCGGCCGCGGCGGGGAAAGGGAGGAGGAGCGGGAAATGCGGATCGGGCGGAAGCGAGGGGACGGGGAGAGGAGGGAAGCGCAAGGACGCTAGGGCTAGGGCTTGGTCCGAGCAGGAGGCCGCCGACGGCGGGGAGAAGTAGTCGGCGGCGAGGAAGCGAGTCCGCATTGGGAGGCGGGGAATGAAGAAGTGGGAGGAGGAAGACGAGTGATTTTGGTTTGAAATGTCGAGGCGCGTTTGAATCTCGTTGCGGCGTTGCTACGGGCCTACGGTGCTCTGGCCGGGGGCTTTGGAGGTGGGCTGCTTTGGAGGTGGGATGTTTTTTGAATTAGTCCGTCCTATCCATATTAATTGTCGATGAAAGTTGACGAAATCAGCGATATTTAATATGGATCCGAGTATTATGTTAATGAGATAAAAAATGGGTACAAAAGAAATAATCAGGTATGAGGGAAGAAGTCGAATCGGCAGGGGTCACACCCTGATATGTGTCAATAGCTGGGCTACTGTCACCGAGAAAGTGGTGACTGACCCGCGATTGCCGGCAGGTGAGAACAACCTGCACACAAGAGAAGGCCATCGGTGACAAGCAGGTGACCAAATCAACACCACAGAATGAAAAAACATATGCTCAACAGTAACATTGACTGATCACCTACAAGTGCACATGAATAGTTGTAGGATAATTTGTGGGTATACTATACTAAATTTATGTGTTTAATAAGAGAGCCAAATAATTGAGTGATGAAACACAAAATAGCGAGATGATAAATTGCGTGAGTTTTTGTTACCCTTCCAATCTCTCCTCAAAAGATTGTCCCTAGTTAAAATACTTTTCCTTTCCATTATCCACATAATTATTTTAATTGTAGATGGGATCTTAATGTGCCACATGAATTATGTGGAGTGAACTTTCTATCAGAGATGAGCATCCATTTGATTTGATCTCTACCTCTAAACATTCTAACTTCTTCACATATTATTTTCAAGCTATTTCACGGCTCCAAAGATTCAACAAAAGTAGTTCTTCTAAAGGTGAAACCCTCCCATCCTTTATCAATATCATCAACTACAGAGATATTGTGATCAAAACTAAGAAGATATAGTCTGGGATAGGCCAACCTCAAAGGTTAATCTTCACCCGCTAATCTTCCCAAAACCTAGTATTTTCCCATCCCCAAGGATTTCTTTTATAGTGTTGATAAAAGATATCTTTAACCTTCAGCAGACTGGACCAGAAGTGGGAATCTCCCACTTAGGTTTAATTCCAGAGATACATTTTCCTTTCACATGTTTGCTAACTAAAACATTTTGCCACAAGTCAATTTCAGTTTCTAATTTTCAAAGCCATTTTGCAAGAAGAGCTTTATTCATGAGCTCAAGATTAAGAATTTCAGACCCTCTTGATCTTTTGGTTGACAGTAGGTGTTCCCATAAACCAAATGATATTTCTTTTTATCCCCATGAGCTTGCTAAAGCAATCTAGCTCTATAGAAATAAACTTTTTCTTCACCCCAACAGGGATAGAATAAAAAATACATCATAAATAAGGGCCCATTGGCCAAATCATATTGTACCAAAAGTGCCCCTACCAGCAATGTTAAGCAATCTACCTTGCCAACAAGCACCTATTTTCTCAATTTTCTCAGTAACCATTTTCAATGTGTATTTCTAATTCTACTACTAGAGACAGGAACCCCCAAATATTTCAGGGGGGCTTCTCTCAACTCATGAGTAAAAATTCCTTGGTAGATATTAGCTTTATGAACAACATCTCCAAAGAGGAAAAGCCCGCTCATATGGAAATCAATGATAAGTCTAGGCATATTTTCAAAAGCTCCCAAAATAAATTTTAAATTCTTTGCACTCACTTCATCTTCTTGTAAAAGAAAAATTGTGTCATCAGCATATATGGTAGCATATTGGCCACCCAACACCCTTTTCACAAAAGTCATTTTGTTTAGATTTATCCATGATAATGGCTAAAGCATCAACGGATAAATCAAACAACAACGGGGAGAGAACAACCCATTATTTTAGGCCTTCGTGATTTTGAAAGTAAGGCACAATTGTATCATTAACTTTAACCCCCACATGACCCCCTCTCGTAGTATGCATAATCCAGTCACACCAACTCTAACTGATCCCCTAAAAATAGCGGAGTGCCCGACGGAGTAAACATTAGTGGAGTATTTTTACTCCACTAAGATTTGGCCGAACCTACCGATCCCCTATATATAACGGAGTAAAACTAAATTTGCATAAATTCAACGTAGTTTCAACATAGCTTCAACCGAATGCATAAATTTAAACATAAGTTCAACCTAGCTTCAACATAGCTTCAACCTAGTCTTGACAAAAAATTAAACATAAATTTAAACTTAAACCTAAATTGAACTAATCTTCATCCGAGGTCAAGCCAATCTCGCCATGGTAGAGGTCGAGCCAATTGCCTCGACATGCCACCGCCCATTGGATCCGGCCCGGTGTCGTCGGCGCCGGAGTCAAGGGAGATGTGTCGCCACTCCTCGGCATAGAACTCCTCCTCCAACGTATCTATAATGTTTGAATGTTTCATGCTATTATATTATCAAACTTGTATGCTTGTATATGCAAATTTATATCATTTTTTGGAAAGAACCTATTAACCTAGTGCTACTGTCGGTTCCTATTGTTTCGCAGAAAAACCATACCATCCGAAGTCCGAACGTGATGAAACTTTACGGTGATTTTTTTGGACCAGAAGGGTCCCTAGAAGCTTCGTGGGGAAACTAGATGCCACACGAGAGAGGCACAAGCTCTCATGCCACGCCCCCAGGGGAGTTTTCTGAGCTTGTGGCCCCCTCGCAACTCTATTTGACCTAATTCCAGGCCCATAAATTCCCTAAAATCCAGAAACCACCAGAGCGAGACCCAAAACAATTATTCCACTGCCGCAAGCCTCTGTTCTCCCACGATTCCATCTGGAGGCCTCTATCGATACTCTGCTGGAGGGGGAATCGATCACGGAGGGCCTCTATATCAACCTTGCTGCCACTCTGATAATGCGCGAGTAGTTCCTCACCGGACCTATGGGTCCATAGCAGTAGCTAGATGGATCTCTCTGTCTTTTTGATCTTCAATACAATGGTCTCTTCGGAGATTGATATGATGTAACCTTTTGAGGTGCGTTTGTTGGGATCATATGAATTGGGGGTTTATGATCAGATTGTTTATTGAAAGTCGTTGAGTTATTTATGAACTTTATTATGACCTTTTGAGGTGCGTTTGTTGGGATCATATGAATTGGGGGTTTATGATCAGATTGTTCATTGAAAGTTGTTGAGTTATTTATGAACTTTATTATGTGTGATTTTTATAGCTTTTTATTTCTCTTCGATCTATCCGTTTAATTTGGCCAACTAGATTGATTTATCTTCATTGGGAGAGGTTCTATGTGGTAGATTCAATCTTGCGATGTCCTCACCTCGTGATAGAAGGGGTAGCGAGGCACGTATTTGTATTGTTGCTACTAAGGGTAAAATGACAGGGTTTGATCATATTGATTGGTCTTATTTTGTCTACATTATGTCATTATGCTTAAAGCGTTATTATGTTTGTTATGAACCTAATACATAGTGACTCAAGCATAGAAGCGTTCTCGAAGTGGATTAATAGTAGTAGATGCAGATGGATGTCGGTCTACTTGTCACAGAAGTAATGCCTATGTATCAATCATGTCATGATTAACATCATAACTATGCGCTCTTTTATCAATTGCCCAACATTAATTTGTGTATCCACCGTTTGCTATGTTCTTGAGAGATGCCTCTAGGGAAAGTTATGGCCCACGGGTCCATTCACCTCATATTACTAAAACTCTAAATATCTTGTTGTAGTTTATTTACTTTTATTTAATTTTGCAATTTATTTATCTACCACTATCAAAATTAATTCTCTTGCCCGCATTGGGTGCAAGTATTTGTTTGTGTGTGTACAGGGTACTAACGACCTTTGTTTGCATGAATCTCCTATTGGTTCGATAAACCTTGGTTTTTACTGAGGGGAATATTTTCTGCTATTATACTACTTGACCCTTCCTCTTCACGAAATCCCAACGCCTATCACAAGTAGTAGGGAGGGCGGAGGGGGGGAGGGGGCGCCGTGTTGGAAATATGCCCTAGAGGCAATAATAAAAGCATTATTATTATATTTCCTTGTTCATGATAATTGTCTTTATTCATGCTATAATTGTGTTATCCGGAAATCGTAATACATGTGTGAATAATAGACACCAACATGTCCCTAGTAAGCCTCTAGTTGACTAGCTCGTTGATCGACAGATAGTCATGGTTTCCTGACTATGGACATTCGATGTCATTGATAATGAGACCACATCATTAGGAGAATGATGTGAGGGACAAGACCCAATCCTAAACATAGCACAAGGTCGTATAGTTCGTTTGCTAGAGTTTTCCAATGTCAAGTATCTTTTCCTTAGACCATGAGATCGTGTAACTCCCGGATACCGTAGGAGTGCTTTGGATGTGCCAAACGTCACAACGTAACTGGGTGACTATAAAGGTATACTACGGGTATCTCCGAAAGTGTCTGTTGGGTTGACATGGATCAAGACTGGGATTTGTCACTCCGTATGACGGAGAGGTATCACTGGGCCCACTCGGTAATGCATCATCATAATGAGCTCAAAGTGACCAAGTGTCTGGTCATGGGATCATGCATTACGGTACGAGTAAAGTGACTTGCCGGTAACGAGATTGAACGAGGTATTGGGATACCGATGATCAGATCTCGGGCAAGTAACATACCGATTGACAAAGGGAATTGTATACGGGGTTGCTTGAATCCTCGACATCGTGGTTCATCCGATGAGATCATCGAGGAGCATGTGGGAGCCAACATGGGTATCCAGATCCCGCTGTTGGTTATTGGCCGGAGAGCGATCTCGGTCATGTCTACATGTCTCCCGAACCCGTAGGGTCTACACACTTAAGGTTCGGTGACGCTAGGGTTGTAGGGATATGTATATGCAGTATCCTGAATGTTGTTCGGAGTCCCGGATGAGATCCCGGATGTCACGAGGAGTTTCGGAATGGTCCGGAGGTAAAGAATTATATATAGGAAGTGCTATTTCGGGCATCGGGACAAGTTTCGGGGTCACCGGTATTGTACCGGGACCACCGGAAGGGTCCCGGGGGTCCACCGGGTGGGGCCACCTATCCCGGAGGGCCCCATGGGCTGAAGTGGGAAGGGACCCAGCCCAAAATGGGCTAGGGCGCCACTTCCCCCTAGGTCCCATGCGCCTAGGGTGGGGGAAACCCTAAAGGAAGAGTCCTAGGAGGGGAAGGCACCTCCTAGGTGCCTTGGGGAGGAGGGATTCCTCCCCTTGGCCGCACCCCCCTAGGAGATTGGATCTCCTAGGGCCGGAGCCCCCCTCCTTTGGCCCTCCTATATATAGTGGGGAGATGGAGGACTTCTTACCTTGATCTTTGGTGCCTCCCTCTCCCTCTCCAACACATCCTTCTCCTCCATAGTGCTTGGCGAAGCCCTGCCGGAGTACTGCAGCTCCATCATCACCACGCCGTCGTGCTGCTGCTGGAGCCATCTCCCTCAACCTCTCCTTCCCCCTTGCTGGATCAAGAAGGAGGAGACGTGGCTGTTCCGTACGTGTGTTGAACGCGGAGGTGCCGTCCGTTCGGTGCTAGGATCTTCGGTGATTCGAATCACGTCGAGTACGACTCCCTCATCCCCGTTTTTTAAACGCTTCCGCTCGCGATCTACAAGGTACGTAGATGCATCTAATCACTCGTTGCTAGATGAACTCCTAGATGGATCTTGGTGAAATCGTAGGAAAATTTTTGTTTTCTGCAACGTTCCCCAACAGTGGCATCATGAGCTAGGTCTATGCGTAGTTCTCTTGCACGAGTAGAACACAATTTGTTGTGGGTGTTGATGTTGTCAACTTTCTTGCCGCTACTAGTCTTATCTTGCTTCAACGGTATTGTGGGATGAAGCGGCCCGGACCAACCTTACACGTACGCTTACGTGAGACCGGTTCCACCGACTAACATGCACAAGTTGCATAAGGTGGCTGGCGGGTGTCTGTCTCTCCTACTTTAGTTGGAGCGGATTCGATGAAAAGGGTCCTTATGAAGGGTAAATAGAAGTTGACAAATCACGTTGTGGCTTTCACGTAGGTAAGAAAACGTTATTGCTAGAACCCTACTTCAGCCACGTAAAACTTGCAACAACAATTAGAGGACGTCTAACTTGTTTTTGCAGCAAGTGCTTTGTGATATGATATGGCCAAAGTTGTGATGAATGATGAATGATCTATATGTAATGTATGAGATGTTCATGCTATTGTAATAAGAATCACGACTTGCATGTCGATGAGTATGACAACCGGCAGGAGCCATAGGAGTTGTCTTTATTTTTGTATGACCTGCGTGTCATTGAGAAACGCCATGTAAATTACTTTACTTTATTGCTAAACGCGTTAGCCATAGTAGTAGAAGTAATAGTTGGCGAGCAACTTAATGGAGGCACAATGATGGAGATCATGATGATGGAGATCATGGTGTCATGCCGGTGACAAGATGATCATGGAGCCCCAAGATGGAGATCAAAGGAGCTATGTGATATTGGCCATATCATGTCACTGTTATTATTTGATTGCATGTGATGTTTATCATGTTTTGCATCTTGTTTACTTAGAACGACGGTAGTAAATAAGATGATCCCTCATAATAATTTCAAGAAAGTGTTCCCCCTAACTGTGCACCGTTGCGACAGTTCGTTGTTTCTAAGCACCATGTGATGATCGGGTGTGATAGATTCTAACGTTCACATACAACGGGTGTAAGACAGATTTACACATGCAAAATACTTAGGTTGACTTGACGAGCCTAGCATGTGTATAGACATGGCCTCGGAACACAGAAGACCGAAAGGTCGAGCATGAGTCGTATAGAAGATACGATCAACATGAAGATGTTCACCGATGTTGACTAGTCCGTCTCACGTGATGATCGGACACGGCCTAGTTAACTCGGATCATGTTATACTTAGATGACTAGAAGAGGGATGTCTATCTAAGTGGGAGTTCATTGAATAATTTGATTAGATGAACTTAATTATCATGCTAAATTTTTTACAATATGTCTTGTAGATCAAATGGCCAACGTAGTCCTCAACTTCAACGCGTTCCTAGAGAAAACCAAGCTGAAAGACGATGGCAGCAACTATACGGACTAGGTCCGGAACCTGAGGATCATCCTCATAGCTGCCAAGAAAGATTATGTCCTACAAGCACCGCTGGGTGACACACCTGTTCTCCCTGCAGAACAAGACGTTATGAACGCTTGGCAGGCACATACCGATGACTACTCCCTCGTTCAGTGCGGCATGCTTTATAGCTTAGAGCCGGGGCTCCAAAAGCGTTTTGAGAGACATGGAGCATATGAGATGTTCGAAGAGCTGAAAATGGTTTTTCAAGCTCATGCCCGGGTCGAGAGATATGAAGTCTCCGACAAATTCTTCAGCTGTAAGATGGAGGAAAATAGTTCTGTCAGTGAGCACATACTCACTATGTCTGGGTTACACAACCGCTTGACTCAGCTGGGAGTTAATCTCCCGGACGACGCGGTCATTGACAGAATCCTTCAGTCGCTTCCACCGAGCTACAAGAGCTTTGTGATGAACTTCAATATGCAGGGGATGGAAAAGACCATTCCTGAAGTATTTGCAATGCTGAAATCAGTAGAGGTAGAAGTCAAAAAGGAACATCAAGTGTTGATGGTGAATAAAACCACTAAGTTCAAGAAGGGCAAGGGTAAGAAAGCCTTCAAGAAAGACGGCAAGGGAGTTGCCGCGCCCGGCAAGCAAGCTGCCGGGAAGAAGCCAAAGAATGGACCCAAGCCCGAGACTGAGTGCTTTTATTGCAAGGAAAGCGGTCATTGGAAGCGGAACTGCCCCAAATACTTAGCGGACAAGAAGGCCGGCAAAACGAAAGGTATATGTGATATACATGTAATTGATGTGTACCTTACCAGTACTCGTAGTAGCTCCTGGGCATTTGATACCGGTGCAGTTGCTCACATTTGTAACTCAAAGCAGGAGCTATGGAATAAGCGGAGACTGGCGAAGGACGAGGTGACGATGCGCGTCGGGAATGGTTCCAAGGTCGATGTGATCGCCGTCGGCACGCTACCTCTACATTTACCTACGGGATTAGTTTTGAACCTCAATAATTGTTATTTAGTGCCAAGTTTGAGCATGAACATTGTATCAGGATCTCGTTTAATACAAGATGGCTACTCATTTAAATCCAAGAATAATGGTTGTTCTATTTATATGAGAGATATGTTTTATGGTCATGCTCCGATGGTGAATGGTTTATTCTTAATGAATCTCGAGCGTAATGCTACACATATTCATAGTGTGAGTACCAAAAGAAGTAAGGTTGATAATGATAGTCCCACATACTTGTGGCACTGCCGCCTTGGTCACATAGATGTCAAACGCATGAAGAAGCTCCATGCTGATGGACTTTTAGAGTCTCTTGATTACTAATCATTTGACACGTGCGAACCATGCCTCATGGGTAAAATGACCAAGACTCCGTTCTCAGGAACAATGGAGCGAGCAACCAACTTATTGGAAATCATACATACTGATGTGTGCGGTCCAATGAGTGTTGAGGCTCGCGGTGGCTATCGTTATGTTCTCACCCTCACTGATGACTTGAGTAGATATGGGTATGTCTACTTAATGAAACACAAGTCTGAGACCTTTGAAAAGTTCAAGGAATTTCAGAGTGAGGTTGAAAATCAACGTGACAGGAAAATCAAGTTCCTGCGATCAAATCGTGGAGGAGAATACTTGAGTCATGAGTTTGGCACACACTTAAGAAAATGTGGAATAGTTTCACAACTAACGCCGCCTAGAACACCTCAGCGTAATGGTGTGTCCGAACGTCGTAATCGCACTCTATTAGATATGGTGCGATCTATGATGTCTCTTACCGATTTACCGCTATCTTTTTGGGGCTATGCTTTAGAGACTGCCGCATTCACTTTAAATAGGGCTCCGTCGAAATCCGTTGAGACGACACTGTTTGAATTATGGTTTGGGAAGAAACCTAAGCTGTCGTTTCTAAAAGTTTGGGGATGTGATGCTTATGTCAAGAAACTTCAACCTGAAAAGCTCGAACCCAAATCGGAAAAATGTGTCTTCATAGGATACTCTAAAGAAACTATTGGGTATACCTTCTACCTCAGATCCGAAGGCAAGATCTTTGTTGCCAAGAATGGATCCTTTCTAGAGAAAGAGTTTCTCTCGAAAGAAGTAAGTGGGAGGAAAGTAGAACTTGATGAAGTATTACCTCTTGAACCGGAAAATGGCGCAACTCAAGAAAATGTTCCTGAGGTGCCTGCACCGACTAGAGAGGAAGTTAATGATGATGATCAAGATACTTCTGATCAAGCTCCTACTGAAATTCGAAGGTCCACAAGGACACGTTCCGCACCAGAGTGGTACGGCAACCCTGTCTTAGAAATCATGTTGTTAGACAACGGTGAACCTTCGAACTATGAAGAAGCAATGGTGGGCCCGGATTCCGACAAATGGCTAGAAGCCATGAAATCCGAGATAGGATCCATGTATGAAAACGAAGTATGGTCTTTGACTAACTTGCCCGTTGAGCGGCGAGCCATAGAAAATAAATGGATCTTTAAGAAAAAGACAGACACGGATGGTAATGTGACCATCTATAAAGCTCGGCTTGTCGCTAAGGGTTATCGACAAGTTCAAGGGGTTGACTACTATGAGACTTTCTCACCGGTAGCGAAGCTGAAGTCCGTCCGAATCATGTTAGCGATTGCCGCATTCTATGATTATGAAATATGGCAAATGGACGTCAAAACGACATTCCTTAATGGTTTCTTTAAGGAAGAATTGTATATGATGCAGCCGGAAGGTTTTGTCGATCCTAAGAATGCTGACAAGGTGTGCAAGCTCCAACGCTCGATTTATGGGCTGGTGCAAGCATCTCGGAGTTGGAACATTCGCTTTGATGAGATGATCAAAGCGTTTGGGTTTACGCAGACTTATGGAGAAGCCTGCGTTTACAAGAAAGTGAGTGGGAGCTCTGTAGCATTTCTCATATTATATGTAGATGACATACTTTTGATGGGAAATGATATAGAACTCTTGGACAACATAAAGGCCTACTTGAATAAGAGTTTTTCAATGAAGGACCTTGGAGAAGCTGCTTATATATTAGGCATCAAGATCTACAGAGATAGATCAAGACGCCTCATAGGTCTTTCACAAAGCACATACCTTGATAAGATATTGAAGAAGTTCAATATGGATCAGTCTAAGAAGGGGTTCTTGCCTGTGTTACAAGGTGTGAAATTGAGCTCAGCTCAATGTCCGACCACGGCAGAAGATATAGAAGAGATGAGTGTCATCCCCTATGCCTCAGCCATAGGTTCTATTATATATGCCATGTTGTGTACCAGACCTGATGTAAACCTTGCCGTAAGTTTGGTAGGAAGGTACCAAAGTAATCCCGGCAAGGAACACTGGACAGCGGTCAAGAATATCCTGAAGTACCTGAAAAGGACTAAGGAAATGTTTCTCGTTTATGGAGGTGACGAAGGGCTCGTCGTAAAAGGTTACGTCGATGCTAGCTTCGACACAGATCTGGATGACTCTAAGTCACAAACCGGATACGTGTATATTTTGAATGGTGGGGCAGTAAGCTGGTGCAGTTGCAAGCAGAGCGTCGTGGCGGGATCTACATGTGAAGCGGAACACATGGCAGCCTCGGAGGCAGCGCATGAAGCAATTTGGGTGAAGGAGTTCATCACCGACCTAGGAGTCATACCCAATGCGTCGGGGCCGATCAAGCTCTTCTGTGACAACACTGGAGCTATTGCACTTGCCAAGGAGCCCAGGTTTCACAAGAAGACAAGGCACATCAAGCGTCGCTTCAACTCCATTCGTGAAAATGTTCAAGATGAAGACATAGATATTTGTAAAGTACATACGGACCTGAATGTAGCAGATCCGTTGACTAAACCTCTCCCTAGAGCAAAACATGATCAACGCCAGAATTCCATGGGTGTTCGATTCATCACAATGTAACTAGATTATTGACTCTAGTGCAAGTGGGAGACTGTTGGAAATATGCCCTAGAGGCAATAATAAAAGCATTATTATTATATTTCCTTGTTCATGATAATTGTCTTTATTCATGCTATAATTGTGTTATCCGGAAATCGTAATACATGTGTGAATAATAGACACCAACATGTCCCTAGTAAGCCTCTAGTTGACTAGCTCGTTGATCGACAGATAGTCATGGTTTCCTGACTATGGACATTCGATGTCATTGATAATGAGATCACATCATTAGGAGAATGATGTGATGGACAAGACCCAATCCTAAACATAGCACAAGGTCGTATAGTTCGTTTGCTAGAGTTTTCCAATGTCAAGTATCTTTTCCTTAGACCATGAGATCGTGTAACTCCCGGATACCGTACGAGTGCTTTGGGTGTGCCAAACGTCACAACGTAACTGGGTGACTATAAAGGTATACTACGGGTATCTCCGAAAGTGTCTGTTGGGTTGACATGGATCAAGACTGGGATTTGTCACTCCGTATGACGGAGAGGTATCACTGGGCCCACTCGGTAATGCATCATCATAATGAGCTCAAAGTGACTAAGTGTCTGGTCACGGGATCATGCATTATGGTACGAGTAAAGTGACTTGCCGGTAACGAGATTGAACGAGGTATTGGGATACCGACGATCAGATCTCGGGCAAGTAACATACCGATTGACAAAGGGAATTGTATACGGGGTTGCTTGAATCCTCGACATCGTGGTTCATCCGATGAGATCATCGAGGAGCATGTGGGAGCCAACATGGGTATCCAGATCCCGCTGTTGGTTATTGGCCGGAGAGCGATCTCGGTCATGTCTACATGTCTCCCGAACCCGTAGGGTCTACACACTTAAGGTTCGGTGACGCTAGGGTTGTAGGGATATGTATATGCAGTAACCCGAATGTTGTTCGGAGTCCCAGATGAGATCCCGGACGTCACGAGGAGTTCCGGAATGGTCCGGAGGTAAAGAATTATATATAGGAAGTGCTATTTTGGGCATCGGGACAAGTTTCGGGGTCACCGGTATTGTACCGGGACCACCGGAAGGGTCCCGGGGGTCCACCGGGTGGGGCCACCTATCCCGGAGGGCCCCATGGGCTGAAGTGGGAAGGGACCCAGCCCAAAGTGGGCTGGGGCGCCACTTCCCCCTAGGGCCCATGCGCCTAGGGTGGGGGAAACCCTAAAGGAAGAGTCCTAGGAGGGGAAGGCACCTCCAAGGTGCCTTGGGGAGGAGGGATTCCTCCCCTTGGCCGCACCCCCCTAGGAGATTGGATCTCCTAGGGCCGGCGCCCCCCTGGCCCTCCTATATATAGTGGGGAGATGGAGGACTTCTTACCTTGATCTTTGGTGCCTCCCTCTCCCTCTCCAACACATCCTCCTCCTCCATAGTGCTTGGCGAAGCCCTGCCGGAGTACTGCAGCTCCATCATCACCACGCCGTCGTGCTGCTGCTGGAGCCATCTCCCTCAACCTCTCCTTCCCCCTTGCTGGATCAAGAAGGAGGAGACGTGGTTGTTCCGTACGTGTGTTGAACGCGGAGGTGCCGTCCGTTCGGTGCTAGGATCTTCGGTGATTCGAATCACGTCGAGTACGACTCCCTCATCCCCGTTCTTTGAACGCTTCCGCTCGTGATCTACAAGGTACGTAGATGCATCTAATCACTCGTTGCTAGATGAACTCCTAGATGGATCTTGGTGAAATCGTAGGAAAATTTTTGTTTTCTGCAATGTTCCCCAACACGCCGGCGGCGGGAATGGGGGGAGGAGAAGAGGCAGAGGAGGCGAACAGGAAGAGGAGGAGAGGCGCATTTTTTTACTCGGTCATGGAGCGGTGGAGTAAAAATAGGGGAGGATATTTTTTTACTCCTCTAATGCCGATTAGGGATCGGCTAGGTGCCGGTTAGAGGAGTAAAACCGGATTTTTACTCTAACTGGTTATTGGGGATCAGCTAGAGATGCCCTTAGTGAGGAAAGTTTCTTAATTTCAACATTTGGTAGACAAAAAGGCCATTTGATTTTATCATATGCCTTCTCAAAGTCCACTTTAAATAGGAGGCACTTTATTTCTTATGGTGAATAGAATTCAATGCTTCACGTAGGACAACCGCACCTTTCATAATGTACCTACCTTTTATA
Source organism: Triticum aestivum (assembly GCF_018294505.1). Lineage (NCBI taxonomy): Eukaryota > Viridiplantae > Streptophyta > Magnoliopsida > Poales > Poaceae > Triticum > Triticum aestivum. Next base: position 497,710,767 of record NC_057803.1, on the reverse strand, counting down.
AAGGCACTCTGGGTTTGAGAGATAATTGGATGAACCACTTACTAAGTTTGTTCATCAAAACTTTAGTAGTAATTTTGAAACTAACATTTAGCTAACAAATAGGTTTAAACTTCTCAATTTGTTTGACATCTTTAGCTTTTTAGACTAAATTAATAATGCCATAATTCAGCCTAGTAATATATAGGACCCCTCTATGATAATCATCTAGTAAGTCTTTTAAATCCCCCTTGACCACATCCCAAAAGTGTTGATAGAAGTCCACAGGTAAGCCATCATGCCAGGGACTCTTATTTTCTCTAGAAAACCACATATTGCAGATCTTCCATGGTGAAAGGTTCAGCCAGTTTCTCAACATCTCTATTAGAATTTTTCTTAGCTTCCTGAATATTCAAAGAGATCTGATTCTTCGGCATGTCCAAAATGCATTTTATAAAAAACAGTAATGTATCTCCCTCAGTATCCCCATCCTCTTCTTCCAAGGAGATAATCTTTTTTTGTCTCTCCTTCTGCCATTAATTTTGGCATTTTAATATCTAGTGTTGTTGTCTCCTTATTTTGTTTGTCTTTATATCTCTGCAACCACTTCAATTGCTCTTGTTTTAAAATCCTGTACAATTGATCTCTGAGTTCCTTTTACTAAATTCTATCATGAGCAGTTAAGCTATTAATCAACACTTTTTTCAATAACACCCAACTTGGTAAGATCTTAGTTTTAATATATTTTTCTATAACAAGCATCAACATTTTTATTCCACTCTCTAACATTTCTCCTCAAAATTACCAATCTTTGCTGCCATCTGTCTACTCAAACCTAAATATGAGAGCAACATCATGAGATCCAATCTCTCTCTCTCTCTCCCTCCCTCTCAAACCTAAATATGAGAGCAACATCATGAGATGCAATCTCTCTCTCTCTCTCTCTCTCTCTCTCTCTCTCGTCATTGGGCTTATTTTTCTATAATTATTTCTATCCCTCCCTCTCTCTCTCTCTCCCTCCCTCCCTCTCTCTCTCTCTCTCTCGTCATTGGCTTATTTTTCTATAATTATTTCTATCCCTCCCTCTCTCTCTCTCCCTCCCTCTCCCTCCCTCCCTCTCCCTCTCCCTCCCTCCCTCCCTCTCTCTCTCTCTCTCTCGTCATTGGGCTTATTTTTCTATAATTATTTCTAATGATATTAAAATCCCCATCTACCACACATGGTAGAGGATTATCATGATACACTCTCGAACTCTGTCAAATTCGCAAGGATCCTAACAAAGCATACTCCAACTTCAACTTGGGTCACATCCAATGTCACTGTTAACCCACTAGTATTCCTCCTGGTCTACCTCTAGGAGGAGACCAGTTCCAAATAAAATCTCTCCCTCCACATAAATTATGTAATTATTTTTTAGTGTAATCAACTTTAAAGGTTTCCTGTACACTAATAAAATCAATTTTTCTTTCAAAAATCAAATCTCTGACAAATCTTTTTTTTAACATTTTGACAACCCCCCCTACATTCCAAAACATACTTTTTAAAACATCTTGACCAATCCCCCTTACATTCCAAAACATGGCCATCATCATTTATCAAAATAAATAAATTTAGTTCTTTTTCTATTCTTCTTAATCCACCAATAAAAACAATGTGCTTCACATAGCCAATAGCCGGTGAGCCACCTTCCTTTTTCCTCCCACTAGAAAAAATATTTTTCAAGTGGTCATATTAATCCTCTTCAACTTCGGCATCTAAATGATCATTATCAGAACAAAGCTCGGAAATATCAGTACCTCCAGTGTCAAGGGGACCTGGAGAACTAGGTTCCTGGATATCCATTTTATCAGCTATATTTTGAATATAAAAATCTTTCCAGACTTGTTCCATTTTCTCAATATAATTTTCAAATTATGCCCAACCATCTCAATAGAACAAACCAGATCAATACCCACCACATAGGACATATGTAAAAGAGAAAACTTATCATTAGTAGAAGGGCTGTAAGAAGAATTACCATAATCATTCTTACCAACAACTCTCTCTTTAGCCAAATCCTCCACTCTAACATCATCTTTCTCTTTAAGCTACAGAGAAGTAAAGACTTCTCTTTAGAATACAATATCATATAAGCTAATCAAATCAGTGGAACGTCACCTTGTTCTTCCAACTGAATGATCGTCCTAATATGGAACTATGAGGTACCTTTGAACCCCAGATCACAAATAGCTTCTTCAAGTAACAATTGTAATATATATCACAGGACAAAGGATCACTAAGCTTTCGATCTCCAAAATCTCAAAGAAAAGAAAGGAAAGAAGCTTCCATCAATTACTAAGCTGCATGTGTAGCAAAGATAAACAACACTATATACGTTTTAAACGAATTGAACTGTCACACGAGAATCATATATTTCCTATGAGAGCAAAAATACATGTTATCATCTACAGCAGCTGCCTGCAATGTGTAATCCAAGAAATAAAATCAAGCTAACAAAACAAAGATGATAGACATTAAATTGCAACTGTGAAACAAAATGTTATGTTTCTTTTGGAGATTCCGGTGTAGCATCCTCGTCTCTATGAATAAAAGACCGGAAGCCAGAGGGACTGAACAGCTGACCTGAGCCGGTGCTGCTGCTCACTGACCTCTCAATATCGGCCAGGTTTGCAACAACAGGGAGAGGCCTGTCCGGAATGATTAAGGGCCCTGGTGCTGAATCTGCTTCTAGTATCTTCACCACTTGCTCCATTGTTGGCCTGGCATGCAGCTGCGGATGTGTGCAGAGTGCTGCGACAAGCACATACTTCTCCATGACCTTAGTAGGACCAGGTTCAGCCATTCCTTCCTGGATCACATCCAGCGTCTTCCCCCTCCGCACCAATGACCAAGCCCAATCAGCAAGCACGAAGCTCTCTCCCTCACTGAGAGACATGAATGCTCTCTTCCCACTCATAAGCTCAAGAAGCACAACTCCGAAGCTGTAGACATCACTCTTCTCAGTTAACTGGCCATAGAGGGCATACTCTGGAGCGACATAGCCCATTGTGCCAGCAACCCGTGTGCTCACGTGTGTCATCCCTTCTGGCGCAAACTTGGCCAATCCAAAATCGGCCACCTTCGCCTCAAAATCGTCATCGAGCAAGATGTTGCTTGCCTTGATGTCCCTGTGAATGATGGCTGGCTGTGTGCCACGGTGCAGGTAGGACAGCCCCCGTGCCATCCCAATGGCAATCCTCTGCCTCACTGGCCAAGCCATCTGGCACTCCCCGGCGCCGAAGAGGTGGTCGTGGAGGCTGCCATTATGCATGAGGTCGCACACAATCATCCGCTGGTGCCCCTCTCTCTGCGTGGCGGCGATGCAGTAGCCACGGAGCGCGACCAGGTTGACATGGCGCACGCTGGCCACCACCTCCACCTCATGCGCGAACGCGGCATCCCCTGCCGCCGAGCAGTTCTTGAAGCGCTTCACTGCCACCTCTGCGCCATCTGGGAGCACCCCCTTGTACACATTCCCGAACCCACCGCGGCCGATGATGCTGTCTCTCGCGAAGCTCCCCGTGGCCATCTTGATGTCGTCGTAGGTGAACTTGAGCAGGGTGGTGCTGGCGGTGATGGACTCCATCGCATGCGAGCGCTTGCTCCTGCTGTCCGCAGCGAGTGCGGCAGCGGCAGCCCGCCTCCGGCGTCGCCACACGAAGAAGCACGAAGCAGCAGCGGCAGCAACTAGCAGCACAAAGGCGAGACATCCGAAGACGACGCCGTAGAGCCAGGCAGGGGCGCCCGACCCTTTGGAGGGTTCAGAGTTGGCCTTAAGGAGGTAGAGGCAGTCGGCTGTGTCCGGGTCGTCGGGGCCGCGTAGGCTGGCCGCGGCGCCGGCGTATATGAAGGGGTACTGGACGCAGCCGGTGACATTGTTTCCGCCGTCGGGGGATCCAGGCAGGAGGTAGGCCGCGGCCGTCTTGCTGAGCGAGGTGGTGCAGGTGGTGCAGACCGGAACGGCGCCGAGCTCGCGGTCGCAGCTGGCGTTGATGTCCCTGCGGGCGGAGGCAGGCACCCGGGCGTCGAACTCCGCTCGCGTGGAGATGTTGGCGCATCCAGGAGCGGAGAGGAGCGCGTCGATGCCCGCGAGGCCGCAGGCATCGGGCGGAGGGAGCGGGAAGGGGAGCGCGTCGCGGAGCGGCGGGAGGCAGGAGGAGGAGGCGGGGACGAGGAAGGAACCGGTGGCGGCGAGGTGGAGGGAGAGGAGGAGCCGGACGGACTGGAGCGCGAAGGCGCAGCGGGAGGCGTCGTCGGAGGGGAGCGGCGGGGCGAGGAAGGGGCGCAGGGCGGTGAAGTTTAGCGGGCACTGCTGCGGCGCCGTTGGGGGCTGGGCGAGGAGCGTGGCGGGGAAGAGGATGGAGAAGGCGAGGAGGAGGAGGGAGAGACGGCGGAACATGGGTGGGGACGGTGGTCGGGGATCAGGAAGGAGGAGAAGGCGGAGGAGGTTTGACCATCGATTAGGGAAGGAGATGGGGAACGGCCGGCCACGGGGATGGATGTTCGACCACCACCCACCCACCCACCCCACCAGCCGCCTTTCTCCAGCTCCTGCAGCATCAATCAGTCTTGGCTTGGCTTTTCCCTGTTGTGGGCACGGAGGGTGGGTGGGGTCGTGACTCGTGATACGCGCTGCCTCTCTAGCGGCGGCGGCGAACCCAGTCCACTGGTTCCAAGAGCCAGCACGCAGGCTGGTCGGCGCCGCAGCACGCAGCATCTTCCTCCGGCTCGAGCATGAAGTCGTCGTAGTATTTGCAGCCTTTATTCGTATAACTGGATAAATGCCCGTGCGTTTGCAACGGATATAAATACGTGAGTGATTGAAGATATTAATGATAAGTGTATAAATCAAATTAGGGCATTCAACGCTCGTCCCTAAAGCAGACACCATATTAATCAGCAAAGAGTGATATTGTGGCCGGTCATTGTTGGAAATATTATCACTTTTCCGATTAGACTAATCCACGAGTAAACAGTAAGCATGACATATATGGTATGCATCTCACAGCGATACCTAAGCATATTAGCTTGTACACAACATATAAGTGAACTATCTATGAGCAGTACATATACAGCTAGCACGAGTACGAGTAAACGCGTCGGCGGCGGCAGCAACCTCGGCATCGTCTGTGGCCTTCTTCTTGACGGCGGCGGCATCGACCATGCTGTCGATGCAGGGGAAATAGTGAAAACAGAGGCGGACGGAACTGGGAACAGATCGAGAGCAGTCGCAATGAGACGCTCCCCAAAAACCTTATTGCCGTTCTCTCGGACAGGATCTCGAACGGCAGGGTTCCGGAGGCATCTACTTTCCTGATCAACCGTGCACGCGGTCATCGGAATGGGATCGTCGGAGGCAGCACAGAGTAAGGAACAATAGATGACGACTAGGTTACGCGAGATGAGTGGGTGATTCGACACAAGGGGGGCCAAAGAATATTCTCAAGTATTAGCAGCTGAGTTGTCAATTCAACCACACCTGAAAACTTAGTATCTGCAGTAAAGTGTTTAGTAGCAAAGTAATATGATAGTGGTGGTAGCGGCAACAAAAGTAAAGACAGCAAAAGTAATGTTTTTGATATTTTCTAGTGATTGTAACAGTAGCAGTGGGAAAGTAAATAAGTGAAAACCAGTATATGGAAAACTCGTAGGCACCGGATCAGTGATGGATAATTATGCCGCATGCGGTTCATCATGTAACAGTCATAACATAGGGTGACACAGAACTAGCTCCAATTCATCAATGTAATGTAGGCATGTATTCCGTATATAGTCATACGTGCTTATGGAAAAGAACTTGCATGACATCTTTTGTCCTACCCTCCCGTGGTAGCGGGGTCTTATTGGAAACTAAGGGATATTAAGGCCTCCTTTTAATAGAGAACCGGAACAAAGCATTAGCACATAGTGAATAAATGAACTCCTCAAACTATGGTCATCACCGTGAGTGGTCCCGATTATTGTCACTTCGGGATTGCCGGATCATAACACATAGTAGGTGATTATAGACTTGCAAGATAGGATCTAGAACTCACATATATTCATGAAAACATAATAGGTTCAGATCTGAAATCATGACACTCAGGCCCTAGTGACAAGCATTAAGCATAGCAAAGTCATAGCAACATCAATCTCAGAACATAATGGATACTAGGGATCAAACCCTAACAAAACTAACTCGATTACATAATAAATCTCATCCAACCCATCACCGTCCAGCAAGCCTACGATGCAATTACTCACGCACGGTGGTGAGCATCATGAAATTGGTGATGGAGGATGGTTGATGATGACGACGGCGACGAATCCCCCTCTCCGAAGCCCCGAACGGACTCCAGATCAGCCCTCCCGAGAGGTTTTAGGGCTTGACGGCGACTCCGTATCGTCAAACGCGATGATTTCTTCTCTTTGATTTTTTTCTCATCGAAACTCAATATATGGAGGTGGAGTTGGAGTCGGAGACGCAACAGGGGGGCCCACGAGGTAGGGGGGCGCGCCCTCACCCTCGTGAGAAGGGTGTGGGCCCCCTGGTCTTCATCTTTGGCGAGGATTTTTTTTTATTTTTTCTAAGATGTTCCGTGGAGTTTCAGGTCATTCCGAGAATATTTGTTTTCTGCACATAAAACAACATCATGGCAATTCTGCTGAAAACAGCGTCAGTCCGGGTTAGTTCCATTCAAATCATACAAGTTAGAGTCCAAAACAAAGACAAAAGTGTTTGGAAAAGTAGATACAACGGAGACGTATCAACTCCCCCAAGCTTAAATCCTTGCTTGTCCTCAAGCAATTCAGTTGACAAACTAAAAGAAAGAAAGAAAAACTTTTACAAACTCTGTTTGCTCTTGTTGTTGTAACTATGTCAAGCCAGCATTCAAGTTTTCAGCATAGATCATAACTAACCACACTTGCAATAATTCTCAGGTCTCATCATTACTTATATCAATAGCATAATCAACTAGCAAGTCATAATAATAAGTCTCGGGTGACAACACTTTCTCAAGACAATCATAATATGATATAATAAGATGGTATCTCACTAGCCCTTTCTGAGACCGCAAAATATAAATGCAGAGCACCTTTAAAGATCAAGGACTGACTAGACATTGTAATTCATGGTAAAAGAGATCCAATCATAGTCATACCCAATATAAATTAACAGTGATGAATGCAAATGATGGATGTGCTCTCCAGCTAGTGCTTTTTAATAAGAGGGTGATGACTCAACATAACAACTAAGAGATGGCGATATCTTCCATGCTAAACACATTATAGGCGGTTCCCAAACAGAATGGTAAAGTTTATACTCCCCCTCCACCAACAAGCATCAATCCATGGCTTGCTCAAAACAACGAGTGCCTCCAACATACATCAGGTCCCAGGGGGAGTTTTGTTTGCAATTAATTTTAATTTAGTTTGCATAAAGCATGAGACTGGGCATCCCGGTGACCAGCCATTTTCTCGTGAGTGAGGAGCGGAGTCCACTCCTCTTGAGAATAACCCGCCTAACACGGAAGATAAGGACAGCCTTTGTTGATACATGAGCTATTCGAGCATACAAAACAGAATGTTTATTTGAAGGTTTAGAGTTTGACACATGCAAATTTACTTGGAATGGCAGGTAGATACCGCATATAGGAAGGTATGGTGGACTCATCTGGAATAACTTTGGGGTTTAAGGGATTGGATGCACAAGCAGTATTCCCGCTTAGTACAAGTGAAGGCTAGCAAAAGACTGGGAAGCGACCAACTAGAGAGCGACAACAGCCATGTACATGCATTAAAATCAATAAACATTGGATGCAAGCATGAGTAGGATATAATCCACCATGAATATAAATATCATGAAGGCTATGTTGATTTGTTTCAACTACATGCGTGAACATGTGCCAAGTCAAGTCACTTAAATCATTCAAAAGAGGATACCACCCCATCATACAACGCCATAATCATTTCAATAGCATTTTGGCACACAAGGTAAATCATTATAGCTCATAGCTAATCAAGCATGGCACAATCAACTCTGATCTCTAATTGTTATTGCAAACATGTTTATTCATAATAAGCTGAATCAAGAACGACAGACTCATCATATTTACAAAACAAAAGAGGTCGAGTTCATACCAGCTTTTCTCATCTCAGTCAGTCCATCATATATCATCATAATTGACTTTCACTTGCACGACCGAACGGTGTGAATAATAATAAGAGTGTACGTGCATTGGACTAAGCTGGAATCTACGAGCATTCAATAAATAGGAGAAGACAAGGCAATATGGGCTCTGGGTTAAATCGACAATAATGCATATAAGAGCCACTTCAACAATTTAATCATGGTCTTCTCCTACTGACCCCCAAAGAAAAGAAAAGAAATGAAGCTATTTACACGGGAAAGCTCCCAACAAGCAAAAGAAGAACGTGAAATATTTTTGGGTTTTCTTTTTAGTTATGACTACTACAGCAGAAAAAATAAACTACTACTAATTTTTTTGGTTTTTCTTAAGGTTTAACAAACACACAAGAAGAAAGCAGGAAAAGGAAAATAAACTGGCATGGATATTACAGTGAAAAAGTATGAGCACCGATATCTAGCAATGAGTGTGTGTGAGCATAAATGTAATGTCGGTGAGAAATACGTACTCCCCCAAGCTTAGGCTTTTGGCCTAAGTTGGTCTATGGCCACGGCTGGCCTGACGGATATCCATAACAATAGTTGTTGGGATCGTACTGTGATGAGGAAGAATGGTTGGGATCATAATGATGTGCAGCGGTTATCTCCTGCTGAGCTGCAGCATGGAGTCGGGTTGCCTCCGCTCTCCTCTCGTACTCTTCTGCCTCCTCTCTGGTAATAACATATCTTCCTTTTGTCTGTGAATCAAATAAGGCAGGAGCAGGGCGAGTAATACGGAAAACACGTCGTTTATCAAAAAATAAGCGATATAAGAGAGGTGATTCAGGCCTCTCGACAAACTGGTGCGAAGCCATAGAGTTATAGTCTAAATATGCAGGAGGCAACTCCATATCACCCTCACAAATGTCTATTTCAAGAAAATGAGCTAAGCGGGTTGCATAAATTCCTCCAAAGAAATCCCCATTATGTCTATTATGATGCAACCTACGAGCTACAATGGCTCCCATATGATAAGATTGGTCTCCTAACACATCACTCCTAAGAATGCTAAGATCAGAGACACACATGTGACATGCTTCATCCTTAGCATTTATGCATCTACCGATGAAGAGAGCAAAATAATGTATAGCAGGAAAGTGAATACTCCCTATGGTAGCCTGCGTTATGTCTCTGGATTCCCCCACAGTTATACTAGCAAGAAAGTTTCTAAATTCAGATTTAGGGGATCCCTAATACTGCCCCATGATGGAAGTCCGCAAGCAGAAGTGAAATCCTCTAGATTCATGGTATAAGATTTGTCATAAAGATCAAACATGACTGAAGGAGAATTACGCGAAGATGAATACTCAAACCTCCTCACAAATGAACTTGTGAGATCATGATACTGGGGGCATTTGTTAGCCTCAAAATCCTCAAGACTGGCATTGCGCAAATATGATTTGAATTCTTCTTTAATTCCCGCATGGTCCATAAAATTTTTCGACGGCCATTCGCAAGGCCGTACTGGAGCGTCTCTTGGTGGATCCTCGTCAGCATCGCACATAGCAATCCTGGGTCCTTGCTTCTTAGAGGAACCACCTTGGAACATCTTCCTAAACATATTGTTTTTCTCTGAAAATTCTGAAATTTTTAGTAACTTCAAACAAAAATGAACCAACTTCAATAAAACTGATAGCAACTACTCCTACAAGTACCTAGATCCTATATCAAGCATTAGAACTACTTGGAACCATATAAATTTGACATGCAAGCTCAAGAACATGGTCACCTATGCAGCACAAATTTGCAAAGAATAAAGCACTAGAACAAAAACTAATTGGACCAATGGAGGAGTCACATACCAAGGAACAATCTCCTCAAGCAGTTTTGCGAGAGGTGCTTTGAGCAAGGAGATCGAAAATCACAGTAAAAGTGGCTGGAACTTGTGCTTGAGTTGGTTTTTCGGGTTTGTGTGAGACAGAGGAAGAAGATGGGTGCTGGGATAAGTGGAGGAGGGCTACCGTGGGCCCACGAGGCAGGGGCGCGCCCTAGGGGGGGCGCGCCCACCACCCTCATGGCCAGGTGGCAGCTCCTCCCGTGGTAATTTTTGCATAGTAAATCTTCAAATATTCCAAAAAAATCATATTAAATTGGCATGGCATTCTGAGGACTTTTATTTTCGGGATATTTTTATATTGCACGGATAAGTCAGGAAATAGACTGAAAATACTATTTTTACTTTATTTAACATAAATAACAGAAAGTAAAAGTGGGGCACAGAATTTTGTGCTTCTAGTTTCATCCATCTCATGCTCATCAAAAAGAATCCACTAATAAGGTTGATCAAGTCTTGTTAACAAACTCATTCCGATAATCATGAAACTAGAGAAATTTCGAATAACACTAAGTTACCTCAACGGGGATATGCACATCCCCAATAATAAAAATATTATATTTCTTCTTGACAGTAGGGAGAGGAAATTCAAAACCTCCAAATATAATCGATGGAATTTTCCCAATAGAATTGATACTATGAACTTGAGGTTGTTTCCTCAGAAAGTGTACCATATGCTCATTACCATTAACATGAAAAGTGACATTGCCTTTGTTGCAATCAATAACAGCACCTGCAGTATTAAGAAAAGGTCTTTCAAGAATAATGGACATACTATCATCCTCGGGAATATCAAGTATAACAAAGTCTGTTAAAATAGTAACGTTCGCAACCACAACAGGCACATCCTCACAAATACCGACAGGTATAGCAGTTGATTTATCAGCCATTTGCAAAGATATTTCAGTAGGTGTCAGCTTATTCAAGTCAAGTCTACAATATAAAGAGATAGGCATAACACTAACACCGGCTCCAAGATCACATAAAGCAGTTTTAATATAATTTCTTTTAATGGAGCAAGGTATAGTAGATACTCTGGGGTCTTCAAGTTTCTTTGGTATTCCACCCTTTAAAGTGTAATTAGCAAGCATGGTGGAAATTTCAGCTTTCGGTAACTTTCTTTTATTAGTAATGATATCCTTCATATATTTAGCATAAGGATTTGTTTTAAGCACATCAGTTAATCGCATACGCAAAAAGATAGGCCTAATCATTTCAGCAAAGCACTCAAAATCCTCATCATCCTTTTTCTTGGATGGTTTCGGAGGAAAAGGCATGGGTTTCTGAACCCAAGGTTCCCTTTCTTTACCATGTTTTCTAGCAACAAAGTCTCTTTTATCATAACGTTGATTCTTTGATTGTGGGTTATCAAGATCAACAGCAGGTTCAATTTCTACATCATTATCATTACTAGGTTGAGCATCATCATGAACATCATCATTAATATTTTTACTAGGTTCATGTTCATTACCAGATTGTGTTTCAGCATCAGACATAGAAATATCATTTGGATTATCAGGTGGTTCAGCAATAGGTTCACTAGAAGTTTGCACAATTCTATCATTTTTCTTCTTCTTCTTTTAAGAAGAACTAGGAACATCAATATTATTTCTTTGAGAATCTTGCTCAATTCTCTTAGGGTGGCCTTCAGGATACAAAGGTTCCTGAGTCATTCTACCAGTTCTAGTAGCCACTTTAACAGCATAATCATTTTTCTTACTATTCATTTCATTAAGCACTTCTTTTTGAGCCTTAAGTACTTGTTCTACTTGAGTGGTAACCATAGAAACATGTTTGCTAACAAGTTTGAGTTCACCTTTAATATCAGACATATAATCACCCAAGCGTCTAATCATATAAGCATTTTCTTTTAATTGTCTACCAAAATAAGCATTGAAGTCATCTTGCTTATACATAAAGTTATCAAACTCATCCAAGCATTGACTAGCAATTTTAGTAGGAGGGACTTCAGCTTTATCATATCTATAGAGAGAATTTACCTTTACTACCTGTGTCGGGATATCGGGATCAGGAGGTTCTTCAGTAAATAAATAATTAAGATCATATGTTTCTTCAACAGACGGTATATTAAGACCATGTATATGACGGCCTCGATTCAATCGTACACTAATCATACACGCAAATGTGTACGATCAAGACCAAGGACTCATGGAAAGATATCACAACACAACTCTAGACACAAATTAAAATAATACAAGCTTTATATTACAAGCCAGGGGCCTCGAGGGCTCGAATACACAAGAGTCGGCGGAAGCAACAAAATCTGAGTATAGACATGAGTTAAACAAGTTTGCCTTAAGAAGGCTAGCACAAAAACAACATCGATCGAAAAGGCAAGGCCTCCTGCCTGGGAGCCTCCTAACTACTCCAAGTCGTCAGCGGCCATCACGTAGTAGTAGACACCCTCGGGGTAGCAGTAGTCATCAGTGGTGTCATATGGCTCCTGAGATCCGTCATCTGGTTGCAACAATCGGGTATGGGGGGAAAGAGGTAGCAAAGCAGCCGTGAGTACTCATGCAAAGTACTCGCAAGACTTACTTCAGATCTAAACTAAGTATGCATATGTATCAAAAGAAATGGGTTGTATCTGTGGACTAAACTGCAGAATGCCATAAGAGAAGGGGAAAGCCTAGCCTATCGAAGACTAGCATCTTGTGGAAACCACCATCTTGCAGCAACAGGAGGGAGTAGAGTAGCATAAAGTAAAGTAGCAGTAGTGTTATCAACCTCGGCCAGAGATCCTTTCTCGACTCCCTGCGAGAAAGCAATCCCAGAGCCATACTATCCATTCATCATAACCATGTCTCATATCCATTTCTCATCTCAAGTATCCAGTTCTCATCTCATATGTTTTCTTCCCTGCAAGGGCGCACCAACTTACCCACCACGCTCGATTAACTCTGGCCGGACACACTTTCCTGGGTCATGTCCGGCCTCGGCCAAACAATACGCCGCAACCTGACCTAGGCTTAATAGAGAGGCCAGCACGCCGGACTAAACCTATGCCCCCAGGGGTCATGGGCCATCGCCCCGGGAACTCCTGCACATTGCGTGGGCGGCCGGTGAGCAGACCTAGCTACCTCCTTCAAAAAGGCAGGTGCTTACGCAGTCCAACCCGGCGCGCGCCGCTCAGTCGCTGACGTCTATTAAGCTTCGGCTGATGTATACGACGCAGAACGCCCATACTATGCCCACATGATGGTTAGTGCTATCAGGCTAGAGGCCCCTCGGATCAAATATCCAAAACATAGTGGATTAGTAATGCGCGGTAACAAGCAGAGATTCACAAAAGATGTGACCCCGTCGCCCCGTCTCGAGTACTTGCGGCAAGGGCTAAGAATGCCCGGCCACGCCTCGTAAGTATCTCGCGGGCACCTTGCAGGTCAACCCGACTCCACATCACTCGCTATTAAGCTCGCACGGGTACCCCTCGGGGTCGACCCGTCTTTAGTAACATGGTTTAGTGTAAAGTCATAGTAACCATAGTAATTGTGTGTCTGACACCAAGGAGAAAACCCGAGGAATCACCCCCGGTGAATTCCACTCGATGTTATCATCAAGGTGAACGTAAGAGGATCCACCCTCGAGGTTCACACTTGAGGGGTTGCACGACAGAGCCGTAACGGAAGTGGTTAAGGAGGAAATCACCCTCGATGACCGCGACTATATAGCTACACTATAGAGATCTCATCAGGAGTGATGTATGAGGTTCACCATTGGCACTCGATAGTAACTCTGTAGTGTCGTACAACTAGGGGGGTGATGTGCGGTGTCGGGGCCTGGACGTCGATCACGTTGATCGAGTCATCGAACATAAAGCGAGGCAACTAGGACAAGGTGGGGTCACTGATGGATCTCTAACCAACCTATACTAAGCAGTTTAGGATAAGCAGGTAAGGTATGAAAGCAGGTAACAAAAATAGGCTATGCATCAGAGTAGGATCATACAGAAAGCAGTAACAGTTCTAATGCAAGCATGAGAGGGAAAGAAATGGGCGATATTGGAATGCTCAAGGGGGGTTTGCTTGCCTAGAAGCTCTGTTGAAAAGGAAGAAGTGTCATTGCCGACGTAGTCAATCACTGGGGCATCATCGGCCTCGGGGTCTACCGGAGAGAAGAGGGGGAAGAAACAATAAATATAAAAGAAACGAAGAATCATAAAGCATATAATATGGTAAAACGACGTGCTAGGGGTGACCTAACGCGGTACTACTCGATACAGGCGAATGGGAAAAACATCCGGGGATGTTTTCCCGGAGTTTGGCATTTTCCGGACAGAAGAAAGAGGGGAAAAGGTTCCATGTTCGTCATGCTAGACCCATGTGACAGATGAACGGAGTGCATATTCGGGATGGTTATATTTTTCTGAGCAACCTTCATGTATAAAATATTTTCATCCGAAATACGAACTAATTTATATGATTTATCAAAATTTATTACATTTTCTCGATTTTCTTGATCTAGTTAAATCGAATATTAAAATGTGGCAGACTACTTTTTATACACACAAGTGAACTAGCCTAAGTTTATAACGGGGCTCCAGGGCCCAATCAACTAGTCCAGTCAGCAGTTGACTCAGTCAGCATTGACTGGTCAACGGGTCAAAACGAGCCCGCATGTCATGGACTAATAATTTTAACAGATTAATTTATCTAGTGATTTAGCAATGGGGGCCCAGTGTCATGGACACATCAGGCTAGCTAAACAATAATCTAACCTAAAATAAATTGTATTAGCACTAACTAATTGGATTAGCCCCATGTGCACATACGTGCATTGGCTGGGCGCACACACACACTCACAAAGCACGCAACCATGGACATGGCCGTGGCCAGCAACAGCAGGAGGAGTAGAAGCGGCACCAACAGCAGGACAACGCTTGAAGGGGCAATAGCAGTAGCTAAGCACGAGCAGCAGTAGCTAAGAACAAGCAGCACCTGGCGAGCAGCAGAAGCAAGCAGCCGAGCAAGCGCACACGCATCACGGCGCCAACATGGCCGAGCTCGGGGACAGCCGCGCCAGGCAGCGGCGGGCACAGACGGTGTCAGGCGCAGTAGGTCGCGCGCGCGGATGGGGACGGCTCCGGCCAGCACGGGCGACGACCGGCGAGCGGGCGGCACGAGCGCGGCCCGCGAGCAGGGGGACAACATGGCGCGGCGACGGCAGCTGCGGCAACAGTAGAAGGTAGCAGCAAGTGGGGGCGCGTGGGCCTGAGGCGGAGGCGTGGCGAGGTAGCGGCGGCGGCGGCCAGCGTCGGCAAGCAGCAGGAGTGGTAGAGCAGCATCAATACACATGAGCAACTGCTAGAGGCAAAGCAGAGAGTGTGCGTACGCGGACGAGTTCCTGCCATGGTGAGCGGTGGCACGGGTGGGATGGCATCTACGACGATGGATTCAAAGGGGAAACAGGGGGAGCGGGGAGAGGAGCTCACCGCGGAGCCATAGGCGTGCTCGGGGAAGGTCGGGGCGGTCGGAGCAGAGTAGTTGGGCACGCCACCAGCGACCGAAGATGAAGGAGTGCTCGATCCCGACGATGTAGAGGCGCCCAGCTCAAGCCATTCGGTGTAGTCGAAGTAGAGGAGCGAGGCGGAGCTCGTGGACATGGCGGGAGGATGCGGGCTGGCTGGCCGCAAGATCGACGCGGTGACGGCGATGGAAGCGCTCGTCGTCGAACAGAGGAGGAGATCGAGCGAAAGGAGAGCGAGTGCAGCCTAGGGTTTGTCCAAGGGGAGTGCTCGTGGTCAAGTAGGACGCCGGGAGGGATCGGATGGCCGCCACGCAAGTGGTCACGACCGGCGGATGGCCGCCACGGCCATGCTGCCTCCCCTCTGTACAGTACAGAGGTAGGGGAGAGGCCGGTGGTGGGCTTGGGCTGCACTGTTCATACGGCCCAAAGTACACAGCAGCACTTCCTCATTTTCTTTTCTGTCAAATTTTTGGTCTCAGTTTTCCATTTATGTTGGGCACTAAATGATATTAGTTCTACAAGATACTACACCTATAATTCAAATACAACATTTTGGGTGTTACACACAAGGTTCCATTTTATTTGGGAAGGTTTATTCATTTGTTTATTTTGAAAAGGCCATTTAATTTACTGTTGGTCAGTTTGTTAAATTACTAGGAATTTATTTGTGAGCCAAATGAAGTTGGTTTCAACATGAGAATTGATCAGAGGAATTTATAGAATAATATGAACATTTTTTTACTGATTAAAGAATTAATGATTTGACTTGCAATTTGATTTTGAATTTAAGTTTGATTTTTATAAAGGGGCAATTAAGCTTGGCAAACATGGTGACATGGCACCATTAAGTTGGAATTACTGTAGCGTGATTATCGGGGTGTTACAAATCTCCTCCACTACAAGAAATCTCGTCCCGAGATTTTAGGAGGTGGAGTAAGGGGAAAAGTTTTGGTTTCGAACTTCTAACGGATCTTCCCATTTTTGGTTGCGCTTCTCGAAGAGGTTGATCGATAGCGTTGATGTCTTTATTCCTCTTCGTCAATGTGTCATGATGAAGTTGTCGTCCTTCCTTCAGGATCTTCACCATACTTACAAAAGGATAAGAGGAGGGAAATTCTATGAGGATGGATTTTAACAAGATTGAGTATCAGACGGTTAACTCTAGGGAAGAAGCGTAAAGTATCTCTCGACTTGATTACAAGAAACACATCAAGAGCATTATAAGAGGGTACAAAAGTTTCAAATGGGTAAGCAATCGTCCTATGCCTGAAGTAGAGTGTGAAGGGGGTTCAGAGCAATGGAATAAGCATTGCATCTAATACCAGTATAGATAACTAGGAAGGTGGCCCATGATTTACATAAGCGCGAGGAATGACTTTGGAAACAGGGGTATACAGGAGAGTCAGGTTTCGATCCTGTGAAACTGTGGGTTATGGGCCCACCATGTGGGTTAAAAGTAGGAAGGGTGCTGTCATCTTGCACGGTTATGATAGCAAGGCATGTTAGAGGGTAGCCTGTCAGTTATGTCGGCAACAACGTTGGTACCAAGGGCGAGGGACGAAGAGAACCATTATCCTGCTCGTTGAACGAGGCGGGCCATTAGGCAAAGTTCTCGTCCATCGGTGGCTACCGGAATGTCATCAACAATAGTAACAGGGTCTTACTGGCATAGAGATACAATGAGGTGTTGATATAAGCAGGGAAATATTACTGCTTATACAATATAGATCACAAGAAGGTTTAAACAAACCAATGGAAAGGAAAAGTGATTATTAGGTTTAAACAGAACAATGGAAAGGAAAATGTGTTTAAATACACATTTCAAGGGTATATTCTTCCCAAGGACAAGCAGAGCAAGATATCCATGACAGGATAGTAAGTAGATAACCAATTAGGTAAAGGGGAAGAAATTTCATGACATTACCCATACAACGGTGTTTGGATAATTGATAACAAAAATTTAGTATCGTGCTTCAAATGTTCTTATTGGAGATTGGATTACCACAGACATGCTTCGAGATAGCATTGACATGGTTTCAAGCAAAGGGCAGACTTTGAATACACCAAGGATCCATCGAAAACAACTTAGAAAATAAGTCATACAATTTTAGCAGGGAAAGGATGAGGCTGTGGCCGACGGGCTCAGCCACAACCCATCGACATGCCAAAAAGGATGTATTTCCAAAATTATATGAACTAGATTGTGTTGGGGAAGGCAAGAATGTTGTCGATGATGACATAAATCATCAAGGGGAAGGTTTGTATTTCTTACCATGAATTCGATTTATATATTGGAAAAGCTCAGAATGTTGATGATGATCACGACACATTTGTCGAGAGATTTCATGAAGATGTCACCGAGCTGAAAAGGAAGGATGAAGTGAAAGGCTATGAGAACCACGGATTCGACACAAGCTCAAAGTCAAGCTTGTTGTTCAAGGTGAAATGATAAGACGAGGAAAATCGATGTAAGCTTAGCTCATCGTCGGAAGTTGCTCCGGGCATAAGGACCAGGTAGCACAGTTAAAAAGTTGACATGATAAAAATATAGCCGATCAGTCTAGGAATGATGTGATGGGGTATAAAGCTTCCTAGTATCAAGTACTAGGTGTAATGCCAGAAGGTAAATCGGAGTAGAGGTTGGACAAGGGAATGATTTGTAGAGGATAAGTAATTGTAACTTACCCAGTAAATGAGATCAAGGAGGAAATATGGCCGGGACCATAACTGCAAGGGATCCAATTTACGATACCGGAAGAATATTCAAATGATTAAATATCCTTGCAAGAAGCTTTCATGATAAGTCCCACACCGTGTCCGTGGGCATGAACACAAGGTTCGGGGTCGACTCCCACTTCTACAATGCATAACCTTTCATTTTACTTCTCGTTCTTGATGAAGCTGTAGTATTGAAATTTTATCTGGCGAAAAGCCAGTAGAGTATAACCCGCATAACTTTCAAGTTCACACGGATTAGGGAAGGCATAGGTTCAACCCATCGGGGCATCTTAGGAACATATATCATAAATTTCAAGAATAAATAACACAAGCTCGATAGTAGAGCATGCTTGAGAAAGCGGAGGATACAATTTACCAAATGCATTATGTATCCGAGGAAAGGCTCACAAGCTTATTGAATATGAAGGACATCGTCGGATAAAATCCGGAAAGGGGTCTGGTGGTCCACAAGGGATCTGATGTGAGCATCAATATTCAACCAGAGGAAGAAAGAATGCAAGAAGATTAGATTATAGAAACAACTGACTAACTCAAAGCTCAATTGCAAAGGAATTATGAATTCCAATACAAGGGATCAGAAGCAATGCTCTGATTAGGGATGGATAGGTAGAATAGCCTTAGGGGTACAATCGATGGCGATTTGATTGATCGAGATTCAGCACATGTTAAAATGACTTCTGAGTCGGAAGGATGAATTCTAGGATCTGATTGAGGATTGCGAGCATTCGCAACATATTGTATCAACGGACTCAAAATGATAATGACAAAGGCTGACAATAAGATTACTAGACTTATGGTACTAACCATAATGCAAGCAAGCAAGAAATTCAAGAACAATAGGCTATTGAGGATTTTCACAAGAACGAATGGTATTATGAAGACTTTTGTGAAGTACAAGAATCAATTAAGGATGAGCGGATACTCGATAGGTGCACAAAGTTATCCGTAGGGGTATTCAGATGACAAGGAACTGCAAGGCAGTAAGCTCAAAGAATTCTCGGAAGAAGGAGAGCATTTCAGGGCATCTTGTCATAACAAGATCAAGGGGATAGAATGTAAGATTGGCAAGTGTGTAGTTATCCACAAGAATATTTCGGTGGTAGGGAATTGCAAAGGCAACAGGCACAAATCTCAAGAGAATATCGTAGAGTATCTTCGGAATCTTCTGGTGCAGCAGGCGATCATCTGAAATAAGGGGGCTCTCCGGGCGGATGTGATCACGAGATCCTAATGTTCGAGTTAGTAAAACCATTTAACCCGAATAGTAGAGAGATTAGAGTCCCAGAGTATAGACGAGGAATAAAAGATCCTAATACCACCCAAATGGCGAAGTGGGCCCGTAAGGCACACAACCGTGTTAGTAAAAAGTTTTGTAATGTCTAGACTCGACTTCGGCCAAGGAGTGTGGAAGGGGGATTCCTACAGGCAGTCGGCTCTGGTACCAACTTGTGAGGCCCTCAATTCAATCGTACACTAATCATACACGCAAATGTGTATGATCAAGATCAAGGACTCACAGGAAGATATCACAACACAACTATAGACACAAATTAAAATAATACAAGCTTTAGATTACAAGCCAGGGCCCTCGAGGGCTCGAATACATAAGCTCGAATACACAAGAGTCGGCGGAAGCAACAAAATATGAGTACAGACATGAGTTAAACAAGTTTGCCTTAAGAAGGCTAGCACAAAAACAACATCGATCGAAAAGGCAAGGCCTCCTGCCTGGGAGCCTCCTAACTACTCCAAGTCGTCAGCGGCCGGCACGTAGTAGTAGGCACCCTCGGGGTAGCAGTAGTCATCAGTGGTGTCATATGGCTCCTGAGATCCGTCATCTGGTCACAACAATCGGGTATGGGGGGAAAGAGGTAGCAAAGCAGCCGTGAGTACTCATCCAAAGTACTCGCAAGACTTACATCAGATCTAAACTAAGTATGCATATGTATCAAAGGAAATGGGTTGTATCTGTGGACTAAACTGCAGAATGCCATAAGAGAAGGGGAAAGCCTAGCCTATCGAAGACTAGCATCTTATGGAAACCACCATCTTGCAGCAACAGGAGGGAGTAGAGTAGCATAAAGTAAAGTAGCAGTAGTGTTATCAACCTCGGCCAGAGATCCTTTCTCGACTCCCCGCGAGAAAGCAATCC
This sequence comes from Triticum aestivum, assembly GCF_018294505.1. Taxonomy (NCBI): domain Eukaryota; kingdom Viridiplantae; phylum Streptophyta; class Magnoliopsida; order Poales; family Poaceae; genus Triticum; species Triticum aestivum. The sequence goes on along the minus strand of NC_057803.1, from coordinate 497,690,373 downwards.
CAGAGCCATACTATCCATTCATCATAACCATGTCTCATATCCATTTCACATCTCAAGTATCCAGTTCTAGTTGTATTGATCGGGATACAACTCCAAGTGTCCGTTACCGTAGGACATGCTATCGATAGATGTTTTCTTCCCTGCAGGGGTTCACCCTGTGCAAAACCGAACCGAAAACCAAAAACCGAACCGAAAAAACTAAACCGAACCGAAAATTCAGTTTTTTCAGGTTTTGGTTATGGTTTCAGTTTGCAAAATCCAAAACCATACTCAATTCGGTTTTTTCGGTTTAAAACCGAAAAAATTCGGTTAAACCGAACTAAACCGAAAGCCCAACAACATAAAAAATTACAGGCCCAGTCGGCCGGCCCAATAGGCAATGGCCCTAGGTCAACTCACAAGTCCCTCACGCTCACCAGTCACCACGCAGAGCCGCAACCCGCACAGCGGCACAGGAGAGACCGAGGCCAGCCGCACAGAGCACAATATGGGTGGCGGCGGCGCCCTAGCTTAGCTAGGTCATACTCCGATGCATCCATCCGCGCTCCGCAGATCCGGCCCCTCCGCGGCTCCGTAGCAGGCGAAGCTCCGTGCGTCCGTCCATCTCCCCTTCGTCCTCCATCGCGCACACCGGTGACGCTGACCTCTGCCGTCCGTCCTCTGCATCGCCGCTGACCTCCGGCTCCGCCCTCTTTCCTCCACGCCGTTGAGTCGCCGACTCGCTGACATCCGCGGCTCCGCCCTCCGTCGCGCTCGCCGACGCATGGTTCCACGGAGCAACACGAGCCGTCGACGCCATTATGGTAAGCCCATTCTTTGACCTTGAGTTCGATCTGGTTGGATACTTGTTCAGTAGCATAGCATCTCCCTGATCTCATGATACTTGTTCAGTAACATAGTTGGTTCAGTTTGGTTGCAGTAGTAGTGGCTGAGAAAAACAAGTATTTCTTCAGTAGTAGACTAGTAGTAGCGGCTGCAGTAGTGTTTGTTTGGTACTGAAAAATTATTTCTTCAGTGTTGGTTCTGTTATTAGTACTAATCTGAATGGGAACTACCTAACTTATTTCTTCAGGTGTTCGATAGTGTCAACCTTGGTGCTGGTTATGTTGCTAGTCAAGGTTCCTTACCTGAAACACAACCTGATGTTACCCCTGACAGTGTTAGCAAGAAAAGGAACAAGAGGTCAAAGGCATGGACACACTTCACAATTCAGGTGGATGATCCGGATCATGCAAACTGCAACTATTGTAGTGCTGTATTGGGTTGCAAATCCACATCGGCAGGTACTGCTTCTTTAGTAAACCATTTGAAGATTTGCAAAAAAAATCCTGCCCACATCGGTAGCAATCAGACCGAGCTTACCTACCAAGTTTGTGCTGATGGCAACTCTGTGGTTCCTTGGCAATACAATGAGAAAGAAGTTAGAGAAGCATTTGCTCGCATGATTGTGGTAGATGAGCTTCCGTTCATATTTGCAGAGAAAGAAGGTTTTAGGTTCTTCATGTCTAAAGCTTGCCCTAGGTTCAATGTGCCATCTAGGACCACTATGTATAGAGATATCATTGCTCTTTATGAAACTGAGAAAGCTATGCTTAGAAAATATTTCATCGATTCACGTCAAACTGTTTGCCTCACCACTGATACATGGACATCAAAAAGACAACAAAGCTACATGGTTCTTACTGCACATTTCATCGATTCTGCGTGGAACCTTAGGAAGAAAATTATTAGCTTTGTCTTGGTAGATGGACACAAAGGGGACGATATTGGGAAATCGTTAGAAAAATTACTGATTGAGTGGGGCATTGAACGAGTGTGCACTATTACCGTAGATAATGCGAGTTCTAATGACACTTGCTTAGCCTACATGAAGAGATCTTTGACTAATAGGGGCTGCACACATGCAAGAAGCCAATATCTTCACATGAGGTGTGTGGCTCACATTGTTAATCTTGTGGTTCAAGATGGGCTAAAGATAATGTGCCATCCTGTAAACAGAATTCGCCATGCTATCAAGTTTGTTAGAGCCTCCCCAACTAGACTGGATGTATTTAAGAAGTGTGTGCAGCTCAGCAAGGTAGCGAGCAAAGGTTTGATTAATATTGATGTGGCTACTAGATGGAACTCTACATTTGTAATGCTAGACAATGTTGAGAAATTTGAGAGGGCATTTGAGCAATATGCACTTCATGATCCCAACTACAAGACCGAGTTGGAAAAAACTGGTCCAGAACCTAAGCCCGATGCTCTTGACCAGCGGGGTCCTCCAACTCAAAGTGATTGGGTATATATTCGTGAGTTCAAACAATTCCTCCAACACTTCTATGACCTCACTAATAAGGTTTCTGGCACCAAGTATGTTACAGCCAACACCTTCTTGGAAGAGATTGCTGATGTTAACTTTTTGTTGGGTGAATGGAGTGATCATGTGATTTGTGGTGATGATGAAATATTTAAATGCATGGCTCTCAAGATGAAAGCGAAGTATGAGAAGTATTGGGGTGATCCTGAAAAGATGAACAAATATATATTCATTGCGGCCATCCTTGATCCTAGGTATGTGGTTGATTGGTTGTTGTTCTTTTGTCAAATATATGTATGTTATTCTTAATGTCTTTCTAACTTGTCTTCTCTTGTCTTAATTCTTTATGCAAGGATCAAGGAATCTCATTTCTTTAAGGACATGGTTGAAGACACCTATGGCTGTATAATAGGTAACAGAATCTTGACTTCTTCACACAATGAATTTGTCTCTCTTTTTGGAGAATACAAAGAATTATATGGAACCAGTTCTACTAGTGAATTAGCATCACAAGCTCGTGCTAGTGAAAATGCTTCTGAAAGTTCTCTTATGAGGTCACGCTACAACAAGAAGAGAATGAGAACTTGTGGAGAGGGTAGCACTAGCTCAAATATGAGAACTGAATTAGACAAGTACCTAGCTGAGGATACCGAAGAGTTGACTGCAGAATTTGACCTTCTTGAGTGGTGGAAGTTGAATGCTGCTCGCTTTCCTGTCCTGTCAAAAATGGCTCGTGATATACTAGCAATCCCTATCTCAACGGTTGCTTCTGAATCAGCTTTTAGCACTAGTGGCCGTATTCTTGATGACTTTAGAAGCTCTTTGACACCAGCGACACTCCAAGCGTTGATATGTACACAAGATTGGCTGCGTAGTAAGCCTATCAATGTTGAACTTGATCTTGCTGAGTTGACCAAACTGGAGGAAGGTACTTAAATGGATGTGCATTTCAGTTATTTCAATGACCATGCAAAATTTATGTTATTTACTTGATCATGCAATATTTCTGTTACTTTTTGTAGGTGTGGGAGCCCTTCGATTGGAGGATAATGGTGTAATATCGATTGATTGATCTTCATGTGTGGAACTGGAGTGGAAACTTGTGCAAGTTGCTGCCTGAAGTGATGAAGTTTGTGTGTGTCATCTGTCATGTGTTGAACCCATTTTGCAATATGTTGAACTTTGGCTGTGTCGAACTTGGTTGTTCTAGAATTTAATGTACTCTTATGCGCCAGAATTTCATATGAACTTGTAATGGAGTTTATTATCTTGATGTGTTCTCATGCTTGATTCATGCTGGACATGTCTTTGTTCCAGAATTTCTTCATGTTATTGTACTGGACAGGTACTGTTCCAGAATTTCTTCATGTTATTGTACTGGATATGTACTAAGTGTCTAAGTGCTTGTACTGGATTGATTTGTGCCTTGTGTTATTATGTAGTTTTGCTGGTGCTTGTATTTGTAGTCTTGACCTTGTACTAGATTGTGCTTGTATGTACTAAGTGCTTGTACTGGAACATAAATTGTGTAGAATTTCTTCAAACACGTCACTAGGTTGTGCTTGTACGGTTGTACCCCTTACTTGTATTGGACATATACTAAATTTGTTTCTTCATGTAGCAGAACCATGTCTTGATCAGAAGTTCGCGTCAACTTTGGTTAATTTGGTTATTACCGAAACCGAACCGAAAGCAAACGGTTACAACCGAAACCGAACCGTATCTATGTATAAAACCGTATAAACCGAAGTATAAAAACCGTATAAACCGATAACCGTATAAACCGAACCGAATCAAACCGAAAAAACTGAATGCACAGGCTGAGCAGGGGTGCACCAACTTACCCACCATGCTCGATTAACTCCGGCCGGACACACTTTCCTGGGTCATGCCCGGCCTCGGCCAAACAATACGCCGCAACCCTACCTAGGCTTAATAGAGAGGCCAGCACGTCGGACTAAACCTATGCCCCCAGGGGTCATGGGCCATCGCCCCGGGAACTCCTGCACGTTGCGTGGGCAGCCGGTGAGCAGACCTAGCTACCTCCTTCAAAAAGGCAGGTGCTTACGCAGTCCAACCCGGCGCGCGCCGCTCAGTCGCTGACGTCTATTAAGCTTCGGCTGATGTATACGACGCAGAACGCCCATACTATGCCCACGTGATGGTTAGCGCTATCAGGCCAGAGGCCCCTCGGATCAAATATCCAAATCATAGTGGATTAGTAACGCGCGGTAACAAGCAAAGACTCACGAAAGATGTGACCCCGTCGCCCCGTCTCGAGTACTTGCGGCAAGGGCTAAGAATGCCCGACCACGCCTCGTAAGTATCTCGCGGGCACCTTCCAGGTCAACCCGACTCCACATCACTCGCTATTAAGCTTGCGCGGGTACCCCTCAGGGTCGACCCGTCTTTAGTAACATGGTTCAGTGTAAAGTCATAGTAACCATAGTAATTGTGTGTCTGACACCAAGGAGCCCGGTGAATTCCACTCGATGTTATCATCAAGGTGAACGTAAGAGGATCCACCCTCGAGGTTCACACTTGAGGGGTTGCACGACAGAGCCGTAACAGAAGTGGTTAAGGAGGAAATCACCCTCGATGACCGCGACTGTATATCTACACTATAGAGATCTCATCAGGAGTGATGTATGAGGTTCACCCTCGGCACTCGATAGTAACTCTGTAGTGTCGTACAACTAGGGGGGTGATGTGCGATGTCGGGGCCTGGACGTCGATCATGTTGATCGAGTCATCGAACATAAAGCGAGGCAACTAGGACAAGGTGGGGTCACTGATGGATCCCTAACCAACCTATACTAAGCAGTTTAGGATAAGCAAGTAAGGTATGAAAGCAGGTAACAAAAACAGGCTATGCATCAGAGTAGGATCATACAGAAAGCAGTAACAATTCTAATGCAAGCATGAGAGGGAAAGAAATGGGCGATATTGGAATGCTCAAGGGGGGTTTGCTTGCCTGGAAGCTCCGTTGAAAAGGAAGAAGTGTCATTGCCGACGTAGTCAATCACTGGGGCATCATCGGCCTCGGGGTCTACCGGAGAGAAGAGGGGGAAGAAACAATAAATATAAAAGAAACAAAGAATCATAAAGCATATAATATGGTAAAACGATGTGCTGGGGGTGACCTAACGCGGTACTACTCGATACAGGCGAAGGGGAAAAACATCCGGGAATGTTTTCCCAGAGTTTGGCATTTTCCGGACAGAAGAAAGAGGGGAAAATGTTTCATGTTCGTCATGCTAGAGCCATGTGACAAATGAACGGAGTGCATATTCACGATGGTGATATTTTTCTGAGCAACGTTCATGTATAAAATATTTTCATCCGAAATACAGACTAATTTATATGATTTATCAAAGTTTATTACATTTTCTTGATTTTCTTGATCTAGTTAAATCACTTTTTATACACACAAGTGAACTAGCCTAAGTTTATGAGGGGGGGGGGGGTGTCCAGGGCCCAATCAACTAGTCCAGTCAGCAGTTGACTCAGTCAGCGTTGAGTGGTCAACAGGTCAAAACGAGCCCGCATGTCATGGACTAATAATTTTAACAGATTAATTTATCTACTGATTTAGCAATGGGGGCCCAGTGTCATGGACACATCAGGCTAGCTAAACAATAATCTAACCTAAGCTAAATTGTATTAGCACTAACTAATTGGATTGGCCCCATGTGCCAGAGACACATACGTGCATTGGCTGTGCACACACACACACTCACAAAGCACACAACCATGGACATGGCCGTGGCCAGCAATAGCAGGAGGAGTAGAAGCGGCACCAACAGGAGGACAACGCTTGAAGGGGCAATAGCAGTAGCTAAGCACGAGCAGCAGTAGCTAAGAACAAGCAGCACCTAGCGAGCAGCAGAAGCAAGCAGCCGAGCAAGCGCACACGCATCACGGCGCCAACATGGCCGAGCTCGGGGACAGCCGCGCCAGGCAGCGGCGGGCGCAGACGGTGTCAGGCGCAGTAGGTCACGCGCGCGGATGGGGACGGCTCCGGCCAGCACGGGCGACGACCGGCGAGCGGGCGGCACGAGCGCGGCCCGCGAGCAGGGGGACAACATGGCGCGGCGACGGCAGCTGCGGCAACAGTAGAAGGTAGCAGCAAGTGGGGGCGCGTGGGCCTGAGGCGGAGGCGTGGCGAGGTAGCGGCGGCGGCGGCCAGCGTCGGCAAGCAGCAGGAGTGGTAGAGCAGCATCAATACACATGAGCAACTGCTAGAGGCAAAGCAGAGAGTGTGCGTACGCGGACGAGTTCCTGCCATGGTGAGCGGTGGCACGGGTGGGATGGCATCTACGACGATGGATTCAAAGGGGAAACAGGGGGAGCGGGGAGAGGAGCTCACCGCGGAGCCATAGGCGTGCTCGGGGAAGGTCGGGGCGGTCGGAGCAGAGTAGTTGGGCACGCCACCAGCGACCGAAGATGAAGGAGTGCTCGATCCCGACGATGTAGAGGCGCCCAGCTCAAGCCATTCGGTGTAGTCGAAGTAGAGGAGCGAGGCGGAGCTCGTGGACATGGCGGGAGGATGCGGGCTGGCTGGCCGCAAGATCGACGCGGTGACGGCGATGGAAGCGCTCGTCGTCGAACAGAGGAGGAGATCGAGCGAAAGGAGAGCGAGTGCAGCCTAGGGTTTGTCCAAGGGGAGTGCTCGTGGTCAAGTAGGACGCCGGGAGGGATCGGATGGCCGCCACGCAAGTGGTCACGACCGGCGGATGGCCGCCACGGCCATGCTGCCTCCCCTCTGTACAGTACAGAGGTAGGGGAGAGGCCGGTGGTGGGCTTGGGCTGCACTGTTCATACGGCCCAAAGTACACAGCAGCACTTCCTCATTTTCTTTTCTGTCAAATTTTTGGTCTCAGTTTTCCATTTATGTTGGGCACTAAATGATATTAGTTCTACAAGATACTACACCTATAATTCAAATACAACATTTTGGGTGTTACACACAAGGTTCCATTTTATTTGGGAAGGTTTATTCATTTGTTTATTTTGAAAAGGCCATTTAATTTACTGTTGGTCAGTTTGTTAAATTACTAGGAATTTATTTGTGAGCCAAATGAAGTTGGTTTCAACATGAGAATTGATCAGAGGAATTTATAGAATAATATGAACATTTTTTTACTGATTAAAGAATTAATGATTTGACTTGCAATTTGATTTTGAATTTAAGTTTGATTTTTATAAAGGGGCAATTAAGCTTGGCAAACATGGTGACATGGCACCATTAAGTTGGAATTACTGTAGCGTGATTATCGGGGTGTTACAAATCTCCTCCACTACAAGAAATCTCGTCCCGAGATTTTAGGAGGTGGAGTAAGGGGAAAAGTTTTGGTTTCGAACTTCTAACGGATCTTCCCATTTTTGGTTGCGCTTCTCGAAGAGGTTGATCGATAGCGTTGATGTCTTTATTCCTCTTCGTCAATGTGTCATGATGAAGTGGTAGAGCAGCATCAATACGCAGGAGCAACTGCTAGAGGCAAAGTAGAGAGTGTGCGTACGCGGACGAGTTCCTGCCATGGTGAGCGGTGGCACGCGTGGGATGGCATCTACGACGATGGATTCAAAGGGGAAACATGGGGAGCGGGGAGAGGAGCTCACCGCGGAGCCGTAGGCGTGCTCGGGGAAGGTCGAGGCGGTCGGAGCAGAGTAGTTGGGCACGCCACCAGCGACCGAAGATGAAGGAGTGCTCGATCCCGACGATGTAGAGGCGCCCAGCTCAAGCCATTCGGTGTAGTCGAAGTAGAGGAGCGAGGCGGAGCTCGTGGACATGGCGGGAGGATGCGGGCTGGCTAGTGGGTGCAAGATCGACGCGGTGACGGTGATGGAAGCGCTCGTCGTCGAACAGAGGAGGAGATCGAGCGAAAGGAGAGCGAGTGCGGCCTAGGGTTTGTCCAAGGGGAGTGCTCGTGGTCAAGTAGGACGTTGGGAGGGATCGGATGGCCGCCACGCAAGTGGTCATGACCGGCGGATGGCCGCCACGGCCATGCTACCTCTCCTATGTACAGTACAGAGGTAGGGGAGAGGCCGGTGGTGGGCTTGGGCTGCACTGTTCATACGGCCCAAAGTACAAAGTAGCACTTCCTCATTTTCTTTTCTGTCAAATTTTTGGTCTCAGTTTTCCATTTATGCTGGGCACTAAATGATATTAGTTCTACAAGATACTACACCTATAATTCAAATACAACATTTTGGGTGTTACACACAAGGTTCCATTTTATTTGGGAAGGTTTATTCGTTTCTTTATTTTGAAAAGGCCATTTAATTTACTATTGGTCGGTTTGTTAAATTACTAGGAATTTATTTGTGAGCCAAATGAAGTTGGTTTCAACATGAGAATTGATCAGGGGAATTTATAGAATAATATGAACATTTGTTTACTGATTAAAAAATTAATGATTTGACTTGCAATTTGATTTTGAATTTAAGTTTGATTTTTATCAAGGGGCAATTAAGCTTGGCAAACATGGTGACATGGCACCATTAGGTTGAAATTACTGTAGCGTGATTACCGGGGTGTTACACTGTATTTCTTCAATAGGAGGTAAATTCTTAACGACTTCAGCTTTAATATCTTTTTCTTTCATAGATTTCTTTGCCTCTTGCATATCTTCGGGACTGAGAAGTAGAACATCTCTCTTCTTTGGAGTTGGTTTAGGAATAGGCTTAGTAATTGAAGCAGGAGTTGGCTCAGGAGCTGGCTCAGGAGGTGCCCAATTATTTTCATTTGTCAACATATTATTCAATAGAATTTCAGCTTCATCCGGTGTTCTTTTCCTGAAAAGAGAACCAGCACAACTATCCAGGTAATCTCTAGAAGGTTCGGTTAGTCCATTATAAAAGATATCAAGTATTTCAGGTTTCTTAAGAGGATGATCAGGCAAAGCATTAAGTAACTTAAGAAGCCTCCCCCAAGCTTGTGGGAGACTCTCTTCTTTAATTTGCATGAAGTTGTATATTTTCCTCAATGCAGCTTGTTTCTTATGAGCAGGGAAATATTTAGCAGAGAAGTAATAAATCATATCCTAGGGACTATGCACACAACCAGGATCAAGAGAATTAAACCATATCTTAGCATCACCCTTTAATGAGAACGGAAATATTTTGAGTATATAAAGGTAACGCGATCTCTCATCATTAGTGAACAGGGCAACTATATCATTTAACTTAGTAAGATGCGCCACAACAGTTTCAGATTCATAGCCATAAAATGGATCAGATTCAACCAAAGTAATTATATCAGGATCAACAGAGAATTCATAATCCTTATCGGGAACACATATAGGTGAAGTAGTAAAAGCAGGATCAGGTCTCATTTTATCTCTAAGTGATTCTTTGTTCCATTTAATTAATAACCTCTTAAGCTCATATCTATCTTTGCAAGCAAAAATAGCGGCAAAAGATTCCATATCCAAAAGATAACCCTCAGGAATAACAGGCATATCTTCACCATCATCGTATTCAGATTCAATAATTTCTTTTTCTTTAGACCTGGCAATTTGTTCATCAAGAAATTCACTAAGGGGCACATTAGTATCAGGCATAGAAGCAGTTTCATCATAAGTATCATGCATAGCAGAAGTGACATCATCAATAACATGCGACATATCAGAACGAATAGCAGAAGCAGGTGTAGGTGTCGCAAACTTACTCATAACAGAAGGTGAATCAAGTGCAGAGATAGATGGCAGTTCCTTACCTCCCCTCATAGTTGAGGGATAGATCTTGGTTTTTGGATCTCTCAAGTTCTTCATAGTGTCCAGCAGATATAAATCCCAAGTAACTCAAAGAATAGAGCTATGCTCCCCGGCAACGGCGCCAGAAATTAGTCTTGATAACCCACAAGTATAGGGGATCGCAACAGCTTTCGAGGGTAGAGTATTCAACCCAAATTTATTGATTTGACATAAGGGGAGCCAAAGAATATTCTCAAGTATTAGCAGCTGAGTTGTTAATTCAACCACACCTGGAAACTTAATATCTGCAGCAAAGTGTTTAGTAACAAAGTAATATGATAGTGGTGGTAGCGGCAACAAAAGTAAAGACAGCAAAAGTAATGTTTTTGGTATTTTGTAGTGATTGTAACAGTAGCAGCGGGAAAGTAAATAAGCGAAAAATAGTATATGGAAAACTTGTAGGCACAGGATCACTGATGGATAATTATGCCGGATGCGGTTCATCATGTAACAGTCATAACATTGGGTGACACCGAACTAGCTCCAATTCATCAATGTAATGTAGGCATGTATTCCGTATATAGTCATACGTGCTTATGGAAAAGAACTTGCATGACATTTTTTGTCCTACCCTCCCGTGGCAGCGGGGTCCTATTACAAACTAAGGGATATTAAGGCCTCCTTTTAATAGAGAACCGAAACAAAGCATTAGCACATAGTGAATACATGAACTCCTCAAACTATGGTCATCACCGGGAGTGGTCCCGATTGTTATCACTTCAGGGTTGCCAGATCATAACACATAGTAGGTGACTATAGACTTGCAAGATAGGATCTAGAACTCACATATATTCATGAAAACATAATAGGTTCAGATCTGAAATCATGGCACTCAGGCCCTAGTGACAAGCATTAAGCATAGCAAAGTCATAGCAACATCAATCTCAGAACATAATGGATACTAGGGATCAAACCCTAACAAAACTAACTCGATTACATGATAAATCTCATCCAACCCATCACCGTCCAGCAAGCCTATGATGCAATTACTCACGCATGGCGGTGAGCATCATGAAATTGGTGATGGAGGATGGTTGATGATGACGACGACGACGAATCCCCCTCTCCGGAGCCCCGAACGGATTCCAGATCAGCCCTCCCGAGAGGTTTTAGGGCTTAGCGGCGGCTCCGTATCGTAAAACGCGATGATTTCTCTTCTTTGATTTTTTCTCATCGAAACTCAATATATGGAGGTGGAGTTGGAGTCGGAGACGCAACAGGGGCCCACGAGGTAGGGGGGCGCGCCCTAGGGGGGCGCCCCCCACCCTCGTGAGAAGGGTGTGGACCCCTTGGTCTTCATCTTTGGCGAGGATTTTTTATTATTTTTTCTAGGATGTTCCGTGGAGTTTTAGATCATTTTGAGAATATTTGTTTTCTGCACATAAAACAACATCATGGTAATTCTGCTGAAAACAGCGTCAGTCTGGGTTAGTTCCATTCAAATCATACAAGTTAGAGTCCAAAACAAGGGCAAAAGTGTTTGGAAAAGTAGATACGACGGAGACGTATCAGTGAGTGAACTGAACTAGGTCACTCGACGTAAGCTTCGGCTCGGCTCATTGCAGCAAACCCGCGGTGATGGGGTTATGTACCTAGGGTAGGGTCATGGACCTGTTCCAAGTAACTTACCCTAGGACATCCCTAGAAGAGGTCGCCTTCCAGTCGACTAACGAGGATTCACTCGACTGTCCTGAAGGACTCGACCACGAAGACTCACTCGACCACCAGGAGGTCAAGAGGCACTCTGCACCGCAACGGCCTGTAATTAAGTAGACTTTATGATAGTAAAGTCACTTTATGTGGGGCGTTACCAGTAACGCCCCAGACTTAACTCACCTTAAACCCTCTCCTACGTGGGCTGGCTGGGGTCCTGGCGCACTCTATATAAGCCACCCCCCTCCACAGGCAGAGGGGTTCGGCACCTTGTAATCCATACATTCATAATCCACTCGACCGCCTCCGGGCTCCGAGACGTAGGGCTGTTACTTCTTCCGAGAAGGGCCTGAACTCGTACATCCTTTGTGCTTACAACCTCTCCATAGCTAGGACCTTGCCTCTCCATACCTACCCCCCACTCTACTGTCAGGCTTAGAACCACGACAGTTGGCGCCCACCTTGGGGCAGGTGTTTTAGCGATTTTGTGGAGAAGTTGCGATTCTTCCGAGTATTTTCATCATGGTGTCTGTTGGAGTTTTGATCGAGGGTCAAGAGATCCGTCTCGGCACTCTCACCTTCATCGCCGACGACTCCGCATGGCTCCAGGAGGCTCCACTCGACGTAGATGCGCTCCCCGTCCGCGGCGCGACGCATTTTCGCGCATGTGTCCGCGGCGTTCTGCTGCGGCAACCATCGACCCAGTATCGGTCGGCTCCTCCATCTTCCACCCTCCCGGTCTCCCGCCAGCGCAAGCGCTCAGGCCAGTCGAGGTTTCAGCGATGGGTGAGTCACGCGGTGGCTCGCCAGTCGACCACTACACAAGTTGCGGCAATCGAGCCCAACGAATCTCTCTACGGCTTGTTCGATCAGTCGACTGGCTCCGGAGAGACTGCATCCGAGTGCGGAAGCAGTGATCCAGCGGCGGAAATCTTGATGGTCGACGGGCCCCACAGCCCTCCTGGCTTCGCCCGCGGTGGTGGAGCGGGCGACGGCGGCGACCCTGCTCGAGGCTACGAAGAGTACCAGCCCGAGCCACTCGACTCTCTGCAAAGAGAAGAGCTTCGCCGCAGGAACGAGGATCCCCTGCGTATTCCCATCGCAGGAGAAACCCCCGAGGCTCGTGCCTTGGAGGAGGCGCGTCTGGCCAATTTGGCCGAGCGCACTCGACTGGAGAACCTTCAGCGAGCACTCGACGAGCGCGCGCGGCAACGAGTTCCCGACACCAGTCGACGTCAACTCTTCCCGCCGACTCAGGTATATCGAACCCCAATTCAGAATTTAGCAGCTGCGACCCGTATAGCAGAGTCCATTCAGCCTTCGCAGTCAGAAGCTGGCAGAGGTTTGCTGCAGATCAGGGATCTGCTCCGGGCAGCAGGAGATCAGAATTCAGCCGTGTCTCAGTCGCGCAACAGAATTCACAGTCGATCTGTCACTGTGAATACGGTTCAGTCGGCTCACAGCCCCAGATCGCCTCCGCGGCGCGAAGGGCGTGAGAATCGGCGAGATCAATATGGCGACAGACTCGACCGAGATGATAGGCGTCGAGTGCCCTATTCCCCTCCGAGGGGTGGGTCTTACGCTCCTCGGCAGCCAGATGATAGGCGTCAGTACAGTACAGGGCGTAGGGTTCCAGCTGACCCCAGAGAGCCAGGCTTCGACGCGCGATCCATTATCGTGCAAGGGATGGTCGACCGGAACAGAGCCCATCGAGGCGCACTCGACAGAGATGTGCCCACAAGCAGTCGAGTACATGTTTCTGGTCCTGAATGTTTCAGCAGAGCTATCAGAGCCGCTGTTATCCCCCCCAATTTCAGGCTGGCAACAGGAGTCAGCAAGTTCACTGGTGAGTCTAAGCCTGAAACTTGGCTTGAAGACTACCGAGTGGCAGTTCAGATCGGTGGTGGGAACGACGAGGTGGCCATGAAGCATTTGCCCCTCATGTTGGAAGGTTCTGCCAGGGCATGGTTGACTCAATTACCTCCTAGCAGCATTTACACTTGGGAAGATCTGTCCCGAGTGTTCGTCAGAACGTTTGAAGGGACTTGCAAGCGACCAGCGGGATTGACAGAGTTGCAAGTCTGCGTGCAGAAAACCAATGAGACTCTCAGAGAGTATATTCAGAGGTGGATCACTTTGCACCACACTGTGGAAAATGTCTCTGACCATCAGGCAGTATGCGCCTTCAAAGATGGTGTCAAGAACAGAGAACTGAGTTTGAAATTTGGTCGAACCGGTGACATGACCTTGAGCCGGATGATGGAGATTGCTACCAAGTACGCCAACGGCGAAGAAGAAGACCGACTCCGAAGCGGCAAGCACAAGCCGAGTCAGTCGGAAAAAGGAAACACCAGTCGGAAACAGAAGCGGAAGGCTGAACCGGCGGCTCCTGGAGAGGCTCTGGCCGTGACTCAAGGAAAATCTAAGGGGAAACCAAAAGGATCCTGGAACCCCAAGAAGGTGAAGGATAAAGAAGGGAACGGCGTGTTGGATATGCCGTGCCACATCCACACGAAGAAAGATGAAGAGGGGAATATCATTTACCCAAAGCACACCACTCGCCAATGTCGACTCCTGATCCAGCAGTTTCAGGGAAAACAGTCTAAGGACAAGGAGAAGGAGTCGGACAAAGCCGAAGACAAAGAGGACAGTGAGGGAGGATATCCGCATATCAACTCCACTCTGATGATCTTCGCAGATGTGGAGAGCAGAAGTCGACTAAAAGTGATTAACCGAGAGGTTAACATGGTTGCCCCCGCAAAGGCAAATTATCTGAAGTGGTCCCAAACACCCATCACATTCGACCAATCTGATCACCCGACTCATATTGCCACCCCTGGGAGGCAAGCTTTGGTGGTCGATCCAGTTGTCGAAGGCACTCGACTGACAAAGGTGCTGATGGATGGTGGAAGTGGGCTGAATCTGTTATATGCAGACACGTTGAAAGGTATGGGCATTCCGATGTCCCGACTGAGCACTAGTAACATGAGCTTCCATGGAGTTATACCGGGGAAGAAGGCCGAGTCACTCGGCCAGATAGCTTTGGACGTAGTGTTTGGCGATTCAAAGCATTTTCGCAAAGAAAAGTTGACATTTGAGGTCGTGGATTTTCAAAGTGCATATCATGCCATTTTGGGGAGACCAGCCTATGCACGGTTCATGGCTCGACCATGTTACGTGTACCTCAAATTGAAGATGCCCGGTCCCAAAGGCGTGATCACTGTCACCGGTGATAGGAAAAAGGCAGAGGAGTGCTTTCAGAAGGGCTCCAAAATTGCCGATTCCCAAGTGACAGCGGTCGAGTTCGAAGGATACAAGCAAAACGTAGATCCGAGTGACTTGCTGCGATCCAAGAAGCCCGCCACAGAATCTGCATTCCAGTCGTCCGGTGAGACGAAGCCTGTTCACATTCACCCGACCGACCCCGAAGCAGCTCCGACCCGCATCTCCACAACACTCGACCCAAAATAGGAAGAAGCGCTCATCCAGTTCCTCCGTGAGAACTGGGACATTTTTGCATGGAAGCCCGCTGACATGCCAGGTGTTCCCAGGGGACTGGCTGAGCATCGCCTAAGAGTCGACAAGTCTGCAAAGCCAGTCAAAGAGCATCTTCGGCGGTCCGCCGTCCAGAAGAGAAAGGCCATCGGTGAAGAAGTGGCTCGACTGTTGGCAGCAGGATTTATCCGAGAGATATTCCACTCCGAGTGGCTCGCTAATGTCGTCATGGTTCCTAAGAAGGACAAGTCGCTCCGAATGTGCATTGATTTCAAGCACATCAACCGGGCCTGCCCGAAAGATCACTTTCCTCTCCCTCGCATAGATCAAATTGTTGACTCGACCGCGGGATGCGAGAGGTTGTCTTTTTTAGATGCTTACTCCGGGTACCACCAGATCCGTCTGTATGGGCCCGATGAAGTAAAAACAGCTTTCATCACTCCATTCGGGTGCTTCTGCTATATCACCATGCCATTCGGCCTCAAGAATGCCGGAGCCACATTTATGCGAATGATCCAGAAGTGTCTACTCACTCAAATCAGTCGGAATGTGGAAGCTTATATGGATGATATTGTTGTCAAGTCACGAAAAGGTTCCGACCTGCTCGCTGACCTCGCCGAAACATTTGCCAACCTCAGAAGGTATGATATCAAGCTCAATCCATCAAAGTGCACATTTGAAGTTCCTGGTGGCAAGTTACTCGGTTTTCTCGTTTCCGAACGGGGAATCGACGCCAACCCAGAAAAGATTGGCACTATTCTCCGAATGAAACGCCCTGTGCGAGTGCACGATGTCCAGAAGCTTACTGGATGCTTGGCCGCATTAAGTCGATTCATCTCACGACTCGGTGAAAAGGCATTGCCTCTTTACCGACTGATGAAGAAGGCTGACAAGTTCGAGTGGACTCCAGAAGCTGATGCAGCGTTTGCCGAGCTAAAAGCTCTGCTCTCCACCCAGCCGGTGCTTGCTGCTCCAATCAGCAAAGAGCCTCTGTTGCTCTACATCGCAGCCACAGGACAAGTTGTCAGTACTGTGCTAACGGTCGAGCGGGAAGAAGAAGGAAAAGCTCTCAAAGTTCAGCGCCCAGTGTATTATTTGTCTGAAGTCTTGACTCCATCCAAGCAGAGATATCCTCATTATCAGAAGCTTGTGTATGGAATATACATGACCACAAAGAAGGTTGCTCATTATTTCTCTGACCATTCAATCACAGTCGTCAGCGACGCTCCACTATCAGAGATTTTGCACAACAGAGATGCAACTGGTCGAGTGGCCAAATGGGCGATTGAACTTCTTCCCCTTGATATCAAGTTTGAGGCAAAGAAAGCCATTAAGTCCCAGGCAATAGCAGATTTCCTCGCCGAGTGGATCGAACAGCAGCAGCCGACTGAAGTTCACTCGGAGCATTGGACCATGTTTTTCGATGGTTCTAAGATGTTGAATGGTTCCGGTGCTGGGGTTGTCCTGGTTTCCCCCAGAGGAGATAAGCTCAGATATGTGCTCCAGATTCACTTTGATTCCTCCAACAATGAGGCAGAATATGAGGCCCTCCTATATGGGTTGCGCATGGCCATTTCACTCGGCGTCCGTCGCCTAATGGTCTATGGCGACTCGGATTTAGTGGTCAATCAGGTGATGAAAGAGTGGGACGTGAGAAGCCCAGCCATGACTGGATACTGCAGTGCAGTGAGAAAGCTGGAGAAAAAGTTCGAGGGGTTGGAGCTCCATCATATACCCCGACTGAAAAATCAAGCAGCTGATGATCTAGCAAAGATAGGTTCCAAGAGAGAAGCCATTCTGAGTGGTGTGTTCTTGGAGCATATACATACTCCGTCAGTCAAAGAAGATCCTTTCACCGAAGAAACTCCGCAGCCCAAGAGCGCCACAGATCCGACTGAAGTTGAAGTCCCAGCGGTGGTCGACTTGATCATGGAGGTTTTGGTAGTCATTCCCGACTGGACGATTCCGTATGTTGCATATATCTTGAGGAAAGAGCTTCCGGAGGATGAGGAAGAGGCTCGACAGATCGTCCGTCGATCTAAGGCCTTTACCGTCATCAAAGGACAATTATACAGAGAGAGCACGACTGGAGTCGGTCAGAAGTGCATAACACCAGAAGAAGGTCGACTCATCCTCAATGATATTCACTCGGGGACCTGTGGTCATCATGCGTCCTCCCGGACCATCGTGGCCAAAGCATACCGAGCCGGATTTTACTGGCCCAAAGCGAATGAGATGGCAAAGGAGATAGTGGATAAGTGCGAGGGATGTCAGTTCTACTCGAATATGTCGCACAAACCTGCGTCAGCTTTGAAGACCATCCCACTCGTCTGGCCTTTTGCAGTGTGGGGGCTGGACATGGTCGGCCCTTTGAGAACAGGACGAAGTGGCTTCACGCATGTACTGGTGGCAGTCGACAAGTTCACCAAGTGGATCGGGGCTAAACCAATCAAGAGCCTCGACACCGGTACTGCTGTTAGCTTCATCAGGGAACTAATATTCAGATATGGAGTCCCGCACAGCATCATTACGGATAATGGGTCGAACTTTGACTCAGAGGAATTCAGAACCTTCTGCAACTCCCAGGGCACACGGGTCGACTACGCATCAGTCGCCCATCCGCAGTCGAATGGACAAGCAGAGCGTGCTAATGGACTGATTCTCAAGGGACTGAAGCCGCGACTGATGCGTGATCTCAAACACGCGGCTGGAGCTTGGGTCGACGAACTTCCATCTGTACTCTGGGGACTGCGGACCACGCCCAATCGGTCGACCGGAAGAACTCCATTCTTCTTGGTCTATGGAGCCGAAGCAGTCTTGCCGAGTGATCTTCTCCACAATGCCCCTCGAGTCGAGATCTACAACGAAGCAGAAGCTGAACAAGCGCGGCAGGACGCAGTCGACCTTTTAGAGGAAGAAAGGGAGATGGCTCTGATCCGGTCGACCATCTACCAACAAGATCTGCGCCGATTCCACGCCCGAAATGTGAGAGGTCGAGCCTTCCAGGAAGGGGATTTGGTTCTCCGAGTGGATCAGCACAAACCACACAAGCTTGCTCCTTCTTGGGAAGGCCCCTTCATCGTCACCAAGGTTCTCCACAACGGGGCGTACCGTCTTTACAACGTCGAGCATAATATCGACGAGCCCCGAGCTTGGAACGCGGAGCTACTCCGCCCGTTTTACACTTAAGTTTTATCACTCGGACGAGTTGCAATAAAGTACTTCTGTAGTTCATGGGTTTAGAAATAATAGTGTCATCACTTTTTATTTTTGTCCACATAAAAACTCCCCCTCAGTGGGTGACTTAGCCGCGAATCCGTTCCGCCTAAGTTTGTAAAAATCCTACCGAGTGGTGAGCCAGACTCCCACTCGGAGGCTTAGCTGCGAATCCGTTTCGCCTAAGTTTATCAAAATCCTACCGAGTGAAGAGCAATCCTCTCACTCGGGGGCTTAGCTGCAGCTTCGTGCTCGCCTAAGTTTATCAAAATCCTACCGAGTGGTAAGCCAGTCTTCCACTCGGGGGCTTAGCTGCAGTCCAAGCACTCGCCTAAGTTTATCAAAATCCTACCGAGTGGTAAGCCAGCCTTCCACTCGGAGGCTTAGCTGCGACCTCGTGCTCGCCTAAGTTATAAAAATCCTACCGAGTGGTAAGCCAGCCTTCCACTCGAGGGCTTAGCCGCAGTCCAAGCACTCGCCTAAGTTGTGAAAATCCTACCGAGTGGCAAGCCAGCCTTCCACTCGGAGGCTTAGCTGCGACCTCGTGCTCGCCTAAGTTATAAAAATCCTACCGAGTGAAGAGCAATCCTCTCACTCGGAGGCTTAGCTGCAGCTTCGTGCTCGCCTAAGTTTATCAAAATCCTACCGAGTGGTAAGCCAGCCTTCCACTCGGGGGCTTAGCTGCAGTCCAAGCACTCGCCTAAGTTGTGAAAATCCTACCGAGTGGTAAGCCAGCCTTCCACTCGGAGGCTTAGCTGCGACCTCGTGCTCGCCTAAGTTATCAAAATCCTACCGAGTGAAGAGCAATCCTCTCACTCGGAGGCTTAGCTGCAGCCTCGTGCTCGCCTAAGTTATCAAAATCCTACCGAGTAGTAAGCCTACCTTCCACTCGGAGGCTTAGCTGCAGCCTCGTGCTCGCCTAAGTAACAAAAAACCTACCGAGTGAAGAGCGACCCTCTCACTCGGAAGCTTAGCTGCAGCCCAGTGCTCGCCTAAGTGGACCAAAGAATAGGTCGATTGCAGAAAAGGCGCCTTGCTTTGAACCTGCAAAAGACATTTTGAGCCGAAGGCAATCATATTCAAGCGCCAAATTCAAGTTTGAATTGATATCTAAAGGAACCAAAAGTGCTCAGGCGTCAAGCCTGTTAAAGTTTGTCGGTTACAATTCCACTCGGCATACCGAGGCAAATTTAAAGAGTCGAGCCAGAAGAAGTTTTTTACCCCTCCTGTGGAGGGCTGGAAGGTGCAACGAATTCATCAAGGTCAATTCCGTCGGCGATCCGAGTGGCAGCGGCAAGGAAAAGTCTCCATAAAGGACCTGAAGTCGTGCTTCTTGGTATTGGCCACCCGAAGGGCCGCCAGCTTCTCCTCTCGTGCATCTTTGCAGTGGACTCGGGCCAGACACAGAGCGACATCTGCGCCACACCGAGCCGAGGACTTCTTCCACTCCTGCACTCGACCAGGGATCGTGTTCAAGCGGGCCATCAGCGACTCAAGGTCATTCTGAAGTGTCTCCTCAGGCCAGAGCGTCGAGTCGATGCGAGATGTGGCGGCCTTCAACCTTGCGAGATAGTCCACGACAGCTGCGACACGAGACTCCAGTCGGAAAACATCCATAGCAACTTCGTCGTTCACCGGAGAATTGACGGGGTCAAGGTTTGGCTCCAGTCGGCTGGTTTCCTCTTCAAAGTTTTGACAAAATTCTGCAAGGGTGATCACTAAGTCAAGGGGATAGTCGAGTGGAAGAAGCCACAGTTGGAAATATTTGCCAAACATGGAGGTTTACCTTCAAGCATAAGAAACAGCTTCTTGGCAAAGCCACTCAGGAAGGCCTCCAGTTCAGTTTTCTTCTCAGTCAATTTGCTGACTTGGTCGGTCAGGCAGCTTTGTCAGTTCTCAGTCGACTGACTTCCTTGTTGGCAATCCCAAGAGCAGCTTTCAGATTGGTATTGTCTTGCTCGAGCTTGGTGACTGAAGCTAACTTCTCGTCAGCAAGCTTGATCTTCTCAGCTAGCTCAAGGTCTTTCTTCTGCTGGGCCTCCCTTACCTTACCTGCAAGTCACAGCAAGATCAGATGCTGAAACAAGCAAGGGGAAAAGCAGTCGTCAAGGTCTCACCAAACATACCTTCAGTCTCCTCCTTTGCCTTTGTCAGCTTCTCCTGAACCAGCTTCAAGCTCAGCTCGACTTGAGTATGTTTTTGTTCCAGCTCTGAGTAGCGAGCCACAAGATCACAGGAGTTCTGCGAAGAACCAATCGACTAAACGTCAAATGTAATTCACTTCCGAGTGAAAAAGGGAAAAACACACGTTTCTAAGACTACAGCCGAGCACAAGCATTCGACCGTAGTCTCGGGGACTACACCCAGTGGATGCACTCAGCGTGCCCCCACTAATCCTGTTGAAGACAAAGTCGACCAGTCGACCTCAAAAAAAAAGTGTGCGAGATGCATTCTCTAAGACTGTGATCAACTGCAAGCAGTCGACCACAGTCTCGGGGACTACACCCAGTGGGTGCACTCAGCGTGCCCCCACCGGTTTGTGAAATCCAGTCGACCAGTCGACTGTAGAAAGACTTGACATTATAAAGCCTAAGGCCGACTGCCAGCAGTCGACCTTAGCCTTGGGGACTACACCCAGCGGGTGCACTCAGCGTGCCCCCGCTAACACGGAGTTTATTCGACACACCCAGTGGGTGACTAATATAAATCCCGGAAAAGAAAAGTTTCTGGTAGCATATCCAACAGAACAAACAGCAGTCGACTGACCTGGACATTGCTTTGGAGGGCAGAGCTGGCGTCATAAGCTGCCTGGCTCGCATCCCGGATGGTCTTCAGCTGCTCCATCATGAGTCCCGCCTGGCGTATTGCCTCCTTCGCTGCACCAGCTTGGTCCTCTGGGACGTGGTGCGTCGTGAAGAGGGAAGGCTGCTGAACACTCGTCAGTGGATTCGCGAAGGACACCGTGTGTCGAGTGGTGTTCTCTTCCTCCACAGTCAGAATTTCAGGCGCCGGCACATCCTGAGGCACCTTACTGGAGGACGCTTTCCGACTCCTCCTGTGCTTCAGCGGCTCTTCATCCTCATCATCATCAGGAAGATCGATAACAGTGTTGGGTGGAGCTGCGGAGAAGGATCAGGATCAGAGATCGCGAGTCAGTCGACTAAGAATGGTATTAAGTACACAGTACCTGGATTCGAAGTTGCTGCATCCTCCATCTCGTGGTCATCGGCCCGGGCCGAGGTCTCAGAAGTAGCAGCACTGCAATTCCAAAGGATCAGTCGACTAACCTCAGCGTCGACCAGAGAGAAAGTTCACACAGAATAAGAGAATATGAGCAACACAATTACCCTGATATGGTGGGGATGGACACCTTCATCTTCGGCAGGAGCTTGGTCGGCTTCGATGAGGCCGCCCTGGGCTGCTTCGGCGCCTTTTCAGTCGGCGCCGGAGAGGTGGTCCGAGGGCGCTTGGTCGACTGAGTGGTGGTCGCAACCCCCTTACCACGTTCGGTCGAAGGGTCGTGGACAAGCTTCGACCGCCTTTCTGAGCGCGGTGGAACGACCTCCTCCTCCTCTTCTTCCTCGTCCTCGATGTCATCTTCATCACCTTCATCATCATCGTCGTCGTCATCATCCCCTGCAGCATCCGAGTCCCATTCCTCCTCTTCCTGGCTCTCGCCCCCGCTCGCCTCGCCCCCGCTCGCCTCGCCACCACTCGCCTCGCCTTCCTCAGTCGAGGCTTGTGCCCCATTGGGCATCGAGTACAGCTCGGTGAGGGCCTAGCAGATGCCCAAACAAGGATCAGTCGACCAGTCGGCAGGGTTAACAGAAATGAATACGACAAGGACTCAGTGGAGGGCAGAGCAAGTGTACCTTGTGTGGGTTGCTGTTGTGGTCGAGTGGAGGGATCCTTCTAGCTCCACGCGGGTTGTCCCTGTTTCCGGTAACGGCTACCATCCATCTTTCCAGAGTGACATCGTCGACTTCTTCTGGATGGACTCTAGTCTCGTCTTCGGGCCCACAGTACAACCACATGCAGTGGCTCCGGAATTGAAGGGGTTGGATGCGACGCCTGAGGAAGACCTCCAGAAGATCCATGCCCGTCACCCCCTCCCGAACCAACTGCACCACGCGCTCCATCAACATCTTCACGTCGGCTTTCTCCTCCGGAATCAGCTTCAGAGGGGAGGGCTTGTTCACTCGGTCCATGGTAAACGGAGGGAGTCCACTCGACTGCCCTGGCGTCGACTGGACCTGGCAGTAGAACCAAGTCGACTGCCAGCCTCTGACGGACTCGGGAAAGCTCATGGGCGGGAAGGTACTATTGTTCCTCACCTGAATCCCCAGGCCCCCACACATTTGGACAACTCGGGTCTTCTCATCACCTGGGCTCGCCTTCTTCACGGTCTGAGAGCGACACGTGAAGATACGTTTGAACAAACCCCAGTGCGGTCGACAGCCCAAGAAACCCTCGCACATGGACACGAATGCAGCAAGATAGGCAATGGAGTTTGGGGTAAAGTGGTGGAGCTGCGCTCCAAAGAAATTCAAGAAGCCACGGAAGAAAATGCTTGGGGGCAAGGAAAACCCGCGATCAACATGAGTGGCCAGAAGCACACACTCACCCTCTTCTGGCTGTGGCTGCCACTCCTTCCCCGGCAACCTCGCAGCTCCGTGAGGGATCAAGCCCTCGTTGGCCATGTCGAGGAGGTCCTTCTCCGTGATGGTCGACTGGATCCAGTCTCCTTGGACCCAGCCTTTCGGCAGGCGGGATCTGGACGAGGACCCTCTGCGGCTGGTGGATCTCCCCTTCGCCTTCTCCGATGCCGACGCCTTCTTGGCACGCTCCAGCGCCGCCGTCTTCTCCTTGGCCATGGTCGCCGGTGAGATGCACGAAGGGAAGTGGTGCGGGGGCGAGAGCGAGCGCGCTGAGCAGGGAGGAAGGAAGCAGAGGGAGAAAGGGAGAATGCTGAGGCGCAGCACAGAAATCCTCGCCGGGCGCATTTATAAGGTCTCTTCCAAGTGGCTGACATGTGGGCCCGGTCGATCTAATCATATCCGGGAGCAGTTATGGGGACTGGATACGTGGCGAAAAAGGCGGCGCGGTCGAGGCGTCCATGCCCCGTCCCATCTGAACGCCGCGGTCTGCCCCGCTTCGCGCGCGCCCCCAAATTTCGCATCCCGCGGAATCCGCAAGCAACAAATCAGTCTGTCAGACGCGGTGTTTCCGGCGATCCGTCGCTCGGAGATCGTCGAAGCTCGAAAGATCACTCGACGCAAAAATAGAATGGATCGAGTCGACCGAAGACAAATTACTCCCTGTCAACGAAGAGATTCTTTGATCCAGAACAGCGCACAACTAGAGCGCAAAGGTTAATCGGAAACGACATCAACTCCTTCTTCATTCGAAGCCTCAATCCATTCGGGGGCTAATGATGGGGTTATGTACCTAGGGTAGGGTCATGGACCTGTTCCAAGTAACTTACCCTAGGACATCCCTAGAAGAGGTCGCCTTCCAGTCGACTAACGAGGATTCACTCGACTGTCCTGAAGGACTCGACCACGAAGACTCACTCGACCACCAGGAGGTCAAGAGGCACTCTGCACCGCAACGGCCTGTAATTAAGTAGACTTTATGATAGTAAAGTCACTTTATGTGGGGCGTTACCAGTAACGCCCCAGACTTAACTCACCTTAAACCCTCTCCTACGTGGGCTGGCTGGGGTCCTGGCGCACTCTATATAAGCCACCCCCCTCCACAGGCAGAGGGGTTCGGCACCTTGTAATCCATACATTCATAATCCACTCGACCGCCTCCGGGCTCCGAGACGTAGGGCTGTTACTTCTTCCGAGAAGGGCCTGAACTCGTACATCCTTTGTGCTTACAACCTCTCCATAGCTAGGACCTTGCCTCTCCATACCTACCCCCCACTCTACTGTCAGGCTTAGAACCACGACACGCGGCCCACGCGCGTCGTGACGAGGCGAGACGGACGGCGGTTGAGGAGGAGCGCGCGTGTACCACTCCTCTTCCCAAACTCCCAATGAAAAATGGTAGATCAATCCTTATAAAGAGGTCTCACTCTCCTCAACTAGCAAGGTGGTACTAAACTTCCCACCACTTGCCATACACTACTGCAGGATACTGCTAACGTGACACTACGATCAGAGACCCTTTGCCAAAATTGTGTGCGATGCATTAATCGCAAACGGTGGTGTAAAACCGTCAAAAAGGTGCAAAACATTTGCGATGGCGGAGCCATCAAACATGGTTCAGGTTTTAGTTGCATGTGCGATGTAAGGCACACAGTTAATCTATTCAAACTGTTTGCGATGAGGCGGAACAACAGAAATGGGCAGCCATATCAATGTGTGTGCGATGCAGGGCACACAGTTAATCGATTCAAACTGTTTGCGATGAGGTAGAACAACAAAAACGGGCAGTCATATCAATGTGTGTGCGATATACGGCATACGATTCACTCGAACGAACTGTTTTCGATTAGGAAACACAACAGAAATGATTCAACTTAACAAAATGTGTGTGATATGCGGCATACAGTTCACATGGATGAACTGTTTGCGATGAGCCAAAAGAACACAAACGAGTCGTGTAAACAAGATGTGTGTAATACGTGGCAAACAACCGACTCGGATGAACTGTTTGTGATGAGAAATTACAACACAGACGGTTAATACAGTTAGTTCGTGTGCGATTCTGCGTGTACAAAAAACTTTGAAAAATGCAAATTAATTGCTTGCGGCGGCTAGGAGTATCGCACACGATGCGTCTGTGAGTACTCGTGTGCGATGATTAGTAAGTTACACATACATTTCCTTATGTTAACATGTGTGTGAATTTGAAATATGGACAGTTAATATGCAAATGCCCTCTGGACATCGGGCACGCGCTTAAACTCAATGAACTGTGTACGGTACTAATACTTTCCATGAAAATTTAAGAATTTGGGTAACAACATTTGAGTAACATATATATATATATATAGTGGTTACACTATTTGACAAAAGGAAGATCTTCGTGACATGGTTTTGACAACCATATGGTCTATATCTACATACTTAACATAGTAACAACTATCATATTTTAAGAGGCTAAGGGCCAACAACCATATGGTCCATATCTACATACTTAACATAGTAACAGCTAGCACATTTTAAGAGGCTGAGGGCCAACAACCACAACTATCCGCTGGAAGCATCTTGATCACGACGACTTGGCATCTCGTTAATGAAAAGGAAGAGCCCTCTTGTGCCTTGGTAGAGCATGAGTAGAAGAGTGTTTCCAATTTTCCAATATGGATGCATTGCGACGACAAGCGAGAACTTGTTAATTTGAATGGTTCCATTTCTGCGGGAAATGTAGTACCTTGCAATCACTTTGGCATTATCAGCAGGCACAAGTGTAATTCGACCACACCAGGAAATCGATTCAGGAACTGCTACAGCGGGCAATTTCTGTTGACATGTAGAATAAAAAACAATTGTAACATATCGTCGAAGATATATATATATATATATATATATATATATATATATAGTTTATGAGCATCAGCATTAAAATAAGATCTTTTTACCTGCATTTTGTGCACATAATGGGTCTTGTTCAATGTGTGCACCATAGGTCTAATTAATCCCATCCAAAATCCAGCGTTCATACGCTGTGCTATCTCTGTCAGATTATCAACAAAGATTATGACATGCTTCAAGTCCTTTCAGTGAAATTTGGTACGCTTAGTAACATATAGATCGTTCACTATGCATCCAATATATCCTGCTTAAAAGGTGGAAAGGTATTATTTATTCAGAACATGGCAGAAGAATATATAGTGAGCATAAATTGGCAAATAGAATTTGTTACTGCCTACGAACGGAGTCAGAATATGAAATCACAATTGGTTGCTTAAATAGTGATCAATTAGTTAGAACAAATACCCCGATTTTACTAAGTAATATGACAGCATGGAGAAAGTTGAAAGGACACTTACTTCGATCAGACTTTGATCGGCTAATGACATTGGGGAAGTAAACATCCATGTTAATTAGACCAGGTTGTGGTGCATGCACTAGAATTTTGTTGCCAGCTTTCAGTTCATAGCACTTAGACATTTTTCTTCAAAGGTCCGCATTAAAATAGGAGTGACCATCTTTATCAAGTTTTACACTAACCGTCATTGTAAATCCATGTTGCGTTGTCAATATGACATCCTGGAAGTCATCAACAAAGTAAAGCCTAAGATTTCCTTTTACTCCTGTTCTTGCAAAGTAAGGGATGTACTGCTTGAAATGAAAATTAAGATCATGAATTAGATATATTGAAATAACATAGCAAGATGTAAATCTGGGAGTAATTGATAGAACAGATCAATATATAGATGAAAGCAAAGTACAAAAATAGAAAATTAAAAATAGATAATGTAACAAAGATTTGGTGCAAATATATAGATAATGTAGTAACAGGCGGTATATGTTTATAAATTTAGGCCATGCCGACCGTGGTAGGTTGAGATTGAACATACCGAGCGCTCCCTGAAGTCATCCGGAATGGTGAGATAGAACTTCGTTTCCGACTAGCCACGACCAAACTTGCCCGATTTGTGCTCGCACTTTGGACACATGCATGAACACCCATGAATCAGCTAGAATAAAAATGATTCCACAGCGATTTCCGCCGGTTGATTAACAGCGACGGACGGACTGTGATAAGAGATGAGTGAATATTTCTCTAAGTTGATTACCTTCTTCATGAGAAAAATCCCCGGCCCAATCCTGCAGAAAACCCCAGTCGACCAGAGTCTAGAATGTCGGTGCAGATAGGCGGCGGAAAGCGGTAGGGGGCGAAATCCCGTGCCGTTTGGAGCGCGACCTACGCCCGCTGACAACAGCTGTCGAGCTTAGGGTGACTGTCACGATAGAAGTTGATGAGGTGCAGAGTTGCGGAGGAGTCCGTCGCGAGTGGGTGGGGACGAAGTGGGTGAGGATTTTCTTTTTTCCTTTTGCATGTGTGAGTGAACACACACGGTTCGCAGAGGCGACGGAGATGAATCGTGTGCAATAGTAAACCACCGAGATTGAATGAGAATCCAAATTTCCTTTGTCCTTCATCCATGAGTTTTTTTGCTACGATGACCATAAACCCTGCTAATCACCGTGTTTAAATTTGACACTTTTCTGAGTTCATTTACAATATTTAGGGGATTGTGTGCATTTTGTAGGCATTAATGCACATAATTCAAATGAAGGAAATATGCCCTAGAGGCAATAATAAAGTTGTTATTTATATATCCTTATATCATGATAAATGTTTATTATTCATGCTAGAGTTGTATTAACCGGAAACTTAGTACATGTGTGAATACATAGACAAACTGAGTGTGACTAGTATGCCTCTACTTGACTAGCTCGTTAATCAAAGATGGTTAAGTTTCCTAACCATAGACATGAGTTGTCATTTGATTAATGGGATCACTGATAACCCACAAGTATAGGGGATCAATTGTAGCCTTTTTCGATAAGTAAGAGTGTCGAACCCAATGAGGAGCTAAAGGTAGAACAAATATTCCCTCAAGTTCTATCGACCACCGATACAACTCTACGCACGCTTAACGTTCGCTTTACCTAGAATAAGTATGAGACTAGAAGTACTTTGTAGGTGTTTTTTGATAGGTTTGTAAGATAATAAAGAGCATGTAAATAAAAAGTAGGGGCTGTTTAGATGAAGACACAACTAAGTTAGTTTTAGTAGAGAGCTTCTTGTCACACAAGAAAGTTATTTGTCCCTAGGCGATCGATAACTAGACCGATAATCATTATTACAATTTTATATGAGGGAGAGGCATAAGCTAACATACTTTCTCTTCTTGGATCATAAGCACTTATGATTGGAACTCTAGCAAGCATCCGCAACTACTAAAGATCATTAAGGTAAAACCCAACCATAGCATTATAAGGCATCAAGTCCTCTTTACTCCCATATGCAAACAACCTACTTACTCAGGTCTGTGCTTCTGTCACTCACGCCACCCACCATAAGCAAATCATGAAATATTGCTAACCCTACAGCGGGGATCCCTCATGCTTGCGCGACACGGAGAGCACCATAGGACAACACCTATAATAAAACATGCAACTCAAACCAATCACGATCATCAATTAACCCATAGGACAAAACGGATCTACTCAAACATCATAGAATAGCCATACATCATTGGGAAACAATATATAGAGTTGAGAACCATGTTTAAGTAGAGATTACAGCGGGTAAAAGAGGGCTTACACCGCTGCATAAAGGGGGGAAGAGTTGGTGATGATGGCGGTGATGTTGTTGGTGTAGATTGCGGTGATGATGATGGCCCCAGCGGCGTTCCGGCGCCACCGGAAGAGAGGGGGTGAGGGCCCCCTTCTTATTCTTCTTCCTTGACCTTCTCCCTATATGGGAGAAGGGTTTCCCCTCTGGTCCATGGCCTCCATGGCGGCGGAGGGTCAAGAGCCCCTCCGAGATTGGATCTGTCTCTTTGTCTCTCTCTGTTTCTGCATTCTCAGATTCTGCCCTTTCACCGTTTCTTATATTCACGGAGATCCGTAGCTCCAATTGGGATGAAATTTTAACACGATCTCTATCCGAATATTAGCTTTCTTGCGGTGAAAGAAGGTCACCAACCGCCTTATGGGGTGGCCACGAGGGTCAGGGGCGCGCCTGCCCCCCTGGGGCACGCCCCCTGCCTCGTGGCCCCCTCGAGCATCGTCTCGCGTGGATTTTTCTTCCCAAAAATCACATATATTTCAAAAAAATCTCCGTCAGTTTTTATCCCGTTTGGACTTCGTTTGATATGGATTTACTGTGAAACTAAAAACATGCAACAAACAGGAACTGACACTGGGCACTGGATCAATATGTTAGTCCCCAAAAATAGTATAAGAAGTTGCCAAAAATGTATGGAAGTTGTATAATATTGGCATGGAACAATAAAAAATTATAGATATGACGGAGACGTATCAGCATCCCCAAGCTTAATTCCTGCTCGTCCTCGAGTAGGTAAATGATAAAAAAGATAATTTTTGATGTGGAATGCTACCTAGCATAATCTTGATCACATATCTAATCATGGCATGAATATTAAGACACGAGTGATTCAAAGCAATAGTCTATCATTTGACATAAAAACAATAATACTTCAAGCCTACTAATAAAGCAATCATGTCTTTTCAAAATAACATGGCTAAAGAAAGTTATCCCTACAAAATCATATAGTCTGGCTATGCTCCATCTTCACCACACAAAATATTCACATCATGCACAACCCCGATGACAAGCCGAGCAACTGGTTCATACTTTTTAACACGCATCAGCATTTTCAACCCTCACGCAATACATGAGCGCAAGCCATGGATATAGCACTATGGGTGGAATAGAATATGATGATGGGGGTTATGTGGAGAAGACAAAAAAGGAGAAAGTCTCACATCGACGCGGCTAATCAACGGGCTATGGAGATGCCCATCGATTGATGTCAATGTGAGGAGTAGGGATTGCCATGCAACGGATGCACTAGAGCTATAAGTATATGAAAGCTCAAACTGAAACTAAGTGGGTGTGCATCCAACTTGCTTGCTCATGAAGACCTCGGGCATTTGAGGAAGCCCATCATCGGAATATACAAGCCAAGTTCTATAATGAAAATTCCCACTAGTATATGAAAGTGATAACTCAAGAGACTCTCTATATGAAGAACATGGTGCTACTTTGAAGCACAAGTGTGGTAAAAGGATAGTAACATTGCCCCCTTTTCCTCTTTTTTTGCGGGCTTCTTTGGCCCCCCTTTTCTATTTAGGCTTCTTTGGCCTCTCTTTTTTGGCAGGTAATGCTCTAATACTGATGATCATCACACTTTTATTTACTTACAACTCAATATTACAACTCGATACTAGAACAAAGATATGACTCTATATGAATGCCTCCGGCGATGTACCGGGATGTGCAATGATCTAGAATAGCAAAGATATCAAGAAACGGACAAGCCATGAAAATATCATGCTAGCTATCTTACGATCATGCAAAGCAATATGACATTAAATGCTCAAGTCATGTATATGATGATGATGATGGAAGTTGCATGCCAATATATCTCGGAATGGCTATGGAAATGACATGATAGGTAGGTATGGTGGCTGTTTTAAGGAAGATATAATGATGCTTATGTGTGACAGAGCCTATCGTATCACGGGGTTTGGATGCACCGGCGAAGTTTGCACCAACTCTCGAGGTGAGAAAGGGTAATGCACGGTACCGAAGAGGCTAGCAATGATGGAAAGGTGAGAGTGCGTATAATCCATGGACTCACATTAGTCATAAAGAACTCATATACTTATTGCAAAAGTTTATTAGCCCTCGAAGCAAAATACTACTATGCATGCCCCAAGGGGGGTAGATTGGTAGGAAAAGACCATTGCTCGTCCCCAACCGCCACTCATAAGGAAGACAATCAATAAATACCTCATGCTCCGACTTCGTTACATAACGGTTTACCATACGTGCATGCTACGAGAATCACAAACCTCAACACAAGTATTTATACTAATCCACAACTACCCACTAGCATGACTCTAGCTAATATCACCATCTTTATATCGCAAAACTATTGCAATGAATCAAACATATCATATTCCGTGATGTACAAGTTTTATGTATGATTTTATGACTAACCATGTGAATGACCAATTCCTGTCATCTTTCTAAATAGATATAAGTGAAGCACGAGAGTTTACTTCTTTCTACAAAAGATATGCCCATGCTCTAACTAATATAAGTGAAGCAAAAGAGCATTCTACAAATGGCGGTTTTCTATGTAAAGAGAAACAGGCAATCCAAACTTCAAATGATATAAGTGAAGCAAATGAAGCATTCTATAAATGCCATACTCAAAAGATATAAGTGAAGTGCAATGAGCATTCTATAAATCAACCAAGGACTATCTCATACCAGCATGGTGCATAAAAGAAAAATGAAAACTATATGCAAAAGACGCTCCAAGATTTACACATATCACATGAATGAAATGAATCCGAAAACATACCGATATTTGTTGAAGAAAGAGGGGATGCCTTCCGGGGCATCCCCAAGCTTAGACGATTGAGTCTCCTTGAATATTTACTTGGGGTGCCTCGGGAATCCCCAAGCTTGAGCTCTTGCCTCTCTTCCTTCTTCTCACATCGAGACCTTCTCGATCATCGAACACTTCATCCACACAAAACTCAAAAGAAAGCTCGGTAAGATCCATTAGCATAATAAAGAAAATCACTACTCTAAGTACTGTCGCAAACCAATTCATATTTTGTTTTCGCATTTTAGCTACTGTAATATAACTTTTCCATGGCTTAATCCACTGATATAAATCGATAGTTTCATCAAAACAAGCAAACTATGCATCAAAAACAGAATCTATCTAAAACAGAACAGTCTATAATAATCTGAACATTCACCATACCTCTGGTACTCCAAAAATTCTACCAAAATTAGGAAAAATAAACCATTTGTATAGAAATACAGTGTAAAAAGTTTCAGAACCGTTTGACGTTCCAGTAAAAAATGTAAAATCGCGCACTACAGCCAAAGTTTCTGTCCTGCACCGTACAAACCATCAAGCAAATGTAAACATCCTAAAGGCAAACCTTGGCATATTATTTTTATTTTTTAAAAACTTTATAAAAGCACACAACAGAAATAAATGACTCTCTAAAACTTCCGGGTTGTCTCCCTAGCAACGCTTTCTTTAAAGCCATTAAGCTAGGCATATAGTGCTCAAGTAGTGAATCCACCCAAATCCCAAGGTATATCAAAGCCAATTTTAATTAGCAATGATTTGGCATTTCGTAGTGAGCACAAAGCAACATATATCAAGCAATGACGAAGTCTAACTCTCTTCCTATGCATCAGCATGTCATAATAGAACAATTCATGCCACACATAGTAAAGGCCAATGCATAGTATAAACAGTTTCTTGCAATCTTTTCTTGTTGGAAACATAAAGAGGCGGAGATTTAGCTCCTCTCTCATAATAATTGCAAGTAGGAGCAGCAAGCACATGCATATTATATTCATCAAAATCATCATGTGCAACGGTAAAAGGCAACCCATCAGTATAATCCTTAATAAGTGCAAACTTCTCCGATATAGTGTAGTCGGGAGAATTCAAAAAGATAATAGGACTATCATGCGTGGGTGCAATAGCAACAATTTCATGTTTAACATAAGGAACTATAGCAAGTTCAACTCCATAAGCATAATTCATATTGGCATCTTGGCCACAAGCATAGCAAGCATCATCAAAAAGGGATATTTCAAGAGAATCAACGGGATCATGACAATCATCATAGTAATCATCCTTCGGTAAGCACGGAGGGAAATTAAACAATGTATGAGTTTAAGAGTTACTCTCATTAGAAGGTGGGCACGAGTAGCTAATCCGCTCTTCCTCGTTTTGTTCTTCGCTCTCCTCATCATCTTTTTCATCCAATGAGCTCACAGTTTCATCAATTTCTTCTTCCATAAGCTCCTGCAAAATATTTGTCTCTTCTTGGACAGCGAGACCTCGATATATGGTTTAACATAGGAATTAGAAGCATAATTATCATAACAATATTCAAGTATGGCAAAATTTTCATATTTGTAAAGCGTAGCATCATACTTTTCAATCAAAAAAGCAATTTCATAAGCACCCTTAAAAGTAACAAATTCTTCAATTTGTTGAACATCATAGTAATTATAAACACCCTTAGCATAAGAAGATATGATTCCATTATCACTAAACAAACATTGGTAGGGAAGGTGTTTCTTAGGGTCTTCAGAACAACAAGTATAATCATATATTTCGCATAAATTCCAAGCATAGCATTGCAAACGATGAATTTGATCCAGTAAACGTTTCCCTTTTTCAGATATACGGTGTCACACATAACAAGCATGATCATCTAAGGATTTTACCTCAACTAAGCTAGTTGGGGTTTCAGCACGAGCACATAGGGATCGAAGATGATCCAAGTAATAAGCTTCAGGAGTGTGATAGATTTTGAGTGGTTCTTCAACCATTGGTTCAGTAGGTACAACCAAATTTTTTGGTATTTTGCGTTTCCTACCCATACCTAAAGATACAAAACAACTAGGAACAGAAAATAGAAATTACTTAGTGATAAAGCAAACAAGCACACACGAGAATATTCACCCCACGCTATTGCTCACCGACAACGGCGCCAGAAAAAGGTCTTGATAACCCACAAGTATAGGGGATCAATTGTAGCCTATTTCGATAAGTAAGAGTGTCGAACCCAACGAGGAGCTAAAGGTAGAACAAATATTCCCTCAAGTTCTATCGACCACCGATACAATTCTACGCACGCTTAACGTTCGCTTTACCTAGAACAAGTATGAAACTAGAAGTACTTTGTAGGTGTTTTTTGATAGGTTTGTAAGATAATAAATAGCATGTAAATAAAAAGTAGGGGCTGTTTAGATGAAGACACAACTAAGTTATTTTTAGTAGAGAGCTTCTTGTCACACAAGAAAGTTATTTGTCCCTAGGCAATCGATAACTAGACCGGTAATCATTATTGCAATTTCATATGAGGGAGAGGCATAAGCTAACATACTTTCTCTTCTTGGATCATAAGCACTTATGATTGGAACTCTAGCAAGCATCCGCAACTACTAAAGATCATTAAGGTAAAACCCAACCATAGCATTATAAGGCATCAAGTCCTCTTTACTCCCATACGCAAACAACCTACTTACTCGGGTCTGTGCTTCTGTCACTCACGCCACTCACCATAAGCAAATCATGAACATATTGCTAACCCTACAGCAGGGATCCCTCACGCTTGCGCGACACGGAGAGCACCATAGGACAGCACCAATAATAAAACATGCAACTCAAACCAATCACGATCATCAATTAACCCATAGGACAAAACGGATCTACTCAAACATCATAGGATAGCCATACATCATTGGGAAACAATATATAGCGTTGAGAACCATGTTTAAGTAGAGATTATAGCGGGTAAAAGAGGGCTTACACCGCTGCATAGAGGGGGGAAGAGTTGGTGATGATGGCGATGATGTTGTTGGTGTACATTGCGGTGATGATGATGGCCCCGACGGCGTTCCGGCGCCACCGGAAGAGAGAGGGTGAGGGCCCCCCTTCTTATTCATCTTCCTTGACCTTCTCCCTAGATGGGAGAAGGGTTTCCCCTCTGGTGCATGGCCTCCATGGCGGCAGAGGGGCAATAGCCCCTCCGAGATTGGATCTGTCTCTCTCTATTTCTGCGTTCTCAGATTCTGCCCTTTCACTGTTTCTTATATTCCCGGAGATCCGTAACTCCGATTGGGCTAAAATTTTAACACGATCTCTATCCGGATATTGGCTTTCTTGCGGCGAAAGAAGGACACCAACTGCCTTACGGGGTCCACGAGGGTCAGGGGCGCGCCCCCCTACCTCGTGGCCCCCTAGAGCATCGTATCGCGTGGATTTTTCTTCCCAAAAATCACATATATTCTAAAAAAATCTCCGTCAGTTTTTATCCCGTTTGGACTCCGTTTGATATGGATTTACTGCGAAACAAAAAACATGCAACAAACAGGAACTGGCACTGGATCAATATGTTAGTCCCCCAAAATAGTATAAAAAGTTGCCAAAACTATATGAAAGTTGTATAATATTGGCATGGAACAATCAAAAATTATAGATACGACGGAGACGTATCAATCACATCATTAGAGAATGATGTGATTGACTTGACCCATCCGTTAGCTTAGCACGATGATCGTTTAGTTTGTTGCTATTGCTTTCTTCATAACTTATACATGTTCCTATGACTATGAGATTATGCAACTCCCGAATACCGGAAGAACACTTAGTATGCTATCAAACGTCACAATGTAACTGGGTGACTATAAAGATGCTCTACAGGTGTCTCCGATGGTGTTTGTTGAGTTGGCATAAGATCGAGATTACGATTTGTCACTCCGTGTATCGGAGAGGTATCTCTGGGCCCTCTCGGTAATGAACATCACTACAAGCCTTGCAAGAAATGTGACTAATGAGTTAGTGATGGGATGCCGCATTACGGAACGAGTAAAGAGACTTGCCGATAACGAGATTGAACTAGGTATTGAGATACCGACGATCGAATCTCGGGCAAGTAACACACCGGTGACAAAGGGAACAACATATGTTGTTATGTGGTTTGACCGATAAAGATCTTTGTAGAATATGTAGGAACCAATATGAGCATCCAGGTTCCACTATTGGTTATTGACCGGAAGTGAGTCTCGTTCATGTCTACATGTTCTCGAACCCGTAGGGTCCGCACGCTTAATGTTCGATGATGATCGGTATTATGAGTTTATGTGTTTTGATGTACCAAAGGTAGTTCGGAGTTCCGGATGTGATCATGGACATGACAAGGAGTCTTGAAATGGTCAAGGCATAAAGATTGACATATTGGACGATTATATTCGGACACCGTAAATGTTTCGAAAAAGTTTCAGATAAAACCGGAGTACCGGAGGGTTACCGGAACCCCCGGGTAAACTAATGGGCCTCATGGGCCTTAGTGGAGAGATAGGGCGGCTAGGGCAGGCCGCGCGGCCCCTCCCCCTTGGGTCCGAATTGGACTAGGGAAGGGGGGCGGCGCCCCCCTTTCCTTCTCCCTCTCTCCCCTCCTTCCTTCCCCCTCTCTTCCTTGTTGGAAACCTACTAGGAATAGGATTCCTATTCCTAGTAGGAATCCTACTTGGGGCGCGTCCCTATAGGGTTGGCCGGCCTCCCCCTTGCTCCTTTATATACGAGGGCACCCTAGAACACACAAGTTGACATTTGTCTTAGCCGTGTGTGGTGCCCCTTCCACAGATTTCCACCTCGGTCATATCGTTGTAGTGCTTAGGCGAAGCCCTGCGCCGCTAACTTCATCATCACCATCATCACGCCATCATGCCGACGAAACTATCCCTCGGCCTCAGCTGGCTCAAGAGTACGAGGGACGTTACAGAGCTGAACGTGTGCTGAACACTGAGGTGCCGTACGTTCGGTGCTGAGATCGATCGGATCGTGAAGACGTACGACTACATCAACCGAGTTGTCATAACGCTTCCGCTTTTGGTCTATGAGAGTACATAGACATACTCTTCCCCTCTCGTTGCTATACATCACCCAGATGGATCTTGCATGTGCGTAGGATTTTTTTTGAAATTACTGCGTTACCCAACAGTGGCATCCGAGCCAGCTCTATGCGTAGATGTTATATGCACGAGTAGAACACAAAGGAGTTGTGGGCGTGAGTATATAGATATTTCTTGCCGTCACTAGTTGATTCTTGATTCAGCGGTATTGTTGGATGAAGAGGCTTAGACCGACATTACGTGTACGCTTACGCGAGACTGGTTCTACCGACGTGCTTCGCACACAGGTGGCTAGTGGGTGTCCGTTTCTCCAACTTTAGTTGAATCATTTTCAATGAACAGGGTTCTTTCTGAAGATCAAAAAGCAATCACTATACTATGTTGTGGTTTTGATGCATATGTAGGAACGGTTTTTGCTAGAAGCCCGTAGCAGCCACGTAAAACTTGCAACAACAAAGTAGAGGACGTCTAACTTGTTTTTGCAGGGCATGTTGTGATGTGATATGGTCAAGACGTGATTACATAAATTGTTGTATGAGATGATCATGTTTTGTAACACAGTTATTGGCAACTGGTAGGAGCCATATGGTTGTCGCTTTATTGTATGAAATGCAATTGCAATGTAATTGCTTTACTTTATCACCAAGCGGTAGCGATAGTCGTAGAAGCAATAGTTTGACGCTACGACAACAATGCTTCAATGGAGATCAAGGTGTCAAGTCGGTGACGATGGTGATCATGACGGTGCTTTGGAGATGGAGATCAAAGGCACAAGATGACGATGGCCATAACATATCACTTATATTTGATTGCATGTGATGTTTATCCTTTATGCATCTTATTTTGCTTAGTACGACGGTAGCATTATGAGATGATCCCTTACTAAAATTTCAAGGTATAAGTGTTCTCCCTGACTATGCACTATTGCGACAGTTCTTCGTGCTGAGACACCACGTGATGATCGGGTGTGATAAGCTCTACGTTCACATACAACGGGTGCAAGCCAGTTTTGCACATGCAAAATACTCGGGTTAAACTTGACGAGCCTAGCATATGCAGATATGGCCTGGAACACTGAGACCGAAAGGTCGATTGTGAATCATATAGTAGATATGATCAACATAGTGATGTTCACCATTGAAAACCATTCCATCTCACGTGATGGTCGGACATGGTTTAGTTGATATGGATCACGTGATCACTTAGATGATTAGAGGGATGTCTATCTAAGTGGGAGTTCTTAAGTAATATGATTAATTGAACTTTAATTTATCATGAACTTAGTCCTGATAGTATTTGCAAATTATGTTGTAGATCAATAGCTCACGTTATAGCTCCCCGTTTTTTTTGATATGTTCCTAGAGAAAAATAAGTTGAAAGATAATAGTAGCAATGATGCGGACTGGATCCGTGATCTGAGGATTATCCTCATTGTTGCACAGAAGAATTATGTCCTTGGTGCACCGCTAGGTGACGGACCTTTTGCAGGAGCAGATGTAGACTTTATGAACGTTTGACAAGCTCGGTATGATGACTACTTAATAGTTTAGTGCGCCATACTTTACGGCTTAGAACCGGGACTTCAAAAACGTTTTGAATGCCATAGAGCATATGAGATGTTCCAAGAGCTGAAATTGGTATTTCAGACTCATGCCCGTGTTAAGAGGTATGAGACCTCTGACAAGTACTTTGCCTACAAGATGGAGGAGAATAGCTCAGCTAGTGAGCATGTACTCAGAATGTCTGAGTACTACAATCACTTGAATCAAGTGGGAGTTAATCTTCCAGATAAGATAGTGATTGACATAGTTCTCTACTCACTATCACCAAGTTACTAGAACTTCATGATGAACTATAATATGCAAGGGATAATGGAAACGATTCCCAAGCTCTTCGTGATGCTGAAATTGGTGAAGGTAGAAATCAAGAAAAAGCATCAAGTGTTGATGGTTGACAAGACCACTAGTTTCAAGTAAAAGGGCAAGGGAAGGAAAGGGAAATTCAAGAAGAATGGCAAGCAAGTTGCCACTCCCATGAAGAAGCCCAAAGCTAGACCTAAGCCTGAAACTGAGTGCTTCTTCTGCAAAGGGAATGGTCATTGGAAGCGGAACTACCCCAAATACTTGGCGGATAAGAAGGATGGCAAAGTGAACAAAAGTATATTTGATATACATGTTATTGATGTGTACTTTACTAGTGTTCATAGTAACCCCAGGGTATTTGATACCGGTTCAGTTGCTAAGATTAGTAACTCGAAACAGGAGTTGCAAAATGAACATAGACTAGTGAGGGAGTCCTAGATTAAGGGGTCCTCGGGCGTCAGGCCTATTATCCGTGGGCCAGACTGATGGGCTGTGAAGATATGAAGACCGAAGACCGTACTTGTGTCCGGATTGGACTCTCCTTGGCATGGAAGGCAAGCTTGGTGACCAACTATGAAGATTCCTTCTCATGTTAACCGACTCTATGTAAACCCTAGACCCCCCCCCGGTTTCTATATAAACCAGAGGGGTTAGTCGAGAAAGGATATATTCATTACCATAGTCATATAAGCTAGGCTTCTAGGGTTTAGCCATCTCGATCTCGTGGTAGATCAACTCTTGTAACACTCATATTCATCAATATCAATCAAGCAGGACGTAGGGTATTACCTCCATAGAGAGGGCCCAAACCTGGGTAAACATTGTGTCCCCTGTCTCCTGTTACCATCGATCCTAGACGCACAGTTCGGGACCCCCTACCCTAGATCCACCGGTTTTGACACCGACATTGGTGCTTTCATTGAGAGTTCCACTGTGCCGTCGATGAAAGGTTCGATGGCCCCTTCAATCGTCTATAGTGACGATGTCCAAGGAGAAACCTTCCTCCCCAGACAGATTTTCGTGTTCGGCGGCTTCGTACCGGGCCAACTCGCTTGGCCATCTGGAGCAGATCGATAGCTACGCCCCTGGCCACCAGGTCAGATTTGGAAGCTTGAACTACGTCACGGATATCCGTGGAGACTTGATCTTCAATGGATTTGAGACCGCAGCGATCGCTCCCCCTCGCTCCAAGGAACATGACTTAAATTTGTCATCGGATCACATCCAGGAGATGGTCCCTGTTGCTGCAACGACCTTAGAACCGGAGTAGGTCGTGCCGTACGAAGCCACAGAGACCGCGGTGTTGGAGCCGCACACGGACTCGGCACCTTGCATTATCTGCGTCAATGGAACTCTGGATTCGTCTCCGGCTATAAATTCCGGACCATATGCACTTGCGGACACCGAGCTAGATCGGTTATCGATCTTCGAATTCAGTTCCGTAGAAGTTTTTCAGCACTCACCATTGGGCGATGTGCTAAACTCTTTAAAGAACCTGTCATTCACGAGAGACTCGCAGCCAGACAATGATGAAGATAAGGAGCAAGGCCAAGACCCGCCAGTCATCAGGCGCAAGATGACCACCCCTTCACATGACGTGTACATAATCGATACACTTAAAAAGCTTCACGACAAAGACAAGGGAGATCCAGTTAAAACTCCCGAGTCACAGTCTAAGTTCTGGCGCCCCAAACGCCGCCCCAAGTCACACCGCAGCAACAATGGCACTGGAGAAAATAGTACTCCGGACGGCACTGAAAGCAGTGAAGACCCTGAGGGAGCAACATTCGAGTAGGAGGAACAGGAAAACGGGCAAGCCAACCTCGACAAAAAGGCCCTACCCAGCGATGGTTCGGAGGATGACAACTACCTTCCGCTCTCCGAAGATGAGGTAAGCCTCGGCGATGAAGACTTCATCATACTCGAAGAGCCCCTAGAACAGGAGCGCTTCAAGCGCAGGCTGATAGCTACGGCAAGGAGCCTGAAAAAGAAGCAGCATCAGCTTCAAGCTGACCAAGACCTACTCAATGACAGATGGACCGAAGTCCTGGTCGCCGAATAATACGGCCTCAGTGGCTCAGCTAAAAGCTACCCAAAGCACAGATCGCTCTACCAGTCCGATGACGGGGCGTTGGAACCCATACCATCATCACACAACGCGGCAGGTCGCTGGCAACTCTGTCCAGATAAAGAGGCAACTCAAGCCAAACACCAGACCGCCCCACCTCGCCGTAAAGTCGAGAACAATGCAGACCACGATTACCCAGACAACCCGCAGAGGGACTGGGACAATAGAGCAGGACCGATCTACGAATCACGAAAACATACTTCGACACGCGATGATGGCTACCTATTCGGACGTGTCACACCTCGCCGCAACCAGGCCGAAAACCGCAATGGGACTCCTTCGAAGTTAAGCCGCAGTGTGGCCCAACATAGAGGTGCCGCACACCCGCTTTGCTTCACTGATGAAGTAATGGATCATGAATTCCCCGAAGGATTCAAACCCGTCAATATTAAATCATACGACGGAACAACCGATCCCGCCGTATGGATAGAAGATTTCATCCTCCACATCCATATGGCCCGTGGAGACGAGCTCCACGCCATTAAATACCTCCCACTAAAACTAAAAGGACCAGCTCGGTACTGGTTAAACAGCCTGCCTGAAAATTACATAGGCAGCTGGAAGGACTTGGAAGAGGCCTTCTGATGACCCACAAGTATAGGGGATCTATCATAGTCCTTTCGATAAGTAAGAGTGTCGAACCCAACGAGGAGCAAAAGGAAATGATAAGCGGTTTCCAGCAAGGTATTCTCTGCAAGTATCGAAACAAGTGGTAACATATAGTTTTGTGATAGGATAATTTGTAATGAGCAACAAGTAACAAAAGTAAATAAAGTGCAGCAAGGTGGCCCAATCCTTTTTGTAGCAAAGGACAAGCCTGGACAAACTCTTATATAGAGAAAAGCGCTCCCGAAGACACATGGGAATATCGTCAAGCTAGTTTTCATCATGTTCATAAGATTCGTGTTCGGTACTTTGATAATCTGATATGTGGATGGACCAGTGCTTGGGTACTGTCCTTACTTGGACAAGCATCCCACTTATGATTAACCTCTAGTGCAAGCATCCGCAACTACAACAAAAGTATTAAGGTAAAACTAACCATAGCATGAAACATATGGATCCAAATCAGCCCCTTATGAAGCAACGCATAAACTAGGGTTTAAGCTTCTGTCAGTCTAGCAACCCATAATCTACTTATTACTCCCCAATGCCTTCCTCTAGGCCCAAATAATGGTGAAGTGTTATGTAGTCGACGTTCACATAACACCACTAGAGGAGAGACAACATACATCTTATCAAAATATCGAACGAATACCAAATTCACATGATTACTAATAGCAAGACTTCTCCCATGTCCTCAGGAACAAACGTAACTACTCACAAAGCATAAACATGTTCATAATTAGAGGGGTATTAATATGCATATAGGATCTGAACATATGATCTTCCACCAATTAAACCAACTAGCATCAACTCAAGGAGTAATTAACACTACTAGCAACCTACTAGCACCAATCCCGGACGTGGAGACAAGAATTGGA
Organism: Triticum aestivum; assembly: GCF_018294505.1. NCBI lineage: Eukaryota > Viridiplantae > Streptophyta > Magnoliopsida > Poales > Poaceae > Triticum > Triticum aestivum. Next base: position 497,648,287 of record NC_057803.1, on the reverse strand, counting down.
TACAAGAGATGAACTAGGGTTTTGAGAGGAGATGGTACTGATGAAGATGTTGATGGAGATTGTCCTCTCCTGATGAGAGGAGCATTGGTGATGACGATGGCGATGATTTCCCCCTCCGGGAGGGAAGTTTCCCCGGCAGAACAGCTCCGCCAGAGCCCTAGATTGGTTCTGCCAAGGTTCCGCCTCGTGGCGGCGGAGTTTCATTCGAGAAGATGGCCTCTTATTTTCCCCATAGAAAGACTTCATATAGCATAAGATGGCCACCGGAGGGCCACCAGGGGGCCCACGAGGTAGGGGGGCACGCCCCCACCCTCGTGGGCAGGGTGTGCCCCCCTGGTGAATTTCTTCCGCTGAATATTTTTTATATATTTTGAAAACGTCTTCCGTGAAGTTTCAGGACTTTTGGAGCTGTGCAGAATAGGTCTATAATATTTGCTCCTTTTCCAGCCCAGAATCCCAACTGTCAGCATTCTCCCTCTTTATGTAAACCTTGTAAAATAAGAGAGAATATGCATAAGTATTGTGACATAATGTGTAATAACAGCCCATAATGCAATAAATATTGATATAAAAGCATGATGCAAAATGGACGTATCACCTTCCTCTATAATTTCCGAGGAACACATGTCCGACCACCGAACACCGATGACCTAAGTCACATTGTCCAACAGCCCGGCGAATCAGCCAGGGAGCTATGGACCCGGTTCTTAGTCAAAAGGAACCAAATCGTCGACTGTCCGAACGCGGAAGCCCTCACGGCTTTCAGACACAGCGTCCGGGACGAATGGCTTGCACGCCACCTCGGCCAAGAAGGACCTAAATCAATGACAGATCTCATTGCTCTGATGACTCGCTTTTGCGTGGGAGAACACAGCTGGCTCGCTCGTAGAAGCAATAGCGCCAGTAACCAGGGCACCCCCGAAATCCGAGACGCCAACGACAAGCCACAAGGAAGCAAAAACGACAGTCACAATGACAATGAAAGATCAGGCGACACAACGGTCAACGCCAGATTCAGGAACCCCAAGTCCGGTCAGCGGAAGAAGCCATCCAAGGCGAATCGAGATGAACCATCCAACCTGGACAGGATATTGGACTGACCCTGCCAAATTCATGGCCACCCCGATAAACCAGCTAATCATAGCAACAAAAACTGCTGGGTCTTTAAACAGACCGGCAAGCTCAACACCGAACACAGGGGAAGGAAGCCGCCAAGCGACAGGGATGATGGAAAGGTTCACCAACAAAAAACCGGGGGTCTGAAGCAGTCTCCACCCGAGGATCAACTACCCGTAGAACGGAAATAGCAACCCAGCTTCCGCCGCCCACTCCGTACACCTACAAAGTTTGTACCGCGCGTACATCATTACGCACTCAAGATACCATGGGCATCGGCGGAAGCACAATATGGACAAGCCCGCGAGCACTCCAGTAACTTTTTTCTATATATAATTATTTATTTTCTTCTTATTTCTTCTTTCGATACCCTTTAAAAAACACGTGACGAACAAGATAAAAATCGGAAACCGGCTCTATCGGAGTTCGGATCCGTACACTCACCTAAGGGGCTATGTCCATCAAGGATTCCCCCCACCGAGGACTGGCGGCACAGACGTGCAACAGGAGGTCCAAAATAACTTTTTGTACACCGCACTCTCTACTTTTTGAGCCTGTACTATGCATGTTCCTTCGGCTCCAACCTCGAGAATGTCAAATCGCCGGGGGTGGCTTTTATATACATATATCGTAAGTAATCATCGGCATATCGCTCAGTTACCAATAAACAATATCCAAACTAATCATCTGTATGGTTTTCCCGACAAATATGGCTCCTACGGTTATTTCATAGAAATACCTTGGCCTAACCTGCCAGGGGCTCGGTGTGGGAACAAATGAGTTGCCAGTAAAAGTCCGAACAACTCTATAGCATACTTCGGCATCGCAAGTTTGGCCTTATATGCATCAGCTCCGAATCACTGTCTTGGGTCAATAGTTGGGTTTCCCGGCTCCTGTGCTTGCTACCCTATGTTCCGCTCTATCGGCTAGGGTAGTAAAGGGAGAACTACTGCGATTATGCCTTGGTCTAAACCGGACGAGCACCTCAGTAGAGAAAGTCGAAAACTGACTATCATGATGCGGCGTGAGCTGGTCAACCACTTGACGACTTATTGGAATCTTTAGTGATTCTCCGTGTCACACGAGGGATCTTTTTCAGATCAAATATGTAAGGCACCATACGCCGCATACATACCAGGGGCTATGTCGTAGCTCCACCATAAAACTCCTATGGCTAAGTGAAAGTGTTAACGCCTTATAGTCCGATTGCCTGGTTCGCCGCATTATCACCTCCTTAATGGACCAAGACATTGGATAGAGAGTGATTAAATCCTTTGCCGAACACCCTCGTACTTCCTACGAGGGGGCTGAAGCCGACGACTGGAAAACTTTCAGATTATATCAAAACGGCCACACAGGAGGAATTCAAGCTTTCAAACAAAACATAAATAGATTAACTATAACATTGTTTGTTACAATTTTCATACACCTCACTCAAACATTATGTCTTTTGAGCACTGACCCTCTACAAAGCGGGCGGCCTCTAGGACGTCCTCAAAATAATGCTCTGGTGCCGAACGGTCCTTGCCTTTGGGTGGACCCTTCATCACAACATCGATGGCCTTCATCTTCCCCTAGAACGTCTTGACTCGGGCAAAAGCCATCCGTGCACCCTCAATGCACGTCAACCGCTTCACAACGTCGATACGCGGCACCGCATCAACAAGCCTTTGCACTAAACCAAAATAGCTATTCGGAACAGGCTCGGTTGGCCATAACCGGACTACGACATCCTTCATGGCAGCGCCAGACATCCTATGAAGTTCGGCCCATTGGGACATCTGTTCATTGAGCAACAAAGGGCGCTTTGATGCGCCAAACTGCGACCAAAAAAGCTTCTCCGTTGCATATCCATCTCGCGCTTGGTAATACTGCGCTGCATCGGCAGAACTCTTTGGCAAATCCAAGAACTCGTCCGGAGAACTCCATACTTGGTTGGGTTGAGCATAGTTTGGGTTGCTGAACTTAGTTTGCAGCAGAAAGGGCTTTCCAGCCGCAATCTCCCTCGCTTGTCGAACCTCCTCACAGGCCGCTCTGCATTCCGAACGCGCTCCTCTCGCCTCTTGTAAGGCCTTCTCTAGATCATCCGTTAAGGATTCACTCTGCTTCTCCAGAAATTCACAGCGGCCGGTAGCACTCTCCAGCTGGAGCGTCATCGTGGATATCTTCTCCTCATCTTGGCACCATGCAGCTCGTTTGGCTTTTAATTCAGCCGATGCCTTTTCGGCAGCATTATTGCTATGCCGGGCCTGCTCCTTGGCCCATGCCAGCTCTGCTCGAAGAACTTCAACGGCGGCAACACCATCTGCAGGCAAATTTCAGCATCATGCTTATACAACAAAACTGTATGAGGATTGCCCCGAATACAGACCTTGCGACTCATCAAGACGCATATTGATTAAAGCAAGATCATCCCCTGCCACATCAAGCTTCCGCTGCAAATCAACAATTTCCATAGTACGGGAAGCGGCCAAGGGAGAAGAAGCCTGTGTTAAAAGTTGATCAGGTTAGTCCTCAAACAGTCCTTTTCGATCCTCCATTTTGCTTCCCAGCGGAAGCCAACCCGAGTATCAGGGGCTACTACCTATACATAGGCACATCTTTGCAAATGAAACATAGCTGAAAACACCAGGTTACAAACCTCGAAGACCATCAATAGGCTCATGAAGGCTTCATTTAATCCGCTCTTTGCGGACGAAATCTTCTCAATCACTGTACCCATCAAGGCACGCTGTTCCCCCGAGACAGATGCTTTCCGCAACATGTCCCGCAATATATCCGGAGTCTTCGGGTTCCCCGAGGCTACCCCAAAAGCACAATCATCCTTTGAAGGAATCGGCTCACCCGTCTTCAAAATCGCTATCGGCTATGAACCAGACAAGTTGGGGATTCGGTTATCATCAGCCTCAGAATCTCGGATGGTCGGAGGTCCACCTTTGGGCACTGCCTCTTTTGCCCCCGGTCTAAAGGGGCCCTCCACGATGACACTTCAGAGTCATCCGCCTTATTGGGCGAGGAGGCCGGAGGAGGCGTCTTGCTCTCCATCATATATGGGAGGAGACTCCCCGAAGAAGAGGATCGCCCCAAAAAATTCTGTGCCGACCTGTAAAAATGCATAAATGCGTTACGTGTATCTTCGGTCACAATAACGGAGCGGGACGCTATCAAAGTACTCCGGATTCTCTTAAAGTTCGGCCGAGGGCTTGTCCCCTTGTTGGAGCTCCTCAACGACATCACTTTCCAAACCCAAGCCGGTCGACGGTGGGATCTTGCCCTTCTTGGGGGACCGCCCCTCCCCATCTTCGGAGGTGGCCCTTTTCCTCCTGTTTGGAGAAGGGATACTGGGTCCTTTTCCGCCTCCGTCTTCGGGCGAGGAAAGTTCGATTTCTCCGGATTCAGTGTCCGACTTACCTCTGAAACCGAGGTCATCTTGGATCTTTTTGCCCTCTCCTGCTGGTGCCTGGTATGGCGCCAAGGCCAGCATCCTTGTCAACACATGAGTAGCTGAGTCCTCAGGAAGGGGAGCCGGACACCTAATCAATTCCACCTTCTTTATCCAGCCCTGAAAAAGGATGATACTGTTGGTATCTTGCCACTGGATATCTGATTATGAAGTATTCGGTAAGCAAGTACTTACTGGGGTGTCCGGATGGTTACAGTCAAGGCCGACATCTTCGGTGGTGTCCGGCCATTGCCTTTGTTTCCCGAAGACTGATCTCCACATTCCTTCATGAGTTGTGCTGAAGAAGTTCTGAAGAGTCCGCAGCCCTTCTGGATTGAACTCCCATAGGTGGAGAGGCCGTCGCTGGCATGGCAGGGTCCGACGAACTAGCATTATATGAATGAAGCTGGCTATGTTGATGTCCCTCTCAATGAGGCTTCCGATGCGACTTTGCAGAGTTCGCACATCATTCGTTGATCCCCAATCTAGCCCCTTATTGATCCATGATGCAAGTTGAGTTGGAGGGCTGGGTCGAAATGCGGGCGCGGTCGCCCACTTGGAGCTGCGGGGCTCGGTGATATAGAACCACCCCTGCTGCCATAGATCGGAAGATTTGGCGAAGGATCCTTTCATCCAAACGGCGCAAGCAAGCTTGCTCACTGTAGCGCCGCCGCACTCGGCCTGCTCCCCCTCTACCACTCGCGGCTTTACATCAAAGGTCTTGAGCCACAAGACGAAGTGCGGAGGAGTTCGGAGGAGGGCTTCACACGTAACGATAAACATCGAGATAAGAAGATTAGAGTCCGGTGCCAAATCGTGGAAGTCTAGCCCGTATAGAACATGAGCCCTCGGACGAAGGGGTTAAGTGCAAACCCAACCCATGGAGGAAATGGGACACGAACACAGCCCTCTCGCTGGATCTGGGGGTGGGAATAACCTGCCCCTCGGCAGGAAGCCGATGATGGATTTCAGTGGTCAGGTACCTCACCGCCCGAAGCTTTGCGATATCTTCCTTCGTAACAGAAGAAGCTACCCACCGGCCTTGACAGCTAGATCTGGACATGATTGGGGCTGGTGGCGACTGAAACCCAGGTGTTGGAACTCGGAGTAGCAGGGGTTGAGGAAGAGGCAAGCGTGGAAGAAAAAGATGGGTCTGTACCCCTATATAAAGGCTGCAAATATCAAACGTCTCCTCTCGGGCCTCAAAAACTTGCTTGTTTCCAAGGAGTTGTACCCAAGCAACGGTTGGGTCACCCACGTGCGGGTCGACATGAATCCCTTAAAAAGTGAGGCACGATCTCCATTTGTATAAGATGCGCCAATAAGGCCACGTCCTGGGACGTGGGGCGACGGGCTGGCTAAAACGGTTCGCAAGCAAAGGCCGGGCAGGCATGGTGTTATATTACCAAAAAGTGGTCAATGGGTTGAACCCATGAAATATTATATCCTCTATGGTTGTGCATACAAGTCCGGATACAATCATTACATCTGAAGATCAACTAGGAGTCCGGAAGGGGGAACCCGCCTTGCAATGCCGAGGACAATCTGCGCACCGGACTCCTCGTCATTGAAGCCAGGTTCAGGGGCTACTGAGGGAGTCCTGGATTAAGGGGTCCTCGGGCGTCCGGCCTGTTATCCGTGGGCCGGACTGATGGGCTATGAAGATATGGAGACCGAAGACTGTACCTGTGTCCGGATTGGACTCTCCTTGGCGTGGAAGGCAAGGTTGGTGACCGACTATGAAGATTCCTTCTTATGTAACCGACTCTATGTAAACCCTAGATCCCCCCGGTGTCTATATAAACTGGAGGGGTTAGTCCGGAAAGGATATATTCATTACCATAGTCATATAGGCTAGGCTTCTAGGGTTTAGCCATCTCGATCTCGTGGTAGATCAACTCTTGTAACACTCATATTCATCAATATCAATCAAGAAGGAGGTAGGGTATTACCTCCATTGAGAGGGCCCGAACCTGGGTAAACATTGTGTCTCCTGTCTCCTGTTACCATCGATCCTAGATGCACAGTTCGGGACCCCCTACCCGAGATCCGCCGGTTTTGACACCGACAACTAGTTAAGGGCAAGGTGACGATGTGTGTTGGAAATTATTCCAAGGTTGATAAGATCACCATCGAACACTCCTTTTACCTTTGGGATTAGTGTTGAACCTAAAATAAATGTTATTTGGTGTTTGCGTTGAGCATGAATATGATTGGATCATGTTTATTGCAATACGGTTATTCATTTAAGTCAAATAATAATTGTTGTTATGTTTACATGAATAAAACCTTCTATGGTCATACACTTAATATAAATGGTTTATTGAATATCGATCATAGTGATACACATATTCATAATATTGATGCCAAAAGATGCAAAGTTGATAATGATAGTGCAACATGCTTGTGGCACTGTCGTTTAGGTCATATTGGTGTAAAGCACATGAAGAAACTCCATGCAGATGGACTTTTGGAATCACTTGATTATGAATCATTTGGTGCTTGCGAACCATGCCTCATGGGCAAGATGACTAATACTCCGTTCTCCGGAACAATGGAGCAAGCCACTGACTTATTGGAAATAATACATACCGATGTATGCGGTCCGATGAGTGTTGAGGCTCGCGGTGGGTATCGTTATTTTCTGACATTCACAGATGATTTGAGTAGATATGATTATATCTACTTAATGAAACACAAGTCTGAAATGTTTGAAAAGTTCAAAGAATTTCAGAGTGAAGTGGAGAATCATCGTAACAAGAAAATAAAGTTTCTACGATCTGATCACGGAGACAAAATATTTGAGTTACGAGTTTGGCCTTCGGTTGAAACAATGTCGAGTAGTTTCGCAACTCACGCCACCTGGAACACCACAGCGCAATGGTGTGTCCGAACATCATAACCGTACTTTATTAGTTATGGTGCGATCTATGATGTCTCTTACCGATTTACCACTATCGTTTTGGGTTATGCATTAGAGACAACTGCATTCACATTAAATAGGGCATTGTCTAAAAATGCGTTGAGATGACACCGTATGAACTGTGGTTTAGCAAGAAACCTAAGATGTCGTTTCTTAAAGTTTGGGGTTGCGATGCTTATGTGAAAAAGTTTCAGCCTGATAAGCTCAAACCCAAATCGGAGAAGTGCGTCTTCATAGGATACCCAAAAGAAAATGTTGGGTACACCTTCTATCACAAATCCGAAGGCAAGATCTTTGTTGCTAAGAATTGATCCTTTCTAGAGAAGGAGTTTCTCTTGAAAGAAGTGAGTGGGAGGAAAGTAGAACTTGATGAGGTAATTGTACCTTCTCCCGAATTGGAAAGTAGTTCATCACAGAAATCAGTTCCAGTGATGCCTACACCAATTAGTGAGGAAGTTAATGATGATGATCATGACACTTCAGATCAAGTTACTACCGAACCTCGTAGGTCAACCAGAGTACGTTTTGCACCAGAGTGGTACGGTAATCCTGTTCTGGAAGTCATGTTACTAGACCATGACAAACCTATGAACTATGAGGAAGCGATGATGAGCCTAGATTCCGTGAAATGGCTTAAGGCCATGAAACCTGAGATGGGATCCATGTATGAGAACAAAGTATAGACTTTGATTGACTTGCCCGATGATCAGTGAGCCATTCGGAATAAATGGATCTTCAAGAGGAAGACAAACGATGATAGTAGTGTTACTATCTACAAAGCTTGAATTGTCACAAAAAGGTTTTTGACAAGTTCAAGGTGTTGACTACGATGAGATTTTCTCACTCGTATCGATGCTTAAAAGTCTGTCTGAATCATGTTAGCAGTTGCGGCATTTTATGAAATCTGGCAAATGGATATCAAAACTACATTCCTTAATGGATTTATTAAAGAAGAGTTGTATATGATGCAACTAGAAGGTTTTGTCAATCCTAAAGGTGCTAACAAAGTGTGCAAGCTCCAGCGATCCATCTATGGACTGGTGCAAGCATTTCGGAGTTGGAATATACGCTTTGATGAGTTGATCAAAGCATATAGTTTTATATAGACTTTTGGAGAAGCTTGTATTTACAAGAAAGTGAGTGGGAGCTCTATAGCATTTCTGATATTATATGTGGATGACATATTGTTGATCAGAAATGATTCTGAATTTCTGGATAGCATAAAAGGATACTTGAATAAGAATTTTTCAATGAAAGACCTCGGTGAAGCTATTTACATATTAGGCATCAAGATCTATAGAGATAGATCAAGACGCTTGATAAATTTTTCAATAAGTACATACCTTGACAAGTTTTTGAAGTAGTTCAAAATGGAACAGTCAAAGAAGGAGTTCTTGCCTGTGTCGCAAGGTGTGAAGTTGAGTGAGGACTCAAAACCCGACCACGGCAGAAAATAGAAAGAGAATGAAAAGTCATTCCCTATGCCTCAGTCATAGGTTCTATAAAGTATGCTATGCTGTGTACCAGACCTATTGTATACCTTAGCATGATTTTGTCAAGGGAGTACAATAGTGATCTAGGAGTAGATCACTGGACAGCGGTCAATATTATCCTTAGAGGACTAAGGAAATATTTCTCGGTTATGGAGGTGATAAAAGAGTTCGTCATAAAGAGTTACGTCGATGCAAGCTTTTGACACCGATCTAGATGACTCTATGTCTCGATCTATATACATATTGAAAGTGGGAACAATTAGCTAGAGTAGCTCCGTGCAGAGTATTGTAGACACAGAAATTTGCAAAATACATACGGATCTGAATGTTGCAGACCCGTAGACTAAACTTCTCTCACAAGCAAAACATGATCACTCTTTGGTGTTAATCACATAGCGATGTGAACTAGATTATTGACTCTAGTAAACCCTTTGGGTATTAGTCACATAAAAATGTGAACTAATCACATAATGATGTGAGCTATTGGTGTGAAATCACATGACGATGTGAACTAGATTATTGACTCTAGTGCAAGTGGGAGACTGAAGGAAATATGCCCTAGAGGCAATAATAAAGTTGTTATTTATATGTCCTTATATCATGATAAATGTTTATTATTCATGCTAGAATTGTATTAACCGGAAACTTAGTACATGTGAGAATACATAGACAAACTTAGTGTCACTAGTATGCCTCTTCTTGAATAGCTCGATAATCAAAGATGGTAACGTTTCCTAACCAAACACATGAGTTGTCATTTGATTAATGGGATCACATCATTAGAGAATGATGTGATTGCCTTGACCCATTCGTTAGCTTAGCACGATGATTGTTTAGTTTGTTGCTATTGCTTTCTTCATAACTTATACATGTTCCTATAACTATGAGATTATGCAACTCCGAATACCGGAGGAACACTTAGTGTGCTATCAAACGTCACAACATAACTGGGTGACTATAAAGATGCTCTACAGGTGTCTCTGATGGTGTTTGTTGAGTTGGCATAAGATCGATATTAGGATTTGTCACTCCGTGTATCGGAGAGGTATCTCTGGGCCCTCTCGGTAATGCACATCACTATAAGGCTTGCAAGAAATGTGACTAATGAGTTAGTTACGGGATGTTGCATTATGGAATGAGTAAAGAGACTTGCCGATAATGAGATTGAACTAGGTATTGAGATACCGACGATCAAATCTCGGGCAAGTAACATACCGATGACAAAGGGAACAACATATGTTGTTATGCGGTTTGACCGATAAAGATCTTTGTAGAATATGTAGGAACCAACACTACAAAAAAATACACTTCCGTGATGATACGTGTTTGTCACAGTAGGTCGCGTTTTCTGTCATGCATGTACATCCATGACAAATTTATGACAGAATCAAGATAGTCATACTTGTGCTGTCATAGAAGTGTTCCATGACATTGCCAAAATTATCATCACGGAAGTGTCCACTTCCATGACGATAAATCGCGCGTCACAGAAGTGCTTTCGTTAAGGGTGACCGACACATGGCATCCACCGTAACGGAACGCCGTTAAGCTATTGGGTCGGTTTTGGATCCGATAACCCGTTAACAGCCACGACCAATGCCGATTTTCCATGTGTAAAATTCTCATTGGCTGACGGATCCACGCGTCAGCTCCGCGTTGGCACAGGTGTCACTCATCCAACGGTCAAGATGGGCCTATGATATGTTGACACGTGGACCAGCCCAAAAGTGGCCCACAAAGTTTAAATGGGCCGGCCCAACCGAAGGACCATAAGATTTAGTGGACCATAATGGGCCGGCCCAGCTAAAGGCCCACAAAATTTAGCGGACCATAATTGGCCGGCCCAGCTAAAGGCCCAACATTCTCTGTCAAATCAGCCCATCAATGGCCTGTCCTAAACTTGTCATCAACGCGGCCCATGGTCACTTCTGGCCCGTTAACAGTCCGCTAAGTAATTGGGCCGAATTACGGCCCGGTGTATTTCCGGCCTGTTAAAGGTCCGGCTTCATTTGGGCCCATTTACAGACCATCAAAACTTTCGCCCCATAAATGATCGTGAAGGATTTGGGTCATATTCGGCCATGTCTGACATTCGGCCTGTCAGAGGCCCACTATAGCTTTGGGCCACTTTCGGCCTGTTGTCATTTTCGGCCTGTTAACGCCGGACGTAAACCATGGGCCATATGTGGCCCAACGTCATATCGGGCCCATTAACGGCCCATATAAAAATGACGATAATCTAGCCCGACCGAAGTTCCGGCCTGTTAAAGGCCCGTGTATTAGGTCGGCGCATTTACGGCCCGTCCGAATTTCGGCCTGTCAAAGATCCGCATCGTAAATGGGCCACCATTTCGGCCTGCTAAGTCCAGTGGGTTATTTGGCACAATCAGGGCCCAATCTCACTTTCGGTCTATTAAAGGCCCATGTTTTTTATGGGCTCGAGATATTTACACCTGTAAACGGCCTATTTTTACTGAGGGCCCAAATTATGTTTAGGCCTGTTAAAGGCCCACTATGGGCACAGGCCTACCAGAAAAATATGAAAGCTTATGCTGATTTAGGCCCAGATATTTTTAGTGGGCTACATGCCAATTTCGGCCCGTAATCGTTTTTAGCCCAATTGGAATGGGCCCGACGAATGTTGGCATGTTGGGCTCCTACGAAGCTTTCGGCCGAATACATTACTAAGATAAACCTACACTATACAAAAATAGCGTCGTAATTACTGCAGCCTGAGGCAGCATCATAAATGTTGTATCACAACAAAATAAATTCCAACCATACAACAAAAGGCCTGTTGGCATAAAGTTTACAGTCCTTCCAGATAAAAGCACCATCAGATGTATAGAAGCACAGATCATTTGACCTGAGTGCTAATGTTTCAGGCTGTAGAATCTGATGGAGCAGCACGATCTCCACCTTTTTTCCGCCATTGCTCTTGAACAACGAAGCGAATGTCTGATAGTCTGGTTTCAAAACCATTCATATCTTGACGACATTTCTCAACCACTATTCTTGTTTCCGAAACAACGTCCATTAGGGATTGGACTTGTGTCTGGAGCACAGATATATCACTCTGTCTAGCAGGAAGATTTTGTTCAGTAGGCGATTTGGACGAGGTTACCTTGACAACCAACCCAGAATTACGCAGGAAGGTGCTTTTTGCACTGTTAGTGGAGAGATACTGACGCACTGCAGCAAGAGGTGACATTGTGCCTGTAGTAGCCTCGTCACCTTCAGGTGGTTGTGGCTGTTCAATCATTTGTTCCATAGCTTCCTGAAAGTTTGAACTTGTAGATTAGTGTACCAGATAAGTTACTAATGAGACAAAAACAAACAAAGTAGGTTAAACGTTTATACATAACTTATTTTGGTGAACTACTGTAATACATTAGCATGTATTGTAGTGCCAACTACATAATAAAATCACTTTCGGAACATATGTCCATGTAGCATGCCTACTGTATTGTCTATTTCCTCACATTCGTTGACATCTAAGGATAAAGAGACATGGTTTAAAGTAGGATGAACATAGTATGACATCATTCATATCATGGGCAAACAGATATAAAACAAACAGGCTATTTTATCATTGTGTGCGCACGTGAACATAACAACTAGATTACAGATCAAGACCAAAAGAATATCCTTCATCTCTTTTAAACCATGTAAGGTGAAATGATACGTTAAGACAACTGTGAATAAAAGTGAACAGAGTAACTGACATTGGCTGCAAACCAAGTAGTTAAATGAACACATCACAGTACCAATCAGTTCAAGGCAGGAGGAGTAAGGACTTACAACAGCGGCTTGAACTGGTGTGCTCATGCCCTTCATCTTGCTGGTGTGGCAATCCTTGAAGATTTGCACTGCATTCGGTTCAGGTTCTTTTTGGTCCGCACGGGCTTTCCTCTGTATTTGGAACAAGTCAATATAGATACGATAATATGGCACAAAAAAAGAAGGAAGTAGCAGCTATTTACAAGAGCCTCGCAGTGTGCAATATAGCTACGAGATCCTGTTGTCTGTTGGAATTTCACTTTAGAACGGTTGGTTTTGTTCTTCAAACAGTTAGCCTAGAAGAAGATACACTTGTAAGGCACATACATAAATACAAGTTCAATATGTGGTCTGATCAAATACATATAGCCTACCTGATACTTTGGATCAGACCAGTGTTTAACGAGGGCTGTCCAGTCTTCATCTGTAATATATTCCACTGGAGATGTTTGGGCGATTTCATTGTTAGCCTTGCCTTCAAAGTGAGATTTTCTAAGGTGGTACCGATACTGTCGCAGAGCAGACTGAAAAACATGAGTGCATGCTTGTTTAGTTGCATCATCTTTCGGATCCAACTTGAACCTCATCTGTTGAAAAAAGAATGTGAGTCTTATTAGGAGGAAGCTAGAAAGTATGGGACAGAGCAAGACAATATTACTAATTGCGATGAATAACATTACTTACGGATAAATGGTCAAGGAAGGTGTTAAACTGGGTATTGTCTTTCTCATTCCTGTACTGGATCCACGTTGGGAGGATACGTGCATGACACCTAACGGCAACGGCTGCCTCTGATACTAACTTGGCTGACTCTGTAGCATCACGTGGCCTTTTTAAACCTGCCTCAAAATGGATCTCCATTCTTCCTCCTTTAGATTTTGTTAATCTGTCAAGCATTATCCCTGATGTCTGTTTCCGCTTGCGCCGTGGTGCTAGTTCAACAACGAATATGGAAAGTGTTAGTGTACATCAAACTGTGAGAGTACATATAAAGGAGCATGCAACTGCAACTTGACTCGGTCAGGTACCGTCTTGGTGTTGATGCTCATGAGGTTCATCTGATCTTGCCAAGTCCTGTTGTGTCAGCAGTGCTTCGGAAGTAGTGTTAGGTGTGAAGGCAGCTTGGGAACTGGCCAGTTCCGGAGCAAACGAACGAGTAACTGGTTGAGATGCTGGTACAGTTGAAGCGGATGCTGCAGCTGGTGGAGCAGGTGATACTGTGTTTGTAGATTTAGCCGGTGGACTTGGACCTTCTACTGCACTATAAGTACCAGCAGAATCTCGACGGCAGAACCTTTTCCGTTTCACCCGACGAGTAACAGCACTCCCTACTATATTATTTTCCTTGCTCTTTTTTGACTTTGCCATGTCAAGCTGTACCCACAACACAAAAGAATAAAATCACTCTTCAGAACTCATTGATGCATGATACAGACAAGCAATACTTTGATGTAAGACAACCGTATGAGGATGGAATATGTAAGAAAAACAGGACGGCATGACATATTCACAGCTACGATGTGCAAACTAAGCAGAAGGATTTTCAAGAAAATAGAAGTAATGCAAGCTAGACACCATATGAAAGATGCAACCAATATTACTCTGCCAAGTTAAAAGTGTCTTGTCATAAGTGGCAATTCGAAAAATTAGAAGCAGTACAACATAGAAATCAATGCAAGATGCAACCACTATCAAACTGCCATGTTAAAAGCGTCCAATCATGAGTGACTGATGCGGGATACACAACAGCAGTACTTTGATGTAAGAACATGGTATGATAGATAGATGCAGTGTATTCTAGACACAGAAAGCCATGTCATATGCACATGTATAACGTATAAACTCAGCAGGTGCAATTTAATCAAAATAGAAGAAATACAGGCTAGACAACATATGCAACATGAAACCAATTATCACACTGTCAACTTAGAGCAAGCACCTGCGATGGTGGAGTACGGGAGATGAACTCATCATGTAGACTTGGGACTTCAACTTCATTAGCAGTAGCAGTGGCAAATCTAGAGAGTCTCTGTTTGCGTCGGTGCGGAGGACCACCAACATCCCCTAACTTACTCTTTTCCTTCCTATTTTCTGATATTGCCTTATGAAGTCAAAACCACAAGAAGATGAATAAAATTAGCTCTGCATAACTGGTTGATGCATGATACAGACGAACACTACTTTGATGTAAGGCAAGCGCAGGATAGGAGGATGGAATATATACAAAAAAGACAGCGTTTCATATTCACACGTACGATAGGAGGATGGAATATGTATGAAAAAACAGTAAGCGGAAGGCATTTCAACAAAATTAGAAGAAATGAAAGCTAGGCACCATATGAACATGCAACCAATATCACTCTATCAGGTAAAAAGTGTCTCGTCGTAAGTGCCATTTCAAGAAATTAGAAGCAGTACAAGCTAGAAGACAATGCAAGATGCAACCTACATCACAGTCCCAAGTTAAATGTGTCTTATGGGTAAGTGATCGTTGCAGGTATAAGTTGTAAGCTACGCAGATGCAATTCAACATAATCAGAAGCAATACAAACTAGACATCATACGGAAAACGCAACCACGTATAACAGTTCCAAGTAAGAGCAAGCACCTGTGATGGTGGAGTAGGGGAGATGTGCTCATCATGTACACGTATGTTCTAGAAACAGGAACACGTGTCATATTCACAGGCATTATGTGTAAAGTAAGCAGATGCAATTCAAGTTAGAAGCAATACAAGCTAGACATCATACGCAACATGCAACCACATATAATAGTGTCAAGTTAGAGCAAGCACCTGTGATGGTGGAGTAGGGGAGATGTGCTCATCATCTACACAGCTACGTTGACTGTCCAGCCTTGTGTTGTCTTGCGAATCTTGTTGGGAGGATGGCGGAGTAGAATCTGTAGAGACCCCCTGTTTGAGTTGCTCCGAAGGACCACCATCATCCACTGCCGGACTAATTTCCTTCAGCTGTAATGATTTTGCATTGTGAAGTCAAACCGATAAGAAAAAGGAATAAAATTCGCTCTTCAGAACTCATTCATGCATGATACTGACGAACACTACTCGGATGAAAGGCAAACACATGATGCGAGGATGGAATATGTATGAAAAACAGGATGGTGTGACATATTCACACCTATGATGTGGTAACTAAGCAGAAGGCATTTCAACAAATTAGAAGCACTGCAAGCTAGACACCATATGAAAGATGCAACCAATATCACTCTGCCAAGTTCAAACTGTATGGCGTTTCAACAAATTAGAAGCAGTACATGCTAGAAATCATATGCAAGACACAACCAATATCACAGTGGCGACTTAAAGGTGCCTTATCATAAGTGACTGATGCGGGATATGCAAGAATAGTAGTCTGATGTAGAAACAGGAACACATGTCATATTCACAGGCATTATGTGTAAAGTAAGCAGATGCAATTCAACAAAGTTAGAAGCAATACAAGCTAGACATCATACGCAACATGCAACCACATATAATAGTGCCAAGTTAGAGCAAGCACCTGTGATGGTGGAGTAGGGGAGATGTGCTCATCATCTACACAGCTACGTTGACTGTCTAGCCTTGCGTTGTCTTGCGAATCTTGTTGGGAGGATGGCGGAGTAGAATCTGTAGAGAACCTCCGTTTCAGTTGCTCGGAAGGACCACCATCATCCAATGCCTTGCCAATTTCCTTCAGCTTTATTGATTTTGCATTGTGAGGTCATACCGACAAGAAAAAGGAATATCATTCGCTCTTCAGAACTCATTCATGCATGATACTGACGAACACTACTCTGATGAAAGGCAAAGTCATGATACGAGGATGGAATATGTACGAAAAAATGGACGGCTTGACATATTCACACCTATGATGTGGTAACTAAGCAGAAGGCACTTCAACAAATTAGAAACACTGCAAGACACCATATGGAAGGTGCAATCAATATCACTCTGCCAAGTTAAAACTGTCTCGTCATAGGTGGCGTTCATCAAACTAGAAGCAATACATGCTAGAAATCATATTCAAGACGCAAACCAATATCACACTGCCAACTTAAAGGTGTCCCATCATAAGTGACTGATGCAGGATACACAAGAAGAGTAGTTTCATGTAAGAACATGGTGTGATAGACAGATATAGTATGTACCAAAAACAGGAAAGCGTGTCATATTCACATGTATCATGTGTAAGCTAAGCAGATGCAGTTTACACTAATTAGGAGCAATACGAGCTAGACACCATATGCAACATGCAACCAGATATCACACTGCCAAGTTAGAGCAAGCACCTTGGATGGTGGAGTAGGGGAGCGGAGACTTGGACCTTGTAATGCACTATCAGTACAAGGAGAATCGGTACAGATGCTCCGTTTACGTTGCTGCAGAGGACCACCATCATCGCCTTCCTTACTCTTTTCCTTCCTCTTTCTTGATTTTGCCTTGTCAAGTCAAACCCACAAGAAAAAGGAATAAAATTTGCTCTTCAGAACTCATTGATGCATGATACTGACGAACACTACTTTCATGTAAGGCAGCCGCATGATAGGAGGATGGAATATGTATGAAAAACAGGACGGCGTGACATATTGACATGTATGATGTATAAAGTGTAAACTAAGCACAAGGTGCTTGAACTTGTTAGAATCGATGCAAGCTAGAAACCATATGAAAGATGAAACCAATATCACTCTGCCAAATTAAAAGGGTGCCCTAACAAATGTATTTGACCAAATTAGAAGCAATACATGGCAACAGGCTAGAAATAATATGCAATATGCAACGAATAAAGGTGACTCATCGTAAGTGATTGATGCAGGATACAGAAGAGAGGTAGTTTCATGTAAGAACAAGGTTAACACATAGATGTAGTGTGTACCAAAAATAGGAAGGCATGTCATATTCACAGGTATAGTGTGTAAACTAAGCAGATGCAATTTACCCTAATTAGAAGCATTACAAGCTAGACACCGTATGCAACATGCAACCACATATCACACTGCGAAGTTAGAGCAAGCACCTGTGATGGTGGTGTAGGGGAAGTGCGGTCTTCAGGTACAGAGCTACGTTCAATATCTTCATTTAGGCTTGCTGTTTCTTGAGAATCATGTGGAGAGGATGAAATTGCATTCTTTATAAGAGTATTGCGTCTCATATTAACCCACGCGCGTGACTGTCTCATCATAAGCGATAGACGCAGGATACACAAGAACAGTAGTTTGATGTAAGAACATGGTGTGATAGGCAGATGTAGTATGTACCAAAAACAGGAAGGCGTGTCATATTCACATGTATAATGTGTAAGCTAAGGAGATGCAATTTAACAAATTAGGAGCATTGATGAGGGATACACAAGAAAAGTAGTTTGATGTAAGAACATGGTTAATAGAAAGACGTAGTATGTACCAAAAACAGGAAGGCATGTCATATTCACAGGTATAATGTGTTAACTAAGCAGATGCAATTTACCCTAATTAGAAGCATTACAAGGTAGACACCATATGCAACATGCAACCACATATCACACTGCCAAGTAAGAGCAAGCACCTGCGATGGTGGTGTGGGGGAATTGCGGTGATCAACTAGAGAGCTACGTTGACTATCTTCATTTAGCCTTGCTGTTTCTTGAGAATCATGTGGGGAGGATGACACTGCACTCTTTAAACGAGTAGGGCGTCTCACAGTAACCCACTCGGGTGACTGTCTCATCATAAGTGATTGACGAGGGATACAAAAGAGCATTAGTTTGATGTACGAACATGGTTAATAGACATATGTAGTATGTATCAAAAACAGGAAGGCATGTCATTATCAAAGGTATAATGTGTAAAGTAAGCAGATGCAATTTAACCAAATTGGAAGCAATACAAGCTAGACACCATATGCAACATGCAACCACATTTGACAGCGCGAAGTTAAAGCAAGCACCTGGGATGGTTGTGTGTGGCAATTGAGATCATCAACTGCAGAGCTACGTTTACTGTCTCCAACTGCTGACACTGCACCCATTAGAGCGCTGAAACGCTTAGTGCTTATCTTCGAATTACACTGGAGCGACTTCTGTCTTTTCTTTTCTGCATTCATCAACACTGCGTCAGAGTCTGAAATACCCATGCATAAAAAACAATAGTGTGAGTATGGGTGAAGTGTGTGCACAATTAGTACAGTGTAAAGGTAGCAGATAGCAGGTCGGTGAGAAATAAATGACGGGAGACATATGATAGCTCTACAACATGCATGGCACACTAAATTACTACAGGATTCTATGAAAATAACAGTCGACTGAAAGCAAATAGGTCAGTCCATTTTTTCTGCACCGTCCGATGTACAAAGAACGGGCAGATCGCCTTCATCTACCTCCAGCCAGTCAGTGTTGACGATCTTCCTCGAAACGCCAGCGACCACCGGCCCAGTATTCCTCCCCTGCCTGCGCCCTCCCCTCGACCTCACCGCACCGCCGTGCTTGGCACCGCCCCCGGCCATCCATTCAAGCCCCGCCGACCTCCAGATCGGGCGCAAGCAGCTCCTGCGCCCCACACCCCTATGATAGACACCGATGCGCCGCTTCCCCGGGGAACAGGCGGACTAGGTGCTCCGCGCGCCTAAGCGGGTGCTGCTTCTTTTAATTGCGGTTCGACTGACCCTGAATTGAAATCCAGGCGGGCTACTGACCTCTAGCAAAGGTGAAATAGTAAAAGGGAGGAAACCTTGTGCATTTAGTATCACGAAGAAGATGCAGTAAGAAGCGCTCAACTAGTTTCTTTCGTGGGATGAATACGGTGTGAGCGGAGACGTAAGATTTGCACGAATAAGGGAAGAGGAGTACCTCTTTCTGCTGGCAGTGCTGTGTCCTCCTTCTGTTTTTCCGACGATCTTCTTGTTGTTCGCCGGAAACCAGAAGTTGTGGAGGACGGTGCAGCCTTGGACGAACCCATGGCCAAGTTGTTGAGTGTGGTGCGGTGGCCGTCTGTCGGCGGCGGGGAAGCAGATCCGAGGCGGCGAACGACGGCGTAGCGGGAACAGCTCCGGTGCGGTGGACGGTTGCGACAGTGGAGCCGCAGCAGTGAGGCGCAGGACGGCGTGGTCGGAGTGGTTCTGGTACGGCGCACGTCGGCGTCGGCGTCGTGGAGGCAGCTCTGCCTCGGCTTCAGCTGCTAAGTCCTTGAGGGCGTTGCGGTTGCGGTTGCGTTGGACGACGACGTCGGGGTACCGGCTCCGGCGTGATGGAGGAGGGCGGCGGTGGATTGGCCGCTATGGGGTGGAGGACGGAGGAGGCTGGGGTTTCGCGGCTGGTGGAGAGGGCGTTTTCGCGCCCACGGAGTATGAATGGGGAAACGGAGGGAGGCGGGGAACTAAGGGGGAACAATGTTTCGGTTTGAGACGCGCTTGTTTGAAATTTGGGGAAAGTTACAAACTTTGCCCCCATCTAAAATTTCGGACATATTGCGGGTTGGGGGTAGGACAGTCATGTCAGGTGTCCCAAATGTGGGCGGGATAGATTTCGGCCGAGCGCATGGGTAGGCGCCCACGGCGTATGAATGCTTCTCGGAGGCGGTTGAGACTGGCGTCTTGGTGAAGTTACAAACCTACCCCGGTTTAGACCTTTGGACATCGGGCCGATAGGCTACACGGGCCAGAGTCAGGACAGTAATTTCCTACCACCAAAACATTAGTCTCGCGCGGTTTCGGGTGACCAGAGGCCTATTTGGCGCTTCGTTCAATATTTGGGAGCAGAAGCATTAACGTTTTCGGTTCTCTTGAATTGAACTTTCAGGATTTGTCAAACTTCACAAATCTTTACTCTTGAAAATCCTAAAGCTACGATTATTTTGGAATGGAGGGGGTACATTTGAATATACATTGTACACGAGTATATATTAAAAAATATGCAACTTACCTCAGTTCATGCATGGTTCCAGATATAATCTCCTTGGTTGCAAAAAAAGTTAGATATGCGTATGAATATATATAGCATGTTCAAACTCACAACAAAGATTGATGCCCCCTTTTACATCTGATTTACAAATGCCATTATCTCGGGTTCAAATAGATGAATGCACTTCCTATGAATTCGAATCTTCGAAACCCCCTTTATGTTGAATTCGACATGTATTCTATTTCGTAGCTAGCAATTTGGAATGTATCCATGCAAGTGACAAATGTATAAAGTGCTTCACACTAACAACATGGAGTGCACTAATTAATGTTTATATATGAATTGCAAAAGCATCCATTGCCTGTATTTCAAACCGCTCTCACTCTATGGATCGATAATATGAAATAAACACATGCACATGCTAGAATTCAATAGAGTATGGGTGTCTGATAGACCGATTTTCGTCCATACGCAATTTGCAAAATTCATGATCTCATCCAAAAATAATAATGCCATTTATATTTTAATTTAATGCGTAGAACCGCCTTTTACACGTAGATGCACTATGCCTCGCCCCGTTCTCACAAACGCGTTATATATCTCTCTATCTAACGCATAAGTGCACACACTTTATATGCATCGGCATTTCTCTTTCACACATGCTCACAATCTCTCTCAGGGTGTCGGGGTGTCTCACGCACATGCTCTCTCTGTTTCTCTCTCTCTCTCTTTCTGACTACTATGTACCACTCTTTTCACTAATCTCAGTTGGAAAACACTATTTCTCTCACATGCATATATACACATGCACGGTCTCTACTAGCCCTCTATACGCACATATATGTGCCTACGTGTCTCCCGCACGCACATTATCTTTAGGCCTCTCTCGCACACATTGCCCCCCCCGACACACCTCTCTCTTAGTAGTTGGCAGATATGATTTCATCATATCATTCGGTAGGATATCCCTGGCTGTTAGGCTGGATGGTAATACGAGGCAAAGTTTTACCCTAGTTCGGATCGGACCCTTGCAGTTGAAGAAAGAGCCTACTCCTGGTACTGTATATTAGTGATAGGGGTGTGTACAAAGTACACGTGAATACCAGGCATTGTGCGTGTGTGTATACTATCGACGAACTAGCCCCCAAGCTTGTATAACATACTAAGGGCCTAGGGTTACAAATCATATATAGTCGGCTTATCACCAGTGGGGATAGAGTCCTCCGCGACTCTGGTAGCTTCGTGTTGTACGCCGAGTCCTCCACATGGGTCTTCGTATAACACGTCTCGGTCCAACCTATATGTGGCGCAGGATGGAACCGACCCATGAGTCTTCATGTTGACCCACCACAACTAGAAATGATGTGCCCACCACACCACACACGCAATCGGCCACTAAGAAAATAAGCATATACAATAGTACAACGGTATCTAGCTCACGATACGTCTCCATATTTTGTTGATGACACTGACGGACTTTGCATTTGATGCGTGCTCCGTATTTTGTTGACGACACTTACGGTCATTGTATTTGAAGCGAAAGCACGATATGGTCACTGGACTTCAGAATAAGCTCATCACGGTCACCACATACATTTTGTCGTGCTAACCAACATGTGGTTGGATGGTTAGAGGACAGTGGTTTCTCGAGCCCACCAAGGTTAAAGTCCCGGTGCTCGCATTTATCTTGTGTTAATTTCAGTATTTTCCGGCGATGTACGTTCAGTGGGAGGAGACGTTCCACTCGACTACGAGGCACCTATGGTGACTTCGTAAAATCTCAAGATCATATATGCTGGCCCACTCTCTCGAAGGTGCTCATAGGGGTAGGGTTCGCGTGTGTGCGCTTATAGCGGTGAGTGCTTGCGCGTATATATGAGCCCTTGCGTCTGTACCGTGTTAAACAAATACATATCATGATTATACGGTCACTGGCTCACCCGTACAACTCCGTATTTTGTTGATGACACAATCAATTGACCAGTCAAACGTTCCACGCGGCGCAACTAGTGTTGCACCATCGGGGCGCGTAACCGTGGGGCCCACCTGTCAGCCCGTATATGAAAGAAAGAAATGGTAGTTTGAGTCTGTACTGTGTTAATAAAATAGGAGTACATTTTAGGGTGATCATACGGTCACTGGCTCACCATACAGCTCCGTAATTTGTTGATAACACGATCAATTGACCAGTCAAACGGTCCACATTCAGCAGCGCACATTACCATAGGGCCCACCCGTCAGCGCGTATATGAAGGACAGAAATGGTAATAAATTAGTGGTCGGTGGGTATTCGAAGTCGTGAGACCTCTGGTTGGCAGTCACCGGCGGTTGGGGGGCGTTCATTGGGCGGTGGGGTGGGGATCCCCGGAGAAAAAGCTCGGCGGGGGGGGGGGCTAGAGGGATGGCCGGTGCGGCGGCGGACCGGCGGTGGGGAGTGGTTTCGGGGAGGGCGGGCCGGCCGCGGGCGGCGGGGGCTGGCGGTTCGGCCGGTGGTGGCTGGCGGCTCAGGGGGGTGGAGTTTGATGATAAACTGGAGGCCCTTGATTTCGTATCCAACGGCTGGAAAATCTAATGACCAGAGATGAAAAAGTCAGTCGACTGACGTGTAGCCTCACCCCGCACGTACACATGCACGCACGCAAGACACGCACGCATGTAGGCGTGCAACACTGACACGTACACACGCACGCATGCTGGCGTGCAACACTGACACGTACACATGCACTCACGAACACACGCACGTACGCACCCATGCATGCAACACTGAAACGTACCCTTGCACGCACGCAACACTCGCACGCCTGCATGCACACAGCACACGACGCAAGACACACGCTCAACCTATACGTGCATGCACCCTTTGTTAAGGACATGGATTGTTACGGGTATTAATCAATCTTATCTGTGATAAGCAGAACATTGATATTTGCAGCGGTCTTTATGAATCACAACGTATCGAACGGGCTATCAACATAGTAGGCTTATCTACATGAAAAAGATGACGTCACACTCAATGAACAATCATCGGTTTATGAAATGCCCGCTTCTGACCGCCCTGGCCCACCAAAGGTTCCTCTGCTGTGCGCTGCCTGCGTTGGGTCACTGACATGCAGGCCATGCACCCAAAGAGCCCACACGTCAGTGGAAGAACGGCGCGGTGTCCTAGGTCAGAGTCGAGGGCGCCACTCGCGGCACGCCCGGCTGAACACGCCTCCGTGCCGCATTCAAACGCCTCCATGAAACCCGCCCGTGTGGAAGCCGAGAAACCCACTCTGGACACACGTCCGTTCATGACCGGGCCGGCGTTAAACGCAACACCGGCCGAGCTCCTCCCGTCCGCCGTCTATTTAATCTCCTATTTAAACGAGGCCAAACGCCGGCCAAGAATCGCACACCTCCGCCGCTCCCCTATCTCCTCCACCATTTTGTCCACTCTTACAATGGCTTACGAAGAGTAGTTATTCCGCATCCAAGCCGGCTGGGTAGCCCGCCGGATACGAGCTATGCAGCTCGCTGATCCACCTCCCTCCCCTCGCCCGACGGAGCCAGTTGCCGCCCCAAGCCGGCGCGCGGTTCAGCAACTCGCCGCTCCAGGCCAGCTCGACGAGGAGCGGCGCACGGGCGTCGTTGCTGCCGTCCACGCCGCCGCCTCGTACCGCGTCTCCCGTTTCTGTGGCCGAGACTCCCATGCCGGCGGCCGCGCCATGCAAGCAGCGACAGAAGCCGGGTGCGCGGAGAGCGACGAGTCGGTGGCCAGCGCCTCCGCGTCCGCCGCCATCATCGAGGAGAAGTAGAACACGGGAGGCCGCCGCCGCTTGGGTCCCATGAAGGCCACCACGGAGGCGACGCCGGCGTACACAGCAGGTGTCTTGCCGGATCCTTTTGTTGCGAGGACCTTCGTCGACCCCGCATGGGCTCCACGGAAGAGGGGAATGTTAGGATGAACTCGAGCCGGTGCCGGCCATGGCGAAGTAGTGGCCGGTGATGAACTCGAACCGGTGCCGGCCACCATCATCTTCGGCACCAGCCAATGATATCAGTTGGGCAGTGGGGAAGCGAGCCGTCCTTTGCGCTGAAGCATATACCTCCGGGGCTCCCGGCAGTCCGGTGATCGTGCTGCCGGACATGAGGAACACAAATCGATCGGCGGGCGACCATTTAGGCCAGGTATTATATACCTGTGCTGTCCAGAACTAGCACCGCGTAGTTCATTTGAATGTAATGAAATCCGTCATGTTTGTATGAGAATCCGGTATTTTATATGATTTCCGTCGTTGTTTATATGAAATATCAGTTTGTCTACGTGTTTGCGTGAATTTCGTCCGGTTGGTTGAGTTGCTGTCATAATGTGTGCGGCTACGGTTGGATGGCGTAATTTGCGGGTCGCCGGTCGGTCTGCGGGCGGCTCGGGCGGCGTTGTGGGACAAAAAAACACAGCTCGTGCGAGCTCGTCTCCAACGTGCGCGCTGGAGGATGCATGACAGCATGAGCACCCGAGCCATTCCTCGTTCATCGGTGGCAAAGGCACCGGTGGACAAAAGGGTCGCCAATATTTTGGCTACCCCGGGCAAGATCCAAACAGCCCCTCCCAACAGATTCAAATCCCTCGTTCGCCGTGGAATTTTGCCATGTGTTGTTTTCATGGACTAGCAAGATGCCCGTGCATTGCACGGAACATCAAGATGCATTTTTTACAAACTCCCGCATGCATGCAAGGGATAATTAATGTCCTCCTTTGCTAGTACCACGAGGCAAACACCATTAATATTGCATCGATTAGTGTTAGTGGCCTTGTATATCTGCAAATTGTAATTTTGATAGTGGCCCCTTGTATATAAAAATGGAGGGAGAAAGATGAGAGATAAGGTGAGGAGGAGTGGGGCGTGGTGGTGACTGGTGGTCGGACTGGGCGGAGGCATGGGGATGGACGGCGCATTATGTCTAGGTTTGTATCTCTCTCACACACACCCACGTAGGTGGGGGACGTGCACGAAGAGAAGAGGTGCACGCACGGCGCACGTACTCCCGTCTCTTTCCCAACCACACCCGCGCGGGTACACGGTGGAGCTCATTTCTGTACGAAAAAGGCAGCCCACGTGGTAATTTGGCACGTGTACTGGTTGTCCACTTGGTGGAGGGAGGATCGTCTACCACGGGTGAACAAACAAATTGCGACTTGATGCGTTATGTTAAATTAAAAAAAGAGGCAAACCATGTGGGGCCTACCTTAGAGGCAAGGCTCTATACACTGGAGTACTTTTGATGTGTCCGTCAACTCGCAGAACGAGGAGAAGCTTGCTTAGTACGCCGTCTCCCCCGCCCACGGGCGCGGTGGCTCGCAGGATGAGGTGAAGCTTGCTTACGAGTAGTAGTACTACTACTACTGTACGCCTTTACGCCCGCTCCCTCGCCCACGCGCGCGGTGGCTCGCAGCACGAGAAGAAAATTTTACTACTCCCTCCGTTTACTCCTCGTCCCTACTACGTACTTTGGTTAGTACTCCCTCCATTTACTTATACAAGGCCACTATAAAAAATACATTTTGCATCTATACAAGGCCACAAATAGTAATCGAGACAAAAGTTACTACTCCCTCCTTTCCAGTTTATGGCTCAATTTCAAAATCTCTCCAACCAAGGTAGACGGTGAGTGGTCGAATTAATTTCGTAGTTTTGCACAAGTAATTAGTACGCTCGTTTTTCTCAAGAAGTTATGTTTACCGAGGCATTAATTAGAACGAATGCATGAATGACCACTAAATTTCCATGAACTTGTACATGCATTGGTTAGTTTCCTCTTGACACTGCTTGCGTCGGGTGATCTAACGCACCTCAAAATCCAACATGTAATGGTACTACTACTAGTATAGTAGAATTGAGACTTATCAAACGGAAAAACGAATGTTTTTTAGATGAGCCCTATAAACCCTAGTGGGTACGTACTCCGTAAAAACAGATTTTTCCAAAACTAAGTCGCTCCCTTTCATGAATTCTGTAGTATACTCCTCCGTCGATGCTCCCTTTCATGAATTCTGTACTTCCTGTCGCCGACATGTGGGACATATAGCAACCGGGTCGACGTGTCAAGCACCAAATAACAGTGCAGAACAGCAGGGGGACGCACCCCACTCGTACCGGCCCAGTAGTAGTAATGAGCAATGAGACGTCAAATCACAATGCCGCACCTTCCCAGACGGACGAAGCAACCATTATTTCACACTTCGGTTCGCCATCATCTCAAACCACGTAGTATTGCTTCTGCCTCAAGAGGGACACGCGCATCGCCTTGGTACATCATGACACGTGGGACCGCATGACAGGCCATGCTCCCCCGCCGATCGCTCGGTAAAATCACCTCATTTTTACTATACTTCCTCCGTATCGGTTTACTACATGGCATGCACGTCGTTCTAGGTTGAGAATTTAACTGGCTATATATGTGATGAACAGTACTCTAGCCTTTTAAAAAATGTATACTTTTGTACAGTAGTACTATCGATGGATTGCGCCATGGAGCAAAAATTGAAATTAAAAAAGGTGGTACATATAGAGAGCGCTCGTCGCCAAATTATGCATATAGTACTATTAAAAAAGCTAGTACGTGCTTAATTGGGGTGCTAAATTCTATTAAAGAAATACTAGTAGTATGTACATACTGAAGAGTTAAAGTAACGAGAAGAAACATAACATAGTTCTGCTGGGGGCTCAGCACAACACACCCCTCAAATTAAACTAAGCACACCTGAAATTAAACTATGCAACTAATCCGGTAGACACTGCATTAGAAGTTTAGAACCACCATGAGCAACGACACTGCCACCTTACTCGGAGTCCTCGTCCACGTCCTCGACTTCGTCCTTGTCCCTCTCCCTCTTGGCCGATACTTCTTTGCTTGAACCGCACACTTGGCTGTTGCTCTTCATCCAACCCTTGTAGATATTGAAGCAAAGGTAGCCATCCATTGCAGCGTAGTGGATGTGGTCTATATCTAGTACATTGCGCTGCCATGCATGACGATGAAACGTGTATGGAGATTTCTCCAGTTTACCATACGAAGGATGAATCATGGCTCCTGCCAGGGTCAGCATTGAAGGCTAACAAGAGGACACCAGCCGATTCTTCTGGAGGTCGAAGGGGTTGCCTACAATGAGACCTATCCGACGCAGGACATCCCTGTCGTTCTTAAAGTCTACAGTAACGAATTTCACTGTTTTGTCCTTGAGGAAGTTCTTAAAATCCTGGCACTCAATGTCGACATGGCATATGTGGTAGACCAAGTTATGTACGCAAACCTGGATCACGGCGGGCTTCTTCCTCTCTTCGTCCTTTAGATCCTTCTCTGGTCCCAGGACTGTGGTGTACTCAACATCTAGCCCAGCGACCCACTCATCATCTGAGTTTTCGAACATGCGTCTGAAGCGAGAAAGGCATCCTTTCACCGTCGCGGAAGAACGGGTGTAGATGATGTCGAACTCATCGCCGGTGATGGTTCTAACCTTGTACTCACCGCCAATCGTGGAGATTTGGGACGCCATGGATTTGGTAGGAGGGTTAGGATTAGTGGAATTGCCGTAATGTGAATGGAGGAGATGACTAGGAGCAAACCGCCGTAGTATTGAAAGACGTGCGGGGACGAGTAGGAGCGAACTGCCAGCGTGCGAACGGCAGGGTAGTGGCTTTCCATTCTCCCATGATACGGGCTTCCGAGAGCCCTTGGATCTGAGATCGAACGGTTGCATGGCGTGATTCTAGACCTATGGGTGAATATCCTATCCTGGAGGGTTATTCTGCAAATTTTCAGCAACTTAGCATGCGACCGTTTGATCTCAGATCCAAGGGCTGCCAGCAGCCCATATCATGGTCACGCCTACCACGACCATCGCGTCGCTCGCGCGGTCGCGCCCTTGGAGATTTAACACGGTGCGTTAGGCTATCTGATGTTGGCATGTCATACATAGTCATCACTTAGTCACTCATACTACAACAATGTATTTTTTACTCCTCTCTATCTCTTTCTTCGTAATGGAGGTGGTCAGGAATCGGGAGACTCACGCCGGTCGTAGCGCCGCAGTTAAAATGATAATGGCAAGTCAAATCACGGGGCCCCACCTGTCCAGCAGTAACTCGCTGTCAAATCACACAGCCCTACGTTTGCAGCAGCCTACTCCCTCGTCTTCTCGCGTCTCTGTCGAACCGACTAGGCGGAACTGCCCCGCCTACCGCGCAGGAAAAGCCCCGCCCTCGACTTTTAAATACAACTACATCCGCTTAAGAATCCAATGATATACTTTTTGTGACATAGTAACTCATATTTAGTTAGTCAAATGGATGACCTAGAACTACGTGCAGGCCCTATAAACCGAGACGCCTAAAAATAAAAAACCAAGACGGAGAGGGTAGTTCAGCACGTATCTTTTTAGATCAATATAGTCGGGATTCACCAAGGAGCAAAACCAAGTGGTAGGCTGCTCCTGTCGTGTTGGCGTAGCAACTCAAGCAGGGTCAGTCCGCACATGAAATGGCGACACACTTAACAGGACCCCTTTGGCCGACATGTGGCTCATCCACCGTCTTGTTCCACGTGCGATGCACCAAATTACAGTTCGGAGCAGCGGTTGGAATTGGAGGCACCCCGGTCGTAGCGCCGCAGTAGTAGAAAATGAGCGATGAGGGGTCAAATCACAAAGCCCCACCTTTCCCGCATTAAGCTGGACGGACGAAGCAACCATCATTTCACTCTAGGGCGCAAGAGCATAAAGAAAAGAGAAAACAATGATGCGTGCGGCAGCTACCTAGGGCACCCTAGGGTAGGGGTCTCCACTACAGATCCTTTTTTTGAAAGCGCCTCCACTACAAATCGGCTTCTCCCTCGTCCTCTTGAAGAAAACCGATGATGAGTGCGGCGGTAGGGTTTGTAGGAGTACTACGGCATGTGGGGCCACGTCGTAGTAAACGGGTTCGAGTCGACGCCTTAAATATGTGTGGGCCGCTTGGTTTTACGGGAACGAGGCAGCATTTTGGGTTCGGGGACCAGTGGAGATATAGTACGTACAAAAAATTGTGGACGTAGGTTCGACCGAAAGGCAATGATGCATGGGCCCTGCATTTTGATATACCCGGGGCCGCGTGAAATTTCTACTCTACTCAAAACTAGTAAGGTACACATGTATTGAACGCATGAGATTTCGAAACCAAATTATGAATAAATACACACTATAGCATGTAAAGCTTTGAGTCATATATGCATGATGTAGATGTTCGTTTAGTTCTTATAGTTCATCTCATTCAAAATCAATTAGTTTTATAAAAATGTTAAGATTCATGGGGTTGTGCATTGTAAATCATAAAGTAAAAAACAAATAATGGCAATTCATTTAGAAAAAATAATCAATTATGATACAGAAGATTCTAGAACAAAGGAGAAGTGCTTGTGTTTTGAGGTTTGTGCATTATGCTTAAGTTCAACCATGGAGTCTTCTAAATTGTACATGTGGCAGATCTGGTGGAATGTTGATGATATCCAACGGCCAGTAGTGCTCGGATTTGCCTATCTCTGCACTGTCGGGTTAGCTTCATCCAGCGACCATCTTTCAAAGTTATTGGCACACTATATAGTTCTTGTGCCATAGTTGCATGTTTTGGAAAAAAGCTACTAGTGGGTTGTACTATCTATTTAGGAATAGAAGATGTATACATGGAAGTTGTAGGGAAAGAGATGACATGGAGCATCTCAATTCCTATGAGTAGGGATTGGAAAAGAGATGTCATTTGGTTCACATCATAGGAACTTTTCTATTGAATCTAGAGATGACATGTATCTCAATTCCTATGAGGAGGGATTAGAAAAGAGATGTAATTTGGTTCATATCATAGGAACTTTTCTATTGAATATACGCTAATGTTTATTTTCCTTTGAAATTAAGGGAGTATAGGAATCCATTCATATGAACCAAGTGGCTCTAAAGCTATAGAAATGATATCATGTTTATTTCCTTTGAAATGTGGAGTATATGAATCTATTCCTATGAACCAATTGGCTCTAAAGGAAAAAATCCTATAAAAATCATATCATATAGAGTTCCTATGATATTCCTCGACACTAAAGGATGCTTGAAATTGCTGCGGGTGATACGATGGTCTTTCTTTGTAGACTCCTCACCCATCTTTATAGTTACCTCTCGAAGATGAATGAAATGATATATACATGGTATTCTACATGTGCAATTTGGTACACGAAAACTCGGTAAAAGTTTGCGAGGTTCGAATTTTCAATAAAGCTATATGCACTGCATTTCGGAACGGAGGGAGCATACGGCAGTTGCTAACACTCACGTGGAAGATTTGTGTGTAGGAGGAGTGGCTGTTCTGTTAAATGACATGGCAAAACTGACACTGTCGGATGCCGATCTAACGGTTCTTACGGCGTTCGTCAGGAAAAGGCTTGTGGCGAACGTTTGTCGGATAATGATTTACGGACACATGCATTGCATTGATACGTGCCCCCCTCTCTCTCACGCACACGCACCCTCACGAGTCACGACTCTCCCGAGTCCTCTCGCAGACTCGCACGTCGCACCCATCGTCTATCTGCAGGTAGACGTCACGCACATATGTGCTCTTCACACCCTACCCTCAGAACTTCTAAAAAACAAAAGAGGGTGCACACATTTTATTTTAGCTCACACGTCACACACTTATACTATTACTCTTGCGGCGAACATTCTTTGGGCATAGTATATTGTACTCTCACGAAGAGAAGCGGTGCACGCACGCACTAGTTCTCTCACACCCACTCGCGGGTACACGTAGGAGCGCATTTTTTTGAAGCTGGTACAACAAAATCACTCCACTATATATAAAAGCAGGAGCCTTAGCGCTTGCTTTACTAGGGTTCCTCTCGTTCACTCTCTCATGCTCTCCAGATCTAAGCAACACATAGGTGGCCACACTCTCTCTCAGCTCACGGCTGGTCACAAATCCGGCCGGACAACCTCGACCGGGGCAGGGGTGTAGGTGCATCGTTCACGCTGTCGTCGGCGGCGAGGGAGGAGACCAACGGCTGCCCGTGCGTCCCGATCGGCTGCCGTGTCGTTCTCTCCGAGAGAGCGCCGGCTCGGTAGGGCCTCCGACCCCTTCTTCCTCCCTGCGGTATTGTGGCCAAGATGCGGCCTCCCGACGCCGTCTTTGCCACATGCCGACGACCCTCAGGTATATATTCCTTCGAAACCTGCCTTGCTCTACTGCCCCAGCTCCCTTCATGTGGATCCTTTTCTACTTCCGTCCGCTGTTCCAAAGCCACCTAGACTTCTACTATTATTAGAAGTAAAGCTAGTTCATACAGTCGACTCAAAGCGTTGGTTCAAACAGGGAAGAAAGTGGGAAAGCTGTAGCATGAATCTAGGACTTGGTTCTAAGAGGAAACGGGGAAAGTAGTAATATCTGTCACTGTTTAAATAACCGTATTTCGTATTTGCGCAAACAGGGATGTCTGTCTCCATATCGTTTCGGGATGTTTGTCTCCGTATCATTTCTATCCGCGCAATCTAAAGCACACACCTCAGTTTTAGTACAACTGCACAAAATGAGATGGCTATCCCTTGTTGCCATCGTCTAACCTCCCGTCCTCAAGGTATCCCTACATTGATAGTAACTAAGGTAGAATGACCAACGCAATCTAAAAGAAGCTGATTCGTACGTTTTACTTCTTGATTGCAGTGCTGGGACGAGCGAAAACAACCGCATCCTAGTCCGGAATGCACTTTCTACCAGTTCATCCATGGACCGAGGACTAGCTGGCACGGCTGCACGACGGTTTTTTGGACAGGTGCGCGGACAAGAGGCATTGTGGTCTGCTTATTTCTGCAAATAGCGGTGCTTAAATTTAGTGACATGCACAAGCATTTCAGCTAGTCAGTACACTACATGGTTCAATTCAGCATTCTAGCTGAGACCACAATTATAATTGGTTATTCTGGAATGAGAGAACCTAACCCTGAATGGTGGCAACAAGAAAAAACCAGAGTGAACTCCAGGAAATTTAAGCCTGCCGGGAGGCCCTTTGCTCAGAGAAGCCTTGCTTGTTTTTTCCTGATTTGTAAACCTTCTCACAACTTTGTCTTTTGCTGTGAACTAGTATATGTTTGTTATGTTCTATGAATCATTGAGATGTATAAAATTGCTTAACTTATGCTTTTCAAGTTTTTTATGAAGACGAGTTTAATGTGAGTGTTCCACATGAGCGCTGGACTAGCGTGTGAACGTTTGGAATTTATTACATTGTGGCCTCAATTAACTGCATGAACCACTGTAACAAGATACATAGTTGCTTATATGTCAGACAACAAATTGTTGATTGTTAGCTGGTCGATAGCCTAGTGTTGAAGCGAGCTGAGCCAATGTGCCGTGTTTTGCACAACTGCTTACAAGTGGGGTAGCACCAACAGTGTTTACAAGTACTTATGTATACGTCGGCGCACGGTTCTCGAACGAGTGCTCTATTTCATCAAAACACACACTGCTCGTATGATAAACCATGACAACTTATGTCTTACCATGCCATATTCATGAAAAAACTAGTGAGGACGCATCTGTTTCGGCAACAATTATGATGGTTCTCACATGATTCACGGGCACACAAAAGTAGCAGCAGTTCCCATAGACGGATTCAAATAGAGTACTATCCCTAGAGGGGTCGATAACAGGCAAGGTTCGGATAATTAGACACAATCCAAACTACTATTAAACACTAGCTGGGGCAACTATTTCATGCCTCGATCTAATTTGGGCTGGACACAAGACGAACCTTGCCATGAACATCATCGAGGACGTCCCACAACAGCTCAATCCTGTGAACCTTCATGAAGACAACTTTGTGGACTTGCCACTGATAAACTTGTTTGTGGAGGCATGCCACGTCATCTTCCTGCGTAAGCTTCACAAGAACAGTATGCCTCACAAACGAAGGAGTAGCTTTGAACTTCTTGTGCTTCAGTCATTGTTGAGGAAATCGTTAACTGGTAACTGCTCGGTTGGCTAGCGAGTAGGGGATTAATAGGCTAATCGGCAAGTTAATCGGCCATTTAATAATTAATCAGACAATTTATCAGTTTATCGGCTACTCGGTGACCCTATGAGTAGGGATTAATCGGCAAGTTAGCTGGTTCATCGGATGAATTCTTGAACAGGGGCTTCAGTACACCCTAGACAACACGCGTGACAATAGTGAGGCTGGAATACAACTCTTCATTGGTATAACCGCTAATGGCTTCCAGGATCCAACAGCCTAAGAACTCTGTTTTCCCAATGCGTATATTCAGGTCGTTCGCCTCATAGCGAGTGACATGTACAACCACACAATCCTTGTCTGCATCAGGGATCTAATTGAAACAGAAACAAATTCTGAATTACTTTTCAGTATAAGAAACACAAGTTATTTAAACCACTATGTATAGCATGGCATCGAAGCTAATAAAATTTTGCATTATTAATCACCACATACTTCCTTTTCTAAAAAAAATCACCACATACTTAGATGAAAAACCACAATTGAGATCGGCAAAGAAGGAAATCACCTTGGGCAGCTCAGCATGGGGGGGGGACACATCCTTGGGAAAACTGCTCCTGCAGTGCCACGGGGGCTGTAACCTCAAATGGGGCGTTGACCATCTCAGTAGTGGCCGTGAGCGTATCTGGGGCCGGCTCGGTGGTTGCCTCCATCTTCTTGGAGCTCTCTGTCTCGTGGGGATCAGCCTCCCGCGTCTGCTCCAATATCGGCAGATCTTTGCCTGGTTCTCCTTGGTCCATCATGAAACTGACGAATACTAGGAGACCACTGAAAGGAAAACACAATCGCAATGACAATGAAACAAAAAAGAGAGTGAGGATCGGTTATTGCTTTGCAAAAGTTCTTTTTTTCTTCTCTAAACGAAAATATACCAACATCACGGATCCGCTTACCTTCCGTTCATTCGGAGAGAAGAACAGTGGCAGATGCGAGTGTTGCCTTTCTTGAAGACGGTGAGGGAGAAGGGGATTCAGCGAAGAGTGAAATGATGGTTGCTTCGTCTGTCAAACTTAGACTGCGGGGAGGTGGGGTTTTGTGATACGACGGCTCGTTACTGCCGCGCAACGACCGGGGTGACTCTCCGCCTGCATACTGCCTTCTAATTTGGTGGATGGCATTTGGGCCCGCGCGCTGCATGGCCCGCATGTCGGTGAACAAAAGTATAACGGCATTCAGTAGAGGGAGACGTTTCAATGACCTAGGAGGAGCCAGAAGCGGTAGAGTGTCTCCACTGTACTAGTAGTAATTGTTTTTCTGGCTAGCTGTAGAGTGTCTCCACTTTACTAGTAGTAATTGTTTCTCTGGGCCCAAGACAAAACAGCCCATCCACACTAGTAAATAGTAAAATCAATTCAAAAGCCCATATATTTACTGAATTGACGGATGGGTATGTCGAAGAGCAAAAAAAAGGAGTTTCAGGTGGGCAAAAGAGCTTCTGAACATGACGGGCTTCTATTTACAACATATTGTGGTCATAATCCAGTAAATTTTACGACCCAGGATGTTCATTCTATGGACCTGACCGATCCATTTGACTGTGACTGCCGAAAATAGTGCTGGAGTTAGATGTTGTTGCCCTTTTCAATCTGGTTTTTTGTAAACCTGATGAACAATTAACCCTCGTGCTTTTGTACAGTTTGTAAGCTGGAGTTAGATGTTCCTGCCCTTTTCAACTCAGCTGTGACTGTCATATTTTCTTTGAAACAAGGCAAATGGCTTGCCATTCGTTTAATTTAGAGTGAAATATTGTAACAAATCCCAACCAAGGGAAATAACATCACTCTCGTCGGCTGCTTGAGCTCACTGTGCATTACAGAAGCCAAGTGATTAGCCCCCACCAGCACCCACAAACTTATTTCGAACTAGCACATCAAATGGGCTATAAATTTTCATAGGAAAGGCTGCATGACTGTGACAGATTTGGACTCTGACATTTGGGACCCGCGAGGAAATAGCCTATCCAAGGTGGTGTCGACTTACTAGCCAGTCAACAAACAATTCTGCCTACCAGCCGTTGGATTGACATCCAACATCTGTCGTGTATCTTCTATCTCTTGTCTTCTTCTTCCTCCAGCCGCCCAAACCAAAACACTCCATCGGCTCTGCCTGCTCCCGCCTCCCATGGCTGGCTGCGCCTCCGCCGCCCTACCGTATGTACCCTCCAACGTTGGCCAGTCCCTCCCTCTATTCCCCCACACATCCTGTTATTCTCCGATGACGTCAGCCCCAACACGCACCCGCGCCCGAACTAGTCAACCCTCATACTCCGCTCCGCCTGCGACTGGACCAGCGCATCTTCAACGGCTCCTGTTTGTTCCGTCCGAGGCCTCGCCGTCGTCCTCCGCCTTGCGGCCTTGGTTCGCTCGCCATGCGCGGTGCGCCGCCCTCTTGCATTGTCAACGTCGTCAACAACCGAGAGGAACAAGGAGATGACTGTACGTGGAGAGGATGACAGTAGGGACCCACCAGCGTCATGGCAGTACGCAAGCAAGTGCCTCTATAGTACAAGCCTAAAAATATGGTTCCTCCTAATGGTTGGACATCTGGGGCTCACGCCATTGTCAATGTAGTCAATAAACGAGAGAATTACACTACGAGCGGCTGACACCAGGGACCTAGCAAGTCGCACATTTTTTTGAGGAACAAGCAGTTGTTATTTATACTAGTTTTAGCAACGGACCAGGGTAACAACGGGGCTGTGCGGGGGCTGTGGCCCGTCTAGCCAGGGTTTTATTTATGTTTACCATATCATGAGCCCAGTTGTGTTTTTTTCTTGCTGAAAATGGCTAGCCCAGTTCTATTTTTTTGAAAGAAATACCCAAACAAGGCCTACTTGCTTTATCGGCCGTGCTGGGCTGCAAATCTTTCAAGGCGAGGAGAGTTTCATTCGGTTTGCCCAGAAATGGGCTGTACATTTTTTAAAACATATCAAACCGGGAATTAGTTTCAATTTGTTTTTTCATTACAAGATCTTAAATTCCATTGATTTTTATGCGTGGACAATTATTTGGATTTTATATTTATATAAATTATTTTTCAAAATAGTTTGAATGTGAATCGATATTTCTGGATTAAAAACAGTTGACCGCACCGAAATATGCAAAATTTCGTATACTTTTTAACCGTGGCCACAATATGGGGTGTAATGCTAACAAAAAGAAGATGGGCTCCAAAAAAATTCTTAAGAATTAGCAAATGGGCTGTACATTATTAGAAATAATGGCAGATGGGCTGTATGCTGTTTTCCACAGATTTGAGGCTGACTTGTGCGACTACTACAGGTTGACGCGTATGCTTTCATAAAAAAAGGTTGACGCACACGCAACACCCTATCAACTTAGTCAACACACGAGAGCAGTGACTGTTGGATGTCCATCCAACGGCCGTCGTGCTTCTTCAATCTCTGCTCTTCATGCTCCAGCCGCTCAACCAAGCGCCGGCGGGACTGCCTGCTCCCTCCTCCCGCGGCCGGCTATGCTGCCGCGCAGGCCTCACGACCCCACCGTACTCCCATCGCTGGCCTAGCCATCCCTCTACTCACCCACACATGCTGTTATTCTCCGGCGATGATAGACGAACCAGTAAACCCTCGTACTCCTCCGCGTGGGAAACAACTGCCGAGTATTCCCTGTCTCCGTGTCGTTCCCTTCCTAGGCCTCGCCGTCATCCACCGCCCTGGTGCTCTCAGCGCGGCCTGGTCAATGTGGTCAATGAACGACATCCATCAGAAGTGGACTGTACATGGAGAGGCTGACAGCTGGGTCCACGGCTGCACACAAGTAAATGCCACCTTATTATGTGCAAAATAATGATTCCTCACCTGACATCTAGGACCCATAGGAAGGGCCTCTGTATTTCGCGAAAAAACGTTCCCCCCGCTGACAGGTCGGACCCACCAGCTATATCTTCGCACGCAAGGAAGTGCCTCCTTATTACGCCCAAAAAAATGAATACCCCCTGCTAGCTAGGACCCACCATATTGTTGGGCTGACTTGTGGGCCTACTAAGTTGACGGGGACGGAGGGCTTTGTCTACTTAGTCAATACTCCAGTGACCGTATGATGTCCATCCAACGGCCATAGTGCTTCTTCAACTTTTGGTCTTCTTGCTCCAGCCACCTGCTCCTTCCTCCCGTGGCCGGCTATGCTACCGCAGAGGTCTCACCGTCCCCATACTACTCCCACAACTGGCCAGGCCATCCCTCCACTCACCCACACCCCCTGTTATTCTGCGGTGACGGCAGCCTCACACCGCAACCGAACCAGTGAACGCTCGTACTCCTCTCCGCGTGGGCATCCACTGCCGCATCTTGCCCGGCTCTGCGTCGTCCCCTTCCTAGGGCTTGCTGTCGTCCATCTGTGGTGCTCTCGGCGCGGCGTGGTCAATGTGGTCAACGACTGACTTCCATCGGAAGAGTACTGTACGTGGAGATGCTGACAGCTGGGTCCACGGCAGCCGCAAGGAAGTGCCTCCTTATTACGCGGAAAATAATTATTCCTCCACCTGACAGCGGGGACCCACCGGACGGGCCACCTGTATTTTGCAAAAAAAATCGTTTCCCCCTGACTGCTGGGACCCACTGGACGGGCCACCGTATTTCGCGAAAAAACGTTCCCCCCGCTGTCAGCTCGAACCCACCGGAAGTGCCTCCTTATTACGCACAAAAAATGAATACTCCCCCGACTAGCTGGGACCCACCTTGGTGGGAGGCTGACTTGTGGGCCTACTAAGTTGACAGGGACGAAGGGCTTTGTCAACTTAGTCAATATGAACGATTCTAGCTCCAGTGACCGTACGATGTTCATCCAACAACCATAGTGCTTCTTCAACCTCTGGTCTTCTTGCTCCAGCCGCCCAAAGCAGCGCCGGTCGTGCGGCATGCTCCGGCCTCCCGTGGCCGGCTGTGCTGCCGCAGAGGGCTCACTGCCCCCTACTATTCCCACCGCTGGCCAGGCCCTGCGGCGACGGCAGCCTCATACCGTAGCCGAACCATTGAACCCTCGTACTCCTCTCCGCGCGGGCTTCCACTGCCGCGTCGTCCCCTTCCTAGGCCTCGCCGTCGTCCACCACTGTGGTGCTCTCCGTGCGGCATGGTCAACGTGGTCATGGAACGACTTCCATCGGAAGAGTACTGTACATGGAGAGGCTGACAGCTGGGTCCACGGCCACAGCCCAATTTTTTTGTGATTTGCCAAGTAAGTCGCTTTGTCAGGCCTGTTGGGCTGCAAATCTTTCAAGACGAGGAGAGCTTTCATTCGGCTGGCCGAGAAAATGGCCCATCAGTAATGAGAAATGGGCTGTACATTTTGAAAACACATCAAACCGACAATTAGTTTCAAATATTTTTTTCATTTCAAGATTTTAAATTACATTATTTTTTATGCGTGGAGAATTTATTGGATTTTATATTGAGATACATTTATTTTTAAAATTAGTTTGAATGTGAGTCGAAATTTCAGGATTAAAAACAGTTCGGACCGCACCGAAATATGCAAAATTTCGTATAATTTTTTAACCGTGGCCACAATATGGGCTGTAATGCTAACAAAAAGAATATGGGCTCCAAAAAAACCTTAAGAGTTAGCAAATGGGCTATACATTATTAGAAATAATGGCAGATGGGCTGTATGCTGTTTTCCACAGATTTGAGGCTTTCCTAAACAAAGGTTGACGCACAAGCACCGACTGTTGGATGTCCATCCAACGGCTGCCGTGCTTCTTCAATCTATGCTCTTCCTGCTCCAGCCGCTCAAACAAGCGCCGGCGGGACTGCCTGCTCCCTCCTCCCCGCGGCCGGCTGTGCTGCCGCGCAGGCCTCACCGCCCCACCATACTCCCATCGCTGGCCTAGCCATCCCTCTACTCACCCACACCTGCTGTTATTCTCCGGCGTCGACGGACAAACCAGTAAACCCTCGTACAGTCGTACTCCCCTCCGTGTGGGAAACAACTTCCGATTCTTCCCTGCCTCCGTATCGTCCCCTTCCTAGGCCTCACCGTCATCCACCGCCGTGGTGCTCTTGGCGCAGCGTGGTCAATGTGGTCAACGACCGACTTCCATCGGAAGAGTAATATGCGTGGAGATGCTGACTGCTGGGTCCACGGCCGCAGCAAGGAAGTGCCTCCTTATTACGCACAAAATAATTATTCCTCCACTTGACAGCGGGGACCCACCGGACGGGCCACCATATTTTGTGAAAAAACGTTTCCCTCCTGACTGCTGGGACCCACCAGCTACACCTTCGCACGCAAGGAAGTGCGTCCGAGCAAAAAAAAAACGATTCGCCCCCCTAACTGCTGGGACCCACCAGCTACATCTTCGCAGGCAAGGAAGTGCCTGACAGCCGGGACCCACCTGGTCGAAGCATACGTAGCGTTGTCATTCTGGTCGTGAACGTGTATGTACATATATACTAGTGGATGTAGAGGCACGCACGTGTCGTAGTAGAGGCGCGCACGTAGCATGTACACGTACGTACAGCGGCGAGGGTGCAAGAAAGAAAATACGGCCATGTGTGTGTACATACGGGTGGGGTCTCGAACACCTACTCGCGCATACGTACGGCCAGGGCTCGTTGACATGGCTGGGTCGGAACAGAGCAACAACGTCGTCGTCGTGTTCATGGGGAGGCAACGGAATGCGTCGTGTTCATGGGGAGGCAACGAAATGCATCGTGTTCATCGGGAGGCAACGGAACGCGTGGGAGCCAACCGGTTGGGTCAGAACGGAATGCATGGTCGTGTTCATCGGGAGGGCTTGGACGGAACAGGCGATGGAAACGAGGCCTGGCGTACCGCACAACGGAGGAAACGACCTTGTGTTCGACCGGCCATGTTCGAAACAGGATCCTGTTCATCGGGAGGGGTCTGGCGTACCGTAAAACCGACGAAATGGACCTCCTACGATCGAAACGGCGGTCCTGTTGATCGGGAGGGGTGTGGCGTACCGCAAAACGGACGAAACAAACTTGTGTTGGAGCGCTACGGTCGAAACGGGGGTCCTGTTCATCGGGAGGGATGTGGCGTACCACAAAACAGGACTCCACGGGATACTGTTCATCTCCACCGTCGACATCCTCCATCCTCCACGGGCTACCGTTGACCTCCTCCAGCCTCCACGGGCTCCTGTTCATCCAGCCTCCACCGTGCGCTACTCCACCGGCTACTGTTCAACCACCCCTCCACGAGCACCCCTCCACCGTCTACTGTTCATCCAGCCCGCCACACCACGGGGTCCTATTCAACCACCCTCCACGGGCACCCCTCCATCGTCTACTGTTCATCCAGCCCTCCACCACACCATGGGGTCCTGTTCATCCAGAGGCAACGCCACCGCTCACTGTTCATCCAACCCCCCCCGCAACACTCACTGTTCATCCAATCGATCGGCTTCAGTTAGCAGCGGTAGCGAAGGAATCACTCGATCGGGTTCAGTTAACAGCCATCGATCGATCGCTCGGGTTCAGTAATGCGTAGCCTGCAGTGCAATCGCCCGGGTTCAGTTAGAGCCCAACGCCTCGCTCTGGTTCAGTTAGAGCCAAAGCCTCGCGCACACGCGTGTACGTGTATGAGAGAAACGCGCATCGCTCGGCCCCCGACCTCCCACCATAACCAGGAACTCCCCGAAATTTTCCTCCCCCTCGCTTCTACCATGGTTTTTTCCGTCATGGACGGCCCAAAGAATGTCATGCAGCTGCATCTCCGGCCCGCCCAGGACGAAAAGCCCATTTTCCGTCATGATTTTTTGTCATAGAAGTAGGAGCCCACCACATCTATGATAATACCGGGTTTTGTCACAATTATCGTCATAGAAGTGTCATATGTATGACATAATTTTTTTTTTGTTCGGCCCAAAATGTCACGGATGTGTCTTTTTTTTGTAGTGCAATATGAGCATCCAGGTTCCTCTATTGGTTATTGATCGGAAGTGAGTCTTAGTCATGTCTACATAGTTCTCGAACCCATAGGGTCCGCATGCTTAACGTTCAATGACGATCGACATTATGAGTTTATGTGTTTTGATGTACCGAATGTAGTTCGGAGTCCTGGATGTGATCACAGACATGACGAGGAGTCTCGAAATGGTCGAGACATGAAGATTGATATATTGGACGACTATATTCGGACATCGAAAATGTTCCGAAAAAGTTTCGGATAAAACCGGAGAGCCGGAGTGTTACCGCAACCCCCCTAGGGAACTAATGGGCCTCATGGGCCTTAGTGGAGAGAGAGAGGGATGGCTAGGGCAGGCCGCGCCCCCTCCCCCTTGGGTTCAAATTGGACCAGGGAAGGGGGGAGGCTCCCCCCTTTCCTTCCCCCTCTCTCTTCCTCTCCTTCCTTCCCCCTCTCTTCCTTGTTGGAAACCTACTAGGAATAGGATTCCTATTCCTAGTAGGAATCCTACTTGGGGCGCACCCCTATAGGGCCGGCCGGCCTCCCCCTTGCTCCTTTATATACGGGGGCAGGGGGCACCCTAGAACACACAATTTGACAGTTGTCTTAGCAGTGTGTGGTGCCCCCTCCACAGATTTCCACCTCGATCATATCGTTGTAGTAATTAGGAGAAGCCCTACGCCAGTAACTTCATCATCACCGTCATCATGCCGTCGTGCTGACGAAACTCTCCCTCGGCCTCAGCTATATCAAGAGTATGAGGGACGTCACCGAGCTGAACGTGTGCTGAACACAGAGGTGACGTACGTTCGGTGATGAGATCGGTCGGATCGTGAAGAAGTACGACTACATCAAGCGCGTTGTCATAACACTTCCGCTTTCGGTCTACGAGGGTACGTAGAGATACTCTTCCCCTCTCGTTGCTATACATCACATAGATGGATCTTGTGTGTGCGTAGGATTTTTTTGAAATTACTGCGTTACCCAACATCAAATTCAAACAATTGGTACTTGAAAAGGTGCACAAGAACGATCTGGAAAAACCATACTCGTGGTATTTAGTAATTTCTCAAGCCTTTTACAAGGAATGGGTAGAGATTTCAAGGGAATGTGTGACAATAGTCAACCACAAACACGTCATTTACGGGGTTATCAACTATAGAGCAATGAAACACATGCTTGAAAAACCTGACGCCTGCCATGGTGCCATGGTATGGCCTCACTGTGCCCTGGTTAAAAGCTGAAAAGGTTTGATTTATGTTGTCATGAACGCCCTTCATAAATCGAACCATCACGGAGGAAGTTCCATGCTTTCGAGAGGGAAATCACCAAGATTGAAGGGGAATCCAAATTTCTGTCCTAGTTTGTCATTCAGTTTTTTTCCAATGATCAA
The DNA here is from genome assembly GCF_018294505.1 of Triticum aestivum. NCBI lineage: Eukaryota > Viridiplantae > Streptophyta > Magnoliopsida > Poales > Poaceae > Triticum > Triticum aestivum. The sequence continues at coordinate 497,605,312 of NC_057803.1, read as the reverse complement.
CATGCCGCCTCAAATGCGACCTGTTCAAATTTGACATTTTTCTGGGCTCATTTACCATATTTATGGAATGATGTGCATTTTCTAGGCATTAATGCACATAATTCAAATTTGAACAGTCGGTGCATGAAAAGGTGCACAAGTATGGTCTGGAAAACCATGCTCGTGTTATTTAGTACATTCTCATGCCTTTTACAAGGAATGGGCAGATATTTCAAGGAAATGTGTGGCAATAGTCAACCATAAACGTGTCATTTACTGGGTTAACAACTATACAAAAAATGAAATACATGGTTGGAAAACATGACGCCTGGCGTGGTGCCATGGTATGGCGTCACCGTGCCCTGGTAAAAATTGGAGAATGTTTTCCTTATGTCGTGTTGCAGGCCTTTCATAAATCGAACCATCACCGAGGAAGTTTCATGGCTTCGAGGGGGAAATCACCAAGATTGAAGGGGGATCCAAATTTCCTTTATCCTTTGTCCAGGAGTTTTTTTCTCGATGAACATACACCTTGCGAATCACCGCGTTCAAATTTGGCACTTTTCTAGGTTCATTTACCATATTTAGGGGATTATGTCCATTTCCTAGGCATTAATGCACATAATTCAAGTTCAAATAATTGGTGCATGAAAGGGTGCACAAGAACGGCCTGGAAAACCATGCTCGTGCCATTTAGTAAATTCTCATACCTTTTACAAGGAATGGACGGATATTTCAATGAAATGTGTGGCAATAGTCAACCACAAACATTTGTTTATTGGGTTTTCAACTATAAAAAATGAAATAAATGCTTGAAAAACATGACGCCTGGCATGGTGTGCCATGGTATGACCTCACCAAGCCCTGGTAAAAATTCTAGAAGGTTTGGCTTATGTCGTCATGCACGCCCTTCATAAATCGAACCATCACCAAAGAAGTTCCATGCTTTCGAGAGGGAAATCACCAAGATTGAAGGGGAATCCAAATTGTCTTCGTTCTTTGCCCTGGAGTTTTTTCTACGATGAACATACACCCTGCAAATCATCGTGTTCAAATTTGGCATTTTTCCGAGCTCATTTACCATATTTAGGGGATTATGTGCATTTTCTAGGTATTTAGCGCATATAAATCCAATCTAGCTACAAATGCATGGGTGTGATGTGAGGGACGTGGATTGCCGTTCGATCACGGCGCATTCTACGGTGCAGACGCGCGATCAACATAGCTGGGGTTCTGGCCAATCATAACGCAACACACAATAGGCTCAGTGCACATTGTTTCTGGAAGCGACGGAGATGAACCGTGTTCGATAATGAACGAGCAAAATTGTAAGGGAAGTCAAATTTCTATTGTCGTTTGTCGTTGAGCTCCTGATACCACTGCACTATATGGCTGCCCAGCCCTTCCGTCCCAGAGCTCTCTCTAGGCGTCGTCCATGGCACCGCGGTGCACAGTAACTGGTAAGGAAGTGATGGCATCCCGCCACGCCGTGTTCCTCGCCGCCCGCGACCGCACACATGGTAAGGAAGCAATGGCATCTCTCTGCGCTGAGTTCATCGCTGCCGGCGGCCACATAGTATTACATGGGCGGACTTTGAGGCTGCCATGGTCGAATGGGTGGTGGGTCTAGAGGCAGCCAAAGCCGCACAGAAGGAGCGTAAAAGGCAGAAAGCAGTCAAGAAAAGAGAGTCCCGCTGCCACAAGAAGGAAGAGGCCACATGCTGTGGTGAGGAGAGCTTGGCAGAGATTGAAGCACGATGGGCTGCCGCCTACAAGGCCGGGAAGGAGAACACCGACGTTTGGCCAGCATGCCCCGATGGCAGCATGTGAGAAGTAGTTTAAGTCTGTAGTATTAGAGCAAATTACCAGTAGTACTTTAAGTTTGTAGTATTAACGTACAATGTCGGTAAGAGCATACTTTGAGGGCTTTGAGCGTTGATTAGCATGTGTGCCCGTGTGCATTTTTTGCTTTAACCATTAGAAGATCACAAAACACACCGTTTCTATGCCGTACCCATCTGCGTGTTTGTGTTAATGATCCATAAGTCAGTTACCTGTGCGATGTTTCCTAATAAACCAAGCGTACCATTGACCGAAAAAATCAACTGCACGTGTACATTTTTTTGGAGACAGGATCTGCCAATTTTCTATTTTCTTGCACACGAGTATTTTATGCGATTCGTCTGTGTTGTGTGTTTCCTCCGCCCAAGTTTCAAGTTCCACAGCGAAATTTTCATTAGACGCACGATTTTAGAATTTATTCGTCCAACCACATCCCCACCCATCAAATTTCCTCAATATCCCCCCGCGCCTTCCCCTACCGGCATATCAAACCGCCACCGCCGCAACCACAACTTCAACCACATCTACGTTCTGCTCGGATCCAGTTAGGTAACCCACCGATCTCTATCACGACCCCGGCTTGATTGCTTAAATGATGCCTGCAAAACATCCTCATGCCTCGAAATCCCCACCGCCAAGAGATGAGGGCGGTCCATGGCGCGATGGCCGCTGTGCGTGTTGACCCGGAGGAACACCTCGCCTCCGCTGCCACCGACATGGTGCAGGCTCTGGACCAGATGAAGTGCCCCAACGACTACCCCCCCAGGACTTAACATGTAAGATCTGACCAGCTAAATCTTACCAATACCACTTGCAATGACTATGATTTGTACGGTTGATGTATTAAGCATGTTCCTGCCTTGTTTATTTCAGCACTACACACTGTGTGATGTTCAAATATTACCGTGTCTAGCTCAATTTCACCAATACCAGCAACAAACTTATAATACATGACTCAGGATATCACTAGAGATGCTGCTCATTTGCTATTTTTAGTGGATGCTAACCCTGTTGTACTTGACATGCCTGTCCATGTACTTACGCAGGGTCATAACGACCGATGTTGTTGTTTGCCGTCGAGGTTAGCTGCATCCCATGTCTTACAGTATTTCACATCATTTGTGCAATTGCAATTTAACTTCAACCATTTACCGGTTGCCTGTAGGTACACATGTCAGTGGCACTGATCCACGCTTCGACCCGGAGGAACAGCTCACCTCTGTGATACGTCTCCGTCGTATCTACTTTTCCAAACACTTTTGCCCTTGTTTTGGACTCTAACTTGCATGATTTGAATGGAACTAACCCAGACTGACGCTGTTTTCAGCAAAATTGCCATGGTGTTATTTATGTGCAGAAACAAAAGTTCTCGGAATGACATGAAACTTCATGGAACGTATTTTTGGAAATAATAAAAAATCCTTGCAAAATATGAAGACCAGGGGGCCCACACCCTAGCCACAAGGGTGGGGGGCGCGCCTGCCCCCCTGGGTGTGCCCCTCTACCTCGTGGCCCCCTGGAGCTCCTTTGATCTCAACTCCAACTCTATATATTTGCTTTCGGGGAGAGAAAATAGGAGAGAAGGATTCATCGCGTTTTACGATACGAAGTCGCCGCCAAGCCCTAAAACCTCTCGGGAGGGCTGATCTAGAGTCCGTTCGGGGCTCCGGAGAGGGGAATCCGTCGCCATCGTCATCATCAACCATCCTCCATCACCAATTTCATGATGCTCACCGCCGTGCGTGAGTAATTCCATCGTAGGCTTGCTGGACAGTGATGGGTTGGATGATATTTATCATGTAATCGAGTTAGTTTTGTTAGGGTTTGATCCCTAGTATCCACTATGTTCTGAGATTGATGTTGCTATGACTTTGCTATGCTTAATGCTTGTCACTAGGGCCTGAGTGCCATGATTTGAGATCTGAACCTATTATGTTTTCCTCAATATATGAGAGTTCTTGATCCTATCTTGCAAGTCTATAGTCACCTACTATGTGTTGTGATCCGGCAACCCCGAAGTGACAATAATCGGGACCACTCCCGATGATGACCATAGTTTGAGGAGTTCATGTATTCACTATGTGTTAATGCTTTGGTCCAGTACTCTATTAAAAGGAGGCCTTAATATCCCTTAGTTTCCAATATGACCCTGCTGCCACGAGAGGGTAGGACAAAAGATGTCATGCAAGTTCTTTTCCATAAGCACATATGACTATATTCGGAATACATGCCTACATTACATTGATGAATTGGAGTTAGTTCTGTGTCACCCTAGGTTATGACTACTACATGATGAACCGCATCCGGCATAATTCTCTATCACCGATCCATTGCCTACGAGCTTTCCATATATTGTTCCTCGCTTATTTACTTTTCTGTTGCTATTATTATCATCACTACAAAATACCACAAACATTACTTTTTCTATCATTACCTTTTGCTACCGTTACCACTACTATCATATTACTTTGCTACTAAACACTTTGCTGCAGATATTAAGTTTCCAGGTGTGGTTGAATTGACAACTCAGCTGCTAATACTTGAGAATATTCTTTGGCTCCCTTTGTGTCGAATCAATTAATTTGGGTTGAATACTCTACCCTCGAAAACTGTTGCGATCCCCTATACTTGTGGGTTATCAAGGCTATTTTCTGGCGCCGTAGCCGGGGAGCATAGCTCTATTCTTTGAGTCACTTGGGATTTATATCTGCTTATCATTATGTTGAACTTGAGAGATCCAAAAACCAAGATTTATCCCTCAACTACGAGGGGAGGTAAGGAACTACCATCTAGCTCTACACTTGATTCACCTTCTGTTTTGAGTAAGCTTGTGACACCTAAACCTGCTTCTGCTATTCATTCTGATATGTCGCATGTTATTGATGATGCCACTTCTGCTATGCATGATACTTATGATGAAACTACTTCTATGCTTGATACTACTGTGCCACTTGGTGAATTTTTTAATGAACAACTTGCTAGGGTTAGAGATAATGAAATTATTGAAACTGATAATATTGACGAAAGTGATGATGAAGACTCTCCCCCTAATAAATATGAATCACCTGTTATTCCTGAGGGTTATGTTTTGGAAAAAGAAGCTGCTTTAGCTATTTTGGCTTGCAAAGATAGATACGAGCTCAAGAGGTTATTAGCTAAATGGAAGCAGCAATCTCTTAATGCTAGAATGAAACCTGACCCTGCTTTTGCTGCTTCACCTATCTACGTTACTCATAAGGATTATGAATTCTCTGTTGATCCTGATATAATTACTTTGGTTGAATCTGATCCTTTTCATGGCTATGAATCTGAAACTGTTGTGGCACATCTTACTAAATTAAATGATATAGCCACCCTATTCACTAATGATGAGAAATCTCGCTACCTTTATATCCTTAAAATATTTCCGTTCTCATTAAAGGGGGATGCTAAGATATGGTTTAATTCTCTTGATCCTGGTTGTGTGCGTAGTCCCTAGGATATGATTTATTACTTCTTTGCTAAATATTTCCCTGCTCATAAGAAACAAGCTGCTTTGAGGGATATATATAATTTTGTGCAAATTGAAGAAGAGAGTCTCCCACAAGCTTGGGGGAGGCTTCTCCAATTACTTAATGCTTTGCTTGATCATCCTCTTAAGAAAAATGAAATACTTGATAATGGACTAACCGATGCTTCCAGAGATTACCTGGATAGTTGTGCTAGTTCTGTTTTCTGGGAAAGACCACCGGATGAAGCTGAAATTATATTGAATAATATGTTGACAAATGAAAATAATTGGACGCTTCTTGAGCTAGCTCCTGAGCCTATTCCTAAACCAACTCCGAAGAAAAGAGGTGTTCTATTTCTCAGTCCTGAAGATATGCAAGAGGCAAAGAAATCTATGAAAGAAAAAGGTATTAAAGCTAAAGATGTTAAGAATTTACCTCCTATTGAAGAAATACACGGTCTTAATTTACTGCCTGTTGAAGAAACATATGATCTTAATCCATTACCTATTGAAGAAATTCATGGTCTTGATAACCCGACACAGGTAGTAAAGGTAAATTCTCTCTATAGATATGATAAAGCTGAAATCCCATTTACTAAGTTTGCTAGCCCATGCTTAGATGAGTTTGATAAATTTATTGTTAAGCAAGAAGACTACAATGCTTATTTTGGTAGAGAATTAAAACACAGTGCTGATATGCTTGAACACTTGGGTGATTATATGGCTAATGTCAAAGGTGAACTTAAACTTATTAGTAAACATGCTTCTACGGTTACCACTCAAGTAGAACAAGTACTTAAAGCTCAAAATGATTTTCTCAATGAATTGAATAGTAAGAATAATGATTATGCTGTTAGAGTGGCTACTAGAACTAGTAGAATGACTCGGGAACCTTTGTATCCTGAAGGCCACCCTAAGAGAATTGAACAAGATTCTGAGAGAAATAATATTGATACACCTAGTCCTTCTAAAAAGAAGAAAAAGAAAAATGATAGGACTTTGCATGCTTCTAGTGAACCTATTGCTGAAATACCTGAGAATCCAAATGATATTTCTATTTCTGATGCTGAAACACGATCTGGTAATGAACCTGGAACTAGTGATACTGTTAATGATAATGTTTATGATGATTCTCAACCTAGTAATGATAATGGTATAGAAATTTAACCTGTTGTTGATCTTGATAACCCACAATCAAAGAATCAATGTTATGATAAGAAAGACTTTGTTGCTAGGAAACATGGTAAAGAAAGAGAACCATGGGTTCAAAAACCCATGCCTTTTCCTCCCAAACCATCCAAGAAGAAGGACGATGAGGATTTTGAGCGCTTTGCTGAAATGATTAGACCTATATTTTTGCGTATGCGATTAACTGATATGCTTAAAATGAATCCTTATGCTAAGTACATGAAAGATATTGTTACAAATAAAAGAAAGATACCGGAAGATGAAATTTCCACCATGCTTGCTAATTATACTTTTAAAGGTGGAATACCAAAGAAACTTGGAGATCCAGGAGTACCTACTATCCCATGCTCCATCAAGAGAAACTATGTTAAAACTGCTTTATGTGATCTTGGAGTCGGTGTTAGTGTTATGCCTCTCTCTTTATATCGTAGACTTGATTTGAATAAGTTAACACCTACTGAAATATCTTTGCAAATGGCTGATAAATCAACTGCTATACCTGTCGGTATTTGTGAGGATGTGCCTGTTGTGGTTGCAAACGTTACTATTTTAACGGACTTTGTTATTCTTGATATTCCCGAGGATGATAGTATGTCTATTATTCTTGGAAGACCCTTTTTGAATACTGCAGGGGCTGTTATTGATTGCAACAAAGGCAATGTCACTTTTCATGTTAATGGTAATGAGCATACAGTACACTTTCTAAGGAAACAACCTCAAGTTCATAGTATCAACTCTATTGGAAAAATTCCATCGATTATATTTGGAGGTTTTGAATTTCCTCTTCCTACTTTCAAGAAGAAATATGATATTCTTATTATTGGGGATGTGCATATCCCCGTTGAGGTAACATAGTGTTGTTCAAAATTTCTCCGGTTCCATGTTAATCGGAATGAGTTTGTTAACAAGACCTGATCAACCTTGTTAGTGGATTCCTTTTGATGAGCATGAGATGGATGAAACTAGAAGGCACAACCTTCTGTACCCTCTTTCTACTTTCTGTTATTTATATTAAATAAAATAAAAATAGTATTTTCTCTGTGTTATCTGAATTATCCGTGCAATATAAAAATATCCCGAAAATAAAAGTTCTCCAAATGCCCTGAAATTTAAATATGATTTTTTCTGGAATATTTGAGAATATTTGGCACTGAGAACACATCACGGGGGGCATCCACCTGGCCACGAGGGTGGAGGGCGCGCCCCCTGCCTCGTGGGCCCATGGTGGCCCCCTCCACTTATTCTTGCACCCACACACTTCTTCTTCCTCCCAAAAAAATCACCATCCGGCTCAAGCACGAGTTCTAGCTCATTTTGCTGCGATTTTCGATCTCCTTGCTCAAAGCACCTCTTACAAAACTGCTTGGGGAGATTGTTCCTTGGTATGTGACTCCTCCATTGGTCCAATTATTTTTGTTCTAGTGCTCTATTCATTGCAAATTTGTGCTGCCTAGGTGACCATGTTCTTGAGCTTGCATGTCAAATTTATATGGTTCCAAGTAGTTCTAATGCATGATGTAGGCTCTAGGCACTTGTAGGAGTAGTTGCTATCAATTTTATTGAGCTTGGTTCACTTTTGTTTGAAGTTACTAAAAATTTCAGAAATTTTTCAGAGGAAGAAATATGCTTAGGAAAATGTACCAAGGTGGTTCTTCAAGGAAGCAAGGACCCAGGCTTGCAATGCATGATGCTGACGATGAGCCACCAAGGGACGCTCCTAGTGCGGCCCTGTGAATGGCCTTCAGAGGACTTTATGGATCGAGCGGAAATCAAGGAAGAATTTAACGCATATTTGCGTAACGCTGAACTTGTGAGCTTCGAGGAGGAAAAGTGCCGCTAGTACCACTATCTCACTAGTTCCTTTGTGAGGAGGTTTGAATTTTCATCTTCATGCAATTCTCCAACTGTCCTGTTTGATCTTTATGAAAAATCTTATACGATGGACTTTGAGGATTTTACCACTTCTTGCAAACTTCCACAATGGGGTAGTGTTAGGGAACCTCGCAAGTCTGAATTTAGAGATTTTCTTGCTAGTATAACTATGGGGGAATATAGAGATATAACACAAGCTACCATAGGAAGCATTCACTTTCCTGCTATACATTATTTTGCTCTCTTCATAGGTAGATGCATTAATGGTAAAGATGAGGCATGTCACATGTGTGTCTCCGACCTCAGTATTCTTAGGAGTGCTGTGTTAGGAGATAAATCTTATAATTTGGGAGCCATTGTTGCACATAGGTTGCATCTTAATAGATTTAATGGAGATTTCTTTGGTGGAATTTATGCAACCCGCATAGCTAATTTTCTTGGTATAACCATACGTGAGGATGATATTGAGTTGCCTCCTGCTTATTTGGATTATGAGGCTATGGTTCGTCATCAGTTTGTTGAGAGGAACGATCAGTTCCTCCAGTACCGACTAATCTTTGACAAACGACGCACCTATCACACTGCTCTCCCTGCTTCTACTTTCTTTGACTTTCAGGCAAAAGGGAGATATTTTATAACCAGAGAGGAGGCGGAAGAGTATAAGAGGAGAGCTGAGATAGCTCACCTCCAAGCTGCAGCCCACGATGCAATGACTGTTGCACCTCAGTACAACCCCAACCACAACTTTGGATATCTGTGAGGCCAGCCGTGGCCATAGACCAACTTAGGCCAAAAGCCTAAGCTTGGGGGAGTACGTATTTCTCACCAACATTACATTTATGTTCACACACTCATTGCTAGATGTCTGTGCTCATACTTTTTCATTGTATCATCCATGCTAGTTTATTTTCTCTTTTTATGCTTTCTTCTTGTGTGTTTAATAAACGTTAAGAAAAACAAAAGAAATTAGTTGTAGCTTTTAGCTAGTTTTAATTTCCATGCTTGTAGTAGTAATTAAAAAGAAAACCCAAAAAGATTTCCTGCTCTTCTTTTGCTTGTTGGGAGCTTTCCCATGTAAATAGTTTTATTTATTTTCTTTTCTTTGGGGGTCGATAGGAGAAGACCATGATTAAATTGTTGAAGTGTCTCTTATATGCATTATTGTTGATCTGACAAAAGAGCCCATATTGCCTTGTCTTCTCCTGTTTATTGAATGCTTGCAGATTCCAGCTTAGTCCAATGCACGCGCACTATTATTATTACTCACATCATTCGGTCATGCAAGTGAAAGGCAATTATGATGATATATGATGGACTGACTGAGAAGAGAAAAGCTGGTATGAACTCGACCTCTCTTGTTTTTGTAAATATGATTAGTTCATCGTTCCCGATTCAGCCTATTATGAATAAACATGTTTGCAATGACAACTAGAGATCATAATTTCTTGTGCCATGCTTAATTAGCTAGGAGCTTATAATGGTTTACCTTGCATGCCAACATGCTATTAAAATGGTTGTGATGTGGTATGATGGGGTGGTATCCTCCTTTGTATGATTTAAGTGACTTGACTTGGCACATGTTCACGCATGTAGTTGAAACAAAATCAACATAGCCTTCACGATATTTATGTTCATGGTGGATTATATCCTACTCATGTTTGCATTCGGTGTTGATTAATTTTAATGCATGTTCATGACTGTTGTCGCTCTCTAGCTGGCCGCTTCCCAGTCTTTTGCTAGCCTTCACCTGTACTAAGCGGGAATACTGCTTGTGCATCCAATCCCATAAACCCCAAAGTTATGCCATATGAGTCCACCATACCTACCTATATACGGTATCTACCTGCCGTTCCAAGTAAATTTGTATGTGCCAAACTCTAAACCTTCAAATAAATATCCTGTTTTGTATGCTCAAATAGCTCATGTATCAACTAGGGCTGTCCGTATCTTCCATGTTAGGCGGGTTATTCGCAAGAGGAGTGGACTCTGCTCCTCACTCACAAGAAAGTGGCTGGTCACCGGGATGCCCAGTCCCATGCTTTATGCAAACTAAATCAAAATAATTGCAAACAAAACTCCCCCCGGGACTCTTGTTAGTTGGAGGCACTCGTTGTTTCGAGCAAGCCATGGGTTGATACTTGTTGGTGGAGGGGGAGTATAAACTTTACCATTCTGTTTGGGAACCGCCTATAATGTGTGTAGCATGGAAGATATCGCCATCTCTTGGTTGTTATGTTGACAATGAAAGTATACCGCTCAAAATATTATTCATCTCTATTTTAAAACCGAGCTCTGGCACCTCTACAAATCCCTGCTTCCCTCTGCAAAGGGCCTATCTATTTATTTTCAATCACCCTCTTATTAAAAAGCACCAGTTGGAGAGCACCGCTGTCATTTGCATTCATTACTGTTAGTTTACATTGAGTATGACTTGGCTGGATCTCTTTTACCATGAATTACAATGTCTAGTCAGTCCTTGATCTTTGAAGGTGCTCTGCATTTATGTTTTGCGGTCTCAGAAAGGGCTAGCGAGATACCATCTTGTTATATCATATTATGATTGTTTTGAGAAAGTGTTGTCATCCGAGATTTATTATTATTGCTCGCTAGTTGATTATGCCATTGATATGAGTAAACATGAGACCTAAGCGTTATTGTGAATATGGTTAGTTTATAATCTTTGCTGAAAACTTGAATGTTGGCTTTACATATTTGCAACAACAAGAGCAAATAGAGTTTGTAAAAGTTTTTCTTTATCAGTTTCAATTTATCAACTGAATTGCTTGAGGACAAGCAAAGGTTTAAGCTTGGGGGAGTTGATACATCTCCGTCGTATCTACTTTTCCGAACACTTTTGCCCTTGTTTTGGACTCTAACTTGCATGATTTGAATGGAACTATCCTGGACTGACGCTGTTTTCAGCAGAATTGCCATGTGTTATTTATGTGGAGAAACAAAAGTTCTCGGAATGACCTGAAACTTCACGGAACGTCTTTTTGGAAATAATAAAAAATCCTTGCAAAAGATGAAGACTAGGGGCCCACCTGCCCCCCTGGGCGCGCCCCCTACCTCGTGGCCCCCCTGGAGCTCCTCCGACCTCAACTCCAACTCTATATATTTGCTTTCGGGGAGAAAAAATAGGAGAGAAGGATTCATCATGTTTTACGATACAGAGCCGCCGCCAAGCCCTAAAACCTCTCGGGAGGGCTGATCTACAGTCCGTTCGGGGCTCCGGAGAGGGGAATCCATCGCCATCGTCATCATCAACCATCCTCCATCACCAATTTTATGATGCTCACCGCTGTGCGTGAGTAATTCCATCGTAGGCTTGTTGGATGGTGATGGGTTGGATGAGATTTATCATGTAATCGAGTTAGTTTTGTTAGGGTTTGATCCCTAGTATCCACTATGTTCTGAGATTGATGTTGCTATGACTTTGCTATGCTTAATGCTTGTCACTAGGGCCCGAGTGCCATGATTTCAGATCTGAACCTATTATGTTTTCATCAATACATGAGAGTTCTTGATCCTATCTTGCAAGTCTATAGTCACCTACTATTTGTTATGATCTGGCAACCCCGAAGTGACAATAATCGGGACCACTCCCGATGATGACCGTAGTTTGAGGAGTTCATGTATTCACTATGTGTTAATGCTTTGGTCTGGTACTCTATTAAAAGGAGGCCTTCATATCCCTTAGTTTCCAATAGGACCCCGCTGCCACGGGAGGGCAGGACAAAAGATGGCATGCAAGTTCTGTTCCATAAGCATGTATGACTATATTCAAAATACATGCCTACATTACATTGATGAATTGGAGCTAGTTCTATGTCACCCTCGGTTATGACCGTTACATGATGAACCGCATCCGGCATAATTCTCTATCACCGATCCATTGCCTACAAGCTTTCCATATATTGTTCCTCGCTTATTTACTTTTCCGTTGCTATTATTATCATCACTACAAAATACCAAAAACATTACTTTTGCTATCATTACCTTTTGCTACCGTTACCACTACTATCATATTACTTTGCTACTAAACTTTTTGCTGCAGATATTAAGTTTCCAGGTGTGGTTGAATTGACAACTCAGCTGCTAATACTTGAGAATATTCTTTGGCTCCCCTTGTGTCGAATCAATAAATTTGGGTTGAATACTCTACCCTCGAAAACTGTTGCGATCCCCTATACTTGTGGGTTATCACTCCGTCGTCGCTGAATTTGGGCAGGCTCTAGACAAGATGAAGTGCCCCAGCAACTACCTCTCAGGACTTACCAAGTATGTACTTACCAGTTCAATCTTACCAATACCAGTTTCAATTAATGGCTATGTTCTGTACGGTTGATGTACTAAGCATGTTCTCGTAAACATGCCTAACATGTTTTTGCTACTTCCCCTACATTTTTATAGACATCTGGGCCATTCTCTGCTTTGGCAGCACCTGCCTTGTGATGCTTAACTATGCCAATTGCATTTTTATCAGTGCCGCTTTCAATATTTATTAAGCCTGTTGCAATTAATAGTTGAATCCATTTTTAAACAGTTGTATTTCAATGGCTACAAACTTACAAAACATGACTTAGGATGTTGTTAAGCCTGTTGCAATTAACATTTGTATCCTTTTTTAACCTATCCATTTGCTACCATGCTACTCTCCGCAATGAAGATATACTAGAGATGCTGCCCGTTTACTATTTTCGGTGGATGCTAACCCTGTTGTACTTAACATGCATGTCCATGTACTTACGCAGGGTCATTGTCGGTGTCAAAACTGGCAGATCTCGGGTAGGGGGTCCCGAACTGTGCGTCTAAGGATTGATGGTAACATGAGACAAGGGACACGATGTTTTACCCAGGTCCGGGCCCTCTTGATGGAGGTAATACCCTATGTCCTGCTTAATTGACTTTGATGAGTATAGGGGTTACAAGAGTTGATCTACCATGAGATTGTAATGGCTAAACCCTAATCGTCTAGCCTGTATGATTATGATTGCCTCTACGAACTAAACCCTCTGGTTTATATAGATACCGGAGGGGGCTAGGGTTGTACAGAGTCAGTTTGCAAAAGAAGGAAATTACATATCCGTACACCAATCTTGCCATCCACGCATAGGAGAGTCCCATCCGGATACGGGAGGAAGTCTTCTGTCTTGTATCTCCATGGCCCATTAGTCCGGCCCATGTCACATAGCCCGGACGCCCGAGGACCTCTTAATCCAGGACTCCTCGGCAGCCCCTGAACCAGGCTTCAATGACGTCGTGTCCGGCGCGCAAATTGTCTTCGGCATTGCAAGGCGGGTTCCTCCTCTAAATACTTCAAAGTAGTCCCCGAACACAGAACGTGTCTGGCTCTGTGAAACAGACACCACATACAACCACAACAGGATATAATATTTAACAAGTCCCATCTACAGACGGCTTTCGAGGCGAGACGTTACGTCCCCTGCCTGGTTATTATTTTGAACCATCTTTCAACCTCTTGCTCCATGTTACGAGACACCGTCTTTATTGGCACATCTTGTCAAAGCAGAGATTGTGCCCGCTTATCACGGGATTCTTATCAATATGGGCGTGGGTAATCCAACCATGTTGTTTGCACGATCCCTTGGGAATAGGCTTGCTTTAAGTCCCGTGAGGAGGCATTCGATATTCATCATCTTTATAAAGGGATACAGACCCACCTTTGTCCCCCACTCCTACCTCTTCCTCAGCCTTTCCAGCCCTGAGCTCCAACGCCCAGGTCCTGATTCCTTTCATTGCTACCAAACCTTCTAGTTATGTTCGAATCTAGCTCCCAAGGCAGGTGGACGGCCTCCTCGGTTACCAAGGAAGATATTGTGAAGCTCCGAGAGGAGAGGTACCCGACTGCGGAGATCCCCCATAGGCTCCCTGCAAAGGGGCAGGTTATCCCCACTCCAAAATATGGCGAGAGGGTTGTATTCATCTCTCACCTCCTCCGCGGGCTAGGGTTTGCTCTCCACCCCTTCGTTCGCGGCCTCATGCTCTATTATGGGCTAGATTTTCACGACCTAGCCCCGAACTCCTTTCTCCACATCTCGGCGTTCATCATTGTGTGTGAAGCCTTTCTCCGCATCCCCCTACACTTCGGCCTATGGCTCAAGACCTTCAGTGTGAAGCCGAAGATAATCGACGTGGAGTAGGCGGAGTGCGGTGGCGCTATGGTGAGCAAGCTTGCTAATACTGTCTGGCCAAAGGGCACCTTATCGGAAACCTCCAACTTATGGCGGTGGGAGTGGCTTTACATCACCGAACCTTGTGGTACCAAATGGGCAGCCACACCAGCATTCCGATCTGGCCCTCCATTGCAACTCGCATCATGGATTAATAAGGGGCTTGACTGGGGATCAACTGATGAAGTGCAGACGCTGCAAAGTCATATCCAGAGCATCCTTGGAAAGGACACCAATCTCATTAACGTGATCCAGGTGATGCTAGTCCGCCGGGTTCTCCCATGTCAGCGACGGCCTCTTCGCATGTGGGAGTTCAACCCAGAAGGGCCGCGGACCCTTCGGCAATTCTTCGACACAGCGCACAAAGGGATGTGGGAACTATTATTCAAGGCTCGAAAGCAGTGGCCGGACACATCCGAGGACAACGGCCTCGACTGCGATCATACGGATACCCAGTAAGTACCCAACTCCTGAATGCAATTAGGTTAATTATCCCATAGCAATGTACTAAAAAACCTATCTTCAACTAGGGCTGGATAAATAAGGCGGAGCGAATTAGGTGTTCGGCTCCACTTCACGAAGACTCAGTTGATCCTGTGTAAATGAGGATGCTGGCCTCGGCACTGTATCAAATGCCGGCGAGGTAGGACAAGAAGAAGAGCAAGAGGGTTGAAGGTGGCCTCCGCTGTAAAGGTGTACTGGACGCCATGTCCGGGGAGGTTGAAGCTCCCTCTTCCGAAGACGAAGATAAAGGGGAAGAAGAAGAAAGGGATATCCCTTCCCCCCACGGGAAGAAAATGACTGCTCCCGAAGGCTTGGAGGTGGAGGCACCCAAGAGAAGGAAGATATCTCTGTCAGATGGTTCGGGTTCGGAGGACGATGTTGACACAGAGCTCCTTTTTATGGACAAGCCCTTTGCTGAATTGTAAGTAAACAAGGATGCTCTAGACATATCCCATTCTTTTTGGTTTTGCAAGTGTAACATTTAAACAAAATGTTCGCAGTCCAGCCCGTTATCTACCTCCCCAATGCTCCTCATCGGGGGACTTGCCTCCGGAGATGATGGAAACCGAGACGCCTCCACAAGCTTCACCACCCCTAAGGGTGGACGACTTCGAGGTGTCGTCCTAGAGGATCTCCCCTGACCATCCAGCAGCGTGGGGGATAGAGGAGACAGAGCCTGAAGGTGATATTTCGATCATCAAGGGTCCAGGGGAGGCGGCTCCCGCGGGGACTGGTAACCCACAAGTATAGGGGATCAATTGTAGCCTCTTTTGATAAGTAAGAGTGTCGAACCCAACGAGGATCTAAAGGTAGAACAAATATTCCCTCAAGTTCTATCGACCACCGATACAACTCTACGCACGCTTAACGTTCGCTTCACCTAGAACAACTATGAAACTAGAAGTACTTTGTAAGTGTAACGGGATAGGTTTGCAAGAATATAAAGAGCATGTAAAAAACTAGGGGCTGCTTTAGGTAAAGAAGCAATAAAGTTAGTATAGCGAGTGTGGAAAAGTAGTGGTAGGAGTTGCGAAATTGTCCCTAAGCAATTGACTACTTTAATAGACCGATAGCAAGTTTTATGTGGGAGAGGCCACTACTAGCATGTCATCCCTGACTTGGAATTCTATGCACTTATGATTGGAACTATTAGCAAGCATCCACAACTACTAACGTTCATTAAGGTAAAACCCAACCGTAGCATTAATATATATTGGCCCCCCTTCAATCCCACATGCATCAATTTCTATGCTAGGTTGAAGCTTCTGTCACTCTTGCCCTCCAATACATAGTCCTATCAACATACAAGTAACCCTATGGTTTGATCCACACGCGCGCTCATATGATGGGCACCAAAGGACGGCAACATAACCATAGGCAAATTAAACCAATCATAGGAATTCACCAATCACTGATAGGACAACGAAAATCTACTCATACATCATAGGATGGCAACACATCATTGGATAATAATATGAAGCATAAAGCACCATGTTCAAGTAGAGGGTACAGCGGGTTGCAGGAGAGTGGACCACTGTATATAGATGGGGGAAGGTGATGAAGATGTTGGTGAAGATGACGGAGGTGTTGGTGTAGATCGCCGTCACACGATGATGGCCCCGGCGGCGTTCTGGCGCCACCGGGAGAGAGGGGGAGAGGGCCCCCCCTTCTTCTTCTTCTTCCTTGACCTTCTCCCTAGATGGGAGAAGGGTTTCCCCTCTGGTCCATGGCCTCCATGGCGGCAGAGGGGCGAGAGCACCTCCGAGATTGGATCTGTCTCTATGTCTCTCTCTGTTTCTGCGTTCCCAGATTCTGCCCTTTCACCATTTCTTATATTCTCGGAGAACTCCGATTGGGCTGAAATTTGGACACGATTTTTATCCGGATATTGGATTTCTTGCAGAGAAAGAAGGGAACCAACCACCTTATGGGGTGGCCACGAGGGCCCAGGGCGTGCCCCCTGCCTCGTGGCCCCCTCGGGCATCGTGTCGCGTTGATTCTTCTTCCCAAAAATCACGTATATTCCAAAAAAAATCTCCGTCTGTTTTTATCCCGTTTGGACTCCATTTGATATGGATTTTCTGCGAAACAAAAAACATGCAACAAACAGGAACTAGCACTGGGCACTGGATCAATATGTTAGTCCCAAAAATAGTATAATTTTTTTCCAAAAGTATATAAAAGTTATAGAATATTGGCATGGAACAATCAAAAATTATAGATACGACGGAGACGTATCAGGGACCAATGATACGGGCCCCGAACTATCCAGTTTACAGCCGGAGACGACCCTAGGGTCGAGTAAGCGTACCCTTTTGGAGGGAGTTTACACTCCCGCGGCAGCCTCCGGAAATCCGGATGTGCCGGATACACTGATGGGCACACTACAAAGTGCATCCATCGCCGAGGAACATCGTACCTTAATGGGTACGGTAGTTGAGAGGATTCTGTCCGCGAGAAGCGGTTTGAACGAAGCCTTCATGAGCCTCCTAAGAGGCTTCGATGTATGCAATGTAATAACTGCTCTTTTTATGCAAAAATGCGCCTGTGTATAGATAGTAGCCCCTGAGACTCTAGTCGGCCTCCACAGGGAGGCAATCAGAGGATCAGAAAGGATTCACTCAGGAAGTAACATGATTATTTTGAAAACAGGCTATTATGTCAAAGGCGACTGCCCAAGCCGTGGAAATTGCATATTCAAAGCAGGAACTTGAATTAGCTGATGAAGACATTACCCTTATTAAGAGGCGGCTCGACGAGGCACAAGGTATGTTTTGGGACCGCTCGCTTACGCATGTATAATAGTATGAGCACGAAGATGAAAACTATACAATGTGATATGCATGACTGTAGATGGTGCTACCGATGTTGAGACCCTGCGAGCCGAGCTTGGCCAGGCCAAGGAGTAGGCCAGAGTGAGTAATGCGGCTGTCCAGAAGGCGGCTGCTAATTTAAAGGCTGAGCAGGCCACGCGGCGCCAGTGCGAGAAGAGAATATCTGTGATGGAGCGAGAGCTAAAGGATGCCACTGGCAAGTGCAAATCACTCGAGGAGGAT
The DNA here is from genome assembly GCF_018294505.1 of Triticum aestivum. NCBI lineage: Eukaryota > Viridiplantae > Streptophyta > Magnoliopsida > Poales > Poaceae > Triticum > Triticum aestivum. The sequence goes on along the minus strand of NC_057803.1, from coordinate 497,587,187 downwards.
AACAAAACCAAGGCCACCGAACTCGACAAGGCCTTACAAGAGGCGAGAGAAGCATGGTCCGAGTCTAGAGCGGCTCGGGAGGAGATCCGGCAAGCTAGGGAGATAGCGGCTGGTAAGCCCTTTCTTTTACAGACTAAATTCGGGACCCAGAGTATGCTCTGCTTAATCAATTGTGGAGTTCTCCAGACGCGTTCTTGGACCTGCCGAAGAGTGTCTCTAACACGGCGTAGTTCTTCCAAGCACGAGAAGGATGTTCTGCGGAGAAGCTTTTCTGGTCACAATTCAACCTGCCATGGCGTCAGGCGTTGTTGAACGAACAGATAGCACAACAGGCCGAGCTCCACAAGATGTCCGGAGCTGCCATGAAGGACGTCGTGGTCCGGCTGTGGCCGGCTGAGCCCATTCTGAACAACTATTTCGGTTTGGTGCAGTGACTTGTCGATGCAGTGCCGCGTATCGATGCTGTCAAGCGGTCGGCGTGCATAGAAGGTGTTCGGATGGCCTTTGCCCGTGTCAAGATATACTGGGCAAAGATGCAGGCCACCGATGTTGCGGTTAAAGGCCCGCCCAGCGGCAAGGACCACCGCACACCGGAGCATTATTTGGACGACGTCGTAGAGGGCGCCTCCTAGGTAGAGGGCCAATGCTCGAAAGACATTATGTTCGAATCGATGCACTGTAATTGTGAGAACAATATTATGATATATTAAGGTTGTGTTATATTCATACCTTTTTCTGGAAGTTTTTTCCTCCTGTGTGGCCATTTTTTTATAATCTGAAAGTTTTCCAGTCGTCGGCTTCAGCCCCCTCACATATAATACGGGGGTGTTCGGATTAGCACCTGATCACTCTTGACCCAACGTCTTGGTCCGTAACGGAGGTGTCAGTGCGGCGAACTAGGCAATCGGACTATAGGGCTTTAACACTTTCACTTAGCCCTAGGAGTTTTATGGTGGGTCTACGATGTAGCCCCTGGTATGTACGCGGTGATCTGAATACGGTGGTGTTACATAGGTGACCAGGAAACTGTCCTTCGTGTAATATGGAAAAATCGCTAATGATTGCTACCTCTTGAGCAGTGCGTTGGTTTTCCCTTGAAGAGGAAAGGGTGATGCAATAGAGCAGCGTAAGTATTTCCCTCAATTTTTGAGAACCAAGGTATCAATCCAGTAGGAGGCCACGCACGAGTCCCTCGCACCTACACAAACAAATAAACTCCTTGCAACCAACGCGATAAAGGGGTTTTCAATCCCTTCACGGTCACCTACGAGAGTGAGACCTGATAGATATGATAAGATAATATTTTTGGTATTTTTATGATAAAGAGAAATAAAGATGCAAGTAAAATAAATGGCAAAGGAAATAACTAAGTATTGGAAGATTAATATGATGGAAAATAGACCCGGGGGCCATAGGTTTCACTAGAGCCTTCTCTTGAGAGCATAAGTATTAAGGTGGGTGAACAAATTACTGTTGAGCAATTGACAGAATTGAGCATAGTTATGAGAATATCTAGGTATGATCATGCATATAGGCATCACATCCGAGACAAGTAGACCGACTCCTGCCTGCATCTACTACTATTACTCCACACATCGACCGCTATCCAGCATGCATCTAGAGTATTAAGTTCAAGAGAACAGAGTAACGCTTTAAGCAAGATGACATGATGTAAAGGGATAAACTCATGCAATATGATATAAACCCCATCTTGTTATCCTCGATGGCAACAATACAATACGTGCCTTGCTGCCCCTACTGTCGCTGGGAAAGGACACCGCAAGATTGAACCCAAAGCTAAGCACTTCTCCCATTGCAAGAAAGATCAATCTAGTAGGCCAAACCAAACTGATAATTCGAAGAGACTTGCAAAGATAACCAATCATACATAAAAGAATTCAGAGAAGATTCAAATATTGTTCAGAGATAAACTTGATCATAAACCCACAATTCATCGATCTCAACAAACACGCCGCAAATGAAGATTACATCGAATAGATCTCCACAAGAGAGGGGGAGAACTTTGTATTGAGATCCAAAAAGAGAGAAGAAGCCATCTAGCTAATAACTATGGACCCGGATGTCTGAAGTAAACTACTCACACTTCATCGGAAAGGCTATGGTGTTGATGTAGAAGCCCTCCATGATTGATACCCCCTCCGGCGGAGCTCCAGAAAAGGCCCCAAGATGGGATCTCGTGGATACGTAAAGTTACGGCTGTGGAATTAGGGTTTTGGCTCCGTCTCTGGTAGTTTGGGGGTACATAGGTATATAGGAGGAAGGAGTACGTCGGTGGAGCAACATGGGCCCCACGAGGGTGGAGGGCGCGCCTGGGGGGGGGGGGGGGGTAGGCGCGCCCCCTACCTCATGCCTTCCTCGTTGATTGCTTGACGTAGGGTCCAAGTCCTCTGGATCACGTTCGTTCCAAAAATCACGTTCCCGAAGGTTTCATTCCGTTTGTACTCCGTTTGATATTCTTTTTCTGCGAAACCCTAAAATAGGCAAAAAACAACAATTCTGGGCTGGGCCTCCGGTTAATAGGTTAGTCCCAAAAATAATATAAAAGTGTATAATAAATCCCAATAATGTCCAAAACAGGATATGATATAGCATGGAACAATAAAAAATTATAGATACGTTGGAGACGTATAAAGCATCCCCAAGCTTAATTCCTTCTCGTCCTCGAGTAGGTAAATGATAAAAACAAATTTTTTGATGTGGAATGCTACTTGGCATAATTTCAATGTAATTCTCTTAATTGTGGTATGAATATTCAGATCCGAAAGATTCAAGACAAAAGTTTAAAATTAACATAGAAATAATAATACTTCAAGCATACTAACTAAGCAATTATGTCTCTTCAAAATAACATGGCCAAAGAAATGTCGGATTTCGGGTTCCGACAGACCCTTGAGGTTCGAACACTGGGGTGCGCGCGAAGATTTCGCCTCCTACCTACCTGCACCCCTCCGCCACGCTAGGATCTAAACTATGGGAAGAACAGCACAAGAGACACAGGGTTTATACTGGTTCGGGCCACCGATGTGGTGTAATGCCCTACTCCAGTGTGTGGTGTGGTGGATTGCCTCTTGGGCTGATGATGATGAACAATACAAGGAAGAACAACCTCGCGAGGGTCTGTTCTTGGCCGGGGTGATGAACTGCTGGGAGGAGTTCAGTCGCCTTTCTCTTTCTCTCTCTCTCTCCTCGACCGAACCGACCGACCCCTTGCTATGTGGGTGGCTAGTCCTATTTATAGAGGCCCTGGTCCTCTTCCCAAATATCGAGCGGGAAGGGAGCCAACAATGGCGGGCTAATTTGAAAGGGGACAACAAGTATCACCTATCCTGACAAAAGTAGTCTTCGCCTGCGCAAAGCTCTGGTGATGACGCCATCTTGGGCTCCACGGTGACCTCCATCTCGTAGTCCTCCTGGTCTTGGTCTCGTTGCACCGAAATGGCAACCTTTGCCTGATGCCTCGGTACTCCGCGGCTGCGCTTGCCCCCTTTGCACCAAAGAGGAAAGGAGGACACCGCGCGGCTGGCACCTGCCTGGCGCCCTGAGTCGTCATGGCTTGTGTCACGGGCACCTCACGAGGTACCCCGCCTTGATTTCTCCGCCTCCTCGTGAGCCAGCCTGATGAGGCCGTGCCTGAGGAAGCTCCGCGTCGTCCGCCCCGCGAGGCTTGGCCCCTCGCGAGGGTCTTGGGTTTGTGTTGGTGAAGATGGGCCATGCTGGGCCCCCCTTTGAGCCACGCCGCAGGCTGCAGGCAGGCAAGTCTGGGGACCCCGGTTCCCAGAACGCCGACAGTAGCCCCCGGGCCCAAGGCGCGCCCGGACTTGGCCGTGCAGGGAGGAGGAAGGGTGAGGGCGAAGCGCTGCGGGCCCTAACAGCCTGCGGCCTTAGGTGCCGCGTGGCGGTTGATTGGCCGTGAGCGTCTCCACTTCCGCATGGCACCTCGGCAACTGCACGGATTGGACAAGTCCCTGCATGCAAAACGGGTCATGATTACCTGCGATCGTGGAGGTCGGCGATTGGCCTTCGCCGGCTATAAGTACGGAACGGCGCACACCCTTCCAGTCCATCCCTCCTTGCTTCTCCTTCTTCCCGATCCTTGCTCCGTCTTGCCGCGATGGCTCCGATCCGTCGGTTCTCGACGGCAGAGAAGGGAAAGGCTCCCCGAGAGGGGCCAGACCCACTCCCGCCGAAGAAACGGCTCGTCCACCATGGCCCGGACAAGGGGGCCCTTCAGGTGGTGTCGAGGCCTTTGTGCGAGCGGGCGCCGCCGGGGTTCCCGCTCCCATTGTACGCCCATGTCGAGGGCCCCGGAGGAGCTGATGCTGACCGCCACGGGCGGCGCCGCCGTCGGCTCTGACGGGTCACGAATGTGTGGGTCGTCCCCCCTGGGGTCCACACCGAGGGCTCCTCCCAAGAGTTCTTGCTCCACGTCACCATTCCTCTTCAGTCTTGGATCCGCCTGCCTTCCTTCTTCGCCTCCATCATCCCGCGGGGGGGAGCCCCTGGAGCTCTGGCTGCAGCACGCCGGCTACAGCACCCTCGCGACCGAGGCAGAGGTCGCGGTCGTCGCCCCGGGCGAGGTCTACATGACTCGGGGCTGGAGAGAGATCGCCCGGGTTTGCAGGACAAGGGGCGTCTTCGCGATCCACTTGGACTACGACGGTGCTTCAGTGATGCTCTTCAAGGTCTTTGATGCGAGCGGGCGCCGGCTGGTGTGCTGCCCCGGGGAAGGTGGCCTGGGCCCTGCTGCGGCGAGGACTGGGCTCGCCACCCGCTCCCTTGGAGGCTCCTCAGGCGGTGGAGACGCCGGAGGTTCCAGCGACTCCGGCGAGTTCTTCGCGACTCCGGAGACGAGCGACGACAGCTACGAGCCCCCGAGCCGGCGCCGCTCCTGGAGCAGGGCGGGCTCGTTAGGCTGCCGCCGACTCTGACCTGGATGGGGTTGGTGTCGGTGCTTGACGGCCCACTGTTGATGATGGCGCCTCTTGTAGGGACGCGCGTAGTTTGTGTCCCTTTAGGATCCGTTCCCTGCGAAGAGTCAAAAACGCGTCCCGTAGGGGCTTGTAAGGTGCCTGTGATCCTGTTTTGTTAATATAACCCTTGTCGTAAATTTGTGCGAGTTGCTCATTCCGCCTTAGCTCAGTCCTCCCTTTTGAACCTCACGAGGGCTTGGTGCTCTGCGCCGACAGGTCCCAGTCTCAAGGGGGCTTCAGCCGTCGCTGGTATGCCAGGTCGCGATGCCGTGGTCAAGGCCAGGAGGTGAGCGACCCGGAGTCCGGTAAGAGCCCCTGAGTCGCGATGCTCAGGAGGTCCCCTTTGGTGCTCAAGCTGCTGTCGTTTGGTGAGAAAGGAGAATGGCGTCGCTAACACGGGATGACATTAGGTGGGGGATGGTGCCACGGCAGCTGGCGCTTCCGGGCGATGACTTACCTCAATGATCAGGGGCCGCTCTCTGGTGTGTCGCCGGGCCCGTGCTTCGGCAGGCGCGAGGTTGCTCGGCGAGGTCCTCGTGTGTCTCTCGGCCCTCGCCTTTGCTCCCCTTTCTGCTCTACGTCCTCGGGTCCCGGCCCTCGAGCGAGTCTCAGCCGTCGCTGGTATGCCAGGTCGCGATGTTGTGGTCAAGGCCAGAGGGTGAGGGCTGGAGAGCCAGTAGGAGCCCTGAGTCGCGATGCTCAGGCACCCCCCCTTTAATGTGCAAGCGGTTCGCGCGGATGAGATCGAAGGAGACACAACAAGAGCCTCGCCTGACGTAGCTCCTTCAGGAGGTCCTGCAGGTCCAGCATAGAGAAAACAAGGGGTTGCCATGACAATCGATAGTCAGCCGTTGGTTGCTTCTGAGGAGTTGCGAGGCACTGAAGGCTTTACGAGGTGACGCTATGCGGGGCTGCCGCGGCCAGAGCTCAGCCATCCAGGTTTGTCAGCGTTGCAGGGACGGACCCATGCGCAAGCATCGTGCCGTTTGGGAGCAGCTTCGTTAGTTGGCATCAGCTGAGCAGGCAACTAGGTAAAACACATTAGCCGCGAAGGAGTGGATTCGTTCAAATAGATGCTGGGAATGTGGGCATCACCGGGTCTGGCCCGAGCGACTTGGGGGGTCATGCAGCCCGACGGGCGCCCCCAACAAGGTAAGCTAACGACGCGAAATAAAAAAGGATACACGCCGCAGGGACGAATCCACGTGGCCTGGGAATAATGCAACCCTGGGGGGGGGGGGCGCTCCCAGTTGGAAGTGAAACTAGAGAGATGTCACCTGATGATGTTGAGGACGAAGGAGTGTTGGTGTAGCAGACTCGGTGGGCTGCGGGAGCCGATCCTCACGAGCCCCCAGGCCCAGGGGCCTCGGGAGGCTCCGGAGGCACTGGCGGCTCCTCGCGGGCCATCTCCATCTCTGCCAGGGCTGCGGAACACCTGGCCTCTCGTGCCTCCGCGATGCCCCTCATGAGGCGCTGGTACATGTCAGCCATGCTCAGCAAGCCGTAAAGCATGCGAACATAGCTGTGGGGTGGGCCTCCACAGCGCCCCACTCGCGAGGGCCAGAGGCGCTCCAGGGAGGAGACTTGGTTGAGCCCTGGTACATCGATGCAGATGCGCAGCCCGCCATCCTCGCCTGGATGGGGGGCCACTGCTGGTAGGCGACGGCCGCCTCTCATGACTCATGACTCCTGTAGCTCCTGAATGGCCTTGCTGATGAACTCCTGAGGGTCTGGATCTCCTTGCCTTGCTCCTTCTTGAGGGAAACGTGCTTCAAAACACGCCTCCAGGTGGTGCCCAAGCGCCTCCCTCGTGACCCTAGCTAGGTCGGCGGCCCTCTAGGGGAGAGCCCCCGTGCCCTGCCTGAGGAGGGCGCTGGGTGCGCTTTCCTATGCGGTGGAGGGAGGTTCCCCCTGGGTAGGCGCGGGCCCGGAGGGGCCTGCCTCTTGAGGGGCCAGGCCGGACGATGTCTTCTTCTTCTTGGGGGCGGTCTCGGGAGGCCTCCTGCTTCCACGATCCAGGTCTTCCAGTGATGCGGCCTGAAAGGCTCGCTCTAGGGAACACACCGCATCCTTCTCTTCACAGGGCACCGTGATGACTCCGCCGCTTCCTGGCATCTTGAGGACGTTGTAGCCGTGGTGAGTTACGGCCATGAACTTGGCTAGCGCTGGGTACCCAAGGATGGCATTGTACGATAAGCGAATGTGAGCGACGTCGAAGTCGATGAGCTCGGTGCGGTAGTTGTCGCGTGCCCCGAAGGTGACAGGGAGGCGGACCTGCCCAATCGGGACCATGGAGCCGTCGGTGATACCGGAGAATGGCTTGGTTGGCTGAAGCTGGCTGTAGGGCACTTGGAGGTTGTTGAATGTCTCCACGGACAGGACGTTGAGCCCTGCCCCGCCATCGATGAGGGTCTTGGTGACCACCACGTTGCTAATAATTGGGGAACAAAGCATCGGGAGGACTCTGGCTGTAGCCGCACACTTGAGCTGATCTGCTGAGCTGAACGTGATGGCGCACGCCGACCACTTGAGAGGGCGCGTGGCTTCGAGCCTGGGGAGGACTGCGTTCACTTCGTGGGCAAACTGCTTGAAGATGCGTTGAGAGGCGGGGGCTTGTGCTCCGCCCAAGATGCAGGCGATCGCGCGCGGCTCCTGGAAGCCCCCAGCCTCCTTATCCTGGTGACGGTCCTCGTTTCTCCTTGGCTGCAGCGACAGCGGTGGGAGGCCTGCGTTGCCTTGTGGGCGATCCTCGCGAGGCTGATCCCTCCAGCCTCTGTCGCGAGGCGGGTCTTGCCAGCGATCCTCGTGAGGTTGATCGCGCCACCCCTGGCGTGGGCCACGGTCTTCCCAGCGTCCCGCGTTCCTTCCTCCTCCTCGGCCGTAGCCCCGGTCACCGTGGTCAGGGCGACGGCCGATCCTTCCTTCACGCACAGCTCGGAGTTCTTGACATTCGTTGGTGCTGTGGGTGTGGAGGTCGTGGTACACATAGTACCGGCTGCCCTTGGAAGGTTCGGGCTGATCTCTGCCCCGCTTGGTTTCCGGTTCTGCTGCGAGCACGGCAGCCCCCTTGCGCTTCACATCCTTGGCCTTGAGCTTCTTCTCCTCTGGGTCTGCGGCAGGCAGCTCAAGGAGGGAGAGACGCCCTTCCTCATCCCTGGCGCACTTGTTTGCCAAGTTGAACAGCTCCAAGGAAGTGCACAGGTCTTCATGCATCGCCAGCTCCTCCTTCATCTTGACGTCGCGCACGCCGTCGGAGAAGGCCGAGATGATGACCTCCTCAGTCACCTTGGGAATCTTGAGGCGTGCGTTGTTGAAGCGCTGGATGTACTTCTGCAGGGTCTCCCCGGGCTGTTGCTTGATGCGGCGCATGTCGCTCACGGCGGGTGGCCGGTCGCGAGTGCCTTGGAAGTTGGCGATGAAGCGGGTGCGCATCTCGTCCCAGGAGGAGATTGTGCCTGGGGCCAGGTTCAGGAGCCAGGTGCGGGCCCCGTCCTTGAGCGCCATGGGAAACCAGTTCGCCATGACCTTCTCGTCTCCGTTGGCAGCTTCAATGCCCAGCTCGTAGAGCTGGAGGAACTCCGCAGGGTCGGCCGTGCCATCGTAGCGAGGAGGCAGGTCTGGCTTGAACTTGCCGGGCCACGCGACGCTGCGTAGTTCGGTGGTGTAGGTGCGGTAGCCTGCTGTGGCCACGGGAGGCATTGGGTGACGGAGAGCCTGGTCTTGCATGTCCCCACGCGCTGCAGCTGAGAGCAGCGCGGGGTCTTGACACGCGGGAGCAGGAGCATGGTCGTGACATGCTGGAGCAGGGAGCGCCCAGGCAGCTTCTTGCGGGCGAGGGACTTCTTGGCAGCTCTGTTCTTGCTGCGCTGGCACCTGACGGAGGAGGCAGCCGGGGCGCCGCCGGAGCCTCGTCGCACGCGCGGGGCGGGGTGCGGTGCCGTGGAACGGACGGCGCGGAAGAGCCCCCTGCGGCGCGGACGAGCTCGGCGACGCGGCCAAGCCATTCTTCATAGACCTCGTCAACGGGGCGGTAGCGCAGGAGCTCGTTCGCCGCGATGAGCGCAGCTCGAGCCTCCATGGGCGCGCGGACCATGCGGGACGAAGATCCAGCTGGGGCGAGCGAGGGAGTTGCGGTGCGGCCGTCTTGGTGCATGGATGGATGCTGAGACGATGCTTGCTGTTCGTCCCCCGCCGGGCCGATGGTGGCGTTGACGGCAGGTGACGGGGAACGGCGAGGATGCCCGCCGACAGGGGCCGTCTGGGCGACGCGGGAAGCGAGGGCGGCCCGACGCTCCACGCGGGCCCGACGAGCGTCAGACATGGGCGCGATGGTCGGAGGAGAACGGGGTGATGGAAGACGAGTCACGGCGCACCCCTACCTGGCGCGCCAAATGTCGGATTTCGGGTTCCGGCAGACCCTTGAGGTTCGAATACTGGGGTGCGCGCGAAGATTTCGCCTCCTATCTACCTGCACCCCTCCGCCACGCTAGGATCTAAACTATGGGAAGAACAGCACAAGAGACACAGGGTTTATACTGGTTCGGGCCACCAATATGGTGTATACCTAATCCAGTGTGTGGTGTGGTGGATTGCCTCTTGGGCTGATGATGATGAACAATACAAGGAAGAACAGCCTCGCGGGGGCCTGTTCTTGGCCAGGGCGATGAACTGCTGGGAGGAGTTCAGTCGCCTTTCTCTTTCTCTCTCTCTCCTCGACCGAACCGACCGACCCCTTGCTATGTGGGTGGTTGGTCCTATTTATAGAGGCCCTGGTCCTCTTCCCAAATATCGAGCGGGAAGGGAGCCAACAATGGCGGGCTAATTTGAAAGGGGACAGCAAGTATCAGCTATCCTGACAAAAGTAGTCTTCGCCTGCGCAAAGCTCTGGTGATGATGCCGTCTTGGGCTCCACGGTGACCTCCGTCTCGTAGTCCTCCTGGTCTTGGTCTCGTTGCACCGAAATGGCAACCTTTGCCTGATGCCTCAGTACTCCGCGGCTGCGCTTGCCCCCTTTGCACCAAAGAGGAAAGGAGGACGCCGCGCGGCTGGCACCCGCCTGGCGCCCTGAGTCGTCATGGCTTGCGTCACGGGCACCTCACGAGGTACCCCGCCTTGATTTCTCCGCCTCCTCGTGAGCCAGCTTGACGAGGCCATGCCTGAGGAAGCTTCGTGTCATCCGCCCCACGAGGCTTGGCCCCTCGCGAGGGTCTTGGGTTTGTGTTGGTGAAAATGGGCCGTGCTAGGCCCCCCTTTGAGCCACGCCGCAGGCCGCAGGCAGGCAAGTCTGGGGACCCCGGTTCCCAGAACGCCGACAGAAAGTTATCCCTACAAAATCATATAGTCTGGCTATGCTCCATCTTCACCACACAAAGTATTCAAATCATGCACAACCCCGATGACAAGCCTAGCAATTGTTTCATACTTTTGGTGTTCTCAAACTTTTTCAATCTTCACGCAATACATGAGCGTGAGCCATGGACATAGCACTATAGGTGGAATAGATTGGTGGTTGTGGAGAAGACAAAAAGGGAGAATATAGTCTCACATCAACTAGGCGTATCAACGGGCTATGGAGATGCCCATTAATACATATCAATGTGAGTGAGTAGGGATTGTCATGCAACGGATGCACTAGAGCTATAAGTATATGAAAGCTCAACAAAAAGAAACTAAGTGGGTGTGCATCCAACTTGCTTGCTCACGAAGACCTAGGGCATTTTGAGGAAGCCCATCGTTGGAATATACAAGCCAAGTTCTATAATGAAAAATCCCCACTAGTATATGAAAGTGATAGCATAAGAGACTCTCTATCATGAAGATCATGGTGCTACTTTGAAGCACAAGTGTGGAAAAAAGGATAGTAGTATTGCCCCTTTTTATTTATTCTTTTTTTTGGGCCTTCTTTTTTTGGCCTTTCTCTTTTTTTATTGGGACAATACTCTATGAATGACGATCATCACACTTCTATTTATTTACAACTCAATGATTACAACTCGATACTAGAACAAAGTATGACTCTATATGAATGCCTCTGACGGTGTACCGGGATAGCAATGATGCATGAGTGACTTATATGAAAGAAATATGAACGGTGGCTTTGCCACAACTAAAATGTCAACTACATGATAATGCGAAGCAATATTACAATGATGGAGTGTGTCATAGTAAACGGAACGGTGGAAAGTTGCATGGCAATATATCCCGGAATGGCTATGGAAATGCCATGATAGGTAGGTATGGTGGCTGTTTTGAGGAAGGTATATTGTGGGTGTACGATACCGGCGAAAGGTGTGCGGTATTAGAGAGGCTAGCAATGATGGAAGGGTGAGAGTGCGTATAATCCATGGACTCAACATTAGTCATAAAGAACTCACATACTTATTGCAAAAATCTATTAGTTATCAAAGCAAAGTACTAAGCGCATGCTCCTAGGGGGATAGATTGGTATGAAAAGACCATCGCTCGTCCCTGACCGCCACTCATAAGGAGGACAATCAATAAATGCATCATGCTCCGACTTCTTACCATAACGGTTCACCATACGTGCATGCTACGGGAATCACAGACTTCAACACAAGCATTTCTCAACTTCACAACTACTCAACTAGCACGACTCTAATATCACCATCTCCATATCTCAAAACAATTATCAAGTTTCAAACTTCTCATAGTATTCTACACACTCATAAGAAATTTTTATTATTAATCTTGAATGCCTAACATAATTAAAGAAAATTACCATGCTGTTTTCTAGGACTCTCAAAATAATATAAGTGAAGCATGAGAGAACAATGGTTTCTATAAAACAAATCCACCAATGTGCTCTAAAAGATATAAGTGAAGCACTAGAGCGAAAACTATATAACTCAAAAGATATAAGTGAAGCACATAGAGTGTTCTAACACTTTCCGAATCATGAGTGTCTCTCTCAAAAAGGTGTGTGCAGCAAGGATGATTGTGTAAAACTAAAAAATAAAGACTCAAATAATACAAGACGCTCCAAGCAAAACACGTATCATGTGGTAAATAAAAATACAGCTCCAAGTAAAGTTACCGATAGAAGTAGACGAAAGAGGGGATGCCTTCTGGGGCATCCCCAAGCTTTGGCTTTTAGGTGTCCTTAGATTATCTTGGGGGTTCCATGGGCATCCCCAAGCTTAGGCTCTTTCCACTCCTCGTCCCATAATCCATCAAATCTTTACCCAAAACTTGAAAACTTCACAACACAAAACTTAAAGTAGAAAATCTCGTGAGCTCTGTTAGCGAAAGAAAACAAAACACCACTTCAAAGTACTGTAATGAACTCATTCTTTATTTATATTGGTGTTAAACCTACTGTATTCCAACTTCTCTATGGTTTATAAACTATTTTACTAGCCATAGATTCATCAAAATAAGAAAACAACACACGAAAAACAGAATCTGTCAAAAACAGAACAGTCTATAGTAATCTGTATCTAACACAAGATATGGAACCCCAAAAATTCTAAAATAAATTGCTGGACGTGAGGAATTTATCTATTAATCATCTTAAAAAATAATTAACTAAATAGCACTTTCCAAATAAAAATGGCAGTAGTTCTCGTGAGCGCTAAAGTTTCTGTTTTTTACAGCAAGATTAAAAAGACTTTCCCCAAGTCTTCCCAATGGTTCTACTTGGCAAAAACACTAATTAAACACAAAAAACACAACCAAAACAGAGGCTAGATATATTATTTATTACTAAACAGGAGCAAAAAGCAAGGAATAAAAATAAAATTGGGTTTCCTCCCAACAAGCGCTATCGTTTAACGCCCCTAGCTAGGCATAAAAGCGAGGATTGATTTAGGTATCTTTAGTTGGTAATTCCTTAATGAGACATATATCACCTTTAGGAGTTTTTCTCCTTTTATGAATAATCAAACTTCTAGGCACAAAATCGAAAAAATCATTAGTAGCAAATGGTTCCTTAATGATAGTAAAAAGATTAGGATGAATAATTATAGATTTGAGATCCGCAGTTTCTTTGCTAGAGGATTCACCCTTATTTTTAGGAACATACATAAGCTTGGCAATTTTAGTTGGAGGACTTGGGGTATTATTTACGGAAGAAAAAGCGGTTCCCAAGTTGGTAATAATACCCTCAAGTTTATCGATTCTAGTGGAATCATGATTTAATCTTTCATTAACTATGGGTTCCTTCTCCTTAATATTTTCAAAGTGACTCCTACTTTAGATCCCTATTGAGTAATTTGGTTGTGGATCTTTTTATCGAAATTTTCAATTAACTCTACGGTAGCAACTTTATTTTCAATAATTTCAAGTTTTGGCATTACATGCTCCAAAGTTAACATAGTTCCATTAACCAAAAGAGGGGGTGAGCCAAACAAATCTATCATAGCATTATAGGAATCAAAAGTGTGGCTACCCAAGAGTTCCCTCCGGTAATGGTATCAAGGACATATCTGTGCCAAGGAATAGCACCTACATAAAAATTGCGAAGAAGAATAGAAGTAGATTGCTTCCTGGTAGATCTATTTTGAGCATTGCAAATTCTATACCAAGCGTCTTTTAGGTTTTCTCCTTCCCTTTGCTTATAGTTAATAACTTCATTTTCGGGAGACAACGGAGAAGATAGGGGACTAGCCATAACGACAAGCAAGCAAACCGACACACAAGCAAACAAGAAACGGGCAAAAAGAGAAAGAGAGGGAGAATGGAGAGAGAGAGGGCGAATAAAACGGCAAGGGTGAAGTGGGGGAGAGGAAAACGAGAGGCAAATGTCAAATAATGTAATGCGGGAGATAAGGGTTTCTGATGGGTACTTGGTATGTTGACTTTTGCATAGACTCCCCGGCAACGGCGCTAGAAATCCTTCTTGCTACCTTGAGCACTGTGTTGGTTTTCCCTTGAAGAGGAAAGGGTGATGCAGTAGAGCAGCGTAAGTATTTCCCTCAGTTTTTGAGAACCAAGGTATCAATCCAGTAGGAGGCCACGCATGAGTCCCTCGCACCTACACAAACAAATAAACTCCTTGCAACCAACGCGATAAAGGGGTTGTCAAGCCCTTCACGGCCACCTACGAGAGTGAGATCTGATAGATATGATAAGATAATATTTTTGGTATTTTTATGATAAAGAGAAATAAAGATGCAAGTAAAAAAATGGCAAAGGAAATAACTAAGTATTGGAAGATTAATATGATGGAAAATAGACCTCGGGGCCATAGGTTTCACTAGAGGCTTCTCTCGAGAGCATAAGTATTACGGTGGGTGAACAAATTACTGTTGAGCAATTTACAGAATTGAGCATAGTTATGAGTATCTAGGTATGATCATGTATATAGGTATCACGTCCGAGACAAGTAGACCAACTCCTGCCTGCATCTACTACTATTACTCCACACATCGACCGCTATCCAGCATGCATCTAGAGTATTAAGTTCAAGAGAACAGAGTAGCGCTTTAAGCAACATGGCATGATGTAGAGGGATAAACTCATGCAATATGATATAAACTCCATCTTGTTATCCTCGATGGCAACAATACAATACGTGCCTTGCTGCCCCTACTGGCACTGGGAAAGGACACCGCAAGATTGAACCCAAAGCTAAGCACTTCTCCCATTGCAAGAAAGATCAATCTAGTAGGCCAAACCAAACTGATAATTCGAAGAGACTTGCAAAGATAACCAATCATACATAAAAGAATTCAGAGAAGATTCAAATATTGTTCAGAGATAAACTTGATCATAAACCCACAATTCATCGATCTCAACAGACACACCGCAAATAAAGATTACATCGAATAGATCTCCACAAGAGAGGGGGAGAACTTTGTATTGAGATCCAAAAAGAGAGAAGAAGCCATCTAGCTAATAACTATGGACCCGTAGGTCTGAAGTAAACTACTCACACTTCATCGGAGAGGCTATGGCGTTGATGTAGAAGCCCTCCGTGATTGATACCCCCTCCGGCGGAGCTCCGGAAAAGGCCCCAAGATGGGATCTCGTGGATACAGAAAGTTACAGCGGTGGAATTAGGGTTTTGGCTCCGTATCTGGTAGTTTGGGGGTACGTAGGTATATATAGGAGGAAGGAGTACGTCGGTGGAGCAACATGGGCCCCACGAGGGTGGAGGGCGCGCCTGGGGGGGGGGGGGGTAGGCGTGCCCCCTACCTCGTGCCTTCCTTGTTGATTGCTTGACGTACGATCCAAGTCCTCTGGATCATGTTCGTTCCAAAAATCACGTTCCCGAAGGTTTCATTCCGTTTGGACTCCGTTTGATATTCTTTTTCTGCGAAACCCTAAAATAGGCAAAAAACAACAATTCTGGGCTGGGCCTCCGGTTAATAGGTTAGCCCAAAAATAATATAAAAGTGTATAATAAAGCCCAATAATGTCCAAAACAGGATATAACATAGCATGGAACAATAAAAAATTATAGATACGTTGGAGACATATCAACTATTGAAATGAATCGCCGAGTGGCTGACCAGCTCTCGCCGCATCATGACAGTCAGTTTTCGGCTTTCTCTACTCAGGTGCTTAACTGGACGAACCAGAAACACAATCGCAGTTTTTCTCCCTTTAGTACCCTAGCCGATCAGGCGGAACATAAGGTAGCAAGCATAAGAGCCGGGCAACCCAACTATTGACCAAAGACATGATTCAGAGCCGACTCATATAATGCTGAACTCAGGACGCCGAATTGTGCTATAAAGTTGTTCGGACTTTTGTTTGGGAACGCATATGTTGCCTTATAGAGCCCCTGGCAGTTTTTTGCCGAGGTGTGTATGTGGAACCACATAACAGACGGAATAAAAACGATACCGAATAAGAATTTTGGTCCACTAAAATCTAATTGATACGTCAAAACGTGATTTTACAGAAGGTACCATAATCACCAAGGCCATTTTACATGCCGGGGGTCTAGGGCAAAGGGAAAAGCTCTATACAGGTCCTTGAGTGAAGTTGTGGTCTTCTTGCTGCACGTCTGCGCCACTTTTTGCCCAAATAAGAAAGATTTCTTTAAAGTAAAGGTCTTCGGCCATGTATACGGAACTGGGCCCGGAAAGAGTCCTCATGGGTGAAAGAATTGAGAAGAGGTGTCTAGAGGGGGGGTGAATAGACTCCTAGTAAGAAAAGTTGCAGTTTTTAATTTCTTTAAGTTGAAGTGGAGTTTTAGCACAAGTTTAAACATTCACAACACATATCAAGCAAGCATGACAAGAGTATATGAGCAGCGGAAACTAAATCATGCAAGTTGCAAGAATGTAAAGGGATGCGATTTGAGTGTGCAAACACAATTGGAGACACCAAGATTTTTGGCGTGGTTCCGATAGGTGGTGCTATTGTACATCCATGTTGATGGAGACTTCAACCCACGAAGGGTAATGGTTGCGCGAGTCCACGAAGGGCTCCACCCACGAAGGGTCCACGAAGAAGCAACCTTGTCTATCCCACCATGGCCATCGCCCACGAAGGGCTTGCCCCACTAGGGTAGATCTTCACGAAGTAGGTGATCTCCTTGCCCGTACAAACTCCTTGGTTCAACTCCACAATCTTGACGGTGGCTCCCAAGTGACACCTAACCAATCTAGGAGACACCACTCTCCAAAAGGTAATAGATGGTGTGTTGATGATGAACTCCTTGCTCTTGTGCTTCAAATGATAGTCTCCCCAACACTCAACTCTTTCTGATAGGTTTGGATTTGGTGGAAAGATGATTTGAGTGGAAAGCAAGTTGGAGAAGGCTAGAGATCAAGATTTATGTGGTTGGAGTGGATTATCTTGACCTCAACACATGAGTAGGTGGTTCTTTCTCAGAAAATGTATGCTGGAAGTGTAGGCATGTTCTGATGGATCTCCTCACGAATGAAGAGTGGGTGGAGGGGTATATATAGCCTCCACACAAAATCTAACCGTTACACACAAATCACCAAACTCGGTGGGACCGAATCAGACAACTTGGGTGGACCGATTTAGTTCATAATGTGACCGTTAGACATTTCGCTGGGACCGATATGATCAACTCAGTGGGACCGATGTGCTAGGGTTAGGGTAATACCTCGTCTTGGTTTGACCAACTACGCAAACTCGGTGAGACCAATTTTGGTAATAAGCAAAATAGAGAGTTGGTCAAGCAAACTTGGTGGGACCGATTGCATATCTCGGTGGGACCGAAATTATTGCAATAGGTAACAAAGAGTTTGCAAGCCCATCTCGGTGAGACCGAGATCCCATTGGTGAGACCGAATTGATTAGGGTTTGTGGCAGTGGTTGTGTCAAGTGAACTCGGTGGTGCTGGATGGAAAATTTCGGTGGGGCCGAGTTTTGACTTTTGGTTTGGGACATATGTGGATATGGGAAAGTGGTTGTGGGTTTTGGAGCATATCACTAAGCATTTTGAGCAAGCAAGCCATTAAGCAACACCTCATCCCCTTTTAATAGTATTGGCATCCCTATGGACTCAATGTGATCTAGGATCACTAAAAGTAAAAAATGCAGAGTCTTGAGCTTTTGGAGCTTGAGCCAATCCTTTGTCATTAGCATCTTGAAAGGGTTCCATATCCTCTTGTCCACGCCACTCCATCTATTGAACTTGTCTGAATATACTAAATGACAACATTAGTCCAACAAGATATGTTGGCATTAATTACCAAAACCACCCAGGGAGCACTTGTGCTTTCAATCTCCCCCTTTTTGGTAATTGATGACAACATACATCAAAGATTTAGATAAAGATATAGAGAATAACAAGTAAAGCTTTGGAAAGACATGCAACATGCATGGGCTCCCCTTACATGTATGCATCCATGTCAATATGGAATGTAAGAGCATGTGAATGCATAATCATGACAGAGCAAGCAATGTGTTACATGTACCTTGGCTATATGCATCAGAGCAAATGGTGTGAATATGGGAATTGTAACTTCATGTTCATGATTCCTCCTTGCAAACAATATGTACATTAGCAAGAAATCTTCATGCACATGAGTGTGATGCATATACTTACCTTGTGGTCTTGAGCTGGCTTAGGAAGAGATGAACCTGAGTAAACATGGTTAGATAACACAGATACATCTACTAGGCAGAACAAACAAAAGAAGCCACAAGAGTACCAAGATTGGGATGACAT
Organism: Triticum aestivum; assembly: GCF_018294505.1. Lineage (NCBI taxonomy): Eukaryota > Viridiplantae > Streptophyta > Magnoliopsida > Poales > Poaceae > Triticum > Triticum aestivum. Next base: position 497,569,079 of record NC_057803.1, on the reverse strand, counting down.
GTAGAGTTTGAGTACTGGGTCCTCTATAGGATATAGACATGTCCCCAAAGGATAAAGATATGCAATGAATTCAAGGATTTCCTTCCCTAGCAGTCTTTCTCCCCCTGAATCTTGTATTGGACAATGGGAGAACATAGGGAAACAAAATCAGAGCAAAACAGATCATGAACATAAACATAACATAGACATGTCTTTCCCCTCTTAAAGGCATGTGACTTCTCTCCTCTTGAACACCAAGCATCTGGGGCCTTCTCTCTCCCTTTTTCTCTCTCTCCCCCTTTGAAGAGAATAAGCTTTAATGTGATCTCTCTCTCCCCCTTTGACATCAATTTCCAAGAAGGGATCTTCTGGAGTGTCAGTCAAAATAGGTTTGGTCCTTGAGTCACAGAGAAAAGTAGCATATAGACTGTGATGCTGGTAGAGGATAAGAATCATCGAGTGGAGCTGGAACAAAAGTGCAAGAACAAGTGGCAAATTGTTTTCTCTGCAGTGTAATCGGTGACACCGAGTTATATTTTTCGGTTGCACCAAAATGGTTTGGCTTGACCGAAAGAGACGAATCGGTATGACCGAGTTCCAGACAAAGAGAACATTTGTCACCTCAGCTCACTAGGCAAATAAGATCTCACAAAGATTTGCAAGGAATTAACTGAAGGATTTGCAATGAATTGGATGCTGGGTATGCAGAACAAAAACAAAAAGAAGAAAAGAAATCTAGATGAAGGGAAACAAATATGCAAGAGACAAATGCAAGAATACATAGAAACACTATAGAACTTCATCTAGAATTGGTCAGCGACAGAGTCACCTATGTTAGAGCATATTGACTGAGGAGTCAAGTGAGAACACTTGATCGTAGGTCATACTCATCGTTTAAGCTCAAAATGGGGTTACCATTTTTCATTTACGCTTTTGATGTATTCACATCTTGTTGAGCTGCTTTGACCCATGACTTGGAGTAAAGCTTCTCTAAGATGGAATAGCATACCTTGGGTGGTGGTGTTGATCTTAGTCATGTAGTTGAACTAGTGTGGGTTGCTCGAGGTTGATGTAGCTCATCAAGGGTTGGGAGCACCGCTTGGAAGTGAGTTCATCTACCTACATGGGTTAGTTTTTCAAGGAAGAGCACCGTGTATCCAAAATGACAATCATGAAATTTGATACCAAATGAATTTTGATATATAGAATTTGTCAAAGGATATGTTGAAGGGTTCCAAGCTTCCTTATCTTCAACCACCATTGTGTAGAGACTTCGTGATGTAGAGATTGCTCAAGTTGTAAGGGAGTTGCAATCTCATAGATTTAGATTCATTCAAGTACCTACAAGAGTTAGATAGCATGCAAGGGTGCAAGAATATCCAAGACATATGATCATCATCATAAGAGAAGTATTAAGGATTAGTCATATGCTCATGCCTTGCATGTATCCAAATGGAGTTCCTACTCCAAGTTTCGAGCATCAATGATGTTTAATTCACCTCTCAAACGGCAAAAGACTTTCTCATCAAGCGGTTTGGTGAATATATCCGCCAATTTCCTATCGGTACGAACATGCTTAAGATCAATGTCCCCTTTAGCAACATGATCTCGAATGAAATGATGACGAACTTCAATATTCTTAGTTCAAGAATGTTGCACGGGATTGTGAGCAATCTTAATAGCACTCTCATTGTCACAAAGCAATGGAACATGTTTCACATTTATCCCATAGTCTTTAAGAGTTTGGGTCATCCAAAGTAAGTGTGCACAACATGAACCGGTGGCAATGTATTCTGCTTCAGCGGTGGATAAGGATACCGAGTTTTGTTTCTTGGAGGACCAAGACACAAGTGATCTGCCAAGAAATTGACAAGTACCCAAAGTGGACTTTCTATCAACCTTATCTCCGCATAGTCCGAGTCAGAATAGCCAACAAGATCAAAAGAGGACCTCTTGGGATACCAAATGCCAAAATTTGGTGTATGTATTAAGTATCTCACTATCCTTTTCACAGCCTTAAGATGACATTCTTTGGGGGCCGCTTGATATCGTGCACACATGCACACACTTAGCATACACTACAAAAAAAAGACACATCCGTGACATTTTGGGCGAACGAATTTTTTTTCTGTCATACATATGACACTTCTATGACGATAATTGTGACAAAACCCGGTATCATCATAGATGTGGTGGGCTCCTACTTCTATGACAAAAAATCATGACAGAAAATGGGCTTTTCGTCCTGGGCGGGCCGGAGACGCAGCTGCATGACATTCTTTGGGCCGTCCATGACGGAAAAAACCGTGGTAGAAGTGAGGGGGAGGAAAATTTCGGGGAGTTCCCGGTTACGGTGGGAGGTCGGGGGCCGAGCGATGCGCGTTTCTCTCGTACACGTACGCGTGTGTGTGCGAGGCGTTGGCTCTAACTGAACCCGAGCGAGGCGTTGGGCTCTAACTGAACCCGAGAGATTGCACTGCAGGCTACGCGTTACTGAACCCGAGCAATCGATCGATGGCTGTTAACTGAACCCGATCAAGCGATTCCTTCGCTAATGCTGCTAACTGAAGCCGATCGATGCTGCCTCTGGATGAACAGTGAGCATTGCAGGGGGGGGGGGTTGGATGAACAGTTCCCGGTGGGGGTGGATGAACAGGGCCCCGTGGTGTTGCCTCTGGATGAACAGGACCCCGATCGATCGAGCCGGTTGGGGCTGGATGAACAGGACCCCGTGGAGGGCTGGATGAACAGTAGATGGTGGAGGGCAGGATGAACAGTAGCCCGTGGAGGGGTGGTTGAACAGGAGCCCGTGGAGAGGGCTGGTTGAACAGTAGCCGGTGGAGTAGCGCGCGGTGGAGGCTGGATGAACAGGAGCCCGTGGATGAACAGTCGCAGGTGGAGGCTGGAGGAGGTCGATGGTGGATGAACAGTAGCTCGTGGAGGCTGGAGGGGGTCGACGGTGGAGATGAACAGTATCCTGTGGAACCCCGTTTTGTGGTACGCCACACCCCTCCCGATGAACAGGACCCCCATTTCGACCGTAGCACTCCAACACAAGTCCGTTTCGTCCGTTTTGCGGTACGCCACACCCCTCCCGATCAACAGGACCCCCATTTCGACCGTAGGAGGTCCGTTTCCTCCATTTTGCGGTACGCCAGACCCCTCCAGATCAACAGGATCCCGTTTCAAACGTGGCCGGTCGAACACAAGGCCGTTTCCTCCGTTCTGCGGTACGCCAGGCCTCGTTGCCATCGCCTGTTCCGTCCAAGCCCTCCCGATGAACACGACGCATTCCGTTGCCTCCCCATGAACACGACACATTCCGTTTCCTCCCCATGAACACGACGACGACATTGTTTCTCTGTTCCGACACAGCCATGTAACGAGCTGTTGCCGTACGTATGCGCGAGTAGGCGTTCGAGACCCCGCCCGTATGTACACATATGTGGCCGTATTTTCTTTCTTGCACCCTGGCCGCTGTACGTACGTGTAAATGCTACGTGCGCGCCTCTACTACGACACGTGCGCGCCTCTACTACGACACGTGCATGCCTCTACATCGACTAGTATGTACGTACACGTTCGCGACCAGAATGACAACGCTGCGTACGCTTCGACCAAGTGGGTCCCGACTGTCAGGCACTTCCTTGCCTGCGAAGATGTAGCTGGTCGGTCCCAGCAGTCAGGGGGCAAATCGTTTTTTTTGCCCGGACGCACTTCCTTGCATGCGAAGATGTAGCCGGTGGGTCCCAGCAGTCAGGGGAAACTTTTTTTTCACGAAATACGATGGCCCGTCCGGTGGGTCCCACTGTCAGGTGGAGGAATCATTATTTTGCACGTAATAAGGAGGCACTTCCTTGCTGCGGTTGTGGACGCAGCTGTCAGCCTCTCCTCGTACAGTCCACGTCCGATGGAAGCTGTTCCTTGACCACGTTGACCACGCCGCGCCGAGAGCACCAGGGCGGTGGACGACGACGAGGCCTAGGAAGGGGACGACGCAGAGCCGAGGAAGACGCGGCAGTGGATGTCCACGTGTAGAGGAGTACAAGGGTTCACTGGTTCGCTGCGGTGTGAGGATGCCGTCGCCGCAGAATAACAAGGGGTGTGGGTGAGTAGAGGGATGGCCTGGCCAGCGGTGGGAGTAGTAGGGGGCGGTGAGGCCTCCCCCGCATCACAGCCGGCCACGGGAGGTAGGAGCACGAGGCACGACCTGCGCTGGTTTGGGCGGCTAGAGCAAGAAGACCAGAGGTTGAAGAAGCACTACGTCCATTGGATGGACATTGTACTGTCACTGGAGCTAGAATCGTGCATATTGACTAAGTTGACAAAGCCCTCCGTCCCCGTCAACTTAGTAGGCCCACAAGTCAGCCTCCCACCAAGGTGGGTCCCAGCTAGCAGGGGGGTATTCATTTTTTGAGCGTAATAAGGAGGCACTTCCTTGCGTGCGAAGATATAGCTGGTGGGTCTGAGCTGTCAGCGGCGGTAACATTTTTTCATGAAATACAGAGGCCCTTTCGGTGGGTCTCTGATTTCAGGTGAGGAATCATTATTTTGCACGTAATAAGGAGGCATTTCCTTGTGTGTGGCCGTGGACCCAGCTGGCGGCCTCTCCACGTACAGTCCACTTCAGATGCATGTCGGTCGTTGACCATGTTGACCATGCCGCGCCGAGAGCACCAGGGTGGTGGACGACGTCGAGGCCTAGGAAGGGGACGACACGGAGGCAGGGAAGACTCGACAGTTGTTTCCCACACGGAGGGGAGTACGACTTTACGAGGGTTTACTGGTTCGTCTACCGTCGCCGGAGAATAACAGTAGGTGTGGGTGAGTAGAGGGATGGCTAGGCCAGCGATGGGAGTACGGTCGGGCGGTGAGGCCTACGTGGCAGGATAGCCGGCCGCGAGGAGGAGGAGGCAGCAGGCAGTCCCACCGGCGCTTGTTTGAGCGGCTGGAGCAGGAAGTGAAGAAGCACGACGGCCATTGGATGGACATCCAACAGTCAGTGCTTGTGCGTCAACCTTTTTTTAGGAAAGCCTCAAATCTGTGGAAAACAACATACAACCCATCTGCCATTATTTCTAATAATTCACAGCCCATTTGCTAATTCTTAAGGGTTTTTTTGGAGCCCATATTCTTTTTTTTAGCATTACAACCCATATTTTGGCCACGGTTAAAAAATTAATGAAATTTTGCATATTTCCGTGTGGTCCGAACAGTTTTTAATCCCGAAATTTCGACTCACATTCAAACTGATTTTAAAAATAAATGTATATCAATATAAAATCCAACAAATTCTCCATGCATAAAAATTAATGTAATTTAAAATCTCGAAATGAAAAAAAAGATATTTTAAACTAATCGCCGGTTTGATGTGTTTTAAAAATGTACAGCCCATTTCTCATTACTGATGGGCCATTTTCTCGGCCAGCCGAATGAAGCTCTCCTCGTCTTGAAAGATTTGCAGCCCAACAGGCCTGACAAAGCGACTTACTTGGCAAATCACAAAAAAACAGGGCTGTGGCCGTGGACCCAGCTGTCAGCCTCTCCACGTACAGTACTCTTCCGATGTAAGTCGGTCGTTGACCACATTGACCACGCCGCGTCGGAGCACCAAGGCGGTGGACGACGGCGAGGCCTAGGAAGGGGACGACGCGGAGCCGGGGAAGACGTGGCAGTGGATGCCCACGCGGAGAGGAGTACGAGGGTTCACTGGTTCGGCTGCGGCGTGAGGCTGCCGTCGCCACAGAATAACAGCGGGTGTGGGTGAGTAGAGGGATAACATGGGCCAGCGGTGGGAGTAGTAGGGGGCGGTGAGGCCTCCGCGACATCATAGCCGGCCACGAGAGGCAGGAGCACGTGGCACGACCGACGCAGCTTTGGGCGGCTGGAGCAAGAAGACCAGAGGTTGAAGAAGCACTACGACCGTTGGATGGACATCGTTGACCACGCCGCACCGAGAGCACCAGGGCGGTGGACGATGGCGAGGCCTACGAAGGGAACGAGACGGAGCCGGGGAAGACACAGCAGTGGCTACCCACACGGTGGAGAGTACGAGGGTTGACTGGTTCGGCTGCCGTCGCCGGAAAATAACAGGAGGTGTGGGTGAGTAGAGGGATAGACAGGCCAGGGATGCGAGTATGATGGGGCCGTGAGGCCTTCCCGGCAGCACTACCGGCCACGAGAGGCGGGAGCAGGCGGTTCCGACGGCGCTGGTTTGGGTGGCTGGGGCAGGAAGATCAGAGACTGAAGAAGCATGATTGCCGTTAGATTGACATCTAATGGTCTGACGCTGGTAGAGTCGATTGTTGACTAAGTTTCTTTTTTGAGAAACCTTGTGTATGCATGAACTTAGTAGGCCCACAAGTCAGCCTCCAAATCTATGGCAGACAACATAAAGCCCATTTGCTATTTTTTATAATTTGCATTCTATTTGCTAATTCTTAAGTAATTTATTATAGCCCATTTTCTGCCCAGGACCATGGTCAAAAAGTCCAACCTTATTTTGCATATTTCGGTGGAGTCCGAACTGTTGTAATCCTGAAATGATAAACATTTTTTAAGAACTTATTGATTTGCCAAAAAAATTGTTTTGTTTTTGTAAGCAAATAAGACGTGGGACAATTTAGTTGGTTTAAGGGAAAACCAGTGGTAAGAAAATCAGCGCTGGGTGGGAAAAACAACAAAAATAAGGATGCAAATATGAAAAGGGAGTTTTATGTGTTCTCAATATAATGATACGTGTATATGAACTAGTAAAGCTATAGGTAGAGATTAGAAAACAGATGTAGGACATGCGTTTCAAGAGGAAAATAGAACTAGGTTGTGTGTTTGGTTCAGTAAAAAAACTGCCTGCGGATGTTGTAAGACAAAATATAACTAACACTGGTGGGCCAGAGGCCAGTAGATACTTGCTGGGTCTTTGTGCCCCGTTGTCGTCATGGGCTGGGCCTGCTAAAAACAAAACAACCCTGGGCAATCTACAGCCCAGTTGAAACTTTCTCGACCTGAAAAAACAATATACGTGCTCAATAAATGAGAGAATTCTGCAAGTACAGATTGATAACTGGGATGCAACACGAATATTGTTTTTTATCGTGATAATAAGTGCATGCACTTGTTTTGAAAAAATTGGAGAACTGGGAATTCGAACGACGGGTGCTTATGCTACGCATCAAATAAAAATCAGGTGCCTGAAAATTCGTTTCGAAACAAATGATTCAGCTTTATATCCACGTCGACCCTCGGCATGATGGTTGGAAGCAAATGCAAGTTCATACCAAAAGATCGTTAACAACAATACCAACTTGCGAACGACAAGGTAGTACAACTACCAATACCAAACTAACTTATAATCTTTTTACTCCTGGCCCTAGTGTTCGTCTGGTAGAAAATCTTGCATAGGACCAGCTCCCGCTCCTTCTCTTGCTTCAGGTCCCCGAGGTGGTACTGGTGCATCACCCAGTTGGTCCTCTGCTGGTCGAAGTTCTTGTTGGTGTGCAGCACCAGAACCTTTTTTGCTGCCCGTCTGCCGGCCGTTGACCATCACCGGCAAGGTATTGCCGGTCTTGTGCCACATCGCGTGCATGCCGCACTCCGACTGTATCTTGCGACGCGTCCACGCGCCCCTTTTGAACGCCCTAGAATTGCGCTGGAAGAAATGCTTCCTTAGGCCACTCAGTGTGATACCTGCAGTATTGTGGAATACAGGTTTTAGTGTACCTAGTTGGCATTTTCATAGCATCTTTGGCATGTTGCAGTCACTTGTTTCACTTTTTATTAACTGTCAAATTGTAATTGCTTCACCAGGTCTGCGTCTAAAAAGAAAAATAGAGCTATAAACAAAGGAATATGTTTGTGCAAGTAGACGGCCGATCGGTGTCTTACCTGGAAGTTTCTCAGGTTGGGTGTAACATATGTCGTGCTCGCTGTCGATGGTTGGTATGAACAAATCGATGAGAGACTGAAATCTCGCGCTGTCAGCACTCACTTTGGCCTCAAGGTGCTCGATCAGCTCCTGATCCGTGGGATCGAACTTGACGCCAGCCGGTAGCACGGGCCAATCCTTCTTCGACTTGCATTGGTAACTCCAGTTATATGGTACTCAATGTATGATCAATCGACTATTTTAAGTGAATGATGAAAGATTTCGACAGATAAGTGGTACTCCAAATCTGAAGTCCAGAATACCCGAACACGCCACTGGGATTCTTGTGTCACCTCACATGCAGCGTGTTGTCACGTCAATTCAATGTGTGGACATGATGAATAATTTGACCGACGTATACTAGTAATGCTACTGTACTACTTACTAGTCCTATTTAGTGTCACAATTTATACATAGGTTTAACTAACAAGTACGCACTTGAAGCCTAACTGATATATATATGGCTTCTGCACAGCATCTCCATCATCATTATCAGTACATCCTACGCAGGTGAGTTAGGATGCACTTGATCCCAGGAAGGTATGTATCCTTCAAACCAGAGAGTGCTTCAAACTAACAACAGTACATAATATCCAAACAAAGAGGGTCATGCTACAGCAGTAGAATACATGGATCAGTCTAGATATCAGCACGAATCAAGTTGTGCATATTTGCTGTTGGCATGAACCACATCACCGCATGTCGGGTTTGCAAAAGCCATCCATCACATGGAAGCTTGATGCCTTTCACACACTGAAGATTATCTGGCAACAAGCTGTGTCGACGAATCTCTAGATATGGTGATTCATGAAACCCATGGTATGATGTGTAAACATAGCCCCCCCTCGCGAATGGAAGTTGCATAGCACAGTAATCATCGCCGATGATATGATCGATGATTGGTTGGATGATCGGATTATTGAGCCCAAGGAACAAGGAGTGGTTGCCGAGGCTGTAAACCCGCCTCCAGTTGAATACGCCTAGCCCAACGGAGCTGGGATCTTTCTCAAACACGAAGCAGCCATAGCCATCAACGTCACGAACGCCCCACGCATTGTACTGCATGTGGTTTGATGTAATGGTTTGGTCAATTTGGTACGTGCGAATGAGCATCAGATGACCGCCGTCAGCTGAACGAGCGATAAACCACCACCCATCGGCTGGTATGATTCTAGGTCCTGGAATCATGAAGGCCAGCGCATTTGCGTCTGTTGCAACAATTCAAATTGGAGACCAAAAGGACAATAAACAATCATGTTCAGAGTATGTGTGGAATTAAGATTATTATAACAGTGACACATATCATAGACAGAGAATTGCAATGCCGTGGTCATAATCATACCCCGAGTTAAAAAAATAAGCCAATGGCTTTCATATGCTAGCAATATGTCATGGTTCAAGCATCATGTAACAATGAGAGGAAAACAGCTATGACAGCGCCTACTCATATTCTACCATAGCACTTACTACTACTGTTCTCATATCAACTCTAAGCAATAACATGCGTTGTTATAAAAATCTTGTAAACGAGAGTAACATATAGCAATCATGATGTTATGCTCATAATACGTATTCTAACAATCATTAGATGCCAATTGTTCTCATATCAACTCTAACAATAACATGTGTGGTCATAAAAATCTAGGAAATGAGAGGAACATATAGCAATGATGTGGTTATAGACATGCTATGCATTCTAAATTTGTAACAAATGAACAGGAGTCGTATTCATAAGGTAAAGATGAGATGAGATAGAACAATTACACGATGATAGATTCCACCAATATAGGTAGCCAATCTGTGCGTCGACCGCGTAAACGATGCCATCGTGCACTATAGCATCAGACAGAAATGTTTCCTCAACAGGATTGATGATGAGCCATAACCATGTATGGCGACCGGATTCCAGATAGACTAATCCCTTGTTGAACAAGGCAATGAGCTTGTAATCCATGTAGTCTTCTGATGGTGTGGGCACTTCGCAGATTACAACTTTCTGCAAACAGAGGTCGAGCCAAAAGCTTGACGCGTCTCGTGCGTAGTAGGCAGGAGTGTCCGGCGGGCCGCGAGGCTCGATGGCGGCGGTATCCAACGATGGAAGGGTGATCTCTCGCTGGGTGTAGATATCCACGAGACGCCACAGACTACCGGTGTGGTGGATGAGGACGATCCAGTTGGCCTTCATGCCCGCCCAGTAGTGGCCGCACATGAAGGACAGGTGGACGGGTAGTGGTAGCATGTCGAGGGGCACCACGACAACCTCCGTAGGATCGTCAAGTCGGTGTCTGGGCCACCTGCGAGGATCGGGCATCAGCAAGCAGGGTGTCTTGAAAAGAGCCGGCCGGTTGCAGACGAGTAGACGGTACAAAGACACTGAGCATGCGGCCAGACGGACGGTGCTGAGTAGGTCCATACGACTACATATCTGCTCCAAGAGAACATCGGGGAGGGAATTCCAATCGCGGCTCTGCATGTCAGTCGGTTCTGCCATTGGGGTTTTCGGTGCCTGCGAGCCAGCGGGGAAGTGGATTCGGGTGGGCGAGCGAAGAAGCTTCTCCTCGTGTGGCCGAGCAGTGAGCAGGGGGATATGGTACGCGCGAGCTACCAAGGAAGATGGCGCGGGCGGGCGAGCAGTGAGCGGGGGTAAATGGTGTGTGGCCGACGATGGGGAAGAGAGGAGGAAGAAGGAGAGAGGAGGAAGAAGAGTGGAAGACGAGGAAGAAAGTGCATTCAATCTCAATTCTACTACTCCCTCCGTCTAGGTGTGTAAGTCACCTTACAAAAACCAAATAATCCCAAAACACTTAGGCACCGTACATTAACTCCCTTCTCGTTTTTTGTTTTGTGGCATATCAACCAATAAGATATGTGGGCTGTGCATGCTTTCAATGACTTGAGACTACCAAACATAACCGACTGATTTAGTAACACCAACACGCTGGTTCAGCTTATTAATTACGTGTCCCAGCTGCTGCAGTGTGTATTGTCACTTCACTGCGAAGACTAGTTGAATAGTTCTCTCTGACAGAGATGGGGAATAAATGGATCGCAAGGACTTCCTTTCTACAGTATCCCTATGCCTCTACGCTCACTTCACTCATTTTGCTCCGTACCTAGTCACTTGTTGAAATCTATAGCCAAATGGACATGTCAATGGGAGGGAGTAAGCCCCATGCATGCATGCATGCATGCAACATGCAACACTCACACGTACACATGGACGCACGCAACACTCACGCACCCATGCGGCACACAGCACACGACGCAACACACACGCTCACGCTCAAGTGCTCAACCTACTCCCTACGTCCGTGAAAGACTGTACATTTAGAGATTTACACATTGACCAGGGCATAATTAACGCCCAAAAGTAGCAGACTTATGTGTGCATGCGACCATTGAGATAAGAAGATTAAATGAAGGTCGTTGCATGCTGTAATTAAGGATAGACATGTAGCCTATACCTACAGCACAAGTTGGTGCATTAGTCAATCAATATCGATTTAGATTAAAGGCTAAACACATTGGAAGTGTAGATGTACATCATGTAGTACACTCTTTGTTGGAAGACCGAGGGAGGACACGTGCGTGCACTCACATACACAGCCAAGGCGGTTCGCGCGCAAGGGTTGGACTCGTGTCGCGCCTGCGTAAAGTTTTGTTTAACTGATTTCTTTGCTCTGCCAACTGATAGGTGGGACCCAGAAACCAGGCGACAATTTAACCAGTCAACAAAGTGCCACGTCGACTATGTGGCCGGTCAGTAGGGTGCAATACGGTGCTCTACAATGAGCTAGTGATCACATAATCGCCGCAAAACTATATATAGTGACCGTAAAGAGCATACTGTTACATACGTTGACCGCCAGTGTATTTTTCTCATTTCAAATTAAGCCATATTAATCAGAAAGGACGCAGTATGGACTACTACTACTAGTACTAGTACTGCTTTGATGTGTCCTGTCAACTCACCGAATGAGGAGAAGCTTGCTTACTACGCCTCTCCCTCGCCCATGCGCGTGGTGGTTCGCAGGAAGAGGAGAGGATTTTGACTACAACTTCCTCTCCCTCTCCCTCGCCCTCGCGGTGGACGTGCATCAGTTCAATCGGTGTCAGATTGCCAGAAGCATATTTTAATGTAGTATCATCATTGTTGGACCTTCCGAAGAGGCAAAGAGCCAAGTGCAAGGTTCACATGAGTACGAACTGTTGAACCTCCCGAAGAGGCAAAGAGCCAAGCGCAAGGTTTTATAGGAGTTGTCGTCCTAGTAGGAGTGTACTAGTACAACTATAGCGAACGATGCTACTGTATGATGCCACCACATCACGTATATCCAAAGCTGTGCCACCTTTTTTTCTTCTCAAAGAGCGTGTTGGAGCCCGTGCAACAACCACACAAGTTGCACATACACATTACACATTTACTAGTATTAAATTCTAAAGGACAAATGCTAGTATGCCACACAAGTTCATCTCCAACTCATGTGATAAATTTGTGCACGACTAGTCTACATATATTCACAGCGCTACTGATGAAGCTATGTACCTAGGGTAGGGTCATGGATCTGTCCAACATACCCTCCCCAAGGACATCTCTACAAAGAATCAGAAGCAGTCGAAGAGAAACCATCATCCACTCGACCGTGAAGATGTACTCACTCGACCACCTTGAAGACACTCGACCACCAGAAGATGAGAAATCCTCCACTCTGCAACGGTCAGGACTTAAACCATAGCTTTATGGGCATTTACTACACTTTACTACAGACGTTACCAGTAATGCTCCTCCTTTATGAACATTGAACCCTGTATAACGGAGGGGAGCAGGGGTCCTGGCGCACTCTATATAAGCCACCCCCTCCTGTGGGACAAGGGTTCGCACTTTCTGTAATTCACACACATATATTCAGTCGACCGCCTCAGGGCTCCGAGACGTAGGGCTGTTACTTCCTCCGAGAAGGGCCTGAACTCGTAAAACTCGTGTGTACAACTCCTCCATAGCTAGGATCTTGCCTCTACATTCTTACCCCCTATTCTACTGTCAGTCTTAGAACCACGACAGTTGGCGCCCACCGTGGGGCAGGTGTCTTAGCGACTTGTTGGAGAAGTTACAATTTTTCCGATCCCCTTCATCATGGTTTCAGGCGGAGGTTTGGCTGAGGGCCGCGAGATCCATCTCGGCACGCTCGTGTTTGTCACCGACGACTCCGCTTAGCTTCAGGAAGCTCCACTCGACGTCGACGCACTCCCCGCTCGCGGGGCGACGTACTTTCGCCCGTGCGTCCGCAGCGTCCTCCTGCGGCAACCGTCAACCCAGTATCAGTCGACTCCATCAACTCGCCCCCTCCCTGCGGCTCGCCGGAGCAAACGCTCCGGTCGGTCGAGGCTTCAGTGGTGGGTGAGGCATGCGGTGGCCCGCCAGTCGGCCACCCCTCAAGTCGCGGCGATCGAGCCCGACGAAACTCTCTATGGCCTTTTCGATCTGTCGACTGGCTCCGCAGAGACCGCATCCGAGTGCGACAGCAGCGACCCAGCGGCTGAAGTTCTAATGGTCAATGGACCACGCAGCCCTCCTGGCTTGAACCGTGAAGACGGAGGCGACGGGAACGGCGATCCATCGCGCGCTCACGAGGAGTACCGCCCCGAACCCCTCTCCTCGCAGCAGAGGGAGGAACTTCGCTATCGGAATATGGATGCATTGCATACTCCTATAGTTGGATAAACCCCTGAGGCCCAGGCCTTGGAGCAGGCGCACTTGGCCAACCTGGTTGAGCGCACTCGACTGGAGAACCTCCAGCGCGCACTCGACGATCGCGCTCCACGAACCCATACATGGATGACATTGTGGTCAAGTCACATAAAGGTTCCGACCTACTGATTGACCTTGCTGAAACCTTTGCCAACCTCAGAAGGTATGATATCCATCTCAATCCGTCAAAGTGCATGTTTGGAGTTCCAGGCGGAAAGTTACTCGGTTTTCTTGTTTCCGAACGAGGAATCGATGCTAACCCAGAGAAAGTAGGTGCTATACTCCGAATGAAACGCCCTGTGCGTGTGCATGATGTACAGAAGCTTACTGGTTGCTTGGCCGCCCTAAGTCGATTCATTTCTCGACTCGGTGAAAAGGCGTTGCCTCTTTACCGACTGATGAAGAAATCAGACAAGTTCGAGTGGACCCCAAAAGCTGATGCAACGTTTGCAGAGCTAAAAGCCTGGCTTTCCACCCAGTCGGTGCTTGCTGCTCCAATCAGCAAAGAGCCTCCACTGCTTTATATAGCAGCCACTGGACAAGTCGTCAGTACAGTACTTACGGTCGAGAGGGAAGAAGAAGGAAAAGCTTATAAGGTTCGACACCCAGTTTATTACATTTCTAAAGTCCTGACCCCGTCAAAGCAGAGATATCCTCATTATCAGAAGCTTGTCTATGGGATTTACATGACCACGAAGAAGGTTGCACACTATTTATCAGATCACTCTGTTACAGTCGTTAGCGACGCTCCATTGTCAGAGATTCTGCACAATAGAGATGCAACTGGTCGAGTGGCCAAATGGGCGATTGAACTCCTTCCCTTGGATATCAAGTTTGAGGCAAAGAAAGCTATCAAGTCCCAAGCAATAGCAGATATCCTCGCCGAGTGAATCGAATAGCAACTACCGACTCAAGTTCACTCTGAGCACTAGACCATGTTCTTTGACGGATCCAAGATGCTGAACGGTTCTGGTGCTGGAGTAGTTCTGGTATCCCCCCGAGGAGACAGGCACAGATATGTCCTCCAGATTCACTTTGATTCCTCCACCAATGAAGCAGAATATGAAGCACTCCTGTATGGGCTACGCATGGCCATCTCACTCGGCGTCCGTCGCCTCATGGTGTATGGCGACTCAGATTTAGTATTTAATCAAGTGATGAAGGAGTGGGACGTCAGAAGCCCAGCCATGACTGGTTACTGCAACACGGTGAGAAAGCTTGAGAAGTTTGAGGGGTTAGAACTCCACCACATACCCCGAATGAAAAATCAAGCAGCCGACGATTTGGCAAAGATAGGTTCCAAGAGAGAAGCCATTCCCAGCAATGTGTTTTTGGAGCATATTCACTCGCCAACAGTTCAAGAAGATCCTTTTACTGAAGAGCCCCCGCAACCTAAGAGCGCCATAGATCCGACTGAAGTCGAGGTCCCAGCTGTGGTCGACCTGATCATGGAGGTTCTGGCCATTACTCCCGACTGGACGGTGCCCTACATTGCGTACATCCTCAGGAAAGAACTCCCAGATGATGAAGAAGAGGCTCGACAGATCGTCCGTCGACCCAAAGCCTTTACTATGATAAGAGGGCAGCTGTTCAGAGAAAGCGTGACTGGAGTCGGTCAGAAATGCATAACACCAGAAGAAGGTCGAATGATCCTCGATGACATCCACTCGGGAACCTGTGGTCATCATGCATCCTCTTGGGCCATCGTGGCTAAAGCATACCGAGCTGGATTCTATTGGCCACGCGCAAATGAAATGGAGAAAGATATAGTCGACAGATGTGAAGGCTGCCAGTTTTACTCTGACATGTCTCTCAAGCCAGCGTCAGCCCTAAAGACCATCCCCCTCATCTGGCCCTTTGCTGTTGGGGACTGGATATGGTTGGACCACTGAGAACTGGCAGGAGCGGCTTCACTCATGTGCTCATTGAAGTCGACAAGTTTACCAAATGGATCGAAGCTAAACCTATCAAGAACCTTGATGCTAGCACCGCTGTCAGTTTTATCAGAGAATTGACATTCAGATATGGAGTCCCACACAACATCATCACGGATAACGGATCGAACTTCGATTCTGATGAGTTCAGAGCTTTCTGTGCCTCTCAGGGCACTCGAGTCGACTATGCTTCTGTCGCTCACCCGCAGTTGAACGGACAAGCAGAAAGAGCCAATGGCCTAATTCTCGAAGGACTGAAACCCCGACTGATGCGTGATCTCAAACATGCAGCATGCGCTTGGGTTGATGAACTTCCATTAGTTCTGTGGGGTTTGAGGACAACCCCTAATCGTTCGACCGGGCGAACTCCTTTCTTCTTAGTCTATGGAGCCGAAGTTGTTCTGCCAAGTGATATGCTCCACAATGCACCCCGAGTTGAGCTCTTCTTCGAAGAGGAAGCAGAGCAGGCCTGGCAAGATTCAGTCGATCTCTTAGAGGAGGAAAGAGAGATGGCCTTGATCCGCTCGACCATTTATCAGCAAGACCTGCGTCGATTCCATGCCAGAAATGTGAGGGGTCGAGCCTTTCAAGAAAGAGACCTGGTTCTTCGAGTGGATCAACAGAAACCACACAAGCTTGCCCCGACTTGGGAGGGCCTCTTCATCATCACCAAAGTTCTCCACAACGGAGCATACCATCTTTACAGTATTGAGCATCAGAAAGACGAGCCACTCGCTCGAATAAAATGTAATAAGAAACATCTTTGTAATTTGTTTATCGAAGACAAGAGCTTATGGTCCTATCATTCAATTGATGTGTTCTTATTTACTTCTGAAATCCCCCAGTGGGTGGGCTTAGTCGCGAATCCATTTCGCCTAAGTTCGAAAGAAAATCCTACCGAGTGGAGAGCAATCCTCCCACTCGGGGGCTTAGCTGCAGTCCAGTACTCACCTAAGTTCTCTCACTAGGAGACTTAGCTGCAGTCCAGTACTCGCCTAAGTTTGAAAAAATCCTACCGAGTGGAGAGCAATCCTCCCACTCGGGGGCTTAGCTGCAGTCCAGTACTCGCCTAAGTTCTCTCACTAGGAGACTTAGCTGCAGTCCAGTACTCGCCTAAGTTTGAAAAAATCCCGCCGAGTGGAGAGCAATCCTCCTACTCGGGGCTTAGCTGCAGTCCAGTACTCGCCTAAGTTCTCTCACTAGAGACTTGCCTGCAGTCCAGTACTCGCCTAAGTTTGAGAAAATCCTACCGAGTGGAGAGCAATCCTCCCACTCGGGGGCTTACCTGCAGTCCAGTACTCGCCTAAGTTCTCTCACTAGGAGACTTAGCTGCAGTCCAGTACTCACCTAAGTTTGAAAAAATCCTACCAAGTGGAGAGCAATCCTCCCACTCGGGGGCTTAGCTACAGTCCAGTACTCGCCTAAATTCTCTCACTATGAGACTTAGCTGCAGTCCAGTACTCGCCTAAGTTTGAAAAAATCCCGCTGAGTGGAGAGCAATCCTCCCACTCGGGGGCTTAGCTGCAGTCTAGTACTCGCCTAAGTTTTCTCACTAGGAGGCTTAGTTGCAGTCCAGTACTCGCCTAAGTTTGAAAAAATCCTACCGAGTGGAGAGCAATCCTCCCACTCGGGGGCTTAGCTGCAGTCCAGTACTCGCCTATGTTCTCTCACTAGGAGACTTAGCTGCAGTCCAGTACTCGCCTAAGTTTGAAAAAATCCCGCCGAGTGGAGAGCAATCCTCCTACTCGGGGGCTTAGCTGCAGTCCAGTACTCGCCTAAGTTCTCTCACTAGAGACTTGCCTGCAGTCCAGTACTCGCCTAAGTTTGAGAAAATCCTACAGAGTGGAGAGCAATCCTCCCACTCGGGGGCTTACCTGCAGTCCAGTACTCGCCTAAGTTCTCTCACTAGGAGACTTAGCTGCAGTCCAGTACTCGCCTAAGTTTGAAAAAAATCCTACCAAGTGGAGAGCAATCCTCCCACTCGGGGCTTAGCTGCAGTCCAGTACTCGCCTAAGTTTTCTCACTAGGAGGCTTAGCTGTAGTCCAGTACTCGCCTAAGTTCGAAAATCTCTACCGAGTGGAGAGCAATCCCCCCCCCACTTGGAGGCTTAGCTGCAGTCCAGTACTCGCCTAAGTTTGAAAAATCCTACCGAGTGGAGAGCAACCCTCCCACTCAGGGGATTAGCCGCAGTCCAATACTCGCCTAAAGTTCTCTCACTAGGAGACTTAGCTGCAGTCCGGTACTGGCCTAAGTTTGAAAAAATCCTACTGAGTGGAGAGCATCCCTCTCACTCGGGGGTCTTAGCTGTAGTCCAGTACTCGCCTAAGTCCGACACATATCCCTATCCACGAGGACGATGAAGTGCAGGTCGACTGCAACCTTCTCCTTCGGAGCTATGGCACAAGTACAACATCTGTTTCATCCCTATCCGTAAGGACGACGAGGTGCAGGTCGACTGCAACCTTCTCCTTCGGAGCTACGGCACAAGTACAATGTCCGCTCTATCCCTATTCGCAAGGACGACGAGGTGCATGTCAATTGCAACCTTCTCCTTCGGAGCTACAACACAAGTACAACGTCCGCTCCATCCCTATCTGCAAGGACGACGAGGTGCAGGTCGACTGCAACCTTCTCCTTCGGGGCTACGGCACAAGTACAACGTCCGCTCCATCCCTATCCGCAAGGACGACGAGGTGCAGGTCGACTGCAACCTTCTCCTTCGGAGCTACGGCACAAGTACAATGTCCGTTCCATCCCTATCCGCAAGGACGATGAAGCGCAGGTCGACTAGAGCCGCCACCTCAGAGCTGCGTCTCCAGTGCAAAGACTATTCCAAGCAGTGAGCAAAGTCCATTTGAAGGCAAACGCAAGCACATTCGGAAATAAACCGAATTCAGATAAATCCTAAAAAGTCCAAGCAGCAAATGAAAAGTACTCAGGTATCAAGCTCGAAGGAGTTCAAAGGTTATAGCAATCACGCGGTGTTCCAGGCAAATTTAAAGCAGATTCAAGTTTCATAAGTTTGTTCACTCGGCCCGAGGAGGGCTAGCAGGCTCCACGAATGAGTCCAGGTCGATCCCATCAGCTATCCAAGTGGCGGCAGCAATGAAAATCTCCATGAAGAACTGGAAGTCATGCTTTTTGGTGTTAGCGACTTTGATTGCAGCCAGCTTGTCTTCACGAACTTCCTTGCAATGGACTCGCAGCAAGGAAAGCGCCACGTCAGCACCACACCGGGCGGAGGATTTCTTCCATTCTTGCACTCGGTCAGGGATTTCGTTCAGTCGAGTCATCAGGGATTCCAGGTCATTCTGAAGCATCGCCTTCGGCCAAAGCGATGAGTCGATTCGGGAGACTACCTCCTTCAGGCGCGCGAGGTAGCTTGTGGCGCTGGCAATACAGGACTCCAGTCGGAGCATGTTAATTGCAGTTTTGTCGCAGACTGGAGAAGCGATAGGGTCTAGACCCGTCTCGACCCTTCCAGTTTCCTCGTCTAAGTCTTGACAGAGTTCTGCAGCAAAAAATTAGTCAATCGACCGAGCAAGATCCGATCGCAAGCATCAACACAGTCGGATTAAAAGAAATACCTTCCAGCGTGAGATAAAGCTTCTTGGCAAGAGTCCTCAGATAAGCTTCCGTGTCATTCCTATTGCGGATCGCAGACTCCAGCTTTTCATTCAGGGCGACCTTGTCCTTCTTCAGACTGGTCACTTCGCGGTTAGCTTCATTAAGACAAGATTTCAGTTTGGTCACCTCTCCTTCCAGCGTTCCGATTGAAGTAAGCCTCTGGTCTGCGAGAGCAGTTTTATCTTGGGCTACTTTTTGCATGGCGGCGAGGTCCGAGTCCTTCTCCTCCAGAGCCAACTTCATTTTCTCTACAAAAGAAGCAATCGAATCAAAGAAGAGATCAAATAAATGTACTGAAAGTCAGTCGACTGTTAGTTACCTTCCATACCAGCGGCTTCGTCTTGAGCTTTCTTCAGATTCTGCTGGGCTAATTCCAAGTCGAGGTTGAGTTGCCTCTGCTTCTCCTCAAGTTCAGCAAACTTAGAAATGAGAGTGCAAGACTTCTGCAGAAGGCAAAAGATGGATCAGTCGATAAGATCAAAAGTTGTTTACTTCTGAGTGAATAAAACCTAAAGAAGTTCGCTTAGACCCCAGCCGACTACACACAGTCGACTGCGGTCTCACGGGCTACACCCAGCGGGTGCACTTGGCGTGCCCCGCTGACTAAGACTCAACTCAACCGGTCCGCCCGGCCCAAAAAAAACCTGCTCAGACCCTAGCCGACTGCCAGCAGTCGACTGCAGTCTCAGGTACTACACCCAGTGGGTGCACTTGGCGTGCTCCCACCGGTTCAGATCCCACTCACCCAGACCGAGTGGAAGAACGAAACTACTCGACCGGTCTGCCTGAGTCAAGTGTAAGGAGTACAAAAGATAGGAAATAAGAACTCAGACCCCAGTCGACTGCCAGCAGTCGACCGTGGTCTCGGGGACTACACCCAGTGGGTGCACTTAGCGTGCCCCCACCGGTTCTAATCCCACTCGCCCAGACCGAGTAGAAGAGCGAAACTACCAAAATCAACAAAGCACCCAGTGGGTGCTCTAATTCGACGCAAACAACAGGAGATTGTGTAGAAGAAGATTTTTTGTGTAACAGTTCCTCATAGAGCAAAAACAGTCGGAAAATCTACTCACCTGACATTGGCCCGAAGAGCAGCGCTGGCGTTGTAGGCAGCCTGGCTGTTCTCATGCACTGTGTAACTCCCCGAGACCGATGTGCCAGGTGTCTTCCAGTTATTCGTTGTTGTTGCTTTTTCATTGCTTGCGTGTCATGCATTGCATATCATGTCATCATGTGCATTTCATTTGCATACATGTTCGTCTCATGCATCCGAGCATTTTTCTCGTTGTCCGTTTTGCATTCTGGCGCTTCGTTCTCCTCCGGTGATCATTTCTACCTTTCTTTCGTGTGTGGGGATTAAACATTTTCGGATTGGACCGAGACTTGCCAAGCGGCCTTGGTTTACTACCGGTAGACCGCCTGTCAAGTTTCGTAGCATTTGGACTTCGTTTGATACTCCAACGGTTAACCGAGGGACCGAAAAGGCCTCGTGTGTGTTGCAGCCCAACACCATCTCTAGCTGACCCAAAACCCACCTAAACCTCTTCTATCATCTAGAGCGTTCGATCACGATCGCGTGGCCGAAAACCGCACCTCATTTGGACTCTCCTAGATCCCTCTACCTATAAATATGTGCTCCCCTCCCGAAATTCGCGGATGAAACCCTAAAATCCTTCCCCTCACGCCGCTGGACGCGTCCACACCGCGCCAGATGTGTCCACCGCCCGCCGCCACGTCGCCCGGCCAGTGAGAGCGTGCCACATCAGCTCAACTGCGTCTTCCCTCCAATCCCACCTCACCACGTGGCGCTGCTGCAGCTCGTCCCCGCCGCCGGCCCGCGAGCCCGCGTCGGGCCCGCGAAGCCCGAACCGCCGCCTGGATCCTGATCCGCCTCCCACACCGAAGCTCCGCCCCACCGGATCTACACCGCCGCGCGCCTCCCCGCCGCCGCGCCGCTTCTCGTCCTTCTCCGGAGAGCCGCCGCTGCCGTCAAGCTCCTACACCACCAAGCGCCTCCCACCGAACTCGGCTTCCGCGCGAGCGCCATCGAAGCCGGTCGTCTGAGCTCGCCCGTGGTCGCCCCGCTTCTCTGGCCTTCTCTACCACCGGCGAACGCCTTCACCGGCCACCGCGGGTCTCACCGCACCCTGCCGGAGTCCTCCTTCACCGCCATCGCCATGGATCGGGAGGAGCCCGATCCAGCCGTCCCCTCTCGGCGCCGTTGACTTCCTCCTGGGTCGACCTCACAACGGCCCAGCATCTCCCTCCTTGCGGCCCAGATCTGTCTCCGCCGGCCCACTTCCCCGGCCTGTTGTATTTTTTTGCGAGGGTAATATTTCTACTAAGTCCCCGAAATTCCCAAATTCATATGGCCATGTTCATCGTGCTGTAACTTTGCATCCGTAACTTTGATTCATGCATATAGCATATCAAAATGTTCGCCTCAAAGAGTAAATCATTTCATTCCATTGCATCATTTCCATTTGAGTTCATCTTGATGCCCGAAATGCTGCTAGAAGAGTGCTACTTGAGATAATTGTCAGATCTGCTGCTCCTTTTAGATATTTGTCATTTTTGCCATGATTAGTGTGTGCATGATATGCCCTTGAGTTCTACATATGTTTTGTTAAGGGCTTTTCCATCTTTCCAGAGGTGCAACCCATGTATTTTTGTGATGTGTGTGGTGACTAGCACAAGCTTGCAAAGTGAGGCACTTGGTAATGCTGATTTCAGGGACTTAGCATTTCCACTAAGTCCTTGATCTGTTTATCTCATGTTGCCATATGTTCATGTTGTTTCCTAGTGATCCGTGCCTCTTTTGGGGATGATCAGTAAGGATGTTTTGTTGATCTTGTAGTGCTCTATCCATCCATGTCTTTGTTTGCAATTATGGAGCACCCTAGCTTGAGTCAATCGAGTTCTACTTTTGCTACTTCGTGAATCTGGGCAGATTGTCTACTTATTAGCAATTTTGCCGATGATGTTGTAGTTGATCCGTGCATGCTATGTTATTGTTCTTGCCATGTCTAGCTTGAATTTTGTGTATTATTGATGGGTGTATGCTTAGATTAGCATGACTTGCTCTGTAGTGAGTGCATCGAGCTCGTAAACATGCCTACTTGATATCTGTTTTCAGCATGCTCCAGTTTTCACTAAGTCTGAGAACTGATTATGTTTTGCCATGTTCACATGCTTGCAATTGTATTTTCTGATCCCTTTTGGCTCAAGGTCACTAAGGGACTTTTGTTAAGATCTTTGAGTAGATCCATGACATGCTTTACTTTGCCATGTTCAGGTCCTGTAGCATGTAGTTTTGTTGCTCCGAAGTGTGCTACCTGATCTGAAATTCCAGACAAGTGTTAATTTCACTAAGTCTGAAATCTGTTTGCCATATGCATTTTTGCCATGCTTGTTTGAACCTGTTAATGGATGAGTTGGCCGTAGCTCAGTGCTAGACTTTTGTTAAGAATATTGAATGCATCCCTGCCATGTATTTTTATGCCATGTTTGAGTGCTGTAGCATGTTCATCTCGTTGCATTTAGATGGCTACTTGCTGTATATCGCAGACCGGTGCCATATTTGAATTGCTTGCCATTTCCAAACCGTAACTCCGTTTCTGGTGATCTTTATATCGTTTTCAAGCGATTTCATCTCATATTTCCAGTGGCACACTTGGATTCCCAAGTTGAGGCCAGGTTCATGCATTCCTTGCAAATCATGCATATGCATCACATACCGCATCCTGCATATCATACCATGTTCATGTGTTGGTTGTTTACTATGTTGTGTGCTTCTTTCCGGTGTTTGCTTCTTCGGGTTGGTTCCGGTTACATCGCGTTTGTGAGGACCCGTTTGACTACGTCCGTTTGTCTTCTTCATGGACTCGTTCTTCTTCCTTGCGGGATTTCAGGCAAGATGATCATACCCTCGAAATCACTTCTATCTTTGCTTGCTTAGTTGCTCGCTCTTTTGCTATGCCTATGCTGTGATACCTACCACTTGCTTATAATGCCTCCCATATTGTTGAACCAAGCCTCTAACCCACCTTGTCCTAGCAAACCGTTGTTTGGCTATGTTACCGCTTTGCTTAGCCCCTCTTATAGCGTTGTTAGTTGCAGGTGAAGATTGAAGCTTGTTCCTTGTTGGAACATGGAGATGTTGTTCCTTGTTGGAACATGTTTACTTGTTGGGATATCACAATATATCTTATTTAATTAATGCATCTATATACTTGGTAAAGGGTGGAAGGCTCGGCCTTATGCCTGGTGTTTTGTTCCACTCTTGCCGCCCTAGTTTCCGTCATATCGGTGTTATGTTCCCGGATTTTGCGTTCCTTACGCGGTTGGGCTATTATGGGAACCCCTTGACAGTTCGCCTTGAGTAAAACTCCTCCAGCAATGCCCAACATTGGTTTTACCATTCTCCACCCAGCCTCTTTTTCCCTTGGGTTTCGTGGACTCAAGGGTCATCATTATTTTACCCCCCCGGGCCAGTGCTCCTCTGAGTGTTGGTCCAACCTATCAGCTGCCGGTGACCACCAGGGGCAACTCTGGGCTGGCCTACCCGTACCTAGGACAATCTGAGTGTGCCCTGAGAAAGAGATATGTGCAGCTCCTATCGGGATTTGTCGGCACATTCGGGCGGTGTTGCTGGATCAGTTTTAACCTGTCGAAGTGTCTTGAAGAACTGAGGTACCGAGTCTGATCGGAATGTCTCGGGAGGAGGTCTATTCCTTCGTTGACCGTGAGAGCTTGTGATGGGCTAAGTTGGGACACCCCTGCAGGGATTTGAACTTTCGAAAGTCGTGCCCGCGGTTATGGGCAGATGGGAATTTGTTAACGTCCGGTTGTAGAAAACCTGAAGTTGACCTTAATTAAAATGAATCAACCGCGTGTGTAACCGTGATGGTCTCTTTCCGGCGGAGTCCGAGAAGTGAACATGTTGGAGTTATGCTTGACGTAGGTTGTTTAGGATCACTTCTTGATCATACTTTCTCGATCGTGCTTTGCCTTCTCTTCTCGCTCTCGTTTGCGTATGTTAGCCACCATATATGCTAGTCGCTTGCTGCAGCTCCACCTCATACTTTTACCTTACCCATAAGCTTAAATAGTCTTGATCGCGAGGGTGCGAGATTGCTGAGTCCCCGTGGCTCACAAATACTTCCAAAACCAGCTTGCAGGTGCCGATGAGTCCATGCAGATGACGCAACCAAGCTCAGGAGGAGCTCGATGAAGATCTTGTCCTTTGTGTTGTTTCGTTCTAGTCGATCAGTAGTGGAGCCCAGTTGGGGTCGATCGGGGACCGTGTCGCATTTGGGGTTCTTCTTTTATTTTGGTTCCGTAGTCGGACCTTGATTGTATCTGGATGATGTAATGCTTTTATTCATGTAATTGTGTGAAGTGGCGATTGTAAGCCAACTATGTATCTCTTTCCCTTATGTATTACATGGGTTGTGTGAAGATTACCTCACTTGCGACATTGCTTTCAATGCGGTTATGCCTCTAAGTCGTGCTTCGACACGTGGGAGATATAGCCGCATCGAGGGCTTTACACACTGTCTTCACCCGCTCCATCATCATGTCAGCTTGCCGGATGGCTTCCGCAGCCGCTTCTGACTGGTTGTCCTGGACGGGGTAGCTGGTGAAAAAGTGAGCAGACGACACAGGTGCGGCGGCTTGGAGCTCAGTGGCGTGGAGTTGGACAGCTGAAGGAATCACAGGTGCAGTTGATGGTGAGGGATGCCCACTCAACAAGGGTGCAGCAAAGGTCACAGAGGCCCTGCCCGCGTCTTCAGTTGACGGACGGGAGGTATTGTAGTTGGTTGTTGCTGAGCCATCCTGCCAGCTGCTACCTTCTTGCTCTTCCTGGGCTTAAGAGCCACATCTTCATCGTCATCTGGAAGATCAATGATGTTGGGTGGAGCTGCCAGGCAGATCATTCGACCCCAAGTGAACCATTAGAACGCAATCGACCAAAGAATCAAGAACAAAATCGCAAGGGTTGATACCTGGGTTGGAGGTTACCGCATCTTCCATTTCCTCATCCCGGTACGGGAAAGAAGAGGTTTCTGACGTAGCAGCACTGCAAAGACCCGCATTCGATCGGTTACGTCCGGTTAATTGAGTCGACGAAAAGGACAAGTCAGATGGTTACCCAGAGATAGTAGGAACGGTCACTTTGATCCTGGGCAAAGATTTTGGCGGTTTGGAGGAGGTGGCTTTCGACGCTTTAGGTTCTGGGGGCGGCGCAACTTTGGACTGCTTTGGAGCCTTCTCAGTCGGTGTTGGGGAAGACGTCCTGGGACGCTTCGAAGACTGACCAATCGGCGCAGCCACCAAGTCCGGAGCGCTCGCCGGGTCGTGAGCGTGTTTGGATCTCCTCTCCCTGCGAGGAGGCGAGTCGACTTCTTCGTCATTAGTCGATTCGTTGCTCTCCTCGTCCTCCTTGGCATCCGAATGCTCCTCACCGCTCTCGCCACCGCTCGCTTCTTCCTCGGCGTCTTGGTCCTGCACTCCGTTGGGAATTGAGTACATGTCGATGAGGGCCTGAAAGGACAACAATCAAAGGAAATTCAATCGACCATAAACAAAATATCACTCGGTGAATCGGAAAGATACTTGATAAGACAAAATTATACCTGCTCCGGCTGGTGCGAGTTGTCGAATGGAATCACCCTCCTAGACCCCCGAGGGTTGTCTTTGTTGCTGGTGATCCCCATCAACCACTTCTCCAAGGTATCCTCGCTGACGTCCTCTGGGTGGATCCGAGTGGAATCCTCGAGCCCATAGTACATCCACATTGGATGATCACGCGCCTGAAGAGGTTGGATGCGTCGACCGAGAAAGACCTCCAGCAGGTCCGTCCCGGTCACCCCGTCGCGGACAAGCTGGACGACCCGCTCGACCAGCACCTTGACCTGCGCCTTCTCTTTTGGAACTACCTTCAGGGGGCGGGCTTCTCCACTCGAGCCAAGGAAAGGGGAGGAAGTCCAGTCGATTGACCTGGGGTCGGCTGATCCTTTCAGTAGAACCAGGTCGACTGCCAGCCCCGGACCGAGTCGGGAAGAATCATGGCTGGGAAAGTACTCTTGCTCCTCATCTGGATCCCCAGACCCCCGCACATCTGGATCACTTGTGTCTTATCGTCACTCGACTTGGCCTTTTTGACCGACTGGGAGCGGCAGGTGAAGATGTGTTTGAAAAGACCCCAGTGCGGTCGACAGCCCAAGAAGTTTTCACACATCGACATGAAAGCGACCAGATAGACTATGGTGTTTGGAGTGAAATGGTGGAGTTGAGCCCCAAAGAAGTTCAAAAAACCCCGGAAGAAAGGATGGGGAGGCAGTGAGAATCCGCGATCTACGTGGGTGGCGAGGAGAACACAGTCACCCTCCCTTGGCTGCGGCTCGGTTTCGTTCCCCGGGAGCCGTGCCGACTTGTGGGGGATCAGTCCCCCCTCCACCAGGTCGTCGAGGTTGTCCTGGGTGATTGTCGAGCGGATCCAGTCGCCCTGGATCCAGCCCGCCGGCAGGCCAGATCTCGACGAGGATCCGCCCCGGCTGGTCCGCTTGCCCTTCGCCTTCACTGTCGCCTTCTTCGTGTGCTCCAGCGCCTCCGTCCTCTCTTTCCCCATGGCGACGGGTTGAGCTCGAGAGAGTGGCGGAGAGATCGGGAGAAGAAGAACAGAAAATGGGAGCATGCGGGGCACAGGCCTGGTCCGGGGCCTTTTATAGGGTCGTCCCTCGAGTGACTGACTGGTTGACCCAGGCGATCTAAACAAATTCCGCAACAGTCGCGCGCGCAGTACGTGGCAAAAAAGGTGGCGCAAGGATCAAGGAGACTTGCTTAATCCGTCTCGATAACCTCGGTTTCGTCCGTCTAGCGCATTTCCCAAAATTCGAATCCCGCGAAATCCGCGGAGAGCAGAGCAACTTGTCAGACTGAAGACAAATATCCTCTACATCATCATTCGGAATTCTACCGTGAAAATTCACTCGACAAAAACCAAGAATGGACCAAGGCGACTGAGAAAGGAGTCGACGTCGTCACCCCAACTCATTGTTCCAGAACAAGATATACTCATAACACAAAGGACGGGTCGGAAGTGTTCCCAACTCCTTCCCCACTCAAACCCTAATCCATTCGGGGGCTAATGATGAAGCTATGTACCTAGGGTAGGGTCATGGATCTGTCCAACATACCCTCCCCAAGGACATCTCTACAAAGAATCAGAAGCAGTCGAAGAGAAACCATCATCCACTCAACCGTGAAGACGTACTCACTCGACCACCAGAAGATGAGAAATCCTCCACTTTGCAACGGTTAGGACTTAAACCATAGCTTTATGGGCATTTACTACACTTTACTGCAGACATTACCAGTAATGCTCCTCCTTTATGAACATTGAACCCTGTGCAATGGAGGGGAGCAGGGGTCCTGGCGCACTCTATATAAGCCACCCCCCTCCTATGGGACAAGGGTTCGCACTTTTTGTAATTCACACACACATATATTCAGTCGACCGCCTCAGGGCTCCGAGACGTAGGGCTGTTACTTCCTCCGAGAAGGGCCTGAACTCGTAAAACTCGTGTGTACAACTCCTCCATAGCTAGGATCTTGCCTCTACATTCTTACCCCCTATTCTACTGTCAGTCTTAGAACCACGACAGCTACCATTCACAATTACCGTACTCCACATACACGTTATAGATGGGCTACATGTCCTCCTCCAGGTTCCAGTCCCAGGTGTTCTTCATGGATGGCACGATCCATAGCGGTGGGCAACGGGAATCATTGTCGCAGCTTTCTAGGCCGGTTCCACACGATGGAGACTCATCCAAGCTAAAGCGGCATAAATCAGGGATAGCGTGTCCCAGCATGTCGTTCATCCGGCGGTGCGCACTGAAGACATAACCATGCTTCATGAACGACAGGCCTTCCGTGTTGTGCACGGAAGGTGGCATTCGCTTCACTATGGGGTAGCTGTCCCTGATGAAAAGTGAGTACTCTCCAAGAGCGTTCCTCGGCACCCACGTAGCATCACGGGGGTCGAACTCGGCGCCGTTCATCTGGTACACGCGGCATCCCAGATCTGGACACATGGTGACGTACATAGTCAAGGTCCATGCATAATAATGTTGTGCTCAAATGTGGCGGTCAGTAATACTGTGCAGCAAATAGTACTACTCCGGTATAGAGGAAGTAAAATAACCGGCTTATTATATATAGCCACTCTTGGCTACATGGATGAGATAGTAAGACATGGAAAAACAAAAATGGTGGTAGCAAGTGGGTTCAAGTCTTCAAGGGCCTAGCTAGCTATACGCGTCCCCCAAGGTAAAAAGTACTCCTACTAGTACTACAGAGTATACTACTAGTACAACAATGAAAGAGAAGGCGAGAGGGTTAAAAAATGGAATACCTGGGTAGATGGTGATGGTTCGATCGTGGTAGATTATGTGGCCATGTTACACATCAGTGGTACCATGGGTAACGACTGCTAAGATAGTTGATCCCGATATGCCAAAGTCAGCTACAAGGTTCCAGGTTAGACCGAATCGCGGATGCAAATGCACATCCAGGATCGGCGATCTTATTTTGATCGGGGGATGACTGGTCCCTACAAAATAATGGAGTACCGTTAGGGATGCAAATGATGGTTTGTGCATTCCGTTTGTAATCTCCCGTACCGTAGGATGTCAACCAGATGAAACAAGTCCCCTGGCTTGTCACCGCGAAGATGCGGCCTAGATGGCGCACGGCGTCTTCGAACGTGTAGGGGTACAAATCTGCCGCCGCCAACATGCGCCAGCCTCTGCCGTTACTGCCTCCTGCATTGATGGCAATCCTCATGTCGAACACTGCGATGAGATAGTAATTATCGTAGCCGCGTCGCGTCGGCGGATCCGCAATTGCCATCTTCTTCAATCTTATGTAGGCATCATCATACGTATTCTTGCCCAGCCAGTCCAGAAGGCCGATCCCAATGGTGGAGAAGGGGTCTACCGGAACGGCCGCACTGCTGTGGATGTTGTGCAAAATGATGGTGGCATCCGGCCGGAGGTATGCAAGCCAATCTTCGTTGGCACCAACCCAGACCTATATATAAGACGGTGGGCAGCGGAGAAATTACGGGATGGAAATGGAATAACTATGTACTACATGATCAAACTCCATTACTGACCTGCTCATCGGACAAAATCCGACTACCTCTCAACGTTGGCAACTCTAGCGGAGTCAACGTGCAACCATGGCCAGGGAGCAGTGGACTGTTCGAAGGATTGTCCCATAGAAGAACCTTCTCCTCGAGGATGCATGGAAGACCTACAAGCATGGCCTGTTTAAGCAGCGTCTTGAAAAAGTTGGTGCAAGAAGCACCGAGTCTTGCGGCGGTGAGGACGTCGGAGCGGCGTGCGATTTCTCGCATAGGATCGTCGTCCAAGGTCTCCCAGCCCCGACGAGGAGGAGAACCGCCTGGTGAATCCATGGGAGCAGCGACAAACTGCCTTCTCTTCGGGGGGAGGGGAACTGGCGAGGAGGAGATAAGAGCGTAGTAACCGCAGGGCCTCATCCCTTCCAACTGTAGATCGTTCCTCAGCGAAGGGGTGAGGCTATTATTTACTAGTACTCCCTCCGATTCTTTTTACTCTTCGCATAAGAGAAGACCCGGATACCAAGGCAGGGGCTCGCTGCATGCTTTCTGGACGGAAATACCCCTAGCGCATGGATGGGAGGAGTTAGCAGCTATAAATGCCCCATGCAGCCCATTAGCTGTTCGCCCGCGTTCTCCTCTCTCTGACTGCTGCATGGATGTCTCCCTCTCTCTCACATGACTGCATGCGGTGGCGCTGGCCTATGAGAAGCTCACGTGGAGATAGCAATCTTCTCTCCGGAAGTGATATTTTTGAAAGAAAGGGATTATGGAACGTTATGGGATTGCATTATACTATAAATAATAGCACTAGTAAGAAAATTTTGGCACTAGGTAGTAGTTTTTGGCGTGGATTAAGAAATTTTGGGTATGTTTTTGCCATTTTTTGTACACGCCAACTAGTGTCAAAAAACGTCTTACATTATGTGACGGAGGAGTACGTACTTGTACTGTAGCAGTACTAGTACTACTTTTCTCAACTAGTAGTGCGATGTACTGTACTTCTAGTCTAGTCTAGTATAGTGCACCAGTTTTGAACTCTTGAATCTCAAGGCCAAGGAGCTACAGTTGGAAGTGGAGGGTACTACTGTTCTCTAGAACCATCGCTGTACTACCAATGGAGGGGAAGTACACCTGCGTAGTGGCATAGTGGGTACTCTCGGTGCTCTATTCAGCCGCTCCTCTCACGTAGCTAGCCTACTCAGCCACTCCTCTCATGCACACACTAGCGGCCTGTTTATCAGCGATGGTTACTGCGGGGGCAGAACATTTGAGTTATTTGATACAGCGAGACTAGGCTTTTCGCTTCCATTTGTGGAGGTGTAATGGATCTCGTCGAACTTTGTTAGTAGTTCCTTCTTTATGAATGAGATGAAGCAAAGCTTTTGCCTCCGTTTCAAAAAAAACACGGCAAGAGGAATTTCTTTTATAGTAGAGCCGATAATGGAGTGAAGTCCATGCATGCAACGCCACAAGCTACAGAGTAGTAGTAGAGCACTTTACGTACAGAGCCATATTGCATAGTTCCTAATGCCCCGCCAGGCTTTTCCGGCTCCTCGGGATTAATTGGGAGGCACTAGTTTAAATATGCTACTAGCTGGAAGCTACAAGCGAGGCGCGGCTAGGGCAAGCACACGAGCCACAGGATGCTGGGAAGGAAAACCCGTTCACGTGGCTAGGCTGTCGAGTGCACCTAGATTGTGGGGCCGCACGTCTGTTTGACATCAAAACTCAAACAAGCCGTGTAAAATATTGGCTCGCAGCGAACTGTAGTAGTGCTATTTTTTTAAAAGGCCGCCGTGCATTCGGCCGGGATCGAACCCACAAAACGAGGTACACACTCCCGCGGCCACTAGTAGTACTCGTTGGAGTACAACGCAACCTAGAATCGCCTTTTGTCGCTAGTAGTACGTACATTGTTCCTTACAAGAAACCCCTAAGAGCATGGTTAATAGTATAGCCAGCTGCTGGCTATAAGCCAGTGCCATGTCATCTACAGCCCATCTTATAGCCAACATGTAGTAGTAGTTTATTTCTTATAGCCCGCTGACTCAACTCTATTGTACTTGCTCTAATAATGCAAGAAACCACTAAAATGCCAAGAAACTATTACCACTTGCATACGTGGCAGACTTAAGATAAGACTACCTTATCAACCATTGTACATGCTCTTACCAACAAAAATCCTCGAGTGACCTCCTACCTCCGGCCCATCCACCTAGTCATCCTCGGCCATGGGACGCAGCTACCGCCGCCGGCAGAAGGCCAGGTCAAAACTGCCGGCGGTGCGGAGCCCATGTTGCGGCAGCCCGGATGCCAGCTCCGTCCGGCGCTCGCGGCCGCTAGCTAGCCAAGATAGCTCCGTCCAGCTGCTTGTTTGCAAGGTTTGCTAGCTAGATTGGCAAGGCAGCGCAGTTGCTTGCTCGCGCGCGCCGCGCTAAGGCGAGCCATCTGGCTCGAGCGAAGGCCAGCGCGGCGGCTTGCTCGCTCGTGAGTCACGCTCGGGCCAGCCTGCCAACCTGTGCGGAGGCCAGCGCGGCGTCCGGCCCGTCTAGCAGAGTGGCGACCAACTCGCTCATCACCGGCGCCACCGATGAACACGCATCAGTACTGTTTGAAGTAATGTTCAGGAAAAATAATGATTTGAGGGGAAATAACAGGATAGAAGGTCATATGTGGGTCCCTCATGTCAACGGTCAAACAAAATGTGTTGGTTTAAGCTGCCTCGTCAACACAGACATGTGGGCCAACCCTGTCATAAATGGGTTTAAACGAACCTAATCGGTAGGAGTACTAGGTAGTTTTTGGCGTGGATTAAGAAATTTTGGGTATGTTTTTGCTATTTTTTGTACAATAGATTGCTCCTAGGGCTGGTTGAAAGTGGTAGTTTTTTGTTAAATACTCTACATATTGTAAGTAGGAGTGGAAGTTAAGCTTTGGAAGCCAATAAGCAAGGCTAGTTACATAGTACGTATGTGTACATGATTGAAAGTAAATATCAACCATGAGTGACTAATATCTTGATGGAAAACTCGAAACTATGGAATACTAGGAAAAGAAATGCATGGTTGGAAATACTAGCAATGTTCATGTTTGTTGCAATGAATCATAATTAGAATAATACTTATTCACAAACTTGGTACAAAACAATCTAATTTTGATATACATATGTCACTAGAGATATATTATGTTTCAATTAGAATATATTCCTTGGGCTGTTTTGGTGAGGTCGGGGAGGGATGTGGTTGGTTTTAAGATACTAATTATGAGTTTTTCTGCAAATTGGTAGACACCTGGGATGTTGGTGAGAAAAGGCAACAACTTACCTCACAATTGTTAGATGTAGATCTAATGGTCAGAAACGACGGATGGCAGACACACCAGCATCACCAACTTAGTCTTGTGTAGGAGTACTAGCAAGATCCGTGCATTGCACGGAACATCAAGATGCATTTTTTTTATAAAACACTTGTTGTGATTGACCCTTGCGGGAGTAATCCCATGTGTAAAAACTAATGATATCTCGAGAAATATGAGATAAGGTGAATAGGAGTGGGGTGTGGTGGTGGTTGGTGGTCGAACTGAGCGGAGGCATGGGGATTGACGACGCCGGCAGCGACCACCAGGCCAGTTTGTTCGAGAGGCTTCCTTTCTTAATTGCTCAACAATGAGGTTTGTTGGAGATAAGGATGAATGAGGGAAGGCCTTGTCTGCAATTGTGGAGAGGGGTGCGGGTATCTTTTAGTTTAATTTCCATCCGTCAAATATAGATCAGACGGTCTATATTGCAAGATGGCACACGTACCATCATCACCAACTCGGTTTTTTATAAGAGAAGAAATATAAGTATGGAGATACAAACGTATTATCGATACTTGCTTCCGTAAACTAGCATCTACATTCTATTCCACGCCTCGGCATGTGGGACCTTAGCACAATGAATTCTCGACTGTGTAAAACGAAGATTTTCCCGTCGCCGACAAGGAGGGGGTGACGGCGGCATGCTTTTTGGCTGGCTCTAGTCCTAGTAGTCATACTAGGTGGTCTAAGCACGTGTAGATTTATTCTTTTTCACGTCTCGTGTTCGCTGTACTGCCACGACTGTTCATGAAATAGACGGTAAATTATTCACGGGGAAACCCTTGCTGAGCGTGTTTGCGAGAGAGAGAGAGAGAGTGTGTGTGTGCGTGTGTGATATGTTAGAGACTGAGGCAATGATAACAGATTATTTGTGTCTATGTGTGTGGAGGATCGAGAGAGACATGTACATGGGGCTTTGTGTTGTGTAACGTGGAGACACATATACATAATTAGAGAGTGAGTGTGTGAGATACACATGCAGACATGAGGAGAGATGAGGATCCAGGTAAATGGGTGTTTGTGCGTGTCTGTGTGTGTTTGTGCACGCGTTTGTGTGTGAGAGGGAGCGAGTGTATGTGTAGTAGAGAGA